>NC_139459.1:150452500-151077500 GCF_057233095.1 Heloderma suspectum | reverse complement strand
GACTGGGCTTCCCAGGCGGGATCCTGGGCTTCGGTGTAGCCTAGCTTGGTGAAACAGACTGAGTGGGCCATCGGGATAGCTTTCCTTCTGGCTTTCTGTGCACTGTAAGGACAGGGTATCGTTTCAGTTGCACAAGAAAATTTGTGTAAAAACTCAAGTTAGGGTTAGGGTTGGGGAGACTGCGGATCCCAAGCGTGATCCTGGGCTTCGGTGCAGGCCAGCTTGGTGAAAAAGACTGAGTGGGCCATCGGGATAGCTTGCCTACTTTCTTTTTGTACACCGTTTGGACGGGGGAATGTTTCAGTTGCACAAGAAAATTAGGGCCAAGACTCTAGTTAGGGTTAAGGTTGGGGAGGCTAGGCTTCCCTGCAGGGAACCAGACCCTCTGTGAAGCCTAGCTTGGTGAAACAGACTTGAGTGGGCCACCAGGATGGCTTCCCTACTCCGTTTTAGTACATCGTGTCCATGGGGGGATGTTTCCGTTGCAGAAGTACATTAGCCTTAAGACCCAAATTAGGGTTAGGGTTATGGAGGCTGGGCTTCCCAGGCAGGAACTACGGCCTCGATGAAGCCGAGCCTGGTGAAACAAACTGAGTGGGCCATCAGGATTGCTTGCCTACTGTCTTTTGTACGCTGTATGGACGAGGGGATGTTTCAGTTGCACAGGAAAATTAGGATTAATACCCAAGGTAGGTCTGGGTTGGGGAGACTGTGCTTCCCAGGCAGGAACCAGGGCCTCTGTGAAGGCTAGCTTGGTGGAACAGATTGAGTTGGCAATCGGGATGGCTTGCCTACTGACTTTTTCTAAACCGTATGGACGGGGGGAGGTTTCACTTGCACAAGAAAATTAGGGTTAAGAAGACTCAAGTTAGGGTTAGGGTTGGTGAGACCGGGCTTCCCAGGCAGGAACCAGGGCCTCTGTGAAGGCTAGCTTGGTGGAACAGATGGAGTTGGCAATCGGGATGGCTTGCCTACTGACTTTTTCTAAACCGTATGGACGGGGGGATGTTTCACTTGCACAAGAAAATTAGGGTTAAGAAGACTGAAGTTAGGGTTAGGGTTGGTGAGACCGGGCTTCCCAGGCAGGAACCAGGGCCTCTGTGAAGGCTAGCTTGGTGGAACAGATTGAGTTGGCAATCGGGATGGCTTGCCTACTGACTTTTTCTAAACCGTATGGACGGGGGGATGTTTCACTTGCACAAGAAAAGTAGGGTTAAGACTCAAGTTAGTGTTAGGGTTGGGGAGACTGGGCTTCCCAGGCGGGATCCTGGGCTTCGGTGTAGCCTAGCTTGGTGAAACAGACTGAGTGGGCCATCGGGATAGCTTTCCTTCTGGCTTTCTGTGCACTGTAAGGACAGGGTATCGTTTCAGTTGCACAAGAAAATTTGTGTAAAAACTCAAGTTAGGGTTAGGGTTGGGGAGACTGCGGATCCCAAGCGTGATCCTGGGCTTCGGTGCAGCCCAGCTTGGTGAAAAAGACTGAGTGGGCCATCGGGATAGCTTGCCTACTTTCTTTTTGTACACCGTTTGGACGGGGGAATGTTTCAGTTGCACAAGAAAATTAGGGCCAAGACTCTAGTTAGGGTTAAGGTTGGGGAGGCTAGGCTTCCCTGGAGGGAACCAGACCCTCTGTGAAGCCTAGCTTGGTGAAAAAGACTTGAGTGGGCCACCAGGATGGCTTCCCTACTCCGTTTTAGTACATCGTGTCCATGGGGGGATGTTTCCGTTGCAGAAGTACATTAGCCTTAAGACCCAAATTAGGGTTAGGGTTATGGAGGCTGGGCTTCCCAGGCAGGAACTACGTCCTCGATGAAGCCGAGCCTGGTGAAACAGACTGAGTGGGCCATCAGGATTGCTTGCCTACTGTCTTTTTGTATGCTGTATGGACGAGGGGATGTTTCAGTCGCCCGGGAAAATTAGGATTAATACCCAAGTGAGGGCTGGGTTGGGGAGACTGTGGTTCCCAGGCAGCAACCAGGGCCTCTGTGAATGCTAGCTTATTGGAACAGATTGAGTTGGCAATCGGGATGGCTTGCCTACTGACTTTTTCTAAACCGTATGGACGGGGGGATGTTTCACTTGCACAAGAAAATTAGGGTTAAGACTCAAGTTAGGGTTAGGGTTGGGGAGACTGGGCTCCCCAGGCGGGATCCTGGGCTTCGGTGTAGCCTAGCTTGGTGAAACAGACTGAGTGGGCCATCGGGATAGCTTTCCTACTGGCTTTCTGTGCACTGTAAGGACGGGGTATCGTTTCAGTTGCACAAGAAAATTTGTGTAAAAACTCAAGTTAGGGTTAGGGTTGGGGAGACTGCGGATCCCAAGCGTGATCCTGGGCTTCGGTGCAGCCTAGCTTGGTGAAAAAGACTGAGTGGGCCATCGGGATAGCTTGCCTACTTTCTTTTTGTACACCGTTTGGACGGGGGAATGTTTCAGTTGCACAAGAAAATTAGGGCCAAGACTCTAGTTAGGGGTAAGGTTGGGGAGGTTAGGCTTCCCTGGAGGGAACCAGACACTCTGTGAAGCCTAGCTTGGTGAAACAGACTTGAGTGGGCCACCAGGATGGCTTCCCTACTCCATTTTAGTACATCGTGTCCATGGGGGGATGTTTCCGTTGCAGAAGTACATTAGCCTTAAGACCCAAATTAGGGTTAGGGTTATGGAGGCTGGGCTTCCCAGGCAGGAACTACGTCCTCGATGAAGCCGAGCCTGGTGAAACAGACTGAGTGGGCCATCAGGATTGCTTGCCTACTGTCTTTTTGTATGCTGTATGGACGAGGGGATGTTTCAGTCGCACAGGAAAATTAGGATTAATACCCAAGTGAGGGCTGGGTTGGGGAGGCTGTGGTTCCCAGGCAGCAACCAGGGCCTCTGTGAATGCTAGCTTGGTGGAACAGATTGAGTTGGCAATCGGGATGGCTTGCCTACTGACTTTTTCTAAACCGTATGGACGGGGGGAGGTTTCACTTGCACAAGAAAATTAGGGTTAAGAAGACTCAAGTTAGGGTTAGGGTTGGTGAGACCGGGCTTCCCAGGCAGGAACCAGGGCCTCTGTGAATGCTAGCTTGGTGGAACAGATTGAGTTGGCAATCGGGATGGCTTGCCTACTGACTTTTTCTAAACCGTATGGACGGGGGGATGTTTCACTTGCACAAGAAAATTAGGGTTAAGACTCAAGTTAGGGTTAGGGTTGGGGAGACTGGGCTTCCCAGGCGGGATCCTGGGCTTCGGTGTAGCCTAGCTTGGTGAAACAGACTGAGTGGGCCATCGGGATAGCTTTCCTTCTGGCTTTCTGTGCACTGTAAGGACAGGGTATCGTTTCAGTTGCACAAGAAAATTTGTGTAAAAACTCAAGTTAGGGTTAGGGTTGGGGAGACTGCGGATCCCAAGCGTGATCCTGGGCTTCGGTGCAGGCCAGCTTGGTGAAAAAGACTGAGTGGGCCATCGGGATAGCTTGCCTACTTTCTTTTTGTACACCGTTTGGACGGGGGAATGTTTCAGTTGCACAAGAAAATTAGGGCCAAGACTCTAGTTAGGGTTAAGGTTGGGGAGGCTAGGCTTCCCTGCAGGGAACCAGACCCTCTGTGAAGCCTAGCTTGGTGAAACAGACTTGAGTGGGCCACCAGGATGGCTTCCCTACTCCGTTTTAGTACATCGTGTCCATGGGGGGATGTTTCCGTTGCAGAAGTACATTAGCCTTAAGACCCAAATTAGGGTTAGGGTTATGGAGGCTGGGCTTCCCAGGCAGGAACTACGGCCTCGATGAAGCCGAGCCTGGTGAAACAAACTGAGTGGGCCATCAGGATTGCTTGCCTACTGTCTTTTGTACGCTGTATGGACGAGGGGATGTTTCAGTTGCACAGGAAAATTAGGATTAATACCCAAGGTAGGTCTGGGTTGGGGAGACTGTGCTTCCCAGGCAGGAACCAGGGCCTCTGTGAAGGCTAGCTTGGTGGAACAGATTGAGTTGGCAATCGGGATGGCTTGCCTACTGACTTTTTCTAAACCGTATGGACGGGGGGAGGTTTCACTTGCACAAGAAAATTAGGGTTAAGAAGACTGAAGTTAGGGTTAGGGTTGGTGAGACCGGGCTTCCCAGGCAGGAACCAGGGCCTCTGTGAAGGCTAGCTTGGTGGAACAGATTGAGTTGGCAATCGGGATGGCTTGCCTACTGACTTTTTCTAAACCGTATGGACGGGGGGAGGTTTCACTTGCACAAGAAAATTAGGGTTAAGACTCAAGTTAGGGTTAGGGTTGGGGAGACTGGGCTTCCCAGGCGGGATCCTGGGCTTCGGTGTAGCCTAGCTTGGTGAAACAGACTGAGTGGGCCATCGGGATAGCTTTCCTTCTGGCTTTCTGTGCACTGTAAGGACAGGGTATCGTTTCAGTTGCACAAGAAAATTTGTGTAAAAACTCAAGTTAGGGTTAGGGTTGGGGAGACTGCGGATCCCAAGCGTGATCCTGGGCTTCGGTGCAGGCCAGCTTGGTGAAAAAGACTGAGTGGGCCATCGGGATAGCTTGCCTACTTTCTTTTTGTACACCGTTTGGACGGGGGAATGTTTCAGTTGCACAAGAAAATTAGGGCCAAGACTCTAGTTAGGGTTAAGGTTGGGGAGGCTAGGCTTCCCTGCAGGGAACCAGACCCTCTGTGAAGCCTAGCTTGGTGAAACAGACTTGAGTGGGCCACCAGGATGGCTTCCCTACTCCGTTTTAGTACATCGTGTCCATGGGGGGATGTTTCCGTTGCAGAAGTACATTAGCCTTAAGACCCAAATTAGGGTTAGGGTTATGGAGGCTGGGCTTCCCAGGCAGGAACTACGGCCTCGATGAAGCCGAGCCTGGTGCAACAAACTGAGTGGGCCATCAGGATTGCTTGCCTACTGTCTTTTTGTACGCTGTATGGACGAGGGGATGTTTCAGTTGCACAGGAAAATTAGGATTAATACCCAAGTGAGGGCTGGGTTGGGGAGACTGTGCTTCCCAGGCAGGAACCAGGGCCTCTGTGAAGGCTAGCTTGGTGGAACAGATTGAGTTGGCAATCGGGATGGCTTGCCTACTGACTTTTTCTAAACCGTATGGACGGGGGGAGGTTTCACTTGCACAAGAAAATTAGGGTTAAGAAGACTGAAGTTAGGGTTAGGGTTGGTGAGACCGGGCTTCCCAGGCAGGAACCAGGGCCTCTGTGAAGGATAGCTTGGTGGAACAGATGGAGTTGGCAATCGGGATGGCTTGCCTACTGCCTTTTTCTAAACCGTATGGACGGGGGGATGTTTCACTTGCA
Organism: Heloderma suspectum; assembly: GCF_057233095.1. Lineage (NCBI taxonomy): Eukaryota > Metazoa > Chordata > Lepidosauria > Squamata > Helodermatidae > Heloderma > Heloderma suspectum. The sequence continues at coordinate 151,072,222 of NC_139459.1, read as the reverse complement.
CAAGAAAATTAGGGTTAAGACTCAAGTTAGGGTTAGGGTTGGGGAGACTGGGCTTCCCAGGCGGGAATCTGGGTTTCGGTGTAGCCTAGCTTGGTGAAACAGACTGAGTGGGCCATCGGGATAGCTTTCCTTCTGGCTTTCTGTGCACTGTAAGGACAGGGTATCATTTCAGTTGCACAAGAAAATTTGTGTAAAAACTCAAGTTAGGGTTAGGGTTGGGGAGACTGCGGATCCCAAGCGTGATCCTGGGCTTCGGTGCAGGCCAGCTTGGTGAAAAAGACTGAGTGGGCCATCGGGATAGCTTGCCTACTTTCTTTTTGTACACCGTTTGGACGGGGGAATGTTTCAGTTGCACAAGAAAATTAGGGCCAAGACTCTGGTTAGGGTTAAGGTTGGGGAGGCTAGGCTTCCCTGCAGGGAACCAGACCCTCTGTGAAGCCTAGCTTGGTGAAACAGACTTGAGTGGGCCACCAGGATGGCTTCCCTACTCCGTTTTAGTACATCGTGTCCATGGGCGGATGTTTCCGTTGCAGAAGTACATTAGCCTTAAGACCCAAATTAGGGTTAGGGTTATGGAGGCTGGGCTTCCCAGGCAGGAACTACGTCCTCGATGAAGCCGAGCCTGGTGAAACAGACTGAGTGGGCCATCAGGATTGCTTGCCTACTGTCTTTTTGTATGCTGTATGGACGAGGGGATGTTTCAGTTGCACAGGAAAATTAGGATTAATACCCAAGTGAGGGCTGGGTTGGGGAGACTGTGGTTCCCAGGCAGGAACCAGGGCCTCTGTGAAGGCTAGCTTGGTGGAACAGATTGAGTTGGCAATCGGGATGGCTTGCCTACTGACTTTTTCTAAACCGTATGGACGGGGGGAGGTTTCACTTGCACAAGAAAATTAGGGTTAAGAAGACTGAAGTTAGGGTTAGGGTTGGTGAGACCGGGCTTCCCAGGCAGGAACCAGGGCCTCTGTGAAGGATAGCTTGGTGGAACAGATGGAGTTGGCAATCGGGATGGCTTGCCTACTGACTTTTTCTAAACCGTATGGACGGGGGGATGTTTCACTTGCACAAGAAAATTAGGGTTAAGACTCAAGTTAGGGTTAGGGTTGGGGAGACTGGGCTTCCCAGGCGGGAATCTGGGTTTCGGTGTAGCCTAGCTTGGTGAAACAGACTGAGTGGGCCATCGGGATAGCTTTCCTTCTGGCTTTCTGTGCACTGTAAGGACAGGGTATCGTTTCAGTTGCACAAGAAAATTTGTGTAAAAACTCAAGTTAGGGTTAGGGTTGGGGAGACTGCGGATCCCAAGCGTGATCCTGGGCTTCGGTGCAGGCCAGCTTGGTGAAAAAGACTGAGTGGGCCATCGGGATAGCTTGCCTACTTTCTTTTTGTACACCGTTTGGACGGGGGAATGTTTCAGTTGCACAAGAAAATTAGGGCCAAGACTCTAGTTAGGGTTAAGGTTGTGGAGGCTAGGCTTCCCTGCAGGGAACCAGACCCTCTGTGAAGCCTAGCTTGGTGAAACAGACTTGAGTGGGCCACCAGGATGGCTTCCCTACTCCGTTTTAGTACATCGTGTCCATGGGGGGATGTTTCCGTTGCAGAAGTACATTAGCCTTAAGACCCAAATTAGGGTTAGGGTTATGGAGGCTGGGTTTCCCAGGCAGGAACTACGTCCTAGATGAAGCCGAGCCTGGTGAAACAGACTGAGTGGGCCATCAGGATTGCTTGCCTACTGTCTTTTTGTATGCTGTATGGACGAGGGGATGTTTCAGTCGCACAGGAAAATTAGGATTAATACCCAAGTGAGGGCTGGGTTGGGGAGACTGTGCTTCCCAGGCAGGAACCAGGGCCTCTGTGAAGGCTAGCTTGGTGGAACAGATTGAGTTGGCAATCGGGATGGCTTGCCTACTGACTTTTTCTAAACCGTATGGACGGGGGGAGGTTTCACTTGCACAAGAAAATTAGGGTTAAGAAGACTCAAGTTAGGGTTAGGGTTGGTGAGACCGGGCTTCCCAGGCAGGAACCAGGGCCTCTGTGAAGGCTAGCTTGGTGGAACAGAATGAGTTGGCAATCGGGATGGCTTGCCTACTGACTTTTTCTAAACCGTATGGACGGGGGGATGTTTCACTTGCACAAGAAAATTAGGGTTAAGAAGACTGAAGTTAGGGTTAGGGTTGGTGAGACCGGGCTTCCCAGGCAGGAACCAGGGCCTCTGTGAAGGCTAGCTTGGTGGAACAGATTGAGTTGGCAATCGGGATGGCTTGCCTACTGACTTTTTCTAAACCGTATGGACGGGGGGATGTTTCACTTGCACAAGAAAAGTAGGGTTAAGACTCAAGTTAGTGTTAGGGTTGGGGAGACTGGGCTTCCCAGGCGGGATCCTGGGCTTCGGTGTAGCCTAGCTTGGTGAAACAGACTGAGTGGGCCATCGGGATAGCTTTCCTTCTGGCTTTCTGTGCACTGTAAGGACAGGGTATCGTTTCAGTTGCACAAGAAAATTTGTGTAAAAACTCAAGTTAGGGTTAGGGTTGGGGAGACTGCGGATCCCAAGCGTGATCCTGGGCTTCGGTGCAGGCCAGCTTGGTGAAAAAGACTGAGTGGGCCATCGGGATAGCTTGCCTACTTTCTTTTTGTACACCGTTTGGACGGGGGAATGTTTCAGTTGCACAAGAAAATTAGGGCCAAGACTCTAGTTAGGGTTAAGGTTGGGGAGGCTAGGCTTCCGTGCAGGGAACCAGACCCTCTGTGAAGCCTAGCTTGGTGAAAAAGACTTGAGTGGGCCACCAGGATGGCTTCCCTACTCCGTTTTAGTACATCGTGTCCATGGGGGGATGTTTCCGTTGCAGAAGTACATTAGCCTTAAGACCCAAATTAGGGTTAGGGTTATGGAGGCTGGGCTTCCCAGGCAGGAACTACGGCCTCGATGAAGCCGAGCCTGGTGAAACAGACTGAGTGGGCCATCAGGATTGCTTGCCTACTGTCTTTTTGTATGCTGTATGGACGAGGGGATGTTTCAGTCGCCCGGGAAAATTAGGATTAATACCCAAGTGAGGGCTGGGTTGGGGAGACTGTGGTTCCCAGGCAGCAACCAGGGCCTCTGTGAATGCTAGCTTATTGGAACAGATTGAGTTGGCAATCGGGATGGCTTGCCTACTGACTTTTTCTAAACCGTATGGACGGGGGGATGTTTCACTTGCACAAGAAAATTAGGGTTAAGACTCAAGTTAGGGTTAGGGTTGGGGAGACTGGGCTCCCCAGGCGGGATCCTGGGCTTCGGTGTAGCCTAGCTTGGTGAAACAGACTGAGTGGGCCATCGGGATAGCTTTCCTACTGGCTTTCTGTGCACTGTAAGGACGGGGTATCGTTTCAGTTGCACAAGAAAATTTGTGTAAAAACTCAAGTTAGGGTTAGGGTTGGGGAGACTGCGGATCCCAAGCGTGATCCTGGGCTTCGGTGCAGCCTAGCTTGGTGAAAAAGACTGAGTGGGCCATCGGGATAGCTTGCCTACTTTCTTTTTGTACACCGTTTGGACGGGGGAATGTTTCAGTTGCACAAGAAAATTAGGGCCAAGACTCTAGTTAGGGGTAAGGTTGGGGAGGTTAGGCTTCCCTGGAGGGAACCAGACACTCTGTGAAGCCTAGCTTGGTGAAACAGACTTGAGTGGGCCACCAGGATGGCTTCCCTACTCCATTTTAGTACATCGTGTCCATGGGGGGATGTTTCCGTTGCAGAAGTACATTAGCCTTAAGACCCAAATTAGGGTTAGGGTTATGGAGGCTGGGCTTCCCAGGCAGGAACTACGTCCTCGATGAAGCCGAGCCTGGTGAAACAGACTGAGTGGGCCATCAGGATTGCTTGCCTACTGTCTTTTTGTATGCTGTATGGACGAGGGGATGTTTCAGTCGCACAGGAAAATTAGGATTAATACCCAAGTGAGGGCTGGGTTGGGGAGGCTGTGGTTCCCAGGCAGCAACCAGGGCCTCTGTGAATGCTAGCTTGGTGGAACAGATTGAGTTGGCAATCGGGATGGCTTGCCTACTGACTTTTTCTAAACCGTATGGACGGGGGGAGGTTTCACTTGCACAAGAAAATTAGGGTTAAGAAGACTCAAGTTAGGGTTAGGGTTGGTGAGACCGGGCTTCCCAGGCAGGAACCAGGGCCTCTGTGAATGCTAGCTTGGTGGAACAGATTGAGTTGGCAATCGGGATGGCTTGCCTACTGACTTTTTCTAAACCGTATGGACGGGGGGATGTTTCACTTGCACAAGAAAATTAGGGTTAAGACTCAAGTTAGGGTTAGGGTTGGGGAGACTGGGCTTCCCAGGCGGGATCCTGGGCTTCGGTGTAGCCTAGCTTGGTGAAACAGACTGAGTGGGCCATCGGGATAGCTTTCCTTCTGGCTTTCTGTGCACTGTAAGGACAGGGTATCGTTTCAGTTGCACAAGAAAATTTGTGTAAAAACTCAAGTTAGGGTTAGGGTTGGGGAGACTGCGGATCCCAAGCGTGATCCTGGGCTTCGGTGCAGGCCAGCTTGGTGAAAAAGACTGAGTGGGCCATCGGGATAGCTTGCCTACTTTCTTTTTGTACACCGTTTGGACGGGGGAATGTTTCAGTTGCACAAGAAAATTAGGGCCAAGACTCTAGTTAGGGTTAAGGTTGGGGAGGCTAGGCTTCCCTGCAGGGAACCAGACCCTCTGTGAAGCCTAGCTTGGTGAAACAGACTTGAGTGGGCCACCAGGATGGCTTCCCTACTCCGTTTTAGTACATCGTGTCCATGGGGGGATGTTTCCGTTGCAGAAGTACATTAGCCTTAAGACCCAAATTAGGGTTAGGGTTATGGAGGCTGGGCTTCCCAGGCAGGAACTACGGCCTCGATGAAGCCGAGCCTGGTGAAACAAACTGAGTGGGCCATCAGGATTGCTTGCCTACTGTCTTTTGTACGCTGTATGGATGAGGGGATGTTTCAGTTGCACAGGAAAATTAGGATTAATACCCAAGGTAGGTCTGGGTTGGGGAGACTGTGCTTCCCAGGCAGGAACCAGGGCCTCTGTGAAGGCTAGCTTGGTGGAACAGATTGAGTTGGCAATCGGGATGGCTTGCCTACTGACTTTTTCTAAACCGTATGGACGGGGGGAGGTTTCACTTGCACAAGAAAATTAGGGTTAAGAAGACTCAAGTTAGGGTTAGGGTTGGTGAGACCGGGCTTCCCAGGCAGGAACCAGGGCCTCTGTGAAGGCTAGCTTGGTGGAACAGATGGAGTTGGCAATCGGGATGGCTTGCCTACTGACTTTTTCTAAACCGTATGGACGGGGGGATGTTTCACTTGCACAAGAAAATTAGGGTTAAGAAGACTGAAGTTAGGGTTAGGGTTGGTGAGACCGGGCTTCCCAGGCAGGAACCAGGGCCTCTGTGAAGGCTAGCTTGGTGGAACAGATTGAGTTGGCAATCGGGATGGCTTGCCTACTGACTTTTTCTAAACCGTATGGACGGGGGGATGTTTCACTTGCACAAGAAAAGTAGGGTTAAGACTCAAGTTAGTGTTAGGGTTGGGGAGACTGGGCTTCCCAGGCGGGATCCTGGGCTTCGGTGTAGCCTAGCTTGGTGAAACAGACTGAGTGGGCCATCGGGATAGCTTTCCTTCTGGCTTTCTGTGCACTGTAAGGACAGGGTATCGTTTCAGTTGCACAAGAAAATTTGTGTAAAAACTCAAGTTAGGGTTAGGGTTGGGGAGACTGCGGATCCCAAGCGTGATCCTGGGCTTCGGTGCAGCCCAGCTTGGTGAAAAAGACTGAGTGGGCCATCGGGATAGCTTGCCTACTTTCTTTTTGTACACCGTTTGGACGGGGGAATGTTTCAGTTGCACAAGAAAATTAGGGCCAAGACTCTAGTTAGGGTTAAGGTTGGGGAGGCTAGGCTTCCCTGGAGGGAACCAGACCCTCTGTGAAGCCTAGCTTGGTGAAAAAGACTTGAGTGGGCCACCAGGATGGCTTCCCTACTCCGTTTTAGTACATCGTGTCCATGGGGGGATGTTTCCGTTGCAGAAGTACATTAGCCTTAAGACCCAAATTAGGGTTAGGGTTATGGAGGCTGGGCTTCCCAGGCAGGAACTACGGCCTCGATGAAGCCGAGCCTGGTGAAACAGACTGAGTGGGCCATCAGGATTGCTTGCCTACTGTCTTTTTGTATGCTGTATGGACGAGGGGATGTTTCAGTCGCCCGGGAAAATTAGGATTAATACCCAAGTGAGGGCTGGGTTGGGGAGACTGTGGTTCCCAGGCAGCAACCAGGGCCTCTGTGAATGCTAGCTTATTGGAACAGATTGAGTTGGCAATCGGGATGGCTTGCCTACTGACTTTTTCTAAACCGTATGGACGGGGGGATGTTTCACTTGCACAAGAAAATTAGGGTTAAGACTCAAGTTAGGGTTAGGGTTGGGGAGACTGGGCTCCCCAGGCGGGATCCTGGGCTTCGGTGTAGCCTAGCTTGGTGAAACAGACTGAGTGGGCCATCGGGATAGCTTTCCTACTGGCTTTCTGTGCACTGTAAGGACGGGGTATCGTTTCAGTTGCACAAGAAAATTTGTGTAAAAACTCAAGTTAGGGTTAGGGTTGGGGAGACTGCGGATCCCAAGCGTGATCCTGGGCTTCGGTGCAGCCTAGCTTGGTGAAAAAGACTGAGTGGGCCATCGGGATAGCTTGCCTACTTTCTTTTTGTACACCGTTTGGACGGGGGAATGTTTCAGTTGCACAAGAAAATTAGGGCCAAGACTCTAGTTAGGGGTAAGGTTGGGGAGGTTAGGCTTCCCTGGAGGGAACCAGACACTCTGTGAAGCCTAGCTTGGTGAAACAGACTTGAGTGGGACACCAGGATGGCTTTCCTACTCCGTTTTAGTACACCGTATCCATGGGGGGATGTTTCCATTGCAGAAGAACATTAGCATTAAAACACAAATTAGGGTTATGGTTATGGAGGCAGGGCTTCCCAGGCAGGAACTACGGCCTCGATGAAGCCGAGCCTGGTGAAACAAACTGAGTGGGCCATCAGGATTGCTTGCCTACTGTCTTTTTGTACGCTGTATGGACGAGGGGATGTTTCAGTTGCACAGGAAAATTAGGATTAATACCCAAGTGAGGGCTGGGTTGGGGAGACTGTGCTTCCCAGGCAGGAACCAGGGCCTCTGTGAAGGCTAGCTTGGTGGAACAGATTGAGTTGGCAATCGGGATGGCTTGCCTACTGACTTTTTCTAAACCGTATGGACGGGGGGAGGTTTCACTTGCACAAGAAAATTAGGGTTAAGAAGACTGAAGTTAGGGTTAGGGTTGGTGAGACCGGGCTTCCCAGGCAGGAACCAGGGCCTCTGTGAAGGATAGCTTGGTGGAACAGATGGAGTTGGCAATCGGGATGGCTTGCCTACTGACTTTTTCTAAACCGTATGGACGGGGGGATGTTTCACTTGCACAAGAAAATTAGGGTTAAGACTCAAGTTAGGGTTAGGGTTGGGGAGACTGGGCTTCCCAGGCGGGAATCTGGGTTTCGGTGTAGCCTAGCTTGGTGAAACAGACTGAGTGGGCCATCGGGATAGCTTTCCTTCTGGCTTTCTGTGCACTGTAAGGACAGGGTATCGTTTCAGTTGCACAAGAAAATTTGTGTAAAAACTCAAGTTAGGGTTAGGGTTGGGGAGACTGCGGATCCCAAGCGTGATCCTGGGCTTCGGTGCAGCCCAGCTTGGTGAAAAAGACTGAGTGGGCCATCGGGATAGCTTGCCTACTTTCTTTTTGTACACCGTTTGGACGGGGGAATGTTTCAGTTGCACAAGAAAATTAGGGCCAAGACTCTAGTTAGGGTTAAGGTTGGGGAGGCTAGGCTTCCCTGCAGGGAACCAGACCCTCTGTGAAGCCTAGCTTGGTGAAACAGACTTGAGTGGGCCACCAGGATGGCTTCCCTACTCCGTTTTAGTACATCGTGTCCATGGGGGGATGTTTCCGTTGCAGAAGTACATTAGCCTTAAGACCCAAATTAGGGTTAGGGTTATGGAGGCTGGGCTTCCCAGGCAGGAACTACGGCCTCGATGAAGCCGAGCCTGGTGAAAGAAACTGAGTGGGCCATCAGGATTGCTTGCCTACTGTCTTTTGTACGCTGTATGGACGAGGGGATGTTTCAGTTGCACAGGAAAATTAGGATTAATACCCAAGGTAGGTCTGGGTTGGGGAGACTGTGCTTCCCAGGCAGGAACCAGGGCCTCTGTGAAGGCTAGCTTGGTGGAACAGATTGAGTTGGCAATCGGGATGGCTTGCCTACTGACTTTTTCTAAACCGTATGGACGGGGGGAGGTTTCACTTGCACAAGAAAATTAGGGTTAAGAAGACTCAAGTTAGGGTTAGGGTTGGTGAGACCGGGCTTCCCAGGCAGGAACCAGGGCCTCTGTGAAGGCTAGCTTGGTGGAACAGATTGAGTTGGCAATCGGGATGGCTTGCCTACTGACTTTTTCTAAACCGTATGGACGGGGGGATGTTTCACTTGCACAAGAAAAGTAGGGTTAAGACTCAAGTTAGTGTTAGGGTTGGGGAGACTGGGCTTCCCAGGCGGGATCCTGGGCTTCGGTGTAGCCTAGCTTGGTGAAACAGACTGAGTGGGCCATCGGGATAGCTTTCCTTCTGGCTTTCTGTGCACTGTAAGGACAGGGTATCGTTTCAGTTGCACAAGAAAATTTGTGTAAAAACTCAAGTTAGGGTTAGGGTTGGGGAGACTGCGGATCCCAAGCGTGATCCTGGGCTTCGGTGCAGCCCAGCTTGGTGAAAAAGACTGAGTGGGCCATCGGGATAGCTTGCCTACTTTCTTTTTGTACACCGTTTGGACGGGGGAATGTTTCAGTTGCACAAGAAAATTAGGGCCAAGACTCTAGTTAGGGTTAAGGTTGGGGAGGCTAGGCTTCCGTGCAGGGAACCAGACCCTCTGTGAAGCCTAGCTTGGTGAAAAAGACTTGAGTGGGCCACCAGGATGGCTTCCCTACTCCGTTTTAGTACATCGTGTCCATGGGGGGATGTTTCCGTTGCAGAAGTACATTAGCCTTAAGACCCAAATTAGGGTTAGGGTTATGGAGGCTGGGCTTCCCAGGCAGGAACTACGGCCTCGATGAAGCCGAGCCTGGTGAAACAGACTGAGTGGGCCATCAGGATTGCTTGCCTACTGTCTTTTTGTATGCTGTATGGACGAGGGGATGTTTCAGTCGCCCGGGAAAATTAGGATTAATACCCAAGTGAGGGCTGGGTTGGGGAGACTGTGGTTCCCAGGCAGCAACCAGGGACTCTGTGAATGCTAGCTTATTGGAACAGATTGAGTTGGCAATCGGGATGGCTTGCCTACTGACTTTTTCTAAACCGTATGGACGGGGGGATGTTTCACTTGCACAAGAAAATTAGGGTTAAGACTGAAGTTAGGGTTAGGGTTGGGGAGACTGGGCTCCCCAGGCGGGATCCTGGGCTTCGGTGTAGCCTAGCTTGGTGAAACAGACTGAGTGGGCCATCGGGATAGCTTTCCTACTGGCTTTCTGTGCACTGTAAGGACGGGGTATCGTTTCAGTTGCACAAGAAAATTTGTGTAAAAACTCAAGTTAGGGTTAGGGTTGGGGAGACTGCGGATCCCAAGCGTGATCCTGGGCTTCGGTGCAGCCTAGCTTGGTGAAAAAGACTGAGTGGGCCATCGGGATAGCTTGCCTACTTTCTTTTTGTACACCGTTTGGACGGGGGAATGTTTCAGTTGCACAAGAAAATTAGGGCCAAGACTCTAGTTAGGGGTAAGGTTGGGGAGGTTAGGCTTCCCTGGAGGGAACCAGACACTCTGTGAAGCCTAGCTTGGTGAAACAGACTTGAGTGGGCCACCAGGATGGCTTCCCTACTCCGTTTTAGTACATCGTGTCCATGGGGGGATGTTTCCGTTGCAGAAGTACATTAGCCTTAAGACCCAAATTAGGGTTAGGGTTATGGAGGCTGGGCTTCCCAGGCAGGAACTACGGCCTCGATGAAGCCGAGCCTGGTGAAAGAAACTGAGTGGGCCATCAGGATTGCTTGCCTACTGTCTTTTGTACGCTGTATGGACGAGGGGATGTTTCAGTTGCACAGGAAAATTAGGATTAATACCCAAGGTAGGTCTGGGTTGGGGAGACTGTGCTTCCCAGGCAGGAACCAGGGCCTCTGTGAAGGCTAGCTTGGTGGAACAGATTGAGTTGGCAATCGGGATGGCTTGCCTACTGACTTTTTCTAAACCGTATGGACGGGGGGAGGTTTCACTTGCACAAGAAAATTAGGGTTAAGAAGACTGAAGTTAGGGTTAGGGTTGGTGAGACCGGGCTTCCCAGGCAGGAACCAGGGCCTCTGTGAAGGATAGCTTGGTGGAACAGATGGAGTTGGCAATCGGGATGGCTTGCCTACTGACTTTTTCTAAACCGTATGGACGGGGGGATGTTTCACTTGCACAAGAAAATTAGGGTTAAGACTCAAGTTAGGGTTAGGGTTGGGGAGACTGGGCTTCCCAGGCGGGAATCTGGGTTTCGGTGTAGCCTAGCTTGGTGAAACAGACTGAGTGGGCCATCGGGATAGCTTTCCTTCTGGCTTTCTGTGCACTGTAAGGACAGGGTATCGTTTCAGTTGCACAAGAAAATTTGTGTAAAAACTCAAGTTAGGGTTAGGGTTGGGGAGACTGCGGATCCCAAGCGTGATCCTGGGCTTCGGTGCAGGCCAGCTTGGTGAAAAAGACTGAGTGGGCCATCGGGATAGCTTGCCTACTTTCTTTTTGTACACCGTTTGGACGGGGGAATGTTTCAGTTGCACAAGAAAATTAGGGCCAAGACTCTAGTTAGGGTTAAGGTTGGGGAGGCTAGGCTTCCCTGCAGGGAACCAGACCCTCTGTGAAGCCTAGCTTGGTGAAACAGACTTGAGTGGGCCACCAGGATGGCTTCCCTACTCCGTTTTAGTACATCGTGTCCATGGGGGGATGTTTCCGTTGCAGAAGTACATTAGCCTTAAGACCCAAATTAGGGTTAGGGTTATGGAGGCTGGGCTTCCCAGGCAGGAACTACGGCCTCGATGAAGCCGAGCCTGGTGAAAGAAACTGAGTGGGCCATCAGGATTGCTTGCCTACTGTCTTTTGTACGCTGTATGGACGAGGGGATGTTTCAGTTGCACAGGAAAATTAGGATTAATACCCAAGGTAGGTCTGGGTTGGGGAGACTGTGCTTCCCAGGCAGGAACCAGGGCCTCTGTGAAGGCTAGCTTGGTGGAACAGATTGAGTTGGCAATCGGGATGGCTTGCCTACTGACTTTTTCTAAACCGTATGGACGGGGGGAGGTTTCACTTGCACAAGAAAATTAGGGTTAAGAAGACTGAAGTTAGGGTTAGGGTTGGTGAGACCGGGCTTCCCAGGCAGGAACCAGGGCCTCTGTGAAGGCTAGCTTGGTGGAACAGATTGAGTTGGCAATCGGGATGGCTTGCCTACTGACTTTTTCTAAACCGTATGGACGGGGGGATGTTTCACTTGCACAAGAAAAGTAGGGTTAAGACTCAAGTTAGTGTTAGGGTTGGGGAGACTGGGCTTCCCAGGCGGGATCCTGGGCTTCGGTGTAGCCTAGCTTGGTGAAACAGACTGAGTGGGCCATCGGGATAGCTTTCCTTCTGGCTTTCTGTGCACTGTAAGGACAGGGTATCGTTTCAGTTGCACAAGAAAATTTGTGTAAAAACTCAAGTTAGGGTTAGGGTTGGGGAGACTGCGGATCCCAAGCGTGATCCTGGGCTTCGGTGCAGCCCAGCTTGGTGAAAAAGACTGAGTGGGCCATCGGGATAGCTTGCCTACTTTCTTTTTGTACACCGTTTGGACGGGGGAATGTTTCAGTTGCACAAGAAAATTAGGGCCAAGACTCTAGTTAGGGTTAAGGTTGGGGAGGCTAGGCTTCCGTGCAGGGAACCAGACCCTCTGTGAAGCCTAGCTTGGTGAAAAAGACTTGAGTGGGCCACCAGGATGGCTTCCCTACTCCGTTTTAGTACATCGTGTCCATGGGGGGATGTTTCCGTTGCAGAAGTACATTAGCCTTAAGACCCAAATTAGGGTTAGGGTTATGGAGGCTGGGCTTCCCAGGCAGGAACTACGTCCTCGATGAAGCCGAGCCTGGTGAAACAGACTGAGTGGGCCATCAGGATTGCTTGCCTACTGTCTTTTTGTATGCTGTATGGACGAGGGGATGTTTCAGTCGCCCGGGAAAATTAGGATTAATACCCAAGTGAGGGCTGGGTTGGGGAGACTGTGGTTCCCAGGCAGCAACCAGGGACTCTGTGAATGCTAGCTTATTGGAACAGATTGAGTTGGCAATCGGGATGGCTTGCCTACTGACTTTTTCTAAACCGTATGGACGGGGGGATGTTTCACTTGCACAAGAAAATTAGGGTTAAGACTCAAGTTAGGGTTAGGGTTGGGGAGACTGGGCTCCCCAGGCGGGATCCTGGGCTTCGGTGTAGCCTAGCTTGGTGAAACAGACTGAGTGGGCCATCGGGATAGCTTTCCTACTGGCTTTCTGTGCACTGTAAGGACGGGGTATCGTTTCAGTTGCACAAGAAAATTTGTGTAAAAACTCAAGTTAGGGTTAGGGTTGGGGAGACTGCGGATCCCAAGCGTGATCCTGGGCTTCGGTGCAGCCTAGCTTGGTGAAAAAGACTGAGTGGGCCATCGGGATAGCTTGCCTACTTTCTTTTTGTACACCGTTTGGACGGGGGAATGTTTCAGTTGTACAAGAAAATTAGGGCCAAGACTCTAGTTAGGGGTAAGGTTGGGGAGGTTAGGCTTCCCTGGAGGGAACCAGACACTCTGTGAAGCCTAGCTTGGTGAAACAGACTTGAGTGGGCCACCAGGATGGCTTCCCTACTCCGTTTTAGTACATCGTGTCCATGGGGGGATGTTTCCGTTCCAGAAGTACATTAGCCTTAAGACCCAAATTAGGGTTAGGGTTATGGAGGCTGGGCTTCCCAGGCAGGAACTACGTCCTCGATGAAGCCGAGCCTGGTGAAACAGACTGAGTGGGCCATCAGGATTGCTTGCCTACTGTCTTTTTGTATGCTGTATGGACGAGGGGATGTTTCAGTCGCACAGGAAAATTAGTATTAATACCCAAGTGAGGGCTGGGTTGGGGAGGCTGTGGTTCCCAGGCAGCAACCAGGGCCTCTGTGAATGCTAGCTTGGTGGAACAGATTGAGTTGGCAATCGGGATGGCTTGCCTACTGACTTTTTCTAAACCGTATGGACGGGGGGAGGTTTCACTTGCACAAGAAAATTAGGGTTAAGAAGACTCAAGTTAGGGTTAGGGTTGGTGAGACCGGGCTTCCCAGGCAGGAACCAGGGCCTCTGTGAATGCTAGCTTGGTGGAACAGATTGAGTTGGCAATCGGGATGGCTTGCCTACTGACTTTTTCTAAACCGTATGGACGGGGGGATGTTTCACTTGCACAAGAAAATTAGGGTTAAGACTCAAGTTAGGGTTAGGGTTGGGGAGACTGGGCTTCCCAGGCGGGATCCTGGGCTTCGGTGTAGCCTAGCTTGGTGAAACAGACTGAGTGGGCCATCGGGATAGCTTTCCTTCTGGCTTTCTGTGCACTGTAAGGACAGGGTATCGTTTCAGTTGCACAAGAAAATTTGTGTAAAAACTCAAGTTAGGGTTAGGGTTGGGGAGACTGCGGATCCCAAGCGTGATCCTGGGCTTCGGTGCAGGCCAGCTTGGTGAAAAAGCCTGAGTGGGCCATCGGGATAGCTTGCCTACTTTCTTTTTGTACACCGTTTGGACGGGGGAATGTTTCAGTTGCACAAGAAAATTAGGGCCAAGACTCTAGTTAGGGTTAAGGTTGGGGAGGCTAGGCTTCCCTGCAGGGAACCAGACCCTCTGTGAAGCCTAGCTTGGTGAAACAGACTTGAGTGGGCCACCAGGATGGCTTCCCTACTCCGTTTTAGTACATCGTGTCCATGGGGGGATGTTTCCGTTGCAGAAGTACATTAGCCTTAAGACCCAAATTAGGGTTAGGGTTATGGAGGCTGGGCTTCCCAGGCAGGAACTACGGCCTCGATGAAGCCGAGCCTGGTGAAACAAACTGAGTGGGCCATCAGGATTGCTTGCCTACTGTCTTTTGTACGCTGTATGGACGAGGGGATGTTTCAGTTGCACAGGAAAATTAGGATTAATACCCAAGGTAGGTCTGGGTTGGGGAGACTGTGCTTCCCAGGCAGGAACCAGGGCCTCTGTGAAGGCTAGCTTGGTGGAACAGATTGAGTTGGCAATCGGGATGGCTTGCCTACTGACTTTTTCTAAACCGTATGGACGGGGGGAGGTTTCACTTGCACAAGAAAATTAGGGTTAAGAAGACTCAAGTTAGGGTTAGGGTTGGTGAGACCGGGCTTCCCAGGCAGGAACCAGGGCCTCTGTGAAGGCTAGCTTGGTGGAACAGATTGAGTTGGCAATCGGGATGGCTTGCCTACTGACTTTTTCTAAACCGTATGGACGGGGGGATGTTTCACTTGCACAAGAAAATTAGGGTTAAGAAGACTGAAGTTAGGGTTAGGGTTGGTGAGACCGGGCTTCCCAGGCAGGAACCAGGGCCTCTGTGAAGGCTAGCTTGGTGGAACAGATTGAGTTGGCAATCGGGATGGCTTGCCTACTGACTTTTTCTAAACCGTATGGACGGGGGGATGTTTCACTTGCACAAGAAAAGTAGGGTTAAGACTCAAGTTAGTGTTAGGGTTGGGGAGACTGGGCTTCCCAGGCGGGATCCTGGGCTTCGGTGTAGCCTAGCTTGGTGAAACAGACTGAGTGGGCCATCGGGATAGCTTTCCTTCTGGCTTTCTGTGCACTGTAAGGACAGGGTATCGTTTCAGTTGCACAAGAAAATTTGTGTAAAAACTCAAGTTAGGGTTAGGGTTGGGGAGACTGCGGATCCCAAGCGTGATCCTGGGCTTCGGTGCAGCCCAGCTTGGTGAAAAAGACTGAGTGGGCCATCGGGATAGCTTGCCTACTTTCTTTTTGTACACCGTTTGGACGGGGGAATGTTTCAGTTGCACAAGAAAATTAGGGCCAAGACTCTAGTTAGGGTTAAGGTTGGGGAGGCTAGGCTTCCGTGCAGGGAACCAGACCCTCTGTGAAGCCTAGCTTGGTGAAAAAGACTTGAGTGGGCCACCAGGATGGCTTCCCTACTCCGTTTTAGTACATCGTGTCCATGGGGGGATGTTTCCGTTGCAGAAGTACATTAGCCTTAAGACCCAAATTAGGGTTAGGGTTATGGAGGCTGGGCTTCCCAGGCAGGAACTACGGCCTCGATGAAGCCGAGCCTGGTGAAACAGACTGAGTGGGCCATCAGGATTGCTTGCCTACTGTCTTTTGTACGCTGTATGGATGAGGGGATGTTTCAGTTGCACAGGAAAATTAGGATTAATACCCAAGGTAGGTCTGGGTTGGGGAGACTGTGCTTCCCAGGCAGGAACCAGGGCCTCTGTGAAGGCTAGCTTGGTGGAACAGATTGAGTTGGCAATCGGGATGGCTTGCCTACTGACTTTTTCTAAACCGTATGGACGGGGGGAGGTTTCACTTGCACAAGAAAATTAGGGTTAAGAAGACTCAAGTTAGGGTTAGGGTTGGTGAGACCGGGCTTCCCAGGCAGGAACCAGGGCCTCTGTGAAGGCTAGCTTGGTGGAACAGATGGAGTTGGCAATCGGGATGGCTTGCCTACTGACTTTTTCTAAACCGTATGGACGGGGGGATGTTTCACTTGCACAAGAAAATTAGGGTTAAGAAGACTGAAGTTAGGGTTAGGGTTGGTGAGACCGGGCTTCCCAGGCAGGAACCAGGGCCTCTGTGAAGGCTAGCTTGGTGGAACAGATTGAGTTGGCAATCGGGATGGCTTGCCTACTGACTTTTTCTAAACCGTATGGACGGGGGGATGTTTCACTTGCACAAGAAAAGTAGGGTTAAGACTCAAGTTAGTGTTAGGGTTGGGGAGACTGGGCTTCCCAGGCGGGATCCTGGGCTTCGGTGTAGCCTAGCTTGGTGAAACAGACTGAGTGGGCCATCGGGATAGCTTTCCTTCTGGCTTTCTGTGCACTGTAAGGACAGGGTATCGTTTCAGTTGCACAAGAAAATTTGTGTAAAAACTCAAGTTAGGGTTAGGGTTGGGGAGACTGCGGATCCCAAGCGTGATCCTGGGCTTCGGTGCAGCCCAGCTTGGTGAAAAAGACTGAGTGGGCCATCGGGATAGCTTGCCTACTTTCTTTTTGTACACCGTTTGGACGGGGGAATGTTTCAGTTGCACAAGAAAATTAGGGCCAAGACTCTAGTTAGGGTTAAGGTTGGGGAGGCTAGGCTTCCCTGGAGGGAACCAGACCCTCTGTGAAGCCTAGCTTGGTGAAAAAGACTTGAGTGGGCCACCAGGATGGCTTCCCTACTCCGTTTTAGTACATCGTGTCCATGGGGGGATGTTTCCGTTGCAGAAGTACATTAGCCTTAAGACCCAAATTAGGGTTAGGGTTATGGAGGCTGGGCTTCCCAGGCAGGAACTACGGCCTCGATGAAGCCGAGCCTGGTGAAACAGACTGAGTGGGCCATCAGGATTGCTTGCCTACTGTCTTTTTGTATGCTGTATGGACGAGGGGATGTTTCAGTCGCCCGGGAAAATTAGGATTAATACCCAAGTGAGGGCTGGGTTGGGGAGACTGTGGTTCCCAGGCAGCAACCAGGGCCTCTGTGAATGCTAGCTTATTGGAACAGATTGAGTTGGCAATCGGGATGGCTTGCCTACTGACTTTTTCTAAACCGTATGGACGGGGGGATGTTTCACTTGCACAAGAAAATTAGGGTTAAGACTCAAGTTAGGGTTAGGGTTGGGGAGACTGGGCTCCCCAGGCGGGATCCTGGGCTTCGGTGTAGCCTAGCTTGGTGAAACAGACTGAGTGGGCCATCGGGATAGCTTTCCTACTGGCTTTCTGTGCACTGTAAGGACGGGGTATCGTTTCAGTTGCACAAGAAAATTTGTGTAAAAACTCAAGTTAGGGTTAGGGTTGGGGAGACTGCGGATCCCAAGCGTGATCCTGGGCTTCGGTGCAGCCTAGCTTGGTGAAAAAGACTGAGTGGGCCATCGGGATAGCTTGCCTACTTTCTTTTTGTACACCGTTTGGACGGGGGAATGTTTCAGTTGCACAAGAAAATTAGGGCCAAGACTCTAGTTAGGGGTAAGGTTGGGGAGGTTAGGCTTCCCTGGAGGGAACCAGACACTCTGTGAAGCCTAGCTTGGTGAAACAGACTTGAGTGGGACACCAGGATGGCTTTCCTACTCCGTTTTAGTACACCGTATCCATGGGGGGATGTTTCCATTGCAGAAGAACATTAGCATTAAAACACAAATTAGGGTTATGGTTATGGAGGCAGGGCTTCCCAGGCAGGAACTACGGCCTCGATGAAGCCGAGCCTGGTGAAACAAACTGAGTGGGCCATCAGGATTGCTTGCCTACTGTCTTTTTGTACGCTGTATGGACGAGGGGATGTTTCAGTTGCACAGGAAAATTAGGATTAATACCCAAGTGAGGGCTGGGTTGGGGAGACTGTGCTTCCCAGGCAGGAACCAGGGCCTCTGTGAAGGCTAGCTTGGTGGAACAGATTGAGTTGGCAATCGGGATGGCTTGCCTACTGACTTTTTCTAAACCGTATGGACGGGGGGAGGTTTCACTTGCACAAGAAAATTAGGGTTAAGAAGACTGAAGTTAGGGTTAGGGTTGGTGAGACCGGGCTTCCCAGGCAGGAACCAGGGCCTCTGTGAAGGATAGCTTGGTGGAACAGATGGAGTTGGCAATCGGGATGGCTTGCCTACTGACTTTTTCTAAACCGTATGGACGGGGGGATGTTTCACTTGCACAAGAAAATTAGGGTTAAGACTCAAGTTAGGGTTAGGGTTGGGGAGACTGGGCTTCCCAGGCGGGAATCTGGGTTTCGGTGTAGCCTAGCTTGGTGAAACAGACTGAGTGGGCCATCGGGATAGCTTTCCTTCTGGCTTTCTGTGCACTGTAAGGACAGGGTATCGTTTCAGTTGCACAAGAAAATTTGTGTAAAAACTCAAGTTAGGGTTAGGGTTGGGGAGACTGCGGATCCCAAGCGTGATCCTGGGCTTCGGTGCAGCCCAGCTTGGTGAAAAAGACTGAGTGGGCCATCGGGATAGCTTGCCTACTTTCTTTTTGTACACCGTTTGGACGGGGGAATGTTTCAGTTGCACAAGAAAATTAGGGCCAAGACTCTAGTTAGGGTTAAGGTTGGGGAGGCTAGGCTTCCCTGCAGGGAACCAGACCCTCTGTGAAGCCTAGCTTGGTGAAACAGACTTGAGTGGGCCACCAGGATGGCTTCCCTACTCCGTTTTAGTACATCGTGTCCATGGGGGGATGTTTCCGTTGCAGAAGTACATTAGCCTTAAGACCCAAATTAGGGTTAGGGTTATGGAGGCTGGGCTTCCCAGGCAGGAACTACGGCCTCGATGAAGCCGAGCCTGGTGAAAGAAACTGAGTGGGCCATCAGGATTGCTTGCCTACTGTCTTTTGTACGCTGTATGGACGAGGGGATGTTTCAGTTGCACAGGAAAATTAGGATTAATACCCAAGGTAGGTCTGGGTTGGGGAGACTGTGCTTCCCAGGCAGGAACCAGGGCCTCTGTGAAGGCTAGCTTGGTGGAACAGATTGAGTTGGCAATCGGGATGGCTTGCCTACTGACTTTTTCTAAACCGTATGGACGGGGGGAGGTTTCACTTGCACAAGAAAATTAGGGTTAAGAAGACTGAAGTTAGGGTTAGGGTTGGTGAGACCGGGCTTCCCAGGCAGGAACCAGGGCCTCTGTGAAGGCTAGCTTGGTGGAACAGATTGAGTTGGCAATCGGGATGGCTTGCCTACTGACTTTTTCTAAACCGTATGGACGGGGGGATGTTTCACTTGCACAAGAAAAGTAGGGTTAAGACTCAAGTTAGTGTTAGGGTTGGGGAGACTGGGCTTCCCAGGCGGGATCCTGGGCTTCGGTGTAGCCTAGCTTGGTGAAACAGACTGAGTGGGCCATCGGGATAGCTTTCCTTCTGGCTTTCTGTGCACTGTAAGGACAGGGTATCGTTTCAGTTGCACAAGAAAATTTGTGTAAAAACTCAAGTTAGGGTTAGGGTTGGGGAGACTGCGGATCCCAAGCGTGATCCTGGGCTTCGGTGCAGCCCAGCTTGGTGAAAAAGACTGAGTGGGCCATCGGGATAGCTTGCCTACTTTCTTTTTGTACACCGTTTGGACGGGGGAATGTTTCAGTTGCACAAGAAAATTAGGGCCAAGACTCTAGTTAGGGTTAAGGTTGGGGAGGCTAGGCTTCCGTGCAGGGAACCAGACCCTCTGTGAAGCCTAGCTTGGTGAAAAAGACTTGAGTGGGCCACCAGGATGGCTTCCCTACTCCGTTTTAGTACATCGTGTCCATGGGGGGATGTTTCCGTTGCAGAAGTACATTAGCCTTAAGACCCAAATTAGGGTTAGGGTTATGGAGGCTGGGCTTCCCAGGCAGGAACTACGGCCTCGATGAAGCCGAGCCTGGTGAAACAGACTGAGTGGGCCATCAGGATTGCTTGCCTACTGTCTTTTTGTATGCTGTATGGACGAGGGGATGTTTCAGTCGCCCGGGAAAATTAGGATTAATACCCAAGTGAGGGCTGGGTTGGGGAGACTGTGGTTCCCAGGCAGCAACCAGGGACTCTGTGAATGCTAGCTTATTGGAACAGATTGAGTTGGCAATCGGGATGGCTTGCCTACTGACTTTTTCTAAACCGTATGGACGGGGGGATGTTTCACTTGCACAAGAAAATTAGGGTTAAGACTGAAGTTAGGGTTAGGGTTGGGGAGACTGGGCTCCCCAGGCGGGATCCTGGGCTTCGGTGTAGCCTAGCTTGGTGAAACAGACTGAGTGGGCCATCGGGATAGCTTTCCTACTGGCTTTCTGTGCACTGTAAGGACGGGGTATCGTTTCAGTTGCACAAGAAAATTTGTGTAAAAACTCAAGTTAGGGTTAGGGTTGGGGAGACTGCGGATCCCAAGCGTGATCCTGGGCTTCGGTGCAGCCTAGCTTGGTGAAAAAGACTGAGTGGGCCATCGGGATAGCTTGCCTACTTTCTTTTTGTACACCGTTTGGACGGGGGAATGTTTCAGTTGCACAAGAAAATTAGGGCCAAGACTCTAGTTAGGGGTAAGGTTGGGGAGGTTAGGCTTCCCTGGAGGGAACCAGACACTCTGTGAAGCCTAGCTTGGTGAAACAGACTTGAGTGGGCCACCAGGATGGCTTCCCTACTCCGTTTTAGTACATCGTGTCCATGGGGGGATGTTTCCGTTGCAGAAGTACATTAGCCTTAAGACCCAAATTAGGGTTAGGGTTATGGAGGCTGGGCTTCCCAGGCAGGAACTACGGCCTCGATGAAGCCGAGCCTGGTGAAAGAAACTGAGTGGGCCATCAGGATTGCTTGCCTACTGTCTTTTGTACGCTGTATGGACGAGGGGATGTTTCAGTTGCACAGGAAAATTAGGATTAATACCCAAGGTAGGTCTGGGTTGGGGAGACTGTGCTTCCCAGGCAGGAACCAGGGCCTCTGTGAAGGCTAGCTTGGTGGAACAGATTGAGTTGGCAATCGGGATGGCTTGCCTACTGACTTTTTCTAAACCGTATGGACGGGGGGAGGTTTCACTTGCACAAGAAAATTAGGGTTAAGAAGACTGAAGTTAGGGTTAGGGTTGGTGAGACCGGGCTTCCCAGGCAGGAACCAGGGCCTCTGTGAAGGATAGCTTGGTGGAACAGATGGAGTTGGCAATCGGGATGGCTTGCCTACTGACTTTTTCTAAACCGTATGGACGGGGGGATGTTTCACTTGCACAAGAAAATTAGGGTTAAGACTCAAGTTAGGGTTAGGGTTGGGGAGACTGGGCTTCCCAGGCGGGAATCTGGGTTTCGGTGTAGCCTAGCTTGGTGAAACAGACTGAGTGGGCCATCGGGATAGCTTTCCTTCTGGCTTTCTGTGCACTGTAAGGACAGGGTATCGTTTCAGTTGCACAAGAAAATTTGTGTAAAAACTCAAGTTAGGGTTAGGGTTGGGGAGACTGCGGATCCCAAGCGTGATCCTGGGCTTCGGTGCAGGCCAGCTTGGTGAAAAAGACTGAGTGGGCCATCGGGATAGCTTGCCTACTTTCTTTTTGTACACCGTTTGGACGGGGGAATGTTTCAGTTGCACAAGAAAATTAGGGCCAAGACTCTAGTTAGGGTTAAGGTTGGGGAGGCTAGGCTTCCCTGCAGGGAACCAGACCCTCTGTGAAGCCTAGCTTGGTGAAACAGACTTGAGTGGGCCACCAGGATGGCTTCCCTACTCCGTTTTAGTACATCGTGTCCATGGGGGGATGTTTCCGTTGCAGAAGTACATTAGCCTTAAGACCCAAATTAGGGTTAGGGTTATGGAGGCTGGGCTTCCCAGGCAGGAACTACGGCCTCGATGAAGCCGAGCCTGGTGAAAGAAACTGAGTGGGCCATCAGGATTGCTTGCCTACTGTCTTTTGTACGCTGTATGGACGAGGGGATGTTTCAGTTGCACAGGAAAATTAGGATTAATACCCAAGGTAGGTCTGGGTTGGGGAGACTGTGCTTCCCAGGCAGGAACCAGGGCCTCTGTGAAGGCTAGCTTGGTGGAACAGATTGAGTTGGCAATCGGGATGGCTTGCCTACTGACTTTTTCTAAACCGTATGGACGGGGGGAGGTTTCACTTGCACAAGAAAATTAGGGTTAAGAAGACTGAAGTTAGGGTTAGGGTTGGTGAGACCGGGCTTCCCAGGCAGGAACCAGGGCCTCTGTGAAGGCTAGCTTGGTGGAACAGATTGAGTTGGCAATCGGGATGGCTTGCCTACTGACTTTTTCTAAACCGTATGGACGGGGGGATGTTTCACTTGCACAAGAAAAGTAGGGTTAAGACTCAAGTTAGTGTTAGGGTTGGGGAGACTGGGCTTCCCAGGCGGGATCCTGGGCTTCGGTGTAGCCTAGCTTGGTGAAACAGACTGAGTGGGCCATCGGGATAGCTTTCCTTCTGGCTTTCTGTGCACTGTAAGGACAGGGTATCGTTTCAGTTGCACAAGAAAATTTGTGTAAAAACTCAAGTTAGGGTTAGGGTTGGGGAGACTGCGGATCCCAAGCGTGATCCTGGGCTTCGGTGCAGCCCAGCTTGGTGAAAAAGACTGAGTGGGCCATCGGGATAGCTTGCCTACTTTCTTTTTGTACACCGTTTGGACGGGGGAATGTTTCAGTTGCACAAGAAAATTAGGGCCAAGACTCTAGTTAGGGTTAAGGTTGGGGAGGCTAGGCTTCCGTGCAGGGAACCAGACCCTCTGTGAAGCCTAGCTTGGTGAAAAAGACTTGAGTGGGCCACCAGGATGGCTTCCCTACTCCGTTTTAGTACATCGTGTCCATGGGGGGATGTTTCCGTTGCAGAAGTACATTAGCCTTAAGACCCAAATTAGGGTTAGGGTTATGGAGGCTGGGCTTCCCAGGCAGGAACTACGTCCTCGATGAAGCCGAGCCTGGTGAAACAGACTGAGTGGGCCATCAGGATTGCTTGCCTACTGTCTTTTTGTATGCTGTATGGACGAGGGGATGTTTCAGTCGCCCGGGAAAATTAGGATTAATACCCAAGTGAGGGCTGGGTTGGGGAGACTGTGGTTCCCAGGCAGCAACCAGGGACTCTGTGAATGCTAGCTTATTGGAACAGATTGAGTTGGCAATCGGGATGGCTTGCCTACTGACTTTTTCTAAACCGTATGGACGGGGGGATGTTTCACTTGCACAAGAAAATTAGGGTTAAGACTCAAGTTAGGGTTAGGGTTGGGGAGACTGGGCTCCCCAGGCGGGATCCTGGGCTTCGGTGTAGCCTAGCTTGGTGAAACAGACTGAGTGGGCCATCGGGATAGCTTTCCTACTGGCTTTCTGTGCACTGTAAGGACGGGGTATCGTTTCAGTTGCACAAGAAAATTTGTGTAAAAACTCAAGTTAGGGTTAGGGTTGGGGAGACTGCGGATCCCAAGCGTGATCCTGGGCTTCGGTGCAGCCTAGCTTGGTGAAAAAGACTGAGTGGGCCATCGGGATAGCTTGCCTACTTTCTTTTTGTACACCGTTTGGACGGGGGAATGTTTCAGTTGTACAAGAAAATTAGGGCCAAGACTCTAGTTAGGGGTAAGGTTGGGGAGGTTAGGCTTCCCTGGAGGGAACCAGACACTCTGTGAAGCCTAGCTTGGTGAAACAGACTTGAGTGGGCCACCAGGATGGCTTCCCTACTCCGTTTTAGTACATCGTGTCCATGGGGGGATGTTTCCGTTCCAGAAGTACATTAGCCTTAAGACCCAAATTAGGGTTAGGGTTATGGAGGCTGGGCTTCCCAGGCAGGAACTACGTCCTCGATGAAGCCGAGCCTGGTGAAACAGACTGAGTGGGCCATCAGGATTGCTTGCCTACTGTCTTTTTGTATGCTGTATGGACGAGGGGATGTTTCAGTCGCACAGGAAAATTAGTATTAATACCCAAGTGAGGGCTGGGTTGGGGAGGCTGTGGTTCCCAGGCAGCAACCAGGGCCTCTGTGAATGCTAGCTTGGTGGAACAGATTGAGTTGGCAATCGGGATGGCTTGCCTACTGACTTTTTCTAAACCGTATGGACGGGGGGAGGTTTCACTTGCACAAGAAAATTAGGGTTAAGAAGACTCAAGTTAGGGTTAGGGTTGGTGAGACCGGGCTTCCCAGGCAGGAACCAGGGCCTCTGTGAATGCTAGCTTGGTGGAACAGATTGAGTTGGCAATCGGGATGGCTTGCCTACTGACTTTTTCTAAACCGTATGGACGGGGGGATGTTTCACTTGCACAAGAAAATTAGGGTTAAGACTCAAGTTAGGGTTAGGGTTGGGGAGACTGGGCTTCCCAGGCGGGATCCTGGGCTTCGGTGTAGCCTAGCTTGGTGAAACAGACTGAGTGGGCCATCGGGATAGCTTTCCTTCTGGCTTTCTGTGCACTGTAAGGACAGGGTATCGTTTCAGTTGCACAAGAAAATTTGTGTAAAAACTCAAGTTAGGGTTAGGGTTGGGGAGACTGCGGATCCCAAGCGTGATCCTGGGCTTCGGTGCAGGCCAGCTTGGTGAAAAAGCCTGAGTGGGCCATCGGGATAGCTTGCCTACTTTCTTTTTGTACACCGTTTGGACGGGGGAATGTTTCAGTTGCACAAGAAAATTAGGGCCAAGACTCTAGTTAGGGTTAAGGTTGGGGAGGCTAGGCTTCCCTGCAGGGAACCAGACCCTCTGTGAAGCCTAGCTTGGTGAAACAGACTTGAGTGGGCCACCAGGATGGCTTCCCTACTCCGTTTTAGTACATCGTGTCCATGGGGGGATGTTTCCGTTGCAGAAGTACATTAGCCTTAAGACCCAAATTAGGGTTAGGGTTATGGAGGCTGGGCTTCCCAGGCAGGAACTACGGCCTCGATGAAGCCGAGCCTGGTGAAACAAACTGAGTGGGCCATCAGGATTGCTTGCCTACTGTCTTTTGTACGCTGTATGGACGAGGGGATGTTTCAGTTGCACAGGAAAATTAGGATTAATACCCAAGGTAGGTCTGGGTTGGGGAGACTGTGCTTCCCAGGCAGGAACCAGGGCCTCTGTGAAGGCTAGCTTGGTGGAACAGATTGAGTTGGCAATCGGGATGGCTTGCCTACTGACTTTTTCTAAACCGTATGGACGGGGGGAGGTTTCACTTGCACAAGAAAATTAGGGTTAAGAAGACTCAAGTTAGGGTTAGGGTTGGTGAGACCGGGCTTCCCAGGCAGGAACCAGGGCCTCTGTGAAGGCTAGCTTGGTGGAACAGATTGAGTTGGCAATCGGGATGGCTTGCCTACTGACTTTTTCTAAACCGTATGGACGGGGGGATGTTTCACTTGCACAAGAAAATTAGGGTTAAGAAGACTGAAGTTAGGGTTAGGGTTGGTGAGACCGGGCTTCCCAGGCAGGAACCAGGGCCTCTGTGAAGGCTAGCTTGGTGGAACAGATTGAGTTGGCAATCGGGATGGCTTGCCTACTGACTTTTTCTAAACCGTATGGACGGGGGGATGTTTCACTTGCACAAGAAAAGTAGGGTTAAGACTCAAGTTAGTGTTAGGGTTGGGGAGACTGGGCTTCCCAGGCGGGATCCTGGGCTTCGGTGTAGCCTAGCTTGGTGAAACAGACTGAGTGGGCCATCGGGATAGCTTTCCTTCTGGCTTTCTGTGCACTGTAAGGACAGGGTATCGTTTCAGTTGCACAAGAAAATTTGTGTAAAAACTCAAGTTAGGGTTAGGGTTGGGGAGACTGCGGATCCCAAGCGTGATCCTGGGCTTCGGTGCAGCCCAGCTTGGTGAAAAAGACTGAGTGGGCCATCGGGATAGCTTGCCTACTTTCTTTTTGTACACCGTTTGGACGGGGGAATGTTTCAGTTGCACAAGAAAATTAGGGCCAAGACTCTAGTTAGGGTTAAGGTTGGGGAGGCTAGGCTTCCGTGCAGGGAACCAGACCCTCTGTGAAGCCTAGCTTGGTGAAAAAGACTTGAGTGGGCCACCAGGATGGCTTCCCTACTCCGTTTTAGTACATCGTGTCCATGGGGGGATGTTTCCGTTGCAGAAGTACATTAGCCTTAAGACCCAAATTAGGGTTAGGGTTATGGAGGCTGGGCTTCCCAGGCAGGAACTACGGCCTCGATGAAGCCGAGCCTGGTGAAACAGACTGAGTGGGCCATCAGGATTGCTTGCCTACTGTCTTTTTGTATGCTGTATGGACGAGGGGATGTTTCAGTCGCCCGGGAAAATTAGGATTAATACCCAAGTGAGGGCTGGGTTGGGGAGACTGTGGTTCCCAGGCAGCAACCAGGGCCTCTGTGAATGCTAGCTTATTGGAACAGATTGAGTTGGCAATCGGGATGGCTTGCCTACTGACTTTTTCTAAACCGTATGGACGGGGGGATGTTTCACTTGCACAAGAAAATTAGGGTTAAGACTCAAGTTAGGGTTAGGGTTGGGGAGACTGGGCTCCCCAGGCGGGATCCTGGGCTTCGGTGTAGCCTAGCTTGGTGAAACAGACTGAGTGGGCCATCGGGATAGCTTTCCTACTGGCTTTGTGTGCACTGTAAGGACGGGGTATCGTTTCAGTTGCACAAGAAAATTTGTGTTAAAACTCAAGTTAGGGTTAGGGTTGGGGAGACTGCGGATCCCAAGCGTGATCCTGGGCTTCGGTGCAGCCTAGCTTGGTGAAAAAGACTGAGTGGGCCATCGGGATAGCTTGCCTACTTTCTTTTTGTACACCGTTTGGACGGGGGAATGTTTCAGTTGCACAAGAAAATTAGGGCCAAGACTCTAGTTAGGGTTAAGGTTGTGGAGGCTAGGCTTCCCTGCAGGGAACCAGACCCTCTGTGAAGCCTAGCTTGGTGAAACAGACTTGAGTGGGCCACCAGGATGGCTTCCCTACTCCGTTTTAGTACATCGTGTCCATGGGGGGATGTTTCCGTTGCAGAAGTACATTAGCCTTAAGACCCAAATTAGGGTTAGGGTTATGGAGGCTGGGCTTCCCAGGCAGGAACTACGTCCTCGATGAAGCCGAGCCTGGTGAAACAGACTGAGTGGGCCATCAGGATTGCTTGCCTACTGTCTTTTTGTATGCTGTATGGACGAGGGGATGTTTCAGTCGCACAGGAAAATTAGGATTAATACCCAAGTGAGGGCTGGGTTGGGGAGGCTGTGGTTCCCAGGCAGCAACCAGGGCCTCTGTGAATGCTAGCTTGGTGGAACAGATTGAGTTGGCAATCGGGATGGCTTGCCTACTGACTTTTTCTAAACCGTATGGACGGGGGGAGGTTTCACTTGCACAAGAAAATTAGGGTTAAGAAGACTCAAGTTAGGGTTAGGGTTGGTGAGACCGGGCTTCCCAGGCAGGAACCAGGGCCTCTGTGAATGCTAGCTTGGTGGAACAGATGGAGTTGGCAATCGGGATGGCTTGCCTACTGACTTTTTCTAAACCGTATGGACGGGGGGATGTTTCACTTGCACAAGAAAATTAGGGTTAAGACTCAAGTTAGGGTTAGGGTTGGGGAGACTGGGCTTCCCAGGCGGGATCCTGGGCTTCGGTGTAGCCTAGCTTGGTGAAACAGACTGAGTGGGCCATCGGGATAGCTTTCCTTCTGGCTTTCTGTGCACTGTAAGGACAGGGTATCGTTTCAGTTGCACAAGAAAATTTGTGTAAAAACTCAAGTTAGGGTTAGGGTTGGGGAGACTGCGGATCCCAAGCGTGATCCTGGGCTTCGGTGCAGGCCAGCTTGGTGAAAAAGACTGAGTGGGCCATCGGGATAGCTTGCCTACTTTCTTTTTGTACACCGTTTGGACGGGGGAATGTTTCAGTTGCACAAGAAAATTAGGGCCAAGACTCTAGTTAGGGTTAAGGTTGGGGAGGCTAGGCTTCCCTGCAGGGAACCAGACCCTCTGTGAAGCCTAGCTTGGTGAAACAGACTTGAGTGGGCCACCAGGATGGCTTCCCTACTCCGTTTTAGTACATCGTGTCCATGGGGGGATGTTTCCGTTGCAGAAGTACATTAGCCTTAAGACCCAAATTAGGGTTAGGGTTATGGAGGCTGGGCTTCCCAGGCAGGAACTACGGCCTCGATGAAGCCGAGCCTGGTGAAACAAACTGAGTGGGCCATCAGGATTGCTTGCCTACTGTCTTTTGTACGCTGTATGGACGAGGGGATGTTTCAGTTGCACAGGAAAATTAGGATTAATACCCAAGGTAGGTCTGGGTTGGGGAGACTGTGCTTCCCAGGCAGGAACCAGGGCCTCTGTGAAGGCTAGCTTGGTGGAACAGATTGAGTTGGCAATCGGGATGGCTTGCCTACTGACTTTTTCTAAACCGTATGGACGGGGGGAGGTTTCACTTGCACAAGAAAATTAGGGTTAAGAAGACTGAAGTTAGGGTTAGGGTTGGTGAGACCGGGCTTCCCAGGCAGGAACCAGGGCCTCTGTGAAGGCTAGCTTGGTGGAACAGATTGAGTTGGCAATCGGGATGGCTTGCCTACTGACTTTTTCTAAACCGTATGGACGGGGGGAGGTTTCACTTGCACAAGAAAATTAGGGTTAAGACTCAAGTTAGGGTTAGGGTTGGGGAGACTGGGCTTCCCAGGCGGGATCCTGGGCTTCGGTGTAGCCTAGCTTGGTGAAACAGACTGAGTGGGCCATCGGGATAGCTTTCCTTCTGGCTTTCTGTGCACTGTAAGGACAGGGTATCGTTTCAGTTGCACAAGAAAATTTGTGTAAAAACTCAAGTTAGGGTTAGGGTTGGGGAGACTGCGGATCCCAAGCGTGATCCTGGGCTTCGGTGCAGGCCAGCTTGGTGAAACAGACTGAGTGGGCCATCGGGATAGCTTGCCTACTTTCTTTTTGTACACCGTTTGGACGGGGGAATGTTTCAGTTGCACAAGAAAATTAGGGCCAAGACTCTAGTTAGGGTTAAGGTTGGGGAGGCTAGGCTTCCCTGCAGGGAACCAGACCCTCTGTGAAGCCTAGCTTGGTGAAACAGACTTGAGTGGGCCACCAGGATGGCTTCCCTACTCCGTTTTAGTACATCGTGTCCATGGGGGGATGTTTCCGTTGCAGAAGTACATTAGCCTTAAGACCCAAATTAGGGTTAGGGTTATGGAGGCTGGGCTTCCCAGGCAGGAACTACGGCCTCGATGAAGCCGAGCCTGGTGCAACAAACTGAGTGGGCCATCAGGATTGCTTGCCTACTGTCTTTTTGTACGCTGTATGGACGAGGGGATGTTTCAGTTGCACAGGAAAATTAGGATTAATACCCAAGTGAGGGCTGGGTTGGGGAGACTGTGCTTCCCAGGCAGGAACCAGGGCCTCTGTGAAGGCTAGCTTGGTGGAACAGATTGAGTTGGCAATCGGGATGGCTTGCCTACTGACTTTTTCTAAACCGTATGGACGGGGGGAGGTTTCACTTGCACAAGAAAATTAGGGTTAAGAAGACTGAAGTTAGGGTTAGGGTTGGTGAGACCGGGCTTCCCAGGCAGGAACCAGGGCCTCTGTGAAGGATAGCTTGGTGGAACAGATGGAGTTGGCAATCGGGATGGCTTGCCTACTGCCTTTTTCTAAACCGTATGGACGGGGGGATGTTTCACTTGCACAAGAAAATTAGGGTTAAGACTCAAGTTAGGGTTAGGGTTGGGGAGACTGGGCTTCCCAGGCGGGAATCTGGGTTTCGGTGTAGCCTAGCTTGGTGAAACAGACTGAGTGGGCCATCGGGATAGCTTTCCTTCTGGCTTTCTGTGCACTGTAAGGACAGGGTATCATTTCAGTTGCACAAGAAAATTTGTGTAAAAACTCAAGTTAGGGTTAGGGTTGGGGAGACTGCGGATCCCAAGCGTGATCCTGGGCTTCGGTGCAGGCCAGCTTGGTGAAAAAGACTGAGTGGGCCATCGGGATAGCTTGCCTACTTTCTTTTTGTACACCGTTTGGACGGGGGAATGTTTCAGTTGCACAAGAAAATTAGGGCCAAGACTCTGGTTAGGGTTAAGGTTGTGGAGGCTAGGCTTCCCTGCAGGGAACCAGACCCTCTGTGAAGCCTAGCTTGGTGAAACAGACTTGAGTGGGCCACCAGGATGGCTTCCCTACTCCGTTTTAGTACATCGTGTCCATGGGCGGATGTTTCCGTTGCAGAAGTACATTAGCCTTAAGACCCAAATTAGGGTTAGGGTTATGGAGGCTGGGCTTCCCAGGCAGGAACTACGTCCTCGATGAAGCCGAGCCTGGTGAAACAGACTGAGTGGGCCATCAGGATTGCTTGCCTACTGTCTTTTTGTATGCTGTATGGACGAGGGGATGTTTCAGTTGCACAGGAAAATTAGGATTAATACCCAAGTGAGGGCTGGGTTGGGGAGACTGTGGTTCCCAGGCAGGAACCAGGGCCTCTGTGAAGGCTAGCTTGGTGGAACAGATTGAGTTGGCAATCGGGATGGCTTGCCTACTGACTTTTTCTAAACCGTATGGACGGGGGGAGGTTTCACTTGCACAAGAAAATTAGGGTTAAGAAGACTGAAGTTAGGGTTAGGGTTGGTGAGACCGGGCTTCCCAGGCAGGAACCAGGGCCTCTGTGAAGGATAGCTTGGTGGAACAGATGGAGTTGGCAATCGGGATGGCTTGCCTACTGACTTTTTCTAAACCGTATGGACGGGGGGATGTTTCACTTGCACAAGAAAATTAGGGTTAAGACTCAAGTTAGGGTTAGGGTTGGGGAGACTGGGCTTCCCAGGCGGGAATCTGGGTTTCGGTGTAGCCTAGCTTGGTGAAACAGACTGAGTGGGCCATCGGGATAGCTTTCCTTCTGGCTTTCTGTGCACTGTAAGGACAGGGTATCGTTTCAGTTGCACAAGAAAATTTGTGTAAAAACTCAAGTTAGGGTTAGGGTTGGGGAGACTGCGGATCCCAAGCGTGATCCTGGGCTTCGGTGCAGGCCAGCTTGGTGAAAAAGACTGAGTGGGCCATCGGGATAGCTTGCCTACTTTCTTTTTGTACACCGTTTGGACGGGGGAATGTTTCAGTTGCACAAGAAAATTAGGGCCAAGACTCTAGTTAGGGTTAAGGTTGTGGAGGCTAGGCTTCCCTGCAGGGAACCAGACCCTCTGTGAAGCCTAGCTTGGTGAAACAGACTTGAGTGGGCCACCAGGATGGCTTCCCTACTCCGTTTTAGTACATCGTGTCCATGGGGGGATGTTTCCGTTGCAGAAGTACATTAGCCTTAAGACCCAAATTAGGGTTAGGGTTATGGAGGCTGGGTTTCCCAGGCAGGAACTACGTCCTAGATGAAGCCGAGCCTGGTGAAACAGACTGAGTGGGCCATCAGGATTGCTTGCCTACTGTCTTTTTGTATGCTGTATGGACGAGGGGATGTTTCAGTCGCACAGGAAAATTAGGATTAATACCCAAGTGAGGGCTGGGTTGGGGAGACTGTGCTTCCCAGGCAGGAACCAGGGCCTCTGTGAAGGCTAGCTTGGTGGAACAGATTGAGTTGGCAATCGGGATGGCTTGCCTACTGACTTTTTCTAAACCGTATGGACGGGGCTAGGTTTCACTTGCACAAGAAAATTAGGGTTAAGAAGACTCAAGTTAGGGTTAGGGTTGGTGAGACCGGGCTTCCCAGGCAGGAACCAGGGCCTCTGTGAAGGCTAGCTTGGTGGAACAGAATGAGTTGGCAATCGGGATGGCTTGCCTACTGACTTTTTCTAAACCGTATGGACGGGGGGATGTTTCACTTGCACAAGAAAATTAGGGTTAAGAAGACTGAAGTTAGGGTTAGGGTTGGTGAGACCGGGCTTCCCAGGCAGGAACCAGGGCCTCTGTGAAGGCTAGCTTGGTGGAACAGATTGAGTTGGCAATCGGGATGGCTTGCCTACTGACTTTTTCTAAACCGTATGGACGGGGGGATGTTTCACTTGCACAAGAAAAGTAGGGTTAAGACTCAAGTTAGTGTTAGGGTTGGGGAGACTGGGCTTCCCAGGCGGGATCCTGGGCTTCGGTGTAGCCTAGCTTGGTGAAACAGACTGAGTGGGCCATCGGGATAGCTTTCCTTCTGGCTTTCTGTGCACTGTAAGGACAGGGTATCGTTTCAGTTGCACAAGAAAATTTGTGTAAAAACTCAAGTTAGGGTTAGGGTTGGGGAGACTGCGGATCCCAAGCGTGATCCTGGGCTTCGGTGCAGCCCAGCTTGGTGAAAAAGACTGAGTGGGCCATCGGGATAGCTTGCCTACTTTCTTTTTGTACACCGTTTGGACGGGGGAATGTTTCAGTTGCACAAGAAAATTAGGGCCAAGACTCTAGTTAGGGTTAAGGTTGGGGAGGCTAGGCTTCCGTGCAGGGAACCAGACCCTCTGTGAAGCCTAGCTTGGTGAAAAAGACTTGAGTGGGCCACCAGGATGGCTTCCCTACTCCGTTTTAGTACATCGTGTCCATGGGGGGATGTTTCCGTTGCAGAAGTACATTAGCCTTAAGACCCAAATTAGGGTTAGGGTTATGGAGGCTGGGCTTCCCAGGCAGGAACTACGGCCTCGATGAAGCCGAGCCTGGTGAAACAGACTGAGTGGGCCATCAGGATTGCTTGCCTACTGTCTTTTTGTATGCTGTATGGACGAGGGGATGTTTCAGTCGCCCGGGAAAATTAGGATTAATACCCAAGTGAGGGCTGGGTTGGGGAGACTGTGGTTCCCAGGCAGCAACCAGGGCCTCTGTGAATGCTAGCTTATTGGAACAGATTGAGTTGGCAATCGGGATGGCTTGCCTACTGACTTTTTCTAAACCGTATGGACGGGGGGATGTTTCACTTGCACAAGAAAATTAGGGTTAAGACTCAAGTTAGGGTTAGGGTTGGGGAGACTGGGCTCCCCAGGCGGGATCCTGGGCTTCGGTGTAGCCTAGCTTGGTGAAACAGACTGAGTGGGCCATCGGGATAGCTTTCCTACTGGCTTTCTGTGCACTGTAAGGACGGGGTATCGTTTCAGTTGCACAAGAAAATTTGTGTAAAAACTCAAGTTAGGGTTAGGGTTGGGGAGACTGCGGATCCCAAGCGTGATCCTGGGCTTCGGTGCAGCCTAGCTTGGTGAAAAAGACTGAGTGGGCCATCGGGATAGCTTGCCTACTTTCTTTTTGTACACCGTTTGGACGGGGGAATGTTTCAGTTGCACAAGAAAATTAGGGCCAAGACTCTAGTTAGGGGTAAGGTTGGGGAGGTTAGGCTTCCCTGGAGGGAACCAGACACTCTGTGAAGCCTAGCTTGGTGAAACAGACTTGAGTGGGCCACCAGGATGGCTTCCCTACTCCATTTTAGTACATCGTGTCCATGGGGGGATGTTTCCGTTGCAGAAGTACATTAGCCTTAAGACCCAAATTAGGGTTAGGGTTATGGAGGCTGGGCTTCCCAGGCAGGAACTACGTCCTCGATGAAGCCGAGCCTGGTGAAACAGACTGAGTGGGCCATCAGGATTGCTTGCCTACTGTCTTTTTGTATGCTGTATGGACGAGGGGATGTTTCAGTCGCACAGGAAAATTAGGATTAATACCCAAGTGAGGGCTGGGTTGGGGAGGCTGTGGTTCCCAGGCAGCAACCAGGGCCTCTGTGAATGCTAGCTTGGTGGAACAGATTGAGTTGGCAATCGGGATGGCTTGCCTACTGACTTTTTCTAAACCGTATGGACGGGGGGAGGTTTCACTTGCACAAGAAAATTAGGGTTAAGAAGACTCAAGTTAGGGTTAGGGTTGGTGAGACCGGGCTTCCCAGGCAGGAACCAGGGCCTCTGTGAATGCTAGCTTGGTGGAACAGATTGAGTTGGCAATCGGGATGGCTTGCCTACTGACTTTTTCTAAACCGTATGGACGGGGGGATGTTTCACTTGCACAAGAAAATTAGGGTTAAGACTCAAGTTAGGGTTAGGGTTGGGGAGACTGGGCTTCCCAGGCGGGATCCTGGGCTTCGGTGTAGCCTAGCTTGGTGAAACAGACTGAGTGGGCCATCGGGATAGCTTTCCTTCTGGCTTTCTGTGCACTGTAAGGACAGGGTATCGTTTCAGTTGCACAAGAAAATTTGTGTAAAAACTCAAGTTAGGGTTAGGGTTGGGGAGACTGCGGATCCCAAGCGTGATCCTGGGCTTCGGTGCAGGCCAGCTTGGTGAAAAAGACTGAGTGGGCCATCGGGATAGCTTGCCTACTTTCTTTTTGTACACCGTTTGGACGGGGGAATGTTTCAGTTGCACAAGAAAATTAGGGCCAAGACTCTAGTTAGGGTTAAGGTTGGGGAGGCTAGGCTTCCCTGCAGGGAACCAGACCCTCTGTGAAGCCTAGCTTGGTGAAACAGACTTGAGTGGGCCACCAGGATGGCTTCCCTACTCCGTTTTAGTACATCGTGTCCATGGGGGGATGTTTCCGTTGCAGAAGTACATTAGCCTTAAGACCCAAATTAGGGTTAGGGTTATGGAGGCTGGGCTTCCCAGGCAGGAACTACGGCCTCGATGAAGCCGAGCCTGGTGAAACAAACTGAGTGGGCCATCAGGATTGCTTGCCTACTGTCTTTTGTACGCTGTATGGATGAGGGGATGTTTCAGTTGCACAGGAAAATTAGGATTAATACCCAAGGTAGGTCTGGGTTGGGGAGACTGTGCTTCCCAGGCAGGAACCAGGGCCTCTGTGAAGGCTAGCTTGGTGGAACAGATTGAGTTGGCAATCGGGATGGCTTGCCTACTGACTTTTTCTAAACCGTATGGACGGGGGGAGGTTTCACTTGCACAAGAAAATTAGGGTTAAGAAGACTCAAGTTAGGGTTAGGGTTGGTGAGACCGGGCTTCCCAGGCAGGAACCAGGGCCTCTGTGAAGGCTAGCTTGGTGGAACAGATGGAGTTGGCAATCGGGATGGCTTGCCTACTGACTTTTTCTAAACCGTATGGACGGGGGGATGTTTCACTTGCACAAGAAAATTAGGGTTAAGAAGACTGAAGTTAGGGTTAGGGTTGGTGAGACCGGGCTTCCCAGGCAGGAACCAGGGCCTCTGTGAAGGCTAGCTTGGTGGAACAGATTGAGTTGGCAATCGGGATGGCTTGCCTACTGACTTTTTCTAAACCGTATGGACGGGGGGATGTTTCACTTGCACAAGAAAAGTAGGGTTAAGACTCAAGTTAGTGTTAGGGTTGGGGAGACTGGGCTTCCCAGGCGGGATCCTGGGCTTCGGTGTAGCCTAGCTTGGTGAAACAGACTGAGTGGGCCATCGGGATAGCTTTCCTTCTGGCTTTCTGTGCACTGTAAGGACAGGGTATCGTTTCAGTTGCACAAGAAAATTTGTGTAAAAACTCAAGTTAGGGTTAGGGTTGGGGAGACTGCGGATCCCAAGCGTGATCCTGGGCTTCGGTGCAGCCCAGCTTGGTGAAAAAGACTGAGTGGGCCATCGGGATAGCTTGCCTACTTTCTTTTTGTACACCGTTTGGACGGGGGAATGTTTCAGTTGCACAAGAAAATTAGGGCCAAGACTCTAGTTAGGGTTAAGGTTGGGGAGGCTAGGCTTCCCTGGAGGGAACCAGACCCTCTGTGAAGCCTAGCTTGGTGAAAAAGACTTGAGTGGGCCACCAGGATGGCTTCCCTACTCCGTTTTAGTACATCGTGTCCATGGGGGGATGTTTCCGTTGCAGAAGTACATTAGCCTTAAGACCCAAATTAGGGTTAGGGTTATGGAGGCTGGGCTTCCCAGGCAGGAACTACGGCCTCGATGAAGCCGAGCCTGGTGAAACAGACTGAGTGGGCCATCAGGATTGCTTGCCTACTGTCTTTTTGTATGCTGTATGGACGAGGGGATGTTTCAGTCGCCCGGGAAAATTAGGATTAATACCCAAGTGAGGGCTGGGTTGGGGAGACTGTGGTTCCCAGGCAGCAACCAGGGCCTCTGTGAATGCTAGCTTATTGGAACAGATTGAGTTGGCAATCGGGATGGCTTGCCTACTGACTTTTTCTAAACCGTATGGACGGGGGGATGTTTCACTTGCACAAGAAAATTAGGGTTAAGACTCAAGTTAGGGTTAGGGTTGGGGAGACTGGGCTCCCCAGGCGGGATCCTGGGCTTCGGTGTAGCCTAGCTTGGTGAAACAGACTGAGTGGGCCATCGGGATAGCTTTCCTACTGGCTTTCTGTGCACTGTAAGGACGGGGTATCGTTTCAGTTGCACAAGAAAATTTGTGTAAAAACTCAAGTTAGGGTTAGGGTTGGGGAGACTGCGGATCCCAAGCGTGATCCTGGGCTTCGGTGCAGCCTAGCTTGGTGAAAAAGACTGAGTGGGCCATCGGGATAGCTTGCCTACTTTCTTTTTGTACACCGTTTGGACGGGGGAATGTTTCAGTTGCACAAGAAAATTAGGGCCAAGACTCTAGTTAGGGGTAAGGTTGGGGAGGTTAGGCTTCCCTGGAGGGAACCAGACACTCTGTGAAGCCTAGCTTGGTGAAACAGACTTGAGTGGGACACCAGGATGGCTTTCCTACTCCGTTTTAGTACACCGTATCCATGGGGGGATGTTTCCATTGCAGAAGAACATTAGCATTAAAACACAAATTAGGGTTATGGTTATGGAGGCAGGGCTTCCCAGGCAGGAACTACGGCCTCGATGAAGCCGAGCCTGGTGAAACAAACTGAGTGGGCCATCAGGATTGCTTGCCTACTGTCTTTTTGTACGCTGTATGGACGAGGGGATGTTTCAGTTGCACAGGAAAATTAGGATTAATACCCAAGTGAGGGCTGGGTTGGGGAGACTGTGCTTCCCAGGCAGGAACCAGGGCCTCTGTGAAGGCTAGCTTGGTGGAACAGATTGAGTTGGCAATCGGGATGGCTTGCCTACTGACTTTTTCTAAACCGTATGGACGGGGGGAGGTTTCACTTGCACAAGAAAATTAGGGTTAAGAAGACTGAAGTTAGGGTTAGGGTTGGTGAGACCGGGCTTCCCAGGCAGGAACCAGGGCCTCTGTGAAGGATAGCTTGGTGGAACAGATGGAGTTGGCAATCGGGATGGCTTGCCTACTGACTTTTTCTAAACCGTATGGACGGGGGGATGTTTCACTTGCACAAGAAAATTAGGGTTAAGACTCAAGTTAGGGTTAGGGTTGGGGAGACTGGGCTTCCCAGGCGGGAATCTGGGTTTCGGTGTAGCCTAGCTTGGTGAAACAGACTGAGTGGGCCATCGGGATAGCTTTCCTTCTGGCTTTCTGTGCACTGTAAGGACAGGGTATCGTTTCAGTTGCACAAGAAAATTTGTGTAAAAACTCAAGTTAGGGTTAGGGTTGGGGAGACTGCGGATCCCAAGCGTGATCCTGGGCTTCGGTGCAGCCCAGCTTGGTGAAAAAGACTGAGTGGGCCATCGGGATAGCTTGCCTACTTTCTTTTTGTACACCGTTTGGACGGGGGAATGTTTCAGTTGCACAAGAAAATTAGGGCCAAGACTCTAGTTAGGGTTAAGGTTGGGGAGGCTAGGCTTCCCTGCAGGGAACCAGACCCTCTGTGAAGCCTAGCTTGGTGAAACAGACTTGAGTGGGCCACCAGGATGGCTTCCCTACTCCGTTTTAGTACATCGTGTCCATGGGGGGATGTTTCCGTTGCAGAAGTACATTAGCCTTAAGACCCAAATTAGGGTTAGGGTTATGGAGGCTGGGCTTCCCAGGCAGGAACTACGGCCTCGATGAAGCCGAGCCTGGTGAAAGAAACTGAGTGGGCCATCAGGATTGCTTGCCTACTGTCTTTTGTACGCTGTATGGACGAGGGGATGTTTCAGTTGCACAGGAAAATTAGGATTAATACCCAAGGTAGGTCTGGGTTGGGGAGACTGTGCTTCCCAGGCAGGAACCAGGGCCTCTGTGAAGGCTAGCTTGGTGGAACAGATTGAGTTGGCAATCGGGATGGCTTGCCTACTGACTTTTTCTAAACCGTATGGACGGGGGGAGGTTTCACTTGCACAAGAAAATTAGGGTTAAGAAGACTGAAGTTAGGGTTAGGGTTGGTGAGACCGGGCTTCCCAGGCAGGAACCAGGGCCTCTGTGAAGGCTAGCTTGGTGGAACAGATTGAGTTGGCAATCGGGATGGCTTGCCTACTGACTTTTTCTAAACCGTATGGACGGGGGGATGTTTCACTTGCACAAGAAAAGTAGGGTTAAGACTCAAGTTAGTGTTAGGGTTGGGGAGACTGGGCTTCCCAGGCGGGATCCTGGGCTTCGGTGTAGCCTAGCTTGGTGAAACAGACTGAGTGGGCCATCGGGATAGCTTTCCTTCTGGCTTTCTGTGCACTGTAAGGACAGGGTATCGTTTCAGTTGCACAAGAAAATTTGTGTAAAAACTCAAGTTAGGGTTAGGGTTGGGGAGACTGCGGATCCCAAGCGTGATCCTGGGCTTCGGTGCAGCCCAGCTTGGTGAAAAAGACTGAGTGGGCCATCGGGATAGCTTGCCTACTTTCTTTTTGTACACCGTTTGGACGGGGGAATGTTTCAGTTGCACAAGAAAATTAGGGCCAAGACTCTAGTTAGGGTTAAGGTTGGGGAGGCTAGGCTTCCGTGCAGGGAACCAGACCCTCTGTGAAGCCTAGCTTGGTGAAAAAGACTTGAGTGGGCCACCAGGATGGCTTCCCTACTCCGTTTTAGTACATCGTGTCCATGGGGGGATGTTTCCGTTGCAGAAGTACATTAGCCTTAAGACCCAAATTAGGGTTAGGGTTATGGAGGCTGGGCTTCCCAGGCAGGAACTACGGCCTCGATGAAGCCGAGCCTGGTGAAACAGACTGAGTGGGCCATCAGGATTGCTTGCCTACTGTCTTTTTGTATGCTGTATGGACGAGGGGATGTTTCAGTCGCCCGGGAAAATTAGGATTAATACCCAAGTGAGGGCTGGGTTGGGGAGACTGTGGTTCCCAGGCAGCAACCAGGGACTCTGTGAATGCTAGCTTATTGGAACAGATTGAGTTGGCAATCGGGATGGCTTGCCTACTGACTTTTTCTAAACCGTATGGACGGGGGGATGTTTCACTTGCACAAGAAAATTAGGGTTAAGACTGAAGTTAGGGTTAGGGTTGGGGAGACTGGGCTCCCCAGGCGGGATCCTGGGCTTCGGTGTAGCCTAGCTTGGTGAAACAGACTGAGTGGGCCATCGGGATAGCTTTCCTACTGGCTTTCTGTGCACTGTAAGGACGGGGTATCGTTTCAGTTGCACAAGAAAATTTGTGTAAAAACTCAAGTTAGGGTTAGGGTTGGGGAGACTGCGGATCCCAAGCGTGATCCTGGGCTTCGGTGCAGCCTAGCTTGGTGAAAAAGACTGAGTGGGCCATCGGGATAGCTTGCCTACTTTCTTTTTGTACACCGTTTGGACGGGGGAATGTTTCAGTTGCACAAGAAAATTAGGGCCAAGACTCTAGTTAGGGGTAAGGTTGGGGAGGTTAGGCTTCCCTGGAGGGAACCAGACACTCTGTGAAGCCTAGCTTGGTGAAACAGACTTGAGTGGGCCACCAGGATGGCTTCCCTACTCCGTTTTAGTACATCGTGTCCATGGGGGGATGTTTCCGTTGCAGAAGTACATTAGCCTTAAGACCCAAATTAGGGTTAGGGTTATGGAGGCTGGGCTTCCCAGGCAGGAACTACGGCCTCGATGAAGCCGAGCCTGGTGAAAGAAACTGAGTGGGCCATCAGGATTGCTTGCCTACTGTCTTTTGTACGCTGTATGGACGAGGGGATGTTTCAGTTGCACAGGAAAATTAGGATTAATACCCAAGGTAGGTCTGGGTTGGGGAGACTGTGCTTCCCAGGCAGGAACCAGGGCCTCTGTGAAGGCTAGCTTGGTGGAACAGATTGAGTTGGCAATCGGGATGGCTTGCCTACTGACTTTTTCTAAACCGTATGGACGGGGGGAGGTTTCACTTGCACAAGAAAATTAGGGTTAAGAAGACTGAAGTTAGGGTTAGGGTTGGTGAGACCGGGCTTCCCAGGCAGGAACCAGGGCCTCTGTGAAGGATAGCTTGGTGGAACAGATGGAGTTGGCAATCGGGATGGCTTGCCTACTGACTTTTTCTAAACCGTATGGACGGGGGGATGTTTCACTTGCACAAGAAAATTAGGGTTAAGACTCAAGTTAGGGTTAGGGTTGGGGAGACTGGGCTTCCCAGGCGGGAATCTGGGTTTCGGTGTAGCCTAGCTTGGTGAAACAGACTGAGTGGGCCATCGGGATAGCTTTCCTTCTGGCTTTCTGTGCACTGTAAGGACAGGGTATCGTTTCAGTTGCAC
The DNA here is from genome assembly GCF_057233095.1 of Heloderma suspectum. Classification (NCBI taxonomy): domain Eukaryota; kingdom Metazoa; phylum Chordata; class Lepidosauria; order Squamata; family Helodermatidae; genus Heloderma; species Heloderma suspectum. Next base: position 151,032,308 of record NC_139459.1, on the reverse strand, counting down.
AAGAAAATTTGTGTAAAAACTCAAGTTAGGGTTAGGGTTGGGGAGACTGCGGATCCCAAGCGTGATCCTGGGCTTCGGTGCAGCCCAGCTTGGTGAAAAAGACTGAGTGGGCCATCGGGATAGCTTGCCTACTTTCTTTTTGTACACCGTTTGGACGGGGGAATGTTTCAGTTGCACAAGAAAATTAGGGCCAAGACTCTAGTTAGGGTTAAGGTTGGGGAGGCTAGGCTTCCCTGCAGGGAACCAGACCCTCTGTGAAGCCTAGCTTGGTGAAACAGACTTGAGTGGGCCACCAGGATGGCTTCCCTACTCCGTTTTAGTACATCGTGTCCATGGGGGGATGTTTCCGTTGCAGAAGTACATTAGCCTTAAGACCCAAATTAGGGTTAGGGTTATGGAGGCTGGGCTTCCCAGGCAGGAACTACGGCCTCGATGAAGCCGAGCCTGGTGAAAGAAACTGAGTGGGCCATCAGGATTGCTTGCCTACTGTCTTTTGTACGCTGTATGGACGAGGGGATGTTTCAGTTGCACAGGAAAATTAGGATTAATACCCAAGGTAGGTCTGGGTTGGGGAGACTGTGCTTCCCAGGCAGGAACCAGGGCCTCTGTGAAGGCTAGCTTGGTGGAACAGATTGAGTTGGCAATCGGGATGGCTTGCCTACTGACTTTTTCTAAACCGTATGGACGGGGGGAGGTTTCACTTGCACAAGAAAATTAGGGTTAAGAAGACTGAAGTTAGGGTTAGGGTTGGTGAGACCGGGCTTCCCAGGCAGGAACCAGGGCCTCTGTGAAGGCTAGCTTGGTGGAACAGATTGAGTTGGCAATCGGGATGGCTTGCCTACTGACTTTTTCTAAACCGTATGGACGGGGGGATGTTTCACTTGCACAAGAAAAGTAGGGTTAAGACTCAAGTTAGTGTTAGGGTTGGGGAGACTGGGCTTCCCAGGCGGGATCCTGGGCTTCGGTGTAGCCTAGCTTGGTGAAACAGACTGAGTGGGCCATCGGGATAGCTTTCCTTCTGGCTTTCTGTGCACTGTAAGGACAGGGTATCGTTTCAGTTGCACAAGAAAATTTGTGTAAAAACTCAAGTTAGGGTTAGGGTTGGGGAGACTGCGGATCCCAAGCGTGATCCTGGGCTTCGGTGCAGCCCAGCTTGGTGAAAAAGACTGAGTGGGCCATCGGGATAGCTTGCCTACTTTCTTTTTGTACACCGTTTGGACGGGGGAATGTTTCAGTTGCACAAGAAAATTAGGGCCAAGACTCTAGTTAGGGTTAAGGTTGGGGAGGCTAGGCTTCCGTGCAGGGAACCAGACCCTCTGTGAAGCCTAGCTTGGTGAAAAAGACTTGAGTGGGCCACCAGGATGGCTTCCCTACTCCGTTTTAGTACATCGTGTCCATGGGGGGATGTTTCCGTTGCAGAAGTACATTAGCCTTAAGACCCAAATTAGGGTTAGGGTTATGGAGGCTGGGCTTCCCAGGCAGGAACTACGTCCTCGATGAAGCCGAGCCTGGTGAAACAGACTGAGTGGGCCATCAGGATTGCTTGCCTACTGTCTTTTTGTATGCTGTATGGACGAGGGGATGTTTCAGTCGCCCGGGAAAATTAGGATTAATACCCAAGTGAGGGCTGGGTTGGGGAGACTGTGGTTCCCAGGCAGCAACCAGGGACTCTGTGAATGCTAGCTTATTGGAACAGATTGAGTTGGCAATCGGGATGGCTTGCCTACTGACTTTTTCTAAACCGTATGGACGGGGGGATGTTTCACTTGCACAAGAAAATTACGGTTAAGACTCAAGTTAGGGTTAGGGTTGGGGAGACTGGGCTCCCCAGGCGGGATCCTGGGCTTCGGTGTAGCCTAGCTTGGTGAAACAGACTGAGTGGGCCATCGGGATAGCTTTCCTACTGGCTTTCTGTGCACTGTAAGGACGGGGTATCGTTTCAGTTGCACAAGAAAATTTGTGTAAAAACTCAAGTTAGGGTTAGGGTTGGGGAGACTGCGGATCCCAAGCGTGATCCTGGGCTTCGGTGCAGCCTAGCTTGGTGAAAAAGACTGAGTGGGCCATCGGGATAGCTTGCCTACTTTCTTTTTGTACACCGTTTGGACGGGGGAATGTTTCAGTTGTACAAGAAAATTAGGGCCAAGACTCTAGTTAGGGGTAAGGTTGGGGAGGTTAGGCTTCCCTGGAGGGAACCAGACACTCTGTGAAGCCTAGCTTGGTGAAACAGACTTGAGTGGGCCACCAGGATGGCTTCCCTACTCCGTTTTAGTACATCGTGTCCATGGGGGGATGTTTCCGTTCCAGAAGTACATTAGCCTTAAGACCCAAATTAGGGTTAGGGTTATGGAGGCTGGGCTTCCCAGGCAGGAACTACGTCCTCGATGAAGCCGAGCCTGGTGAAACAGACTGAGTGGGCCATCAGGATTGCTTGCCTACTGTCTTTTTGTATGCTGTATGGACGAGGGGATGTTTCAGTCGCACAGGAAAATTAGTATTAATACCCAAGTGAGGGCTGGGTTGGGGAGGCTGTGGTTCCCAGGCAGCAACCAGGGCCTCTGTGAATGCTAGCTTGGTGGAACAGATTGAGTTGGCAATCGGGATGGCTTGCCTACTGACTTTTTCTAAACCGTATGGACGGGGGGAGGTTTCACTTGCACAAGAAAATTAGGGTTAAGAAGACTCAAGTTAGGGTTAGGGTTGGTGAGACCGGGCTTCCCAGGCAGGAACCAGGGCCTCTGTGAATGCTAGCTTGGTGGAACAGATTGAGTTGGCAATCGGGATGGCTTGCCTACTGACTTTTTCTAAACCGTATGGACGGGGGGATGTTTCACTTGCACAAGAAAATTAGGGTTAAGACTCAAGTTAGGGTTAGGGTTGGGGAGACTGGGCTTCCCAGGCGGGATCCTGGGCTTCGGTGTAGCCTAGCTTGGTGAAACAGACTGAGTGGGCCATCGGGATAGCTTTCCTTCTGGCTTTCTGTGCACTGTAAGGACAGGGTATCGTTTCAGTTGCACAAGAAAATTTGTGTAAAAACTCAAGTTAGGGTTAGGGTTGGGGAGACTGCGGATCCCAAGCGTGATCCTGGGCTTCGGTGCAGGCCAGCTTGGTGAAAAAGCCTGAGTGGGCCATCGGGATAGCTTGCCTACTTTCTTTTTGTACACCGTTTGGACGGGGGAATGTTTCAGTTGCACAAGAAAATTAGGGCCAAGACTCTAGTTAGGGTTAAGGTTGGGGAGGCTAGGCTTCCCTGCAGGGAACCAGACCCTCTGTGAAGCCTAGCTTGGTGAAACAGACTTGAGTGGGCCACCAGGATGGCTTCCCTACTCCGTTTTAGTACATCGTGTCCATGGGGGGATGTTTCCGTTGCAGAAGTACATTAGCCTTAAGACCCAAATTAGGGTTAGGGTTATGGAGGCTGGGCTTCCCAGGCAGGAACTACGGCCTCGATGAAGCCGAGCCTGGTGAAACAAACTGAGTGGGCCATCAGGATTGCTTGCCTACTGTCTTTTGTACGCTGTATGGACGAGGGGATGTTTCAGTTGCACAGGAAAATTAGGATTAATACCCAAGGTAGGTCTGGGTTGGGGAGACTGTGCTTCCCAGGCAGGAACCAGGGCCTCTGTGAAGGCTAGCTTGGTGGAACAGATTGAGTTGGCAATCGGGATGGCTTGCCTACTGACTTTTTCTAAACCGTATGGACGGGGGGAGGTTTCACTTGCACAAGAAAATTAGGGTTAAGAAGACTCAAGTTAGGGTTAGGGTTGGTGAGACCGGGCTTCCCAGGCAGGAACCAGGGCCTCTGTGAAGGCTAGCTTGGTGGAACAGATTGAGTTGGCAATCGGGATGGCTTGCCTACTGACTTTTTCTAAACCGTATGGACGGGGGGATGTTTCACTTGCACAAGAAAATTAGGGTTAAGAAGACTGAAGTTAGGGTTAGGGTTGGTGAGACCGGGCTTCCCAGGCAGGAACCAGGGCCTCTGTGAAGGCTAGCTTGGTGGAACAGATTGAGTTGGCAATCGGGATGGCTTGCCTACTGACTTTTTCTAAACCGTATGGACGGGGGGATGTTTCACTTGCACAAGAAAAGTAGGGTTAAGACTCAAGTTAGTGTTAGGGTTGGGGAGACTGGGCTTCCCAGGCGGGATCCTGGGCTTCGGTGTAGCCTAGCTTGGTGAAACAGACTGAGTGGGCCATCGGGATAGCTTTCCTTCTGGCTTTCTGTGCACTGTAAGGACAGGGTATCGTTTCAGTTGCACAAGAAAATTTGTGTAAAAACTCAAGTTAGGGTTAGGGTTGGGGAGACTGCGGATCCCAAGCGTGATCCTGGGCTTCGGTGCAGCCCAGCTTGGTGAAAAAGACTGAGTGGGCCATCGGGATAGCTTGCCTACTTTCTTTTTGTACACCGTTTGGACGGGGGAATGTTTCAGTTGCACAAGAAAATTAGGGCCAAGACTCTAGTTAGGGTTAAGGTTGGGGAGGCTAGGCTTCCGTGCAGGGAACCAGACCCTCTGTGAAGCCTAGCTTGGTGAAAAAGACTTGAGTGGGCCACCAGGATGGCTTCCCTACTCCGTTTTAGTACATCGTGTCCATGGGGGGATGTTTCCGTTGCAGAAGTACATTAGCCTTAAGACCCAAATTAGGGTTAGGGTTATGGAGGCTGGGCTTCCCAGGCAGGAACTACGGCCTCGATGAAGCCGAGCCTGGTGAAACAGACTGAGTGGGCCATCAGGATTGCTTGCCTACTGTCTTTTTGTATGCTGTATGGACGAGGGGATGTTTCAGTCGCCCGGGAAAATTAGGATTAATACCCAAGTGAGGGCTGGGTTGGGGAGACTGTGGTTCCCAGGCAGCAACCAGGGCCTCTGTGAATGCTAGCTTATTGGAACAGATTGAGTTGGCAATCGGGATGGCTTGCCTACTGACTTTTTCTAAACCGTATGGACGGGGGGATGTTTCACTTGCACAAGAAAATTAGGGTTAAGACTCAAGTTAGGGTTAGGGTTGGGGAGACTGGGCTCCCCAGGCGGGATCCTGGGCTTCGGTGTAGCCTAGCTTGGTGAAACAGACTGAGTGGGCCATCGGGATAGCTTTCCTACTGGCTTTGTGTGCACTGTAAGGACGGGGTATCGTTTCAGTTGCACAAGAAAATTTGTGTTAAAACTCAAGTTAGGGTTAGGGTTGGGGAGACTGCGGATCCCAAGCGTGATCCTGGGCTTCGGTGCAGCCTAGCTTGGTGAAAAAGACTGAGTGGGCCATCGGGATAGCTTGCCTACTTTCTTTTTGTACACCGTTTGGACGGGGGAATGTTTCAGTTGCACAAGAAAATTAGGGCCAAGACTCTAGTTAGGGTTAAGGTTGTGGAGGCTAGGCTTCCCTGCAGGGAACCAGACCCTCTGTGAAGCCTAGCTTGGTGAAACAGACTTGAGTGGGCCACCAGGATGGCTTCCCTACTCCGTTTTAGTACATCGTGTCCATGGGGGGATGTTTCCGTTGCAGAAGTACATTAGCCTTAAGACCCAAATTAGGGTTAGGGTTATGGAGGCTGGGCTTCCCAGGCAGGAACTACGTCCTCGATGAAGCCGAGCCTGGTGAAACAGACTGAGTGGGCCATCAGGATTGCTTGCCTACTGTCTTTTTGTATGCTGTATGGACGAGGGGATGTTTCAGTCGCACAGGAAAATTAGGATTAATACCCAAGTGAGGGCTGGGTTGGGGAGGCTGTGGTTCCCAGGCAGCAACCAGGGCCTCTGTGAATGCTAGCTTGGTGGAACAGATTGAGTTGGCAATCGGGATGGCTTGCCTACTGACTTTTTCTAAACCGTATGGACGGGGGGAGGTTTCACTTGCACAAGAAAATTAGGGTTAAGAAGACTCAAGTTAGGGTTAGGGTTGGTGAGACCGGGCTTCCCAGGCAGGAACCAGGGCCTCTGTGAATGCTAGCTTGGTGGAACAGATGGAGTTGGCAATCGGGATGGCTTGCCTACTGACTTTTTCTAAACCGTATGGACGGGGGGATGTTTCACTTGCACAAGAAAATTAGGGTTAAGACTCAAGTTAGGGTTAGGGTTGGGGAGACTGGGCTTCCCAGGCGGGATCCTGGGCTTCGGTGTAGCCTAGCTTGGTGAAACAGACTGAGTGGGCCATCGGGATAGCTTTCCTTCTGGCTTTCTGTGCACTGTAAGGACAGGGTATCGTTTCAGTTGCACAAGAAAATTTGTGTAAAAACTCAAGTTAGGGTTAGGGTTGGGGAGACTGCGGATCCCAAGCGTGATCCTGGGCTTCGGTGCAGGCCAGCTTGGTGAAAAAGACTGAGTGGGCCATCGGGATAGCTTGCCTACTTTCTTTTTGTACACCGTTTGGACGGGGGAATGTTTCAGTTGCACAAGAAAATTAGGGCCAAGACTCTAGTTAGGGTTAAGGTTGGGGAGGCTAGGCTTCCCTGCAGGGAACCAGACCCTCTGTGAAGCCTAGCTTGGTGAAACAGACTTGAGTGGGCCACCAGGATGGCTTCCCTACTCCGTTTTAGTACATCGTGTCCATGGGGGGATGTTTCCGTTGCAGAAGTACATTAGCCTTAAGACCCAAATTAGGGTTAGGGTTATGGAGGCTGGGCTTCCCAGGCAGGAACTACGGCCTCGATGAAGCCGAGCCTGGTGAAACAAACTGAGTGGGCCATCAGGATTGCTTGCCTACTGTCTTTTGTACGCTGTATGGACGAGGGGATGTTTCAGTTGCACAGGAAAATTAGGATTAATACCCAAGGTAGGTCTGGGTTGGGGAGACTGTGCTTCCCAGGCAGGAACCAGGGCCTCTATGAAGGCTAGCTTGGTGGAACAGATTGAGTTGGCAATCGGGATGGCTTGCCTACTGACTTTTTCTAAACCGTATGGACGGGGGGAGGTTTCACTTGCACAAGAAAATTAGGGTTAAGAAGACTCAAGTTAGGGTTAGGGTTGGTGAGACCGGGCTTCCCAGGCAGGAACCAGGGCCTCTGTGAAGGCTAGCTTGGTGGAACAGATTGAGTTGGCAATCGGGATGGCTTGCCTACTGACTTTTTCTAAACCGTATGGACGGGGGGATGTTTCACTTGCACAAGAAAATTAGGGTTAAGAAGACTGAAGTTAGGGTTAGGGTTGGTGAGACCGGGCTTCCCAGGCAGGAACCAGGGCCTCTGTGAAGGCTAGCTTGGTGGAACAGATTGAGTTGGCAATCGGGATGGCTTGCCTACTGACTTTTTCTAAACCGTATGGACGGGGGGATGTTTCACTTGCACAAGAAAAGTAGGGTTAAGACTCAAGTTAGTGTTAGGGTTGGGGAGACTGGGCTTCCCAGGCGGGATCCTGGGCTTCGGTGTAGCCTAGCTTGGTGAAACAGACTGAGTGGGCCATCGGGATAGCTTTCCTACTGGCTTTCTGTGCACTGTAAGGACGGGGTATCGTTTCAGTTGCACAAGAAAATTTGTGTAAAAACTCAAGTTAGGGTTAGGGTTGGGGAGACTGCGGATCCCAAGCGTGATCCTGGGCTTCGGTGCAGCCTAGCTTGGTGAAAAAGACTGAGTGGGCCATCGGGATAGCTTGCCTACTGTCTTTTTGTACGCTGTATGGACGAGGGGATGTTTCAGTTGCACAGGAAAATTAGGATTAATACCCAAGTGAGGGCTGGGTTGGGGAGACTGTGCTTCCCAGGCAGGAACCAGGGCCTCTGTGAAGGCTAGCTTGGTGGAACAGATTGAGTTGGCAATCGGGATGGCTTGCCTACTGACTTTTTCTAAACCGTATGGACGGGGGGAGGTTTCACTTGCACAAGAAAATTAGGGTTAAGAAGACTGAAGTTAGGGTTAGGGTTGGTGAGACCGGGCTTCCCAGGCAGGAACTAGGGCCTCTGTGAAGGATAGCTTGGTGGAACAGATGGAGTTGGCAATCGGGATGGCTTGCCTACTGACTTTTTCTAAACCGTATGGACGGGGGGATGTTTCACTTGCACAAGAAAATTAGGGTTAAGACTCAAGTTAGGGTTAGGGTTGGGGAGACTGGGCTTCCCAGGCGGGAATCTGGGTTTCGGTGTAGCCTAGCTTGGTGAAACAGACTGAGTGGGCCATCGGGATAGCTTTCCTTCTGGCTTTCTGTGCACTGTAAGGACAGGGTATCGTTTCAGTTGCACAAGAAAATTTGTGTAAAAACTCAAGTTAGGGTTAGGGTTGGGGAGACTGCGGATCCCAAGCGTGATCCTGGGCTTCGGTGCAGGCCAGCTTGGTGAAAAAGACTGAGTGGGCCATCGGGATAGCTTGCCTACTTTCTTTTTGTACACCGTTTGGACGGGGGAATGTTTCAGTTGCACAAGAAAATTAGGGCCAAGACTCTAGTTAGGGTTAAGGTTGTGGAGGCTAGGCTTCCCTGCAGGGAACCAGACCCTCTGTGAAGCCTAGCTTGGTGAAACAGACTTGAGTGGGCCACCAGGATGGCTTCCCTACTCCGTTTTAGTACATCGTGTCCATGGGGGGATGTTTCCGTTCCAGAAGTACATTAGCCTTAAGACCCAAATTAGGGTTAGGGTTATGGAGGCTGGGCTTCCCAGGCAGGAACTACGTCCTCGATGAAGCCGAGCCTGGTGAAACAGACTGAGTGGGCCATCAGGATTGCTTGCCTACTGTCTTTTTGTATGCTGTATGGACGAGGGGATGTTTCAGTCGCACAGGAAAATTAGGATTAATACCCAAGTGAGGGCTGGGTTGGGGAGGCTGTGGTTCCCAGGCAGCAACCAGGGCCTCTGTGAATGCTAGCTTGGTGGAACAGATTGAGTTGGCAATCGGGATGGCTTGCCTACTGACTTTTTCTAAACCGTATGGACGGGGGGAGGTTTCACTTGCACAAGAAAATTAGGGTTAAGAAGACTCAAGTTAGGGTTAGGGTTGGTGAGACCGGGCTTCCCAGGCAGGAACCAGGGCCTCTGTGAATGCTAGCTTGGTGGAACAGATTGAGTTGGCAATCGGGATGGCTTGCCTACTGACTTTTTCTAAACCGTATGGACGGGGGGATGTTTCACTTGCACAAGAAAATTAGGGTTAAGACTCAAGTTAGGGTTAGGGTTGGGGAGACTGGGCTTCCCAGGCGGGATCCTGGGCTTCGGTGTAGCCTAGCTTGGTGAAACAGACTGAGTGGGCCATCGGGATAGCTTTCCTTCTGGCTTTCTGTGCACTGTAAGGACAGGGTATCGTTTCAGTTGCACAAGAAAATTTGTGTAAAAACTCAAGTTAGGGTTAGGGTTGGGGAGACTGCGGATCCCAAGCGTGATCCTGGGCTTCGGTGCAGGCCAGCTTGGTGAAAAAGACTGAGTGGGCCATCGGGATAGCTTGCCTACTTTCTTTTTGTACACCGTTTGGACGGGGGAATGTTTCAGTTGCACAAGAAAATTAGGGCCAAGACTCTAGTTAGGGTTAAGGTTGGGGAGGCTAGGCTTCCCTGCAGGGAACCAGACCCTCTGTGAAGCCTAGCTTGGTGAAACAGACTTGAGTGGGCCACCAGGATGGCTTCCCTACTCCGTTTTAGTACATCGTGTCCATGGGGGGATGTTTCCGTTGCAGAAGTACATTAGCCTTAAGACCCAAATTAGGGTTAGGGTTATGGAGGCTGGGCTTCCCAGGCAGGAACTACGGCCTCGATGAAGCCGAGCCTGGTGAAACAAACTGAGTGGGCCATCAGGATTGCTTGCCTACTGTCTTTTTGTACGCTGTATGGACGAGGGGATGTTTCAGTTGCACAGGAAAATTAGGATTAATACCCAAGGTAGGTCTGGGTTGGGGAGACTGTGCTTCCCAGGCAGGAACCAGGGCCTCTGTGAAGGCTAGCTTGGTGGAACAGATTGAGTTGGCAATCGGGATGGCTTGCCTACTGACTTTTTCTAAACCGTATGGACGGGGGGAGGTTTCACTTGCACAAGAAAATTAGGGTTAAGAAGACTGAAGTTAGGGTTAGGGTTGGTGAGACCGGGCTTCCCAGGCAGGAACCAGGGCCTCTGTGAAGGCTAGCTTGGTGGAACAGATTGAGTTGGCAATCGGAATGGCTTGCCTACTGACTTTTTCTAAACCGTATGGACGGGGGGATGTTTCACTTGCACAAGAAAATTAGGGTTAAGAAGACTGAAGTTAGGGTTAGGGTTGGTGAGACCGGGCTTCCCAGGCAGGAACCAGGGCCTCTGTGAAGGCTAGCTTTGTGGAACAGATTGAGTTGGCAATCGGGATGGCTTGCCTACTGACTTTTTCTAAACCGTATGGACGGGGGGATGTTTCACTTGCACAAGAAAAGTAGGGTTAAGACTCAAGTTAGTGTTAGGGTTGGGGAGACTGGGCTTCCCAGGCGGGATCCTGGGCTTCGGTGTAGCCTAGCTTGGTGAAACAGACTGAGTGGGCCATCGGGATAGCTTTCCTTCTGGCTTTCTGTGCACTGTAAGGACAGGGTATCTTTTCAGTTGCACAAGAAAATTTGTGTAAAAACTCAAGTTAGGGTTAGGGTTGGGGAGACTGCGGATCCCAAGCGTGATCCTGGGCTTCGGTGCAGGCCAGCTTGGTGAAAAAGACTGAGTGGGCCATCGGGATAGCTTGCCTACTTTCTTTTTGTACACCGTTTGGACGGGGGAATGTTTCAGTTGCACAAGAAAATTAGGGCCAAGACTCTAGTTAGGGTTAAGGTTGGGGAGGCTAGGCTTCCGTGCAGGGAACCAGACCCTCTGTGAAGCCTAGCTTGGTGAAAAAGACTTGAGTGGGCCACCAGGATGGCTTCCCTACTCCGTTTTAGTACATCGTGTCCATGGGGGGATGTTTCCGTTGCAGAAGTACATTAGCCTTAAGACCCAAATTAGGGTTAGGGTTATGGAGGCTGGGCTTCCCAGGCAGGAACTACGGCCTCGATGAAGCCGAGCCTGGTGAAACAGACTGAGTGGGCCATCAGGATTGCTTGCCTACTGTCTTTTTGTATGCTGTATGGATGAGGGGATGTTTCAGTCGCACAGGAAAATTAGGATTAATACCCAAGTGAGGGCTGGGTTGGGGAGACTGTGGTTCCCAGGCAGCAACCAGGGCCTCTGTGAGTGCTAGCTTATTGGAACAGATTGAGTTGGCAATCGGGATGGCTTGCCTACTGACTTTTTCTAAACCGTATGGACGGGGGGATGTTTCACTTGCACAAGAAAATTAGGGTTAAGACTCAAGTTAGGGTTAGGGTTGGGGAGACTGGGCTTCCCAGGCGGGATCCTGGGCTTCGGTGTAGCCTAGCTTGGTGAAACAGACTGAGTGGGCCATCGGGATAGCTTTCCTACTGGCTTTCTGTGCACTGTAAGGACGGGGTATCGTTTCAGTTGCACAAGAAAATTTGTGTAAAAACTCAAGTTAGGGTTAGGGTTGGGGAGACTGCGGATCCCAAGCGTGATCCTGGGCTTCGGTGCAGCCTAGCTTGGTGAAAAAGACTGAGTGGGCCATCGGGATAGCTTGCCTACTTTCTTTTTGTACACCGTTTGGACGGGGGAATGTTTCAGTTGCACAAGAAAATTAGGGCCAAGACTCTAGTTAGGGGTAAGGTTGGGGAGGTTAGGCTTCCCTGGAGGGAACCAGACACTCTGTGAAGCCTAGCTTGGTGAAACAGACTTGAGTGGGACACCAGGATGGCTTTCCTACTCCGTTTTAGTACACCGTATCCATGGGGGGATGTTTCCATTGCAGAAGAACATTAGCATTAAAACACAAATTAGGGTTATGGTTATGGAGGCAGGGCTTCCCAGGCAGGAACTACGGCCTCGATGAAGCCGAGCCTGGTGAAACAAACTGAGTGGGCCATCAGGATTGCTTGCCTACTGTCTTTTTGTACGCTGTATGGACGAGGGGATGTTTCAGTTGCACAGGAAAATTAGGATTAATACCCAAGTGAGGGCTGGGTTGGGGAGACTGTGCTTCCCAGGCAGGAACCAGGGCCTCTGTGAAGGCTAGCTTGGTGGAACAGATTGAGTTGGCAATCGGGATGGCTTGCCTACTGACTTTTTCTAAACCGTATGGACGGGGGGAGGTTTCACTTGCACAAGAAAATTAGGGTTAAGAAGACTGAAGTTAGGGTTAGGGTTGGTGAGACCGGGCTTCCCAGGCAGGAACCAGGGCCTCTGTGAAGGATAGCTTGGTGGAACAGATGGAGTTGGCAATCGGGATGGCTTGCCTACTGCCTTTTTCTAAACCGTATGGACGGGGGGATGTTTCACTTGCACAAGAAAATTAGGGTTAAGACTCAAGTTAGGGTTAGGGTTGGGGAGACTGGGCTTCCCAGGCGGGAATCTGGGTTTCGGTGTAGCCTAGCTTGGTGAAACAGACTGAGTGGGCCATCGGGATAGCTTTCCTTCTGGCTTTCTGTGCACTGTAAGGACAGGGTATCATTTCAGTTGCACAAGAAAATTTGTGTAAAAACTCAAGTTAGGGTTAGGGTTGGGGAGACTGCGGATCCCAAGCGTGATCCTGGGCTTCGGTGCAGGCCAGCTTGGTGAAAAAGACTGAGTGGGCCATCGGGATAGCTTGCCTACTTTCTTTTTGTACACCGTTTGGACGGGGGAATGTTTCAGTTGCACAAGAAAATTAGGGCCAAGACTCTAGTTAGGGTTAAGGTTGTGGAGGCTAGGCTTCCCTGCAGGGAACCAGACCCTCTGTGAAGCCTAGCTTGGTGAAACAGACTTGAGTGGGCCACCAGGATGGCTTCCCTACTCCGTTTTAGTACATCGTGTCCATGGGGGGATGTTTCCGTTGCAGAAGTACATTAGCCTTAAGACCCAAATTAGGGTTAGGGTTATGGAGGCTGGGCTTCCCAGGCAGGAACTACGTCCTCGATGAAGCCGAGCCTGGTGAAACAGACTGAGTGGGCCATCAGGATTGCTTGCCTACTGTCTTTTTGTATGCTGTATGGACGAGGGGATGTTTCAGTTGCACAGGAAAATTAGGATTAATACCCAAGTGAGGGCTGGGTTGGGGAGACTGTGCTTCCCAGGCAGGAACCAGGGCCTCTGTGAAGGCTAGCTTGGTGGAACAGATTGAGTTGGCAATCGGGATGGCTTGCCTACTGACTTTTTCTAAACTGTATGGACGGGGGGAGGTTTCACTTGCACAAGAAAATTAGGGTTAAGAAGACTGAAGTTAGGGTTAGGGTTGGTGAGACCGGGCTTCCCAGGCAGGAACCAGGGCCTCTGTGAAGGCTAGCTTGGTGGAACAGATGGAGTTGGCAATCGGGATGGCTTGCCTACTGACTTTTTCTAAACCGTATGGACGGGGGGATGTTTCACTTGCACAAGAAAATTAGGGTTAAGACTCAAGTTAGGGTTAGGGTTGGGGAGACTGGGCTTCCCAGGCGGGAATCTGGGTTTCGGTGTAGCCTAGCTTGGTGAAACAGACTGAGTGGGCCATCGGGATAGCTTTCCTTCTGGCTTTCTGTGCACTGTAAGGACAGGGTATCGTTTCAGTTGCACAAGAAAATTTGTGTAAAAACTCAAGTTAGGGTTAGGGTTGGGGAGACTGCGGATCCCAAGCGTGATCCTGGGCTTCGGTGCAGGCCAGCTTGGTGAAAAAGACTGAGTGGGCCATCGGGATAGCTTGCCTACTTTCTTTTTGTACACCGTTTGGACGGGGGAATGTTTCAGTTGCACAAGAAAATTAGGGCCAAGACTCTAGTTAGGGTTAAGGTTGTGGAGGCTAGGCTTCCCTGCAGGGAACCAGACCCTCTGTGAAGCCTAGCTTGGTGAAACAGACTTGAGTGGGCCACCAGGATGGCTTCCCTACTCCGTTTTAGTACATCGTGTCCATGGGGGGATGTTTCCGTTGCAGAAGTACATTAGCCTTAATACCCAAATTAGGGTTAGGGTTATGGAGGCTGGGCTTCCCAGGCAGGAACTACGTCCTCGATGAAGCCGAGCCTGGTGAAACAGACTGAGTGGGCCATCAGGATTGCTTGCCTACTGTCTTTTTGTATGCTGTATGGACGAGGGGATGTTTCAGTTGCACAGGAAAATTAGGATTAATACCCAAGTGAGGGCTGGGTTGGGGAGACTGTGGTTCCCAGGCAGGAACCAGGGCCTCTGTGAAGGCTAGCTTGGTGGAACAGATTGAGTTGGCAATCGGGATGGCTTGCCTACTGACTTTTTCTAAACCGTATGGACGGGGGGAGGTTTCACTTGCACAAGAAAATTAGGGTTAAGAAGACTGAAGTTAGGGTTAGGGTTGGTGAGACCGGGCTTCCCAGGCAGGAACCAGGGCCTCTGTGAAGGATAGCTTGGTGGAACAGATGGAGTTGGCAATCGGGATGGCTTGCCTACTGACTTTTTCTAAACCGTATGGACGGGGGGATGTTTCACTTGCACAAGAAAATTAGGGTTAAGACTCAAGTTAGGGTTAGGGTTGGGGAGACTGGGCTTCCCAGGCGGGAATCTGGGTTTCGGTGTAGCCTAGCTTGGTGAAACAGACTGAGTGGGCCATCGGGATAGCTTTCCTTCTGGCTTTCTGTGCACTGTAAGGACAGGGTATCGTTTCAGTTGCACAAGAAAATTTGTGTAAAAACTCAAGTTAGGGTTAGGGTTGGGGAGACTGCGGATCCCAAGCGTGATCCTGGGCTTCGGTGCAGGCCAGCTTGGTGAAAAAGACTGAGTGGGCCATCGGGATAGCTTGCCTACTTTCTTTTTGTACACCGTTTGGACGGGGGAATGTTTCAGTTGCACAAGAAAATTAGGGCCAAGACTCTAGTTAGGGTTAAGGTTGTGGAGGCTAGGCTTCCCTGCAGGGAACCAGACCCTCTGTGAAGCCTAGCTTGGTGAAACAGACTTGAGTGGGCCACCAGGATGGCTTCCCTACTCCGTTTTAGTACATCGTGTCCATGGGGGGATGTTTCCGTTGCAGAAGTACATTAGCCTTAAGACCCAAATTAGGGTTAGGGTTATGGAGGCTGGGCTTCCCAGGCAGGAACTACGTCCTCGATGAAGCCGAGCCTGGTGAAACAGACTGAGTGGGCCATCAGGATTGCTTGCCTACTGTCTTTTTGTATGCTGTATGGACGAGGGGATGTTTCAGTCGCACAGGAAAATTAGGATTAATACCCAAGTGAGGGCTGGGTTGGGGAGGCTGTGGTTCCCAGGCAGCAACCAGGGCCTCTGTGAATGCTAGCTTGGTGGAACAGATTGAGTTGGCAATCGGGATGGCTTGCCTACTGACTTTTTCTAAACCGTATGGACGGGGGGAGGTTTCACTTGCACAAGAAAATTAGGGTTAAGAAGACTCAAGTTAGGGTTAGGGTTGGTGAGACCGGGCTTCCCAGGCAGGAACCAGGGCCTCTGTGAATGCTAGCTTGGTGGAACAGATTGAGTTGGCAATCGGGATGGCTTGCCTACTGACTTTTTCTAAACCGTATGGACGGGGGGATGTTTCACTTGCACAAGAAAATTAGGGTTAAGACTCAAGTTAGGGTTAGGGTTGGGGAGACTGGGCTTCCCAGGCGGGATCCTGGGCTTCGGTGTAGCCTAGCTTGGTGAAACAGACTGAGTGGGCCATCGGGATAGCTTTCCTTCTGGCTTTCTGTGCACTGTAAGGACAGGGTATCGTTTCAGTTGCACAAGAAAATTTGTGTAAAAACTCAAGTTAGGGTTAGGGTTGGGGAGACTGCGGATCCCAAGCGTGATCCTGGGCTTCGGTGCAGCCCAGCTTGGTGAAAAAGACTGAGTGGGCCATCGGGATAGCTTGCCTACTTTCTTTTTGTACACCGTTTGGACGGGGGAATGTTTCAGTTGCACAAGAAAATTAGGGCCAAGACTCTAGTTAGGGTTAAGGTTGGGGAGGCTAGGCTTCCCTGCAGGGAACCAGACCCTCTGTGAAGCCTAGCTTGGTGAAACAGACTTGAGTGGGCCACCAGGATGGCTTCCCTACTCCGTTTTAGTACATCGTGTCCATGGGGGGATGTTTCCGTTGCAGAAGTACATTAGCCTTAAGACCCAAATTAGGGTTAGGGTTATGGAGGCTGGGCTTCCCAGGCAGGAACTACGGCCTCGATGAAGCCGAGCCTGGTGAAACAAACTGAGTGGGCCATCAGGATTGCTTGCCTACTGTCTTTTGTACGCTGTATGGACGAGGGGATGTTTCAGTTGCACAGGAAAATTAGGATTAATACCCAAGGTAGGTCTGGGTTGGGGAGACTGTGCTTCCCAGGCAGGAACCAGGGCCTCTGTGAAGGCTAGCTTGGTGGAACAGATTGAGTTGGCAATCGGGATGGCTTGCCTACTGACTTTTTCTAAACCGTATGGACGGGGGGAGGTTTCACTTGCACAAGAAAATTAGGGTTAAGAAGACTCAAGTTAGGGTTAGGGTTGGTGAGACCGGGCTTCCCAGGCAGGAACCAGGGCCTCTGTGAAGGCTAGCTTGGTGGAACAGATGGAGTTGGCAATCGGGATGGCTTGCCTACTGACTTTTTCTAAACCGTATGGACGGGGGGATGTTTCACTTGCACAAGAAAATTAGGGTTAAGAAGACTGAAGTTAGGGTTAGGGTTGGTGAGACCGGGCTTCCCAGGCAGGAACCAGGGCCTCTGTGAAGGCTAGCTTGGTGGAACAGATTGAGTTGGCAATCGGGATGGCTTGCCTACTGACTTTTTCTAAACCGTATGGACGGGGGGATGTTTCACTTGCACAAGAAAAGTAGGGTTAAGACTCAAGTTAGTGTTAGGGTTGGGGAGACTGGGCTTCCCAGGCGGGATCCTGGGCTTCGGTGTAGCCTAGCTTGGTGAAACAGACTGAGTGGGCCATCGGGATAGCTTTCCTTCTGGCTTTCTGTGCACTGTAAGGACAGGGTATCGTTTCAGTTGCACAAGAAAATTTGTGTAAAAACTCAAGTTAGGGTTAGGGTTGGGGAGACTGCGGATCCCAAGCGTGATCCTGGGCTTCGGTGCAGCCCAGCTTGGTGAAAAAGACTGAGTGGGCCATCGGGATAGCTTGCCTACTTTCTTTTTGTACACCGTTTGGACGGGGGAATGTTTCAGTTGCACAAGAAAATTAGGGCCAAGACTCTAGTTAGGGTTAAGGTTGGGGAGGCTAGGCTTCCGTGCAGGGAACCAGACCCTCTGTGAAGCCTAGCTTGGTGAAAAAGACTTGAGTGGGCCACCAGGATGGCTTCCCTACTCCGTTTTAGTACATCGTGTCCATGGGGGGATGTTTCCGTTGCAGAAGTACATTAGCCTTAAGACCCAAATTAGGGTTAGGGTTATGGAGGCTGGGCTTCCCAGGCAGGAACTACGGCCTCGATGAAGCCGAGCCTGGTGAAACAGACTGAGTGGGCCATCAGGATTGCTTGCCTACTGTCTTTTTGTATGCTGTATGGACGAGGGGATGTTTCAGTCGCCCGGGAAAATTAGGATTAATACCCAAGTGAGGGCTGGGTTGGGGAGACTGTGGTTCCCAGGCAGCAACCAGGGCCTCTGTGAATGCTAGCTTATTGGAACAGATTGAGTTGGCAATCGGGATGGCTTGCCTACTGACTTTTTCTAAACCGTATGGACGGGGGGATGTTTCACTTGCACAAGAAAATTAGGGTTAAGACTCAAGTTAGGGTTAGGGTTGGGGAGACTGGGCTCCCCAGGCGGGATCCTGGGCTTCGTTGTAGCCTAGCTTGGTGAAACAGACTGAGTGGGCCATCGGGATAGCTTTCCTACTGGCTTTCTGTGCACTGTAAGGACGGGGTATCGTTTCAGTTGCACAAGAAAATTTGTGTAAAAACTCAAGTTAGGGTTAGGGTTGGGGAGACTGCGGATCCCAAGCGTGATCCTGGGCTTCGGTGCAGCCTAGCTTGGTGAAAAAGACTGAGTGGGCCATCGGGATAGCTTGCCTACTTTCTTTTTGTACACCGTTTGGACGGGGGAATGTTTCAGTTGCACAAGAAAATTAGGGCCAAGACTCTAGTTAGGGGTAAGGTTGGGGAGGTTAGGCTTCCCTGGAGGGAACCAGACACTCTGTGAAGCCTAGCTTGGTGAAACAGACTTGAGTGGGACACCAGGATGGCTTTCCTACTCCGTTTTAGTACACCGTATCCATGGGGGGATGTTTCCATTGCAGAAGAACATTAGCATTAAAACACAAATTAGGGTTATGGTTATGGAGGCAGGGCTTCCCAGGCAGGAACTACGGCCTCGATGAAGCCGTGCCTGGTGAAACAAACTGAGTGGGCCATCAGGATTGCTTGCCTACTGTCTTTTTGTATGCTGTATGGACGAGGGGATGTTTCAGTTGCACAGGAAAATTAGGATTAATACCCAAGTGAGGGCTGGGTTGGGGAGACTGTGCTTCCCAGGCAGGAACCAGGGCCTCTGTGAAGGCTAGCTTGGTGGAACAGATTGAGTTGGCAATCGGGATGGCTTGCCTACTGACTTTTTCTAAACCGTATGGACGGGGGGAGGTTTCACTTGCACAAGAAAATTAGGGTTAAGAAGACTGAAGTTAGGGTTAGGGTTGGTGAGACCGGGCTTCCCAGGCAGGAACCAGGGCCTCTGTGAAGGATAGCTTGGTGGAACAGATGGAGTTGGCAATCGGGATGGCTTGCCTACTGACTTTTTCTAAACCGTATGGACGGGGGGATGTTTCACTTGCACAAGAAAATTAGGGTTAAGACTCAAGTTAGGGTTAGGGTTGGGGAGACTGGGCTTCCCAGGCGGGAATCTGGGTTTCGGTGTAGCCTAGCTTGGTGAAACAGACTGAGTGGGCCATCGGGATAGCTTTCCTTCTAGCTTTCTGTGCACTGTAAGGACAGGGTATCGTTTCAGTTGCACAAGAAAATTTGTGTAAAAACTCAAGTTAGGGTTAGGGTTGGGGAGACTGCGGATCCCAAGCGTGATCCTGGGCTTCGGTGCAGGCCAGCTTGGTGAAAAAGACTGAGTGGGCCATCGGGATAGCTTGCCTACTTTCTTTTTGTACACCGTTTGGACGGGGGAATGTTTCAGTTGCACAAGAAAATTAGGGCCAAGACTCTAGTTAGGGTTAAGGTTGTGGAGGCTAGGCTTCCCTGCAGGGAACCAGACCCTCTGTGAAGCCTAGCTTGGTGAAACAGACTTGAGTGGGCCACCAGGATGGCTTCCCTACTCCGTTTTAGTACATCGTGTCCATGGGGGGATGTTTCCGTTGCAGAAGTACATTAGCCTTAAGACCCAAATTAGGGTTAGGGTTATGGAGGCTGGGCTTCCCAGGCAGGAACTACGTCCTCGATGAAGCCGAGCCTGGTGAAACAGACTGAGTGGGCCATCAGGATTGCTTGCCTACTGTCTTTTTGTATGCTGTATGGACGAGGGGATGTTTCAGTCGCACAGGAAAATTAGGATTAATACCCAAGTGAGGGCTGGGTTGGGGAGGCTGTGGTTCCCAGGCAGCAACCAGGGCCTCTGTGAATGCTAGCTTGGTGGAACAGATTGAGTTGGCAATCGGGATGGCTTGCCTACTGACTTTTTCTAAACCGTATGGACGGGGGGATGTTTCACTTGCACAAGAAAATTAGGGTTAAGAAGACTGAAGTTAGGGTTAGGGTTGGTGAGACCGGGCTTCCCAGGCAGGAACCAGGGCCTCTGTGAAGGCTAGCTTTGTGGAACAGATTGAGTTGGCAATCGGGATGGCTTGCCTACTGACTTTTTCTAAACCGTATGGACGGGGGGAGGTTTCACTTGCACAAGAAAATTAGGGTTAAGAAGACTCAAGTTAGGGTTAGGGTTGGTGAGACCGGGCTTCCCAGGCAGGAACCAGGGCCTCTGTGAAGGCTAGCTTGGTGGAACAGATTGAGTTGGCAATCGGGATGGCTTGCCTACTGACTTTTTCTAAACCGTATGGACGGGGGGATGTTTCACTTGCACAAGAAAATTAGGGTTAAGAAGACTGAAGTTAGGGTTAGGGTTGGTGAGACCGGGCTTCCCAGGCAGGAACCAGGGCCTCTGTGAAGGCTAGCTTTGTGGAACAGATTGAGTTGGCAATCGGGATGGCTTGCCTACTGACTTTTTCTAAACCGTATGGACGGGGGGATGTTTCACTTGCACAAGAAAAGTAGGGTTAAGACTCAAGTTAGTGTTAGGGTTGGGGAGACTGGGCTTCCCAGGCGGGATCCTGGGCTTCGGTGTAGCCTAGCTTGGTGAAACAGACTGAGTGGGCCATCGGGATAGCTTTCCTTCTGGCTTTCTGTGCACTGTAAGGACAGGGTATCTTTTCAGTTGCACAAGAAAATTTGTGTAAAAACTCAAGTTAGGGTTAGGGTTGGGGAGACTGCGGATCCCAAGCGTGATCCTGGGCTTCGGTGCAGGCCAGCTTGGTGAAAAAGACTGAGTGGGCCATCGGGATAGCTTGCCTACTTTCTTTTTGTACACCGTTTGGACGGGGGAATGTTTCAGTTGCACAAGAAAATTAGGGCCAAGACTCTAGTTAGGGTTAAGGTTGGGGAGGCTAGGCTTCCGTGCAGGGAACCAGACCCTCTGTGAAGCCTAGCTTGGTGAAAAAGACTTGAGTGGGCCACCAGGATGGCTTCCCTACTCCGTTTTAGTACATCGTGTCCATGGGGGGATGTTTCCGTTGCAGAAGTACATTAGCCTTAAGACCCAAATTAGGGTTAGGGTTATGGAGGCTGGGCTTCCCAGGCAGGAACTACGGCCTCGATGAAGCCGAGCCTGGTGAAACAGACTGAGTGGGCCATCAGGATTGCTTGCCTACTGTCTTTTTGTATGCTGTATGGATGAGGGGATGTTTCAGTCGCACAGGAAAATTAGGATTAATACCCAAGTGAGGGCTGGGTTGGGGAGACTGTGGTTCCCAGGCAGCAACCAGGGCCTCTGTGAGTGCTAGCTTATTGGAACAGATTGAGTTGGCAATCGGGATGGCTTGCCTACTGACTTTTTCTAAACCGTATGGACGGGGGGATGTTTCACTTGCACAAGAAAATTAGGGTTAAGACTCAAGTTAGGGTTAGGTTTGGGGAGACTGGGCTTCCCAGGCGGGATCCTGGGCTTCGGTGTAGCCTAGCTTGGTGAAACAGACTGAGTGGGCCATCGGGATAGCTTTCCTACTGGCTTTCTGTGCACTGTAAGGACGGGGTATCGTTTCAGTTGCACAAGAAAATTTGTGTAAAAACTCAAGTTAGGGTTAGGGTTGGGGAGACTGCGGATCCCAAGCGTGATCCTGGTATTCGGTGCAGCCTAGCTTGGTGAAAAAGACTGAGTGGGCCATCGGGATAGCTTGCCTACTTTCTTTTTGTACACCGTTTGGACGGGGGAATGTTTCAGTTGCACAAGAAAATTAGGGCCAAGACTCTAGTTAGGGGTAAGGTTGGGGAGGTTAGGCTTCCCTGGAGGGAACCAGACACTCTGTGAAGCCTAGCTTGGTGAAACAGACTTGAGTGGGACACCAGGATGGCTTTCCTACTCCGTTTTAGTACACCGTATCCATGGGGGGATGTTTCCATTGCAGAAGAACATTAGCATTAAAACACAAATTAGGGTTATGGTTATGGAGGCAGGGCTTCCCAGGCAGGAACTACGGCCTCGATGAAGCCGAGCCTGGTGAAACAAACTGAGTGGGCCATCAGGATTGCTTGCCTACTGTCTTTTTGTACGCTGTATGGACGAGGGGATGTTTCAGTTGCACAGGAAAATTAGGATTAATACCCAAGTGAGGGCTGGGTTGGGGAGACTGTGCTTCCCAGGCAGGAACCAGGGCCTCTGTGAAGGCTAGCTTGGTGGAACAGATTGAGTTGGCAATCGGGATGGCTTGCCTACTGACTTTTTCTAAACCGTATGGACGGGGGGAGGTTTCACTTGCACAAGAAAATTAGGGTTAAGAAGACTGAAGTTAGGGTTAGGGTTGTTGAGACCGGGCTTCCCAGGCAGGAACCAGGGCCTCTGTGAAGGATAGCTTGGTGGAACAGATGGAGTTGGCAATCGGGATGGCTTGCCTACTGCCTTTTTCTAAACCGTATGGACGGGGGGATGTTTCACTTGCACAAGAAAATTAGGGTTAAGACTCAAGTTAGGGTTAGGGTTGGGGAGACTGGGCTTCCCAGGCGGGAATCTGGGTTTCGGTGTAGCCTAGCTTGGTGAAACAGACTGAGTGGGCCATCGGGATAGCTTTCCTTCTGGCTTTCTGTGCACTGTAAGGACAGGGTATCGTTTCAGTTGCACAAGAAAATTTGTGTAAAAACTCAAGTTAGGGTTAGGGTTGGGGAGACTGCGGATCCCAAGCGTGATCCTGGGCTTCGGTGCAGGCCAGCTTGGTGAAAAAGACTGAGTGGGCCATCGGGATAGCTTGCCTACTTTCTTTTTGTACACCGTTTGGACGGGGGAATGTTTCAGTTGCACAAGAAAATTAGGGCCAAGACTCTAGTTAGGGTTAAGGTTGTGGAGGCTAGGCTTCCCTGCAGGGAACCAGACCCTCTGTGAAGCCTAGCTTGGTGAAACAGACTTGAGTGGGCCACCAGGATGGCTTCCCTACTCCGTTTTAGTACATCGTGTCCATGGGGGGATGTTTCCGTTGCAGAAGTACATTACCCTTAAGACCCAAATTAGGGTTAGGGTTATGGAGGCTGGGCTTCCCAGGCAGGAACTACGTCCTCGATGAAGCCGAGCCTGGTGAAACAGACTGAGTGGGCCATCAGGATTGCTTGCCTACTGTCTTTTTGTATGCTGTATGGACGAGGGGATGTTTCAGTCGCACAGGAAAATTAGGATTAATACCCAAGTGAGGGCTGGGTTGGGGAGGCTGTGGTTCCCAGGCAGCAACCAGGGCCTCTGTGAATGCTAGCTTGGTGGAACAGATTGAGTTGGCAATCGGGATGGCTTGCCTACTGACTTTTTCTAAACCGTATGGACGGGGGGAGGTTTCACTTGCACAAGAAAATTAGGGTTAAGAAGACTCAAGTTAGGGTTAGGGTTGGTGAGACCGGGCTTCCCAGGCAGGAACCAGGGCCTCTGTGAATGCTAGCTTGGTGGAACAGATTGAGTTGGCAATCGGGATGGCTTGCCTACTGACTTTTTCTAAACCGTATGGACGGGGGGAGGTTTCACTTGCACAAGAAAATTAGGGTTAAGAAGACTGAAGTTAGGGTTAGGGTTGGTGAGACCGGGCTTCCCAGGCAGGAACCAGGGCCTCTGTGAAGGATAGCTTGGTGGAACAGATGGAGTTGGCAATCGGGATGGCTTGCCTACTGACTTTTTCTAAACCGTATGGACGGGGGGATGTTTCACTTGCACAAGAAAATTAGGGTTAAGACTCAAGTTAGGGTTAGGGTTGGGGAGACTGGGCTTCCCAGGCGGGAATCTGGGTTTCGGTGTAGCCTAGCTTGGTGAAACAGACTGAGTGGGCCATCGGGATAGCTTTCCTTCTGGCTTTCTGTGCACTGTAAGGACAGGGTATCGTTTCAGTTGCAGAAGAAAATTTGTGTAAAAACTCAAGTTAGGGTTAGGGTTGGGGAGACTGCGGATCCCAAGCGTGATCCTGGGCTTCGGTGCAGGCCAGCTTGGTGAAAAAGACTGAGTGGGCCATCGGGATAGCTTGCCTACTTTCTTTTTGTACACCGTTTGGACGGGGGAATGTTTCAGTTGCACAAGAAAATTAGGGCCAAGACTCTAGTTAGGGTTAAGGTTGGGGAGGCTAGGCTTCCCTGCAGGGAACCAGACCCTCTGTGAAGCCTAGCTTGGTGAAACAGACTTGAGTGGGCCACCAGGATGGCTTCCCTACTCCGTTTTAGTACATCGTGTCCATGGGGGGATGTTTCCGTTGCAGAAGTACATTAGCCTTAAGACCCAAATTAGGGTTAGGGTTATGGAGGCTGGGCTTCCCAGGCAGGAACTACGGCCTCGATGAAGCCGAGCCTGGTGAAACAAACTGAGTGGGCCATCAGGATTGCTTGCCTACTGTCTTTTGTACGCTGTATGGACGAGGGGATGTTTCAGTCGCACAGGAAAATTAGGATTAATACCCAAGGTAGGTCTGGGTTGGGGAGACTGTGCTTCCCAGGCAGGAACCAGGGCCTCTGTGAAGGCTAGCTTGGTGGAACAGATTGAGTTGGCAATCGGGATGGCTTGCCTACTGACTTTTTCTAAACCGTATGGACGGGGGGAGGTTTCACTTGCACAAGAAAATTAGGGTTAAGAAGACTCAAGTTAGGGTTAGGGTTGGTGAGACCGGGCTTCCCAGGCAGGAACCAGGGCCTCTGTGAAGGCTAGCTTGGTGGAACAGATGGAGTTGGCAATCGGGATGGCTTGCCTACTGACTTTTTCTAAACCGTATGGACGGGGGGATGTTTCACTTGCACAAGAAAATTAGGGTTAAGAAGACTGAAGTTAGGGTTAGGGTTGGTGAGACCGGGCTTCCCAGGCAGGAACCAGGGCCTCTGTGAAGGCTAGCTTGGTGGAACAGATTGAGTTGGCAATCGGGATGGCTTGCCTACTGACTTTTTCTAAACCGTATGGACGGGGGGATGTTTCACTTGCACAAGAAAAGTAGGGTTAAGACTCAAGTTAGTGTTAGGGTTGGGGAGACTGGGCTTCCCAGGCGGGATCCTGGGCTTCGGTGTAGCCTAGCTTGGTGAAACAGACTGAGTGGGCCATCGGGATAGCTTTCCTTCTGGCTTTCTGTGCACTGTAAGGACAGGGTATCGTTTCAGTTGCACAAGAAAATTTGTGTAAAAACTCAAGTTAGGGTTAGGGTTGGGGAGACTGCGGATCCCAAGCGTGATCCTGGGCTTCGGTGCAGCCCAGCTTGGTGAAAAAGACTGAGTGGGCCATCGGGATAGCTTGCCTACTTTCTTTTTGTACACCGTTTGGACGGGGGAATGTTTCAGTTGCACAAGAAAATTAGGGCCAAGACTCTAGTTAGGGTTAAGGTTGGGGAGGCTAGGCTTCCGTGCAGGGAACCAGACCCTCTGTGAAGCCTAGCTTGGTGAAAAAGACTTGAGTGGGCCACCAGGATGGCTTCCCTACTCCGTTTTAGTACATCGTGTCCATGGGGGGATGTTTCCGTTGCAGAAGTACATTAGCCTTAAGACCCAAATTAGGGTTAGGGTTATGGAGGCTGGGCTTCCCAGGCAGGAACTACGGCCTCGATGAAGCCGAGCCTGGTGAAACAGACTGAGTGGGCCATCAGGATTGCTTGCCTACTGTCTTTTTGTATGCTGTATGGACGAGGGGATGTTTCAGTCGCCCGGGAAAATTAGGATTAATACCCAAGTGAGGGCTGGGTTGGGGAGACTGTGGTTCCCAGGCAGCAACCAGGGCCTCTGTGAATGCTAGCTTATTGGAACAGATTGAGTTGGCAATCGGGATGGCTTGCCTACTGACTTTTTCTAAACCGTATGGACGGGGGGATGTTTCACTTGCACAAGAAAATTAGGGTTAAGACTCAAGTTAGGGTTAGGGTTGGGGAGACTGGGCTCCCCAGGCGGGATCCTGGGCTTCGGTGTAGCCTAGCTTGGTGAAACAGACTGAGTGGGCCATCGGGATAGCTTTCCTACTGGCTTTCTGTGCACTGTAAGGACGGGGTATCGTTTCAGTTGCACAAGAAAATTTGTGTAAAAACTCAAGTTAGGGTTAGGGTTGGGGAGACTGCGGATCCCAAGCGTGATCCTGGGCTTCGGTGCAGCCTAGCTTGGTGAAAAAGACTGAGTGGGCCATCGGGATAGCTTGCCTACTTTCTTTTTGTACACCGTTTGGACGGGGGAATGTTTCAGTTGCACAAGAAAATTAGGGCCAAGACTCTAGTTAGGGGTAAGGTTGGGGAGGTTAGGCTTCCCTGGAGGGAACCAGACACTCTGTGAAGCCTAGCTTGGTGAAACAGACTTGAGTGGGCCACCAGGATGGCTTCCCTACTCCATTTTAGTACATCGTGTCCATGGGGGGATGTTTCCGTTGCAGAAGTACATTAGCCTTAAGACCCAAATTAGGGTTAGGGTTATGGAGGCTGGGCTTCCCAGGCAGGAACTACGTCGTCGATGAAGCCGAGCCTGGTGAAACAGACTGAGTGGGCCATCAGGATTGCTTGCCTACTGTCTTTTTGTATGCTGTATGGACGAGGGGATGTTTCAGTCGCACAGGAAAATTAGGATTAATACCCAAGTGAGGGCTGGGTTGGGGAGGCTGTGGTTCCCAGGCAGCAACCAGGGCCTCTGTGAATGCTAGCTTGGTGGAACAGATTGAGTTGGCAATCGGGATGGCTTGCCTACTGACTTTTTCTAAACCGTATGGACGGGGGGAGGTTTCACTTGCACAAGAAAATTAGGGTTAAGAAGACTGAAGTTAGGGTTAGGGTTGTTGAGACCGGGCTTCCCAGGCAGGAACCAGGGCCTCTGTGAATGCTAGCTTGGTGGAACAGATTGAGTTGGCAATCGGGATGGCTTGCCTACTGACTTTTTCTAAACCGTATGGACGGGGGGATGTTTCACTTGCACAAGAAAATTAGGGTTAAGACTCAAGTTAGGGTTAGGGTTGGGGAGACTGGGCTTCCCAGGCGGGATCCTGGGCTTCGGTGTAGCCTAGCTTGGTGAAACAGACTGAGTGGGCCATCGGGATAGCTTTCCTTCTGGCTTTCTGTGCACTGTAAGGACAGGGTATCGTTTCAGTTGCACAAGAAAATTTGTGTAAAAACTCAAGTTAGGGTTAGGGTTGGGGAGACTGCGGATCCCAAGCGTGATCCTGGGCTTCGGTGCAGGCCAGCTTGGTGAAAAAGACTGAGTGGGCCATCGGGATAGCTTGCCTACTTTCTTTTTGTACACCGTTTGGACGGGGGAATGTTTCAGTTGCACAAGAAAATTAGGGCCAAGACTCTAGTTAGGGTTAAGGTTGGGGAGGCTAGGCTTCCCTGCAGGGAACCAGACCCTCTGTGAAGCCTAGCTTGGTGAAACAGACTTGAGTGGGCCACCAGGATGGCTTCCCTACTCCGTTTTAGTACATCGTGTCCATGGGGGGATGTTTCCGTTGCAGAAGTACATTAGCCTTAAGACCCAAATTAGGGTTAGGGTTATGGAGGCTGGGCTTCCCAGGCAGGAACTACGGCCTCGATGAAGCCGAGCCTGGTGAAACAAACTGAGTGGGCCATCAGGATTGCTTGCCTACTGTCTTTTGTACGCTGTATGGACGAGGGGATGTTTCAGTTGCACAGGAAAATTAGGATTAATACCCAAGGTAGGTCTGGGTTGGGGAGACTGTGCTTCCCAGGCAGGAACCAGGGCCTCTGTGAAGGCTAGCTTGGTGGAACAGATTGAGTTGGCAATCGGGATGGCTTGCCTACTGACTTTTTCTAAACCGTATGGACGGGGGGAGGTTTCACTTGCACAAGAAAATTAGGGTTAAGAAGACTCAAGTTAGGGTTAGGGTTGGTGAGACCGGGCTTCCCAGGCAGGAACCAGGGCCTCTGTGAAGGCTAGCTTGGTGGAACAGATGGAGTTGGCAATCGGGATGGCTTGCCTACTGACTTTTTCTAAACCGTATGGACGGGGGGATGTTTCACTTGCACAAGAAAATGAAGGTTAAGAAGACTGAAGTTAGGGTTAGGGTTGGTGAGACCGGGCTTCCCAGGCAGGAACCAGGGCCTCTGTGAAGGCTAGCTTGGTGGAACAGATTGAGTTGGCAATCGGGATGGCTTGCCTACTGACTTTTTCTAAACCGTATGGACGGGGGGATGTTTCACTTGCACAAGAAAAGTAGGGTTAAGACTCAAGTTAGTGTTAGGGTTGGGGAGACTGGGCTTCCCAGGCGGGATCCTGGGCTTCGGTGTAGCCTAGCTTGGTGAAACAGACTGAGTGGGCCATCGGGATAGCTTTCCTTCTGGCTTTCTGTGCACTGTAAGGACAGGGTATCATTTCAGTTGCACAAGAAAATTTGTGTAAAAACTCAAGTTAGGGTTAGGGTTGGGGAGACTGCGGATCCCAAGCGTGATCCTGGGCTTCGGTGCAGCCCAGCTTGGTGAAAAAGACTGAGTGGGCCATCGGGATAGCTTGCCTACTTTCTTTTTGTACACCGTTTGGACGGGGGAATGTTTCAGTTGCACAAGAAAATTAGGGCCAAGACTCTAGTTAGGGTTAAGGTTGGGGAGGCTAGGCTTCCCTGGAGGGAACCAGACCCTCTGTGAAGCCTAGCTTGGTGAAAAAGACTTGAGTGGGCCACCAGGATGGCTTCCCTACTCCGTTTTAGTACATCGTGTCCATGGGGGGATGTTTCCGTTGCAGAAGTACATTAGCCTTAAGACCCAAATTAGGGTTAGGGTTATGGAGGCTGGGCTTCCCAGGCAGGAACTACGGCCTCGATGAAGCCGAGCCTGGTGAAACAGACTGAGTGGGCCATCAGGATTGCTTGCCTACTGTCTTTTTGTATGCTGTATGGACGAGGGGATGTTTCAGTCGCACAGGAAAATTAGGATTAATACCCAAGTGAGGGCTGGGTTGGGGAGGCTGTGGTTCCCAGGCAGCAACCAGGGCCTCTGTGAATGCTAGCTTGGTGGAACAGATTGAGTTGGCAATCGGGATGGCTTGCCTACTGACTTTTTCTAAACCGTATGGACGGGGGGAGGTTTCACTTGCACAAGAAAATTAGGGTTAAGAAGACTCAAGTTAGGGTTAGGGTTGGTGAGACCGGGCTTCCCAGGCAGGAACCAGGGCCTCTGTGAATGCTAGCTTGGTGGAACAGATTGAGTTGGCAATCGGGATGGCTTGCCTACTGACTTTTTCTAAACCGTATGGACGGGGGGATGTTTCACTTGCACAAGAAAATTAGGGTTAAGACTCAAGTTAGGGTTAGGGTTGGGGAGACTGGGCTTCCCAGGCGGGATCCTGGGCTTCGGTGTAGCCTAGCTTGGTGAAACAGACTGAGTGGGCCATCGGGATAGCTTTCCTTCTGGCTTTCTGTGCACTGTAAGGACAGGGTATCGTTTCAGTTGCACAAGAAAATTTGTGTAAAAACTCAAGTTAGGGTTAGGGTTGGGGAGACTGCGGATCCCAAGCGTGATCCTGGGCTTCGGTGCAGGCCAGCTTGGTGAAAAAGACTGAGTGGGCCATCGGGATAGCTTGCCTACTTTCTTTTTGTACACCGTTTGGACGGGGGAATGTTTCAGTTGCACAAGAAAATTAGGGCCAAGACTCTAGTTAGGGTTAAGGTTGGGGAGGCTAGGCTTCCGTGCAGGGAACCAGACCCTCTGTGAAGCCTAGCTTGGTGAAACAGACTTGAGTGGGCCACCAGGATGGCTTCCCTACTCCGTTTTAGTACATCGTGTCCATGGGGGGATGTTTCCGTTGCAGAAGTACATTAGCCTTAAGACCCAAATTAGGGTTAGGGTTATGGAGGCTGGGCTTCCCAGGCAGGAACTACGGCCTCGATGAAGCCGAGCCTGGTGAAACAAACTGAGTGGGCCATCAGGATTGCTTGCCTACTGTCTTTTGTACGCTGTATGGACGAGGGGATGTTTCAGTTGCACAGGAAAATTAGGATTAATACCCAAGGTAGGTCTGGGTTGGGGAGACTGTGCTTCCCAGGCAGGAACCAGGGCCTCTGTGAAGGCTAGCTTGGTGGAACAGATTGAGTTGGCAATCGGGATGGCTTGCCTACTGACTTTTTCTAAACCGTATGGACGGGGGGAGGTTTCACTTGCACAAGAAAATTAGGGTTAAGAAGACTCAAGTTAGGGTTAGGGTTGGTGAGACCGGGCTTCCCAGGCAGGAACCAGGGCCTCTGTGAAGGCTAGCTTGGTGGAACAGATGGAGTTGGCAATCGGGATGGCTTGCCTACTGACTTTTTCTAAACCGTATGGACGGGGGGAGGTTTCACTTGCACAAGAAAATTAGGGTTAAGAAGACTCAAGTTAGGGTTAGGGTTGGTGAGACCGGGCTTCCCAGGCAGGAACCAGGGCCTCTGTGAAGGCTAGCTTGGTGGAACAGATTGAGTTGGCAATCGGGATGGCTTGCCTACTGACTTTTTCTAAACCGTATGGACGGGGGGATGTTTCACTTGCACAAGAAAAGTAGGGTTAAGACTCAAGTTCGTGTTAGGGTTGGGGAGACTGGGCTTCCCAGGCGGGATCCTGGGCTTCGGTGTAGCCTAGCTTGGTGAAACAGACTGAGTGGGCCATCGGGATAGCTTTCCTTCTGGCTTTCTGTGCACTGTAAGGACAGGGTATCGTTTCAGTTGCACAAGAAAATTTGTGTAAAAACTCAAGTTAGGGTTAGGGTTGGGGAGACTGCGGATCCCAAGCGTGATCCTGGGCTTCGGTGCAGCCCAGCTTGGTGAAAAAGACTGAGTGGGCCATCGGGATAGCTTGCCTACTTTCTTTTTGTACACCGTTTGGACGGGGGAATGTTTCAGTTGCACAAGAAAATTAGGGCCAAGACTCTAGTTAGGGTTAAGGTTGGGGAGGCTAGGCTTCCCTGGAGGGAACCAGACCCTCTGTGAAGCCTAGCTTGGTGAAAAAGACTTGAGTGGGCCACCAGGATGGCTTCCCTACTCCGTTTTAGTACATCGTGTCCATGGGGGGATGTTTCCGTTGCAGAAGTACATTAGCCTTAAGACCCAAATTAGGGTTAGGGTTATGGAGGCTGGGCTTCCCAGGCAGGAACTACGGCCTCGATGAAGCCGAGCCTGGTGAAACAGACTGAGTGGGCCATCAGGATTGCTTGCCTACTGTCTTTTTGTATGCTGTATGGACGAGGGGATGTTTCAGTCGCCCGGGAAAATTAGGATTAATACCCAAGTGAGGGCTGGGTTGGGGAGACTGTGGTTCCCAGGCAGCAACCAGGGCCTCTGTGAATGCTAGCTTATTGGAACAGATTGAGTTGGCAATCGGGATGGCTTGCCTACTGACTTTTTCTAAACCGTATGGACGGGGGGATGTTTCACTTGCACAAGAAAATTAGGGTTAAGACTCAAGTTAGGGTTAGGGTTGGGGAGACTGGGCTCCCCAGGCGGGATCCTGGGCTTCGGTGTAGCCTAGCTTGGTGAAACAGACTGAGTGGGCCATCGGGATAGCTTTCCTACTGGCTTTCTGTGCACTGTAAGGACGGGGTATCGTTTCAGTTGCACAAGAAAATTTGTGTAAAAACTCAAGTTAGGGTTAGGGTTGGGGAGACTGCGGATCCCAAGCGTGATCCTGGGCTTCGGTGCAGCCTAGCTTGGTGAAAAAGACTGAGTGGGCCATCGGGATAGCTTGCCTACTTTCTTTTTGTACACCGTTTGGACGGGGGAATGTTTCAGTTGCACAAGAAAATTAGGGCCAAGACTCTAGTTAGGGGTAAGGTTGGGGAGGTTAGGCTTCCCTGGAGGGAACCAGACACTCTGTGAAGCCTAGCTTGGTGAAACAGACTTGAGTGGGACACCAGGATGGCTTTCCTACTCCGTTTTAGTACACCGTATCCATGGGGGGATGTTTCCATTGCAGAAGAACATTAGCATTAAAACACAAATTAGGGTTATGGTTATGGAGGCAGGGCTTCCCAGGCAGGAACTACGGCCTCGATGAAGCCGAGCCTGGTGAAACAAACTGAGTGGGCCATCAGGATTGCTTGCCTACTGTCTTTTTGTACGCTGTATGGACGAGGGGATGTTTCAGTTGCACAGGAAAATTAGGATTAATACCCAAGTGAGGGCTGGGTTGGGGAGACTGTGCTTCCCAGGCAGGAACCAGGGCCTCTGTGAAGGCTAGCTTGGTGGAACAGATTGAGTTGGCAATCGGGATGGCTTGCCTACTGACTTTTTCTAAACCGTATGGACGGGGGGAGGTTTCACTTGCACAAGAAAATTAGGGTTAAGAAGACTGAAGTTAGGGTTAGGGTTGGTGAGACCGGGCTTCCCAGGCAGGAACCAGGGCCTCTGTGAAGGATAGCTTGGTGGAACAGATGGAGTTGGCAATCGGGATGGCTTGCCTACTGACTTTTTCTAAACCGTATGGACGGGGGGATGTTTCACTTGCACAAGAAAATTAGGGTTAAGACTCAAGTTAGGGTTAGGGTTGGGGAGACTGGGCTTCCCAGGCGGGAATCTGGGTTTCGGTGTAGCCTAGCTTGGTGAAACAGACTGAGTGGGCCATCGGGATAGCTTTCCTTCTGGCTTTCTGTGCACTGTAAGGACAGGGTATCGTTTCAGTTGCACAAGAAAATTTGTGTAAAAACTCAAGTTAGGGTTAGGGTTGGGGAGACTGCGGATCCCAAGCGTGATCCTGGGCTTCGGTGCAGGCCAGCTTGGTGAAAAAGACTGAGTGGGCCATCGGGATAGCTTGCCTACTTTCTTTTTGTACACCGTTTGGACGGGGGAATGTTTCAGTTGCACAAGAAAATTAGGGCCAAGACTCTAGTTAGGGTTAAGGTTGTGGAGGCTAGGCTTCCCTGCAGGGAACCAGACCCTCTGTGAAGCCTAGCTTGGTGAAACAGACTTGAGTGGGCCACCAGGATGGCTTCCCTACTCCGTTTTAGTACATCGTGTCCATGGGGGGATGTTTCCGTTGCAGAAGTACATTAGCCTTAAGACCCAAATTAGGGTTAGGGTTATGGAGGCTGGGCTTCCCAGGCAGGAACTACGTCCTCGATGAAGCCGAGCCTGGTGAAACAGACTGAGTGGGCCATCAGGATTGCTTGCCTACTGTCTTTTTGTATGCTGTATGGACGAGGGGATGTTTCAGTCGCACAGGAAAATTAGGATTAATACCCAAGTGAGGGCTGGGTTGGGGAGGCTGTGGTTCCCAGGCAGCAACCAGGGCCTCTGTGAATGCTAGCTTGGTGGAACAGATTGAGTTGGCAATCGGGATGGCTTGCCTACTGACTTTTTCTAAACCGTATGGACGGGGGGAGGTTTCACTTGCACAAGAAAATTAGGGTTAAGAAGACTCAAGTTAGGGTTAGGGTTGGTGAGACCGGGCTTCCCAGGCAGGAACCAGGGCCTCTGTGAATGCTAGCTTGGTGGAACAGATTGAGTTGGCAATCGGGATGGCTTGCCTACTGACTTTTTCTAAACCGTATGGACGGGGGGAGGTTTCACTTGCACAAGAAAATTAGGGTTAAGACTCAAGTTAGGGTTAGGGTTGGGGAGACTGGGCTTCCCAGGCGGGATCCTGGGCTTCGGTGTAGCCTAGCTTGGTGAAACAGACTGAGTGGGCCATCGGGATAGCTTTCCTTCTGGCTTTCTGTGCACTGTAAGGACAGGGTATCGTTTCAGTTGCACAAGAAAATTTGTGTAAAAACTCAAGTTAGGGTTAGGGTTGGGGAGACTGCGGATCCCAAGCGTGATCCTGGGCTTCGGTGCAGGCCAGCTTGGTGAAAAAGACTGAGTGGGCCATCGGGATAGCTTGCCTACTTTCTTTTTGTACACCGTTTGGACGGGGGAATGTTTCAGTTGCACAAGAAAATTAGGGCCAAGACTCTAGTTAGGGTTAAGGTTGGGGAGGCTAGGCTTCCCTGCAGGGAACCAGACCCTCTGTGAAGCCTAGCTTGGTGAAACAGACTTGAGTGGGCCACCAGGATGGCTTCCCTACTCCGTTTTAGTACATCGTGTCCATGGGGGGATGTTTCCGTTGCAGAAGTACATTAGCCTTAAGACCCAAATTAGGGTTAGGGTTATGGAGGCTGGGCTTCCCAGGCAGGAACTACGGCCTCGATGAAGCCGAGCCTGGTGAAACAAACTGAGTGGGCCATCAGGATTGCTTGCCTACTGTCTTTTTGTACGCTGTATGGACGAGGGGATGTTTCAGTTGCACAGGAAAATTAGGATTAATACCCAAGTGAGGGCTGGGTTGGGGAGACTGTGCTTCCCAGGCAGGAACCAGGGCCTCTGTGAAGGCTAGCTTGGTGGAACAGATTGAGTTGGCAATCGGGATGGCTTGCCTACTGACTTTTTCTAAACCGTATGGACGGGGGGAGGTTTCACTTGCACAAGAAAATTAGGGTTAAGAAGACTGAAGTTAGGGTTAGGGTTGGTGAGACCGGGCTTCCCAGGCAGGAACCAGGGCCTCTGTGAAGGATAGCTTGGTGGAACAGATGGAGTTGGCAATCGGGATGGCTTGCCTACTGCCTTTTTCTAAACCGTATGGACGGGGGGATGTTTCACTTGCACAAGAAAATTAGGGTTAAGACTCAAGTTAGGGTTAGGGTTGGGGAGACTGGGCTTCCCAGGCGGGAATCTGGGTTTCGGTGTAGCCTAGCTTGGTGAAACAGACTGAGTGGGCCATCGGGATAGCTTTCCTTCTGGCTTTCTGTGCACTGTAAGGACAGGGTATCGTTTCAGTTGCACAAGAAAATTTGTGTAAAAACTCAAGTTAGGGTTAGGGTTGGGGAGACTGCGGATCCCAAGCGTGATCCTGGGCTTCGGTGCAGGCCAGCTTGGTGAAAAAGACTGAGTGGGCCATCGGGATAGCTTGCCTACTTTCTTTTTGTACACCGTTTGGACGGGGGAATGTTTCAGTTGCACAAGAAAATTAGGGCCAAGACTCTAGTTAGGGTTAAGGTTGTGGAGGCTAGGCTTCCCTGCAGGGAACCAGACCCTCTGTGAAGCCTAGCTTGGTGAAACAGACTTGAGTGGGCCACCAGGATGGCTTCCCTACTCCGTTTTAGTACATCGTGTCCATGGGGGGATGTTTCCGTTGCAGAAGTACATTAGCCTTAAGACCCAAATTAGGGTTAGGGTTATGGAGGCTGGGCTTCCCAGGCAGGAACTACGTCCTCGATGAAGCCGAGCCTGGTGAAACAGACTGAGTGGGCCATCAGGATTGCTTGCCTACTGTCTTTTTGTATGCTGTATGGACGAGGGGATGTTTCAGTCGCACAGGAAATTTAGGATTAATACCCAAGTGAGGGCTGGGTTGGGGAGACTGTGCTTCCCAGGCAGGAACCAGGGCCTCTGTGAAGGCTAGCTTGGTGGAACAGATTGAGTTGGCAATCGGGATGGCTTGCCTACTGACTTTTTCTAAACCGTATGGACGGGGGGAGGTTTCACTTGCACAAGAAAATTAGGGTTAAGAAGACTCAAGTTAGGGTTAGGGTTGGTGAGACCGGGCTTCCCAGGCAGGAACCAGGGCCTCTGTGAAGGCTAGCTTGGTGGAACAGATGGAGTTGGCAATCGGGATGGCTTGCCTACTGACTTTTTCTAAACCGTATGGACGGGGGGATGTTTCACTTGCACAAGAAAATTAGGGTTAAGAAGACTGAAGTTAGGGTTAGGGTTGGTGAGACCGGGCTTCCCAGGCAGGAACCAGGGCCTCTGTGAAGGCTAGCTTGGTGGAACAGATTGAGTTGGCAATCGGGATGGCTTGCCTACTGACTTTTTCTAAACCGTATGGACGGGGGGATGTTTCACTTGCACAAGAAAAGTAGGGTTAAGACTCAAGTTAGTGTTAGGGTTGGGGAGACTGGGCTTCCCAGGCGGGATCCTGGGCTTCGGTGTAGCCTAGCTTGGTGAAACAGACTGAGTGGGCCATCGGGATAGCTTTCCTTCTGGCTTTCTGTGCACTGTAAGGACAGGGTATCGTTTCAGTTGCACAAGAAAATTTGTGTAAAAACTCAAGTTAGGGTTAGGGTTGGGGAGACTGCGGATCCCAAGCGTGATCCTGGGCTTCGGTGCAGCCCAGCTTGGTGAAAAAGACTGAGTGGGCCATCGGGATAGCTTGCCTACTTTCTTTTTGTACACCGTTTGGACGGGGGAATGTTTCAGTTGCACAAGAAAATTAGGGCCAAGACTCTAGTTAGGGTTAAGGTTGGGGAGGCTAGGCTTCCGTGCAGGGAACCAGACCCTCTGTGAAGCCTAGCTTGGTGAAAAAGACTTGAGTGGGCCACCAGGATGGCTTCCCTACTCCGTTTTAGTACATCGTGTCCATGGGGGGATGTTTCCGTTGCAGAAGTACATTAGCCTTAAGACCCAAATTAGGGTTAGGGTTATGGAGGCTGGGCTTCCCAGGCAGGAACTACGGCCTCGATGAAGCCGAGCCTGGTGAAACAGACTGAGTGGGCCATCAGGATTGCTTGCCTACTGTCTTTTTGTATGCTGTATGGACGAGGGGATGTTTCAGTCGCCCGGGAAAATTAGGATTAATACCCAAGTGAGGGCTGGGTTGGGGAGACTGTGGTTCCCAGGCAGCAACCAGGGCCTCTGTGAATGCTAGCTTATTGGAACAGATTGAGTTGGCAATCGGGATGGCTTGCCTACTGACTTTTTCTAAACCGTATGGACGGGGGGATGTTTCACTTGCACAAGAAAATTAGGGTTAAGACTCAAGTTAGGGTTAGGGTTGGGGAGACTGGGCTCCCCAGGCGGGATCCTGGGCTTCGGTGTAGCCTAGCTTGGTGAAACAGACTGAGTGGGCCATCGGGATAGCTTTCCTACTGGCTTTCTGTGCACTGTAAGGACGGGGTATCGTTTCAGTTGCACAAGAAAATTTGTGTAAAAACTCAAGTTAGGGTTAGGGTTGGGGAGACTGCGGATCCCAAGCGTGATCCTGGGCTTCGGTGCAGCCTATCTTGGTGAAAAAGACTGAGTGGGCCATCGGGATAGCTTGCCTACTTTCTTTTTGTACACCGTTTGGACGGGGGAATGTTTCAGTTGCACAAGAAAATTAGGGCCAAGACTCTAGTTAGGGGTAAGGTTGGGGAGGTTAGGCTTCCCTGGAGGGAACCAGACACTCTGTGAAGCCTAGCTTGGTGAAACAGACTTGAGTGGGACACCAGGATGGCTTTCCTACTCCGTTTTAGTACACCGTATCCATGGGGGGATGTTTCCATTGCAGAAGAACATTAGCATTAAAACACAAATTAGGGTTATGGTTATGGAGGCAGGGCTTCCCAGGCAGGAACTACGGCCTCGATGAAGCCGAGCCTGGTGAAACAACCTGAGTGGGCCATCAGGATTGCTTGCCTACTGTCTTTTTGTACGCTGTATGGACGAGGGGATGTTTCAGTTGCACAGGAAAATTAGGATTAATACCCAAGTGAGGGCTGGGTTGGGGAGACTGTGCTTCCCAGGCAGGAACCAGGGCCTCTGTGAAGGCTAGCTTGGTGGAACAGATTGAGTTGGCAATCGGGATGGCTTGCCTACTGACTTTTTCTAAACCGTATGGACGGGGGGAGGTTTCACTTGCACAAGAAAATTAGGGTTAAGAAGACTGAAGTTAGGGTTAGGGTTGGTGAGACCGGGCTTCCCAGGCAGGAACCAGGGCCTCTGTGAAGGATAGCTTGGTGGAACAGATGGAGTTGGCAATCGGGATGGCTTGCCTACTGCCTTTTTCTAAACCGTATGGACGGGGGGATGTTTCACTTGCACAAGAAAATTAGGGTTAAGACTCAAGTTAGGGTTAGGGTTGGGGAGACTGGGCTTCCCAGGCGGGAATCTGGGTTTCGGTGTAGCCTAGCTTGGTGAAACAGACTGAGTGGGCCATCGGGATAGCTTTCCTTCTGGCTTTCTGTGCACTGTAAGGACAGGGTATCGTTTCAGTTGCACAAGAAAATTTGTGTAAAAACTCAAGTTAGGGTTAGGGTTGGGGAGACTGCGGATCCCAAGCGTGATCCTGGGCTTCGGTGCAGGCCAGCTTGGTGAAAAAGACTGAGTGGGCCATCGGGATAGCTTGCCTACTTTCTTTTTGTACACCGTTTGGACGGGGGAATGTTTCAGTTGCACAAGAAAATTAGGGCCAAGACTCTAGTTAGGGTTAAGGTTGTGGAGGCTAGGCTTCCCTGCAGGGAACCAGACCCTCTGTGAAGCCTAGCTTGGTGAAACAGACTTGAGTGGGCCACCAGGATGGCTTCCCTACTCCGTTTTAGTACATCGTGTCCATGGGGGGATGTTTCCGTTGCAGAAGTACATTAGCCTTAAGACCCAAATTAGGGTTAGGGTTATGGAGGCTGGGCTTCCCAGGCAGGAACTACGTCCTCGATGAAGCCGAGCCTGGTGAAACAGACTGAGTGGGCCATCAGGATTGCTTGCCTACTGTCTTTTTGTATGCTGTATGGACGAGGGGATGTTTCAGTCGCACAGGAAAATTAGGATTAATACCCAAGTGAGGGCTGGGTTGGGGAGGCTGTGGTTCCCAGGCAGCAACCAGGGCCTCTGTGAATGCTAGCTTGGTGGAACAGATTGAGTTGGCAATCGGGATGGCTTGCCTACTGACTTTTTCTAAACCGTATGGATGGGGGGAGGTTTCACTTGCACAAGAAAATTAGGGTTAAGAAGACTCAAGTTAGGGTTAGGGTTGGTGAGACCGGGCTTCCCAGGCAGGAACCAGGGCCTCTGTGAATGCCAGCTTGGTGGAACAGATTGAGTTGGCAATCGGGATGGCTTGCCTACTGACTTTTTCTAAACCGTATGGACGGGGGGATGTTTCACTTGCACAAGAAAATTAGGGTTAAGACTCAAGTTAGGGTTAGGGTTGGGGAGACTGGGCTTCCCAGGCGGGATCCTGGGCTTCGGTGTAGCCTAGCTTGGTGAAACAGACTGAGTGGGCCATCGGGATAGCTTTCCTTCTGGCTTTCTGTGCACTGTAAGGACAGGGTATCGTTTCAGTTGCACAAGAAAATTTGTGTAAAAACTCAAGTTAGGGTTAGGGTTGGGGAGACTGCGGATCCCAAGCGTGATCCTGGGCTTCGGTGCAGCCCAGCTTGGTGAAAAAGACTGAGTGGGCCATCGGGATAGCTTGCCTACTTTCTTTTTGTACACCGTTTGGACGGGGGAATGTTTCAGTTGCACAAGAAAATTAGGGCCAAGACTCTAGTTAGGGTTAAGGTTGGGGAGGCTAGGCTTCCCTGCAGGGAACCAGACCCTCTGTGAAGCCTAGCTTGGTGAAACAGACTTGAGTGGGCCACCAGGATGGCTTCCCTACTCCGTTTTAGTACATCGTGTCCATGGGGGGATGTTTCCGTTGCAGAAGTACATTAGCCTTAAGACCCAAATTAGGGTTAGGGTTATGGAGGCTGGGCTTCCCAGGCAGGAACTACGGCCTCGATGAAGCCGAGCCTGGTGAAACAAACTGAGTGGGCCATCAGGATTGCTTGCCTACTGTCTTTTGTACGCTGTATGGATGAGGGGATGTTTCAGTTGCACAGGAAAATTAGGATTAATACCCAAGGTAGGTCTGGGTTGGGGAGACTGTGCTTCCCAGGCAGGAACCAGGGCCTCTGTGAAGGCTAGCTTGGTGGAACAGATTGAGTTGGCAATCGGGATGGCTTGCCTACTGACTTTTTCTAAACCGTATGGACGGGGGGAGGTTTCACTTGCACAAGAAAATTAGGGTTAAGAAGACTCAAGTTAGGGTTAGGGTTGGTGAGACCGGGCTTCCCAGGCAGGAACCAGGGCCTCTGTGAAGGCTAGCTTGGTGGAACAGATTGAGTTGGCAATCGGGATGGCTTGCCTACTGACTTTTTCTAAACCGTATGGACGGGGGGATGTTTCACTTGCACAAGAAAATTAGGGTTAAGAAGACTGAAGTTAGGGTTAGGGTTGGTGAGACCGGGCTTCCCAGGCAGGAACCAGGGCCTCTGTGAAGGCTAGCTTGGTGGAACAGATGGAGTTGGCAATCGGGATGGCTTGCCTACTGCCTTTTTCTAAACCGTATGGACGGGGGGATGTTTCACTTGCACAAGAAAATTAGGGTTAAGACTCAAGTTAGGGTTAGGGTTGGGGAGACTGGGCTTCCCAGGCGGGAATCTGGGTTTCGGTGTAGCCTAGCTTGGTGAAACAGACTGAGTGGGCCATCGGGATAGCTTTCCTTCTGGCTTTCTGTGCACTGTAAGGACAGGGTATCGTTTCAGTTGCACAAGAAAATTTGTGTAAAAACTCAAGTTAGGGTTAGGGTTGGGGAGACTGCGGATCCCAAGCGTGATCCTGGGCTTCGGTGCAGGCCAGCTTGGTGAAAAAGACTGAGTGGGCCATCGGGATAGCTTGCCTACTTTCTTTTTGTACACCGTTTGGACGGGGGAATGTTTCAGTTGCACAAGAAAATTAGGGCCAAGACTCTAGTTAGGGTTAAGGTTGTGGAGGCTAGGCTTCCCTGCAGGGAACCAGACCCTCTGTGAAGCCTAGCTTGGTGAAACAGACTTGAGTGGGCCACCAGGATGGCTTCCCTACTCCGTTTTAGTACATCGTGTCCATGGGGGGATGTTTCCGTTGCAGAAGTACATTAGCCTTAAGACCCAAATTAGGGTTAGGGTTATGGAGGCTGGGCTTCCCAGGCAGGAACTACGTCCTCGATGAAGCCGAGCCTGGTGAAACAGACTGAGTGGGCCATCAGGATTGCTTGCCTACTGTCTTTTTGTATGCTGTATGGACGAGGGGATGTTTCAGTCGCACAGGAAATTTAGGATTAATACCCAAGTGAGGGCTGGGTTGGGGAGACTGTGCTTCCCAGGCAGGAACCAGGGCCTCTGTGAAGGCTAGCTTGGTGGAACAGATTGAGTTGGCAATCGGGATGGCTTGCCTACTGACTTTTTCTAAACCGTATGGACGGGGGGAGGTTTCACTTGCACAAGAAAATTAGGGTTAAGAAGACTCAAGTTAGGGTTAGGGTTGGTGAGACCGGGCTTCCCAGGCAGGAACCAGGGCCTCTGTGAAGGCTAGCTTGGTGGAACAGATGGAGTTGGCAATCGGGATGGCTTGCCTACTGACTTTTTCTAAACCGTATGGACGGGGGGATGTTTCACTTGCACAAGAAAATTAGGGTTAAGAAGACTGAAGTTAGGGTTAGGGTTGGTGAGACCGGGCTTCCCAGGCAGGAACCAGGGCCTCTGTGAAGGCTAGCTTGGTGGAACAGATTGAGTTGGCAATCGGGATGGCTTGCCTACTGACTTTTTCTAAACCGTATGGACGGGGGGATGTTTCACTTGCACAAGAAAAGTAGGGTTAAGACTCAAGTTAGTGTTAGGGTTGGGGAGACTGGGCTTCCCAGGCGGGATCCTGGGCTTCGGTGTAGCCTAGCTTGGTGAAACAGACTGAGTGGGCCATCGGGATAGCTTTCCTTCTGGCTTTCTGTGCACTGTAAGGACAGGGTATCGTTTCAGTTGCACAAGAAAATTTGTGTAAAAACTCAAGTTAGGGTTAGGGTTGGGGAGACTGCGGATCCCAAGCGTGATCCTGGGCTTCGGTGCAGCCCAGCTTGGTGAAAAAGACTGAGTGGGCCATCGGGATAGCTTGCCTACTTTCTTTTTGTACACCGTTTGGACGGGGGAATGTTTCAGTTGCACAAGAAAATTAGGGCCAAGACTCTAGTTAGGGTTAAGGTTGGGGAGGCTAGGCTTCCGTGCAGGGAACCAGACCCTCTGTGAAGCCTAGCTTGGTGAAAAAGACTTGAGTGGGCCACCAGGATGGCTTCCCTACTCCGTTTTAGTACATCGTGTCCATGGGGGGATGTTTCCGTTGCAGAAGTACATTAGCCTTAAGACCCAAATTAGGGTTAGGGTTATGGAGGCTGGGCTTCCCAGGCAGGAACTACGGCCTCGATGAAGCCGAGCCTGGTGAAACAGACTGAGTGGGCCATCAGGATTGCTTGCCTACTGTCTTTTTGTATGCTGTATGGACGAGGGGATGTTTCAGTCGCCCGGGAAAATTAGGATTAATACCCAAGTGAGGGCTGGGTTGGGGAGACTGTGGTTCCCAGGCAGCAACCAGGGCCTCTGTGAATGCTAGCTTATTGGAACAGATTGAGTTGGCAATCGGGATGGCTTGCCTACTGACTTTTTCTAAACCGTATGGACGGGGGGATGTTTCACTTGCACAAGAAAATTAGGGTTAAGACTCAAGTTAGGGTTAGGGTTGGGGAGACTGGGCTCCCCAGGCGGGATCCTGGGCTTCGGTGTAGCCTAGCTTGGTGAAACAGACTGAGTGGGCCATCGGGATAGCTTTCCTACTGGCTTTCTGTGCACTGTAAGGACGGGGTATCGTTTCAGTTGCACAAGAAAATTTGTGTAAAAACTCAAGTTAGGGTTAGGGTTGGGGAGACTGCGGATCCCAAGCGTGATCCTGGGCTTCGGTGCAGCCTATCTTGGTGAAAAAGACTGAGTGGGCCATCGGGATAGCTTGCCTACTTTCTTTTTGTACACCGTTTGGACGGGGGAATGTTTCAGTTGCACAAGAAAATTAGGGCCAAGACTCTAGTTAGGGGTAAGGTTGGGGAGGTTAGGCTTCCCTGGAGGGAACCAGACACTCTGTGAAGCCTAGCTTGGTGAAACAGACTTGAGTGGGACACCAGGATGGCTTTCCTACTCCGTTTTAGTACACCGTATCCATGGGGGGATGTTTCCATTGCAGAAGAACATTAGCATTAAAACACAAATTAGGGTTATGGTTATGGAGGCAGGGCTTCCCAGGCAGGAACTACGGCCTCGATGAAGCCGAGCCTGGTGAAACAACCTGAGTGGGCCATCAGGATTGCTTGCCTACTGTCTTTTTGTACGCTGTATGGACGAGGGGATGTTTCAGTTGCACAGGAAAATTAGGATTAATACCCAAGTGAGGGCTGGGTTGGGGAGACTGTGCTTCCCAGGCAGGAACCAGGGCCTCTGTGAAGGCTAGCTTGGTGGAACAGATTGAGTTGGCAATCGGGATGGCTTGCCTACTGACTTTTTCTAAACCGTATGGACGGGGGGAGGTTTCACTTGCACAAGAAAATTAGGGTTAAGAAGACTGAAGTTAGGGTTAGGGTTGGTGAGACCGGGCTTCCCAGGCAGGAACCAGGGCCTCTGTGAAGGATAGCTTGGTGGAACAGATGGAGTTGGCAATCGGGATGGCTTGCCTACTGCCTTTTTCTAAACCGTATGGACGGGGGGATGTTTCACTTGCACAAGAAAATTAGGGTTAAGACTCAAGTTAGGGTTAGGGTTGGGGAGACTGGGCTTCCCAGGCGGGAATCTGGGTTTCGGTGTAGCCTAGCTTGGTGAAACAGACTGAGTGGGCCATCGGGATAGCTTTCCTTCTGGCTTTCTGTGCACTGTAAGGACAGGGTATCGTTTCAGTTGCACAAGAAAATTTGTGTAAAAACTCAAGTTAGGGTTAGGGTTGGGGAGACTGCGGATCCCAAGCGTGATCCTGGGCTTCGGTGCAGGCCAGCTTGGTGAAAAAGACTGAGTGGGCCATCGGGATAGCTTGCCTACTTTCTTTTTGTACACCGTTTGGACGGGGGAATGTTTCAGTTGCACAAGAAAATTAGGGCCAAGACTCTAGTTAGGGTTAAGGTTGTGGAGGCTAGGCTTCCCTGCAGGGAACCAGACCCTCTGTGAAGCCTAGCTTGGTGAAACAGACTTGAGTGGGCCACCAGGATGGCTTCCCTACTCCGTTTTAGTACATCGTGTCCATGGGGGGATGTTTCCGTTGCAGAAGTACATTAGCCTTAAGACCCAAATTAGGGTTAGGGTTATGGAGGCTGGGCTT
This sequence comes from Heloderma suspectum, assembly GCF_057233095.1. Classification (NCBI taxonomy): domain Eukaryota; kingdom Metazoa; phylum Chordata; class Lepidosauria; order Squamata; family Helodermatidae; genus Heloderma; species Heloderma suspectum. The sequence continues at coordinate 150,988,942 of NC_139459.1, read as the reverse complement.
CCCAGGCAGGAACTACGTCCTCGATGAAGCCGAGCCTGGTGAAACAGACTGAGTGGGCCATCAGGATTGCTTGCCTACTGTCTTTTTGTATGCTGTATGGACGAGGGGATGTTTCAGTCGCACAGGAAAATTAGGATTAATACCCAAGTGAGGGCTGGGTTGGGGAGGCTGTGGTTCCCAGGCAGCAACCAGGGCCTCTGTGAATGCTAGCTTGGTGGAACAGATTGAGTTGGCAATCGGGATGGCTTGCCTACTGACTTTTTCTAAACCGTATGGATGGGGGGAGGTTTCACTTGCACAAGAAAATTAGGGTTAAGAAGACTCAAGTTAGGGTTAGGGTTGGTGAGACCGGGCTTCCCAGGCAGGAACCAGGGCCTCTGTGAATGCCAGCTTGGTGGAACAGATTGAGTTGGCAATCGGGATGGCTTGCCTACTGACTTTTTCTAAACCGTATGGACGGGGGGATGTTTCACTTGCACAAGAAAATTAGGGTTAAGACTCAAGTTAGGGTTAGGGTTGGGGAGACTGGGCTTCCCAGGCGGGATCCTGGGCTTCGGTGTAGCCTAGCTTGGTGAAACAGACTGAGTGGGCCATCGGGATAGCTTTCCTTCTGGCTTTCTGTGCACTGTAAGGACAGGGTATCGTTTCAGTTGCACAAGAAAATTTGTGTAAAAACTCAAGTTAGGGTTAGGGTTGGGGAGACTGCGGATCCCAAGCGTGATCCTGGGCTTCGGTGCAGGCCAGCTTGGTGAAAAAGACTGAGTGGGCCATCGGGATAGCTTGCCTACTTTCTTTTTGTACACCGTTTGGACGGGGGAATGTTTCAGTTGCACAAGAAAATTAGGGCCAAGACTCTAGTTAGGGTTAAGGTTGGGGAGGCTAGGCTTCCCTGCAGGGAACCAGACCCTCTGTGAAGCCTAGCTTGGTGAAACAGACTTGAGTGGGCCACCAGGATGGCTTCCCTACTCCGTTTTAGTACATCGTGTCCATGGGGGGATGTTTCCGTTGCAGAAGTACATTAGCCTTAAGACCCAAATTAGGGTTAGGGTTATGGAGGCTGGGCTTCCCAGGCAGGAACTACGGCCTCGATGAAGCCGAGCCTGGTGAAACAAACTGAGTGGGCCATCAGGATTGCTTGCCTACTGTCTTTTGTACGCTGTATGGATGAGGGGATGTTTCAGTTGCACAGGAAAATTAGGATTAATACCCAAGGTAGGTCTGGGTTGGGGAGACTGTGCTTCCCAGGCAGGAACCAGGGCCTCTGTGAAGGCTAGCTTGGTGGAACAGATTGAGTTGGCAATCGGGATGGCTTGCCTACTGACTTTTTCTAAACCGTATGGACGGGGGGAGGTTTCACTTGCACAAGAAAATTAGGGTTAAGAAGACTCAAGTTAGGGTTAGGGTTGGTGAGACCGGGCTTCCCAGGCAGGAACCAGGGCCTCTGTGAAGGCTAGCTTGGTGGAACAGATTGAGTTGGCAATCGGGATGGCTTGCCTACTGACTTTTTCTAAACCGTATGGACGGGGGGATGTTTCACTTGCACAAGAAAATTAGGGTTAAGAAGACTGAAGTTAGGGTTAGGGTTGGTGAGACCGGGCTTCCCAGGCAGGAACCAGGGCCTCTGTGAAGGCTAGCTTGGTGGAACAGATTGAGTTGGCAATCGGGATGGCTTGCCTACTGACTTTTTCTAAACCGTATGGACGGGGGGATGTTTCACTTGCACAAGAAAAGTAGGGTTAAGACTCAAGTTAGTGTTAGGGTTGGGGAGACTGGGCTTCCCAGGCGGGATCCTGGGCTTCGGTGTAGCCTAGCTTGGTGAAACAGACTGAGTGGGCCATCGGGATAGCTTTCCTTCTGGCTTTCTGTGCACTGTAAGGACAGGGTATCGTTTCAGTTGCACAAGAAAATTTGTGTAAAAACTCAAGTTAGGGTTAGGGTTGGGGAGACTGCGGATCCCAAGCGTGATCCTGGGCTTCGGTGCAGCCCAGCTTGGTGAAAAAGACTGAGTGGGCCATCGGGATAGCTTGCCTACTTTCTTTTTGTACACCGTTTGGACGGGGGAATGTTTCAGTTGCACAAGAAAATTAGGGCCAAGACTCTAGTTAGGGTTAAGGTTGGGGAGGCTAGGCTTCCGTGCAGGGAACCAGACCCTCTGTGAAGCCTAGCTTGGTGAAAAAGACTTGAGTGGGCCACCAGGATGGCTTCCCTACTCCGTTTTAGTACATCGTGTCCATGGGGGGATGTTTCCGTTGCAGAAGTACATTAGCCTTAAGACCCAAATTAGGGTTAGGGTTATGGAGGCTGGGCTTCCCAGGCAGGAACTACGGCCTCGATGAAGCCGAGCCTGGTGAAACAGACTGAGTGGGCCATCAGGATTGCTTGCCTACTGTCTTTTTGTATGCTGTATGGACGAGGGGATGTTTCAGTCGCCCGGGAAAATTAGGATTAATACCCAAGTGAGGGCTGGGTTGGGGAGACTGTGGTTCCCAGGCAGCAACCAGGGCCTCTGTGAATGCTAGCTTATTGGAACAGATTGAGTTGGCAATCGGGATGGCTTGCCTACTGACTTTTTCTAAACCGTATGGACGGGGGGATGTTTCACTTGCACAAGAAAATTAGGGTTAAGACTCAAGTTAGGGTTAGGGTTGGGGAGACTGGGCTCCCCAGGCGGGATCCTGGGCTTCGGTGTAGCCTAGCTTGGTGAAACAGACTGAGTGGGCCATCGGGATAGCTTTCCTACTGGCTTTCTGTGCACTGTAAGGACGGGGTATCGTTTCAGTTGCACAAGAAAATTTGTGTAAAAACTCAAGTTAGGGTTAGGGTTGGGGAGACTGCGGATCCCAAGCGTGATCCTGGGCTTCGGTGCAGCCTAGCTTGGTGAAAAAGACTGAGTGGGCCATCGGGATAGCTTGCCTACTTTCTTTTTGTACACCGTTTGGACGGGGGAATGTTTCAGTTGCACAAGAAAATTAGGGCCAAGACTCTAGTTAGGGGTAAGGTTGGGGAGGTTAGGCTTCCCTGGAGGGAACCAGACACTCTGTGAAGCCTAGCTTGGTGAAACAGACTTGAGTGGGACACCAGGATGGCTTTCCTACTCCGTTTTAGTACACCGTATCCATGGGGGGATGTTTCCATTGCAGAAGAACATTAGCATTAAAACACAAATTAGGGTTATGGTTATGGAGGCAGGGCTTCCCAGGCAGGAACTACGGCCTCGATGAAGCCGAGCCTGGTGAAACAAACTGAGTGGGCCATCAGGATTGCTTGCCTACTGTCTTTTTGTACGCTGTATGGACGAGGGGATGTTTCAGTTGCACAGGAAAATTAGGATTAATACCCAAGTGAGGGCTGGGTTGGGGAGACTGTGCTTCCCAGGCAGGAACCAGGGCCTCTGTGAAGGCTAGCTTGGTGGAACAGATTGAGTTGGCAATCGGGATGGCTTGCCTACTGACTTTTTCTAAACCGTATGGACGGGGGGAGGTTTCACTTGCACAAGAAAATTAGGGTTAAGAAGACTGAAGTTAGGGTTAGGGTTGGTGAGACCGGGCTTCCCAGGCAGGAACCAGGGCCTCTGTGAAGGATAGCTTGGTGGAACAGATGGAGTTGGCAATCGGGATGGCTTGCCTACTGACTTTTTCTAAACCGTATGGACGGGGGGATGTTTCACTTGCACAAGAAAATTAGGGTTAAGACTCAAGTTAGGGTTAGGGTTGGGGAGACTGGGCTTCCCAGGCGGGAATCTGGGTTTCGGTGTAGCCTAGCTTGGTGAAACAGACTGAGTGGGCCATCGGGATAGCTTTCCTTCTGGCTTTCTGTGCACTGTAAGGACAGGGTATCGTTTCAGTTGCACAAGAAAATTTGTGTAAAAACTCAAGTTAGGGTTAGGGTTGGGGAGACTGCGGATCCCAAGCGTGATCCTGGGCTTCGGTGCAGGCCAGCTTGGTGAAAAAGACTGAGTGGGCCATCGGGATAGCTTGCCTACTTTCTTTTTGTACACCGTTTGGACGGGGGAATGTTTCAGTTGCACAAGAAAATTAGGGCCAAGACTCTAGTTAGGGTTAAGGTTGTGGAGGCTAGGCTTCCCTGCAGGGAACCAGACCCTCTGTGAAGCCTAGCTTGGTGAAACAGACTTGAGTGGGCCACCAGGATGGCTTCCCTACTCCGTTTTAGTACATCGTGTCCATGGGGGGATGTTTCCGTTGCAGAAGTACATTAGCCTTAAGACCCAAATTAGGGTTAGGGTTATGGAGGCTGGGCTTCCCAGGCAGGAACTACGTCCTCGATGAAGCCGAGCCTGGTGAAACAGACTGAGTGGGCCATCAGGATTGCTTGCCTACTGTCTTTTTGTATGCTGTATGGACGAGGGGATGTTTCAGTCGCACAGGAAAATTAGGATTAATACCCAAGTGAGGGCTGGGTTGGGGAGGCTGTGGTTCCCAGGCAGCAACCAGGGCCTCTGTGAATGCTAGCTTGGTGGAACAGATTGAGTTGGCAATCGGGATGGCTTGCCTACTGACTTTTTCTAAACCGTATGGACGGGGGGAGGTTTCACTTGCACAAGAAAATTAGGGTTAAGAAGACTCAAGTTAGGGTTAGGGTTGGTGAGACCGGGCTTCCCAGGCAGGAACCAGGGCCTCTGTGAATGCTAGCTTGGTGGAACAGATTGAGTTGGCAATCGGGATGGCTTGCCTACTGACTTTTTCTAAACCGTATGGACGGGGGGATGTTTCACTTGCACAAGAAAATTAGGGTTAAGACTCAAGTTAGGGTTAGGGTTGGGGAGACTGGGCTTCCCAGGCGGGATCCTGGGCTTCGGTGTAGCCTAGCTTGGTGAAACAGACTGAGTGGGCCATTGGGATAGCTTTCCTTCTGGCTTTCTGTGCACTGTAAGGACAGGGTATCGTTTCAGTTGCACAAGAAAATTTGTGTAAAAACTCAAGTTAGGGTTAGGGTTGGGGAGACTGCGGATCCCAAGCGTGATCCTGGGCTTCGGTGCAGGCCAGCTTGGTGAAAAAGACTGAGTGGGCCATCGGGATAGCTTGCCTACTTTCTTTTTGTACACCGTTTGGACGGGGGAATGTTTCAGTTGCACAAGAAAATTAGGGCCAAGACTCTAGTTAGGGTTAAGGTTGTGGAGGCTAGGCTTCCCTGCAGGGAACCAGACCCTCTGTGAAGCCTAGCTTGGTGAAACAGACTTGAGTGGGCCACCAGGATGGCTTCCCTACTCCGTTTTAGTACATCGTGTCCATGGGGGGATGTTTCCGTTGCAGAAGTACATTAGCCTTAAGACCCAAATTAGGGTTAGGGTTATGGAGGCTGGGCTTCCCAGGCAGGAACTACGGCCTCGATGAAGCCGAGCCTGGTGAAACAAACTGAGTGGGCCATCAGGATTGCTTGCCTACTGTCTTTTGTACGCTGTATGGACGAGGGGATGTTTCAGTTGCACAGGAAAATTAGGATTAATACCCAAGGTAGGTCTGGGTTGGGGAGACTGTGCTTCCCAGGCAGGAACCAGGGCCTCTGTGAAGGCTAGCTTGGTGGAACAGATTGAGTTGGCAATCGGGATGGCTTGCCTACTGACTTTTTCTAAACCGTATGGACGGGGGGAGGTTTCACTTGCACAAGAAAATTAGGGTTAAGAAGACTCAAGTTAGGGTTAGGGTTGGTGAGACCGGGCTTCCCAGGCAGGAACCAGGGCCTCTGTGAAGGCTAGCTTGGTGGAACAGATTGAGTTGGCAATCGGGATGGCTTGCCTACTGACTTTTTCTAAACCGTATGGACGGGGGGATGTTTCACTTGCACAAGAAAATTAGGGTTAAGAAGACTGAAGTTAGGGTTAGGGTTGGTGAGACCGGGCTTCCCAGGCAGGAACCAGGGCCTCTGTGAAGGCTAGCTTGGTGGAACAGATTGAGTTGGCAATCGGGATGGCTTGCCTACTGACTTTTTCTAAACCGTATGGACGGGGGGATGTTTCACTTGCACAAGAAAATTAGGGTTAAGACTCAAGTTAGGGTTAGGGTTGGGGAGACTGGGCTCCCCAGGCGGGATCCTGGGCTTCGGTGTAGCCTAGCTTGGTGAAACAGACTGAGTGGGCCATCGGGATAGCTTTCCTACTGGCTTTCTGTGCACTGTAAGGACGGGGTATCGTTTCAGTTGCACAAGAAAATTTGTGTAAAAACTCAAGTTAGGGTTAGGGTTGGGGAGACTGCGGATCCCAAGCGTGATCCTGGGCTTCGGTGCAGCCTAGCTTGGTGAAAAAGACTGAGTGGGCCATCGGGATAGCTTGCCTACTTTCTTTTTGTACACCGTTTGGACGGGGGAATGTTTCAGTTGCACAAGAAAATTAGGGCCAAGACTCTAGTTAGGGGTAAGGTTGGGGAGGTTAGGCTTCCCTGGAGGGAACCAGACACTCTGTGAAGCCTAGCTTGGTGAAACAGACTTGAGTGGGACACCAGGATGGCTTTCCTACTCCGTTTTAGTACACCGTATCCATGGGGGGATGTTTCCATTGCAGTAGAACATTAGCATTAAAACACAAATTAGGGTTATGGTTATGGAGGCAGGGCTTCCCAGGCAGGAACTACGGCCTCGATGAAGCCGAGCCTGGTGAAACAAACTGAGTGGGCCATCAGGATTGCTTGCCTACTGTCTTTTTGTACGCTGTATGGACGAGGGGATGTTTCAGTTGCACAGGAAAATTAGGATTAATACCCAAGTGAGGGCTGGGTTGGGGAGACTGTGCTTCCCAGGCAGGAACCAGGGCCTCTGTGAAGGCTAGCTTGGTGGAACAGATTGAGTTGGCAATCGGGATGGCTTGCCTACTGACTTTTTCTAAACCGTATGGACGGGGGGAGGTTTCACTTGCACAAGAAAATTAGGGTTAAGAAGACTGAAGTTAGGGTTAGGGTTGGTGAGACCGGGCTTCCCAGGCAGGAACCAGGGCCTCTGTGAAGGATAGCTTGGTGGAACAGATGGAGTTGGCAATCGGGATGGCTTGCCTACTGACTTTTTCTAAACCGTATGGACGGGGGGATGTTTCACTTGCACAAGAAAATTAGGGTTAAGACTCAAGTTAGGGTTAGGGTTGGGGAGACTGGGCTTCCCAGGCGGGAATCTGGGTTTCGGTGTAGCCTAGCTTGGTGAAACAGACTGAGTGGGCCATCGGGATAGCTTTCCTTCTGGCTTTCTGTGCACTGTAAGGACAGGGTATCGTTTCAGTTGCACAAGAAAATTTGTGTAAAAACTCAAGTTAGGGTTAGGGTTGGGGAGACTGCGGATCCCAAGCGTGATCCTGGGCTTCGGTGCAGGCCAGCTTGGTGAAAAAGACTGAGTGGGCCATCGGGATAGCTTGCCTACTTTCTTTTTGTACACCGTTTGGACGGGGGAATGTTTCAGTTGCACAAGAAAATTAGGGCCAAGACTCTAGTTAGGGTTAAGGTTGTGGAGGCTAGGCTTCCCTGCAGGGAACCAGACCCTCTGTGAAGCCTAGCTTGGTGAAACAGACTTGAGTGGGCCACCAGGATGGCTTCCCTACTCCGTTTTAGTACATCGTGTCCATGGGGGGATGTTTCCGTTGCAGAAGTACATTAGCCTTAAGACCCAAATTAGGGTTAGGGTTATGGAGGCTGGGCTTCCCAGGCAGGAACTACGTCCTCGATGAAGCCGAGCCTGGTGAAACAGACTGAGTGGGCCATCAGGATTGCTTGCCTACTGTCTTTTTGTATGCTGTATGGACGAGGGGATGTTTCAGTCGCACAGGAAAATTAGGATTAATACCCAAGTGAGGGCTGGGTTGGGGAGGCTGTGGTTCCCAGGCAGCAACCAGGGCCTCTGTGAATGCTAGCTTGGTGGAACAGATTGAGTTGGCAATCGGGATGGCTTGCCTACTGACTTTTTCTAAACCGTATGGACGGGGGGAGGTTTCACTTGCACAAGAAAATTAGGGTTAAGAAGACTCAAGTTAGGGTTAGGGTTGGTGAGACCGGGCTTCCCAGGCAGGAACCAGGGCCTCTGTGAATGCTAGCTTGGTGGAACAGATTGAGTTGGCAATCGGGATGGCTTGCCTACTGACTTTTTCTAAACCGTATGGACGGGGGGATGTTTCACTTGCACAAGAAAATTAGGGTTAAGACTCAAGTTAGGGTTAGGGTTGGGGAGACTGGGCTTCCCAGGCGGGATCCTGGGCTTCGGTGTAGCCTAGCTTGGTGAAACAGACTGAGTGGGCCATTGGGATAGCTTTCCTTCTGGCTTTCTGTGCACTGTAAGGACAGGGTATCGTTTCAGTTGCACAAGAAAATTTGTGTAAAAACTCAAGTTAGGGTTAGGGTTGGGGAGACTGCGGATCCCAAGCGTGATCCTGGGCTTCGGTGCAGGCCAGCTTGGTGAAAAAGACTGAGTGGGCCATCGGGATAGCTTGCCTACTTTCTTTTTGTACACCGTTTGGACGGGGGAATGTTTCAGTTGCACAAGAAAATTAGGGCCAAGACTCTAGTTAGGGTTAAGGTTGTGGAGGCTAGGCTTCCCTGCAGGGAACCAGACCCTCTGTGAAGCCTAGCTTGGTGAAACAGACTTGAGTGGGCCACCAGGATGGCTTCCCTACTCCGTTTTAGTACATCGTGTCCATGGGGGGATGTTTCCGTTGCAGAAGTACATTAGCCTTAAGACCCAAATTAGGGTTAGGGTTATGGAGGCTGGGCTTCCCAGGCAGGAACTACGGCCTCGATGAAGCCGAGCCTGGTGAAACAAACTGAGTGGGCCATCAGGATTGCTTGCCTACTGTCTTTTGTACGCTGTATGGACGAGGGGATGTTTCAGTTGCACAGGAAAATTAGGATTAATACCCAAGGTAGGTCTGGGTTGGGGAGACTGTGCTTCCCAGGCAGGAACCAGGGCCTCTGTGAAGGCTAGCTTGGTGGAACAGATTGAGTTGGCAATCGGGATGGCTTGCCTACTGACTTTTTCTAAACCGTATGGACGGGGGGAGGTTTCACTTGCACAAGAAAATTAGGGTTAAGAAGACTCAAGTTAGGGTTAGGGTTGGTGAGACCGGGCTTCCCAGGCAGGAACCAGGGCCTCTGTGAAGGCTAGCTTGGTGGAACAGATTGAGTTGGCAATCGGGATGGCTTGCCTACTGACTTTTTCTAAACCGTATGGACGGGGGGATGTTTCACTTGCACAAGAAAATTAGGGTTAAGAAGACTGAAGTTAGGGTTAGGGTTGGTGAGACCGGGCTTCCCAGGCAGGAACCAGGGCCTCTGTGAAGGCTAGCTTGGTGGAACAGATTGAGTTGGCAATCGGGATGGCTTGCCTACTGACTTTTTCTAAACCGTATGGACGGGGGGATGTTTCACTTGCACAAGAAAAGTAGGGTTAAGACTCAAGTTAGTGTTAGGGTTGGGGAGACTGGGCTTCCCAGGCGGGATCCTGGGCTTCGGTGTAGCCTAGCTTGGTGAAACAGACTGAGTGGGCCATCGGGATAGCTTTCCTTCTGGCTTTCTGTGCACTGTAAGGACAGGGTATCGTTTCAGTTGCACAAGAAAATTTGTGTAAAAACTCAAGTTAGGGTTAGGGTTGGGGAGACTGCGGATCCCAAGCGTGATCCTGGGCTTCGGTGCAGCCCAGCTTGGTGAAAAAGACTGAGTGGGCCATCGGGATAGCTTGCCTACTTTCTTTTTGTACACCGTTTGGACGGGGGAATGTTTCAGTTGCACAAGAAAATTAGGGCCAAGACTCTAGTTAGGGTTAAGGTTGGGGAGGCTAGGCTTCCGTGCAGGGAACCAGACCCTCTGTGAAGCCTAGCTTGGTGAAAAAGACTTGAGTGGGCCACCAGGATGGCTTCCCTACTCCGTTTTAGTACATCGTGTCCATGGGGGGATGTTTCCGTTGCAGAAGTACATTAGCCTTAAGACCCAAATTAGGGTTAGGGTTATGGAGGCTGGGCTTCCCAGGCAGGAACTACGGCCTCGATGAAGCCGAGCCTGGTGAAACAGACTGAGTGGGCCATCAGGATTGCTTGCCTACTGTCTTTTTGTATGCTGTATGGACGAGGGGATGTTTCAGTCGCCCGGGAAAATTAGGATTAATACCCAAGGTAGGTCTGGGTTGGGGAGACTGTGGTTCCCAGGCAGCAACCAGGGCCTCTGTGAATGCTAGCTTATTGGAACAGATTGAGTTGGCAATCGGGATGGCTTGCCTACTGACTTTTTCTAAACCGTATGGACGGGGGGATGTTTCACTTGCACAAGAAAATTAGGGTTAAGACTCAAGTTAGGGTTAGGGTTGGGGAGACTGGGCTCCCCAGGCGGGATCCTGGGCTTCGGTGTAGCCTAGCTTGGTGAAACAGACTGAGTGGGCCATCGGGATAGCTTTCCTACTGGCTTTCTGTGCACTGTAAGGACGGGGTATCGTTTCAGTTGCACAAGAAAATTTGTGTAAAAACTCAAGTTAGGGTTAGGGTTGGGGAGACTGCGGATCCCAAGCGTGATCCTGGGCTTCGGTGCAGCCTAGCTTGGTGAAAAAGACTGAGTGGGCCATCGGGATAGCTTGCCTACTTTCTTTTTGTACACCGTTTGGACGGGGGAATGTTTCAGTTGCACAAGAAAATTAGGGCCAAGACTCTAGTTAGGGGTAAGGTTGGGGAGGTTAGGCTTCCCTGGAGGGAACCAGACACTCTGTGAAGCCTAGCTTGGTGAAACAGACTTGAGTGGGACACCAGGATGGCTTTCCTACTCCGTTTTAGTACACCGTATCCATGGGGGGATGTTTCCATTGCAGAAGAACATTAGCATTAAAACACAAATTAGGGTTATGGTTATGGAGGCAGGGCTTCCCAGGCAGGAACTACGGCCTCGATGAAGCCGAGCCTGGTGAAACAAACTGAGTGGGCCATCAGGATTGCTTGCCTACTGTCTTTTTGTACGCTGTATGGACGAGGGGATGTTTCAGTTGCACAGGAAAATTAGGATTAATACCCAAGTGAGGGCTGGGTTGGGGAGACTGTGCTTCCCAGGCAGGAACCAGGGCCTCTGTGAAGGCTAGCTTGGTGGAACAGATTGAGTTGGCAATCGGGATGGCTTGCCTACTGACTTTTTCTAAACCGTATGGACGGGGGGAGGTTTCACTTGCACAAGAAAATTAGGGTTAAGAAGACTGAAGTTAGGGTTAGGGTTGGTGAGACCGGGCTTCCCAGGCAGGAACCAGGGCCTCTGTGAAGGATAGCTTGGTGGAACAGATGGAGTTGGCAATCGGGATGGCTTGCCTACTGACTTTTTCTAAACCGTATGGACGGGGGGATGTTTCACTTGCACAAGAAAATTAGGGTTAAGACTCAAGTTAGGGTTAGGGTTGGGGAGACTGGGCTTCCCAGGCGGGAATCTGGGTTTCGGTGTAGCCTAGCTTGGTGAAACAGACTGAGTGGGCCATCGGGATAGCTTTCCTTCTGGCTTTCTGTGCACTGTAAGGACAGGGTATCGTTTCAGTTGCACAAGAAAATTTGTGTAAAAACTCAAGTTAGGGTTAGGGTTGGGGAGACTGCGGATCCCAAGCGTGATCCTGGGCTTCGGTGCAGGCCAGCTTGGTGAAAAAGACTGAGTGGGCCATCGGGATAGCTTGCCTACTTTCTTTTTGTACACCGTTTGGACGGGGGAATGTTTCAGTTGCACAAGAAAATTAGGGCCAAGACTCTAGTTAGGGTTAAGGTTGTGGAGGCTAGGCTTCCCTGCAGGGAACCAGACCCTCTGTGAAGCCTAGCTTGGTGAAACAGACTTGAGTGGGCCACCAGGATGGCTTCCCTACTCCGTTTTAGTACATCGTGTCCATGGGGGGATGTTTCCGTTGCAGAAGTACATTAGCCTTAAGACCCAAATTAGGGTTAGGGTTATGGAGGCTGGGCTTCCCAGGCAGGAACTACGTCCTCGATGAAGCCGAGCCTGGTGAAACAGACTGAGTGGGCCATCAGGATTGCTTGCCTACTGTCTTTTTGTATGCTGTATGGACGAGGGGATGTTTCAGTCGCACAGGAAAATTAGGATTAATACCCAAGTGAGGGCTGGGTTGGGGAGGCTGTGGTTCCCAGGCAGCAACCAGGGCCTCTGTGAATGCTAGCTTGGTGGAACAGATTGAGTTGGCAATCGGGATGGCTTGCCTACTGACTTTTTCTAAACCGTATGGACGGGGGGAGGTTTCACTTGCACAAGAAAATTAGGGTTAAGAAGACTCAAGTTAGGGTTAGGGTTGGTGAGACCGGGCTTCCCAGGCAGGAACCAGGGCCTCTGTGAATGCTAGCTTGGTGGAACAGATTGAGTTGGCAATCGGGATGGCTTGCCTACTGACTTTTTCTAAACCGTATGGACGGGGGGATGTTTCACTTGCACAAGAAAATTAGGGTTAAGACTCAAGTTAGGGTTAGGGTTGGGGAGACTGGGCTTCCCAGGCGGGATCCTGGGCTTCGGTGTAGCCTAGCTTGGTGAAACAGACTGAGTGGGCCATTGGGATAGCTTTCCTTCTGGCTTTCTGTGCACTGTAAGGACAGGGTATCGTTTCAGTTGCACAAGAAAATTTGTGTAAAAACTCAAGTTAGGGTTAGGGTTGGGGAGACTGCGGATCCCAAGCGTGATCCTGGGCTTCGGTGCAGGCCAGCTTGGTGAAAAAGACTGAGTGGGCCATCGGGATAGCTTGCCTACTTTCTTTTTGTACACCGTTTGGACGGGGGAATGTTTCAGTTGCACAAGAAAATTAGGGCCAAGACTCTAGTTAGGGTTAAGGTTGGGGAGGCTAGGCTTCCCTGCAGGGAACCAGACCCTCTGTGAAGCCTAGCTTGGTGAAACAGACTTGAGTGGGCCACCAGGATGGCTTCCCTACTCCGTTTTAGTACATCGTGTCCATGGGGGGATGTTTCCGTTGCAGAAGTACATTAGCCTTAAGACCCAAATTAGGGTTAGGGTTATGGAGGCTGGGCTTCCCAGGCAGGAACTACGGCCTCGATGAAGCCGAGCCTGGTGAAACAAACTGAGTGGGCCATCAGGATTGCTTGCCTACTGTCTTTTTGTACGCTGTATGGACGAGGGGATGTTTCAGTCGCACAGGAAAATTAGGATTAATACCCAAGGTAGGTCTGGGTTGGGGAGACTGTGCTTCCCAGGCAGGAACCAGGGCCTCTGTGAAGGCTAGCTTGGTGGAACAGATTGAGTTGGCAATCGGGATGGCTTGCCTACTGACTTTTTCTAAACCGTATGGACGGGGGGAGGTTTCACTTGCACAAGAAAATTAGGGTTAAGAAGACTCAAGTTAGGGTTAGGGTTGGTGAGACCGGGCTTCCCAGGCAGGAACCAGGGCCTCTGTGAAGGTTAGCTTGGTGGAACAGATTGAGTTGGCAATCGGGATGGCTTGCCTACTGACTTTTTCTAAACCGTATGGACGGGGGGATGTTTCACTTGCACAAGAAAATTAGGGTTAAGAAGACTGAAGTTAGGGTTAGGGTTGGTGAGACCGGGCTTCCCAGGCAGGAACCAGGGCCTCTGTGAAGGCTAGCTTTGTGGAACAGATTGAGTTGGCAATCGGGATGGCTTGCCTACTGACTTTTTCTAAACCGTATGGACGGGGGGATGTTTCACTTGCACAAGAAAAGTAGGGTTAAGACTCAAGTTAGTGTTAGGGTTGGGGAGACTGGGCTTCCCAGGCGGGATCCTGGGCTTCGGTGTAGCCTAGCTTGGTGAAACAGACTGAGTGGGCCATCGGGATAGCTTTCCTTCTGGCTTTCTGTGCACTGTAAGGACAGGGTATCTTTTCAGTTGCACAAGAAAATTTGTGTAAAAACTCAAGTTAGGGTTAGGGTTGGGGAGACTGCGGATCCCAAGCATGATCCTGGGCTTCGGTGCAGGCCAGCTTGGTGAAAAAGACTGAGTGGGCCATCGGGATAGCTTGCCTACTTTCTTTTTGTACACCGTTTGGACGGGGGAATGTTTCAGTTGCACAAGAAAATTAGGGCCAAGACTCTAGTTAGGGTTAAGGTTGGGGAGGCTAGGCTTCCGTGCAGGGAACCAGACCCTCTGTGAAGCCTAGCTTGGTGAAAAAGTCTTGAGTGGGCCACCAGGATGGCTTCCCTACTCCGTTTTAGTACATCGTGTCCATGGGGGGATGTTTCCGTTGCAGAAGTACATTAGCCTTAAGACCCAAATTAGGGTTAGGGTTATGGAGGCTGGGCTTCCCAGGCAGGAACTACGGCCTCGATGAAGCCGAGCCTGGTGAAACAGACTGAGTGGGCCATCAGGATTGCTTGCCTACTGTCTTTTTGTATGCTGTATGGATGAGGGGATGTTTCAGTCGCACAGGAAAATTAGGATTAATACCCAAGTGAGGGCTGGGTTGGGGAGACTGTGGTTCCCAGGCAGCAACCAGGGCCTCTGTGAGTGCTAGCTTATTGGAACAGATTGAGTTGGCAATCGGGATGGCTTGCCTACTGACTTTTTCTAAACCGTATGGACGGGGGGATGTTTCACTTGCACAAGAAAATTAGGGTTAAGACTCAAGTTAGGGTTAGGGTTGGGGAGACTGGGCTTCCCAGGCGGGATCCTGGGCTTCGGTGTAGCCTAGCTTGGTGAAACAGACTGAGTGGGCCATCGGGATAGCTTTCCTACTGGCTTTCTGTGCACTGTAAGGACGGGGTATCGTTTCAGTTGCACAAGAAAATTTGTGTAAAAACTCAAGTTAGGGTTAGGGTTGGGGAGACTGCGGATCCCAAGCGTGATCCTGGGCTTCGGTGCAGCCTAGCTTGGTGAAAAAGACTGAGTGGGCCATCGGGATAGCTTGCCTACTTTCTTTTTGTACACCGTTTGGACGGGGGAATGTTTCAGTTGCACAAGAAAATTAGGGCCAAGACTCTAGTTAGGGGTAAGGTTGGGGAGGTTAGGCTTCCCTGGAGGGAACCAGACACTCTGTGAAGCCTAGCTTGGTGAAACAGACTTGAGTGGGACACCAGGATGGCTTTCCTACTCCGTTTTAGTACACCGTATCCATGGGGGGATGTTTCCATTGCAGAAGAACATTAGCATTAAAACACAAATTAGGGTTATGGTTATGGAGGCAGGGCTTCCCAGGCAGGAACTACGGCCTCGATGAAGCCGAGCCTGGTGAAACAAACTGAGTGGGCCATCAGGATTGCTTGCCTACTGTCTTTTTGTACGCTGTATGGACGAGGGGATGTTTCAGTTGCACAGGAAAATTAGGATTAATACCCAAGTGAGGGCTGGGTTGGGGAGACTGTGCTTCCCAGGCAGGAACCAGGGCCTCTGTGAAGGCTAGCTTGGTGGAACAGATTGAGTTGGCAATCGGGATGGCTTGCCTACTGACTTTTTCTAAACCGTATGGACGGGGGGAGGTTTCACTTGCACAAGAAAATTAGGGTTAAGAAGACTGAAGTTAGGGTTAGGGTTGGTGAGACCGGGCTTCCCAGGCAGGAACCAGGGCCTCTGTGAAGGATAGCTTGGTGGAACAGATGGAGTTGGCAATCGGGATGGCTTGCCTACTGCCTTTTTCTAAACCGTATGGACGGGGGGATGTTTCACTTGCACAAGAAAATTAGGGTTAAGACTCAAGTTAGGGTTAGGGTTGGGGGGACTGGGCTTCCCAGGCGGGAATCTGGGTTTCGGTGTAGCCTAGCTTGGTGAAACAGACTGAGTGGGCCATCGGGATAGCTTTCCTTCTGGCTTTCTGTGCACTGTAAGGACAGGGTATCATTTCAGTTGCACAAGAAAATTTGTGTAAAAACTCAAGTTAGGGTTAGGGTTGGGGAGACTGCGGATCCCAAGCGTGATCCTGGGCTTCGGTGCAGGCCAGCTTGGTGAAAAAGACTGAGTGGGCCATCGGGATAGCTTGCCTACTTTCTTTTTGTACACCGTTTGGACGGGGGAATGTTTCATTTGCACAAGAAAATTAGGGCCAAGACTCTAGTTAGGGTTAAGGTTGTGGAGGCTAGGCTTCCCTGCAGGGAACCAGACCCTCTGTGAAGCCTAGCTTGGTGAAACAGACTTGAGTGGGCCACCAGGATGGGTTCCCTACTCCGTTTTAGTACATCGTGTCCATGGGGGGATGTTTCCGTTGCAGAAGTACATTAGCCTTAAGACCCAAATTAGGGTTAGGGTTATGGAGGCTGGGCTTCCCAGGCAGGAACTACGTCCTCGATGAAGCCGAGCCTGGTGAAACAGACTGAGTGGGCCATCAGGATTGCTTGCCTACTGTCTTTTTGTATGCTGTATGGACGAGGGGATGTTTCAGTCGCACAGGAAAATTAGGATTAATACCCAAGTGAGGGCTGGGTTGGGGAGACTGTGGTTCCCAGGCAGCAACCAGGGCCTCTGTGAATGCTAGCTTGGTGGAACAGATTGAGTTGGCAATCGGGATGGCTTGCCTACTGACTTTTTCTAAACCGTATGGACGGGGGGATGTTTCACTTGCACAAGAAAATTAGGGTTAAGAAGACTGAAGTTAGGGTTAGGGTTGGTGAGACCGGGCTTCCCAGGCAGGAACCAGGGCCTCTGTGAAGGCTAGCTTTGTGGAACAGATTGAGTTGGCAATCGGGATGGCTTGCCTACTGACTTTTTCTAAACCGTATGGACGGGGGGATGTTTCACTTGCACAAGAAAAGTAGGGTTAAGACTCAAGTTAGTGTTAGGGCTGGGGAGACTGGGCTTCCCAGGCGGGATCCTGGGCTTCGGTGTAGCCTAGCTTGGTGAAACAGACTGAGTGGGCCATCGGGATAGCTTTCCTTCTGGCTTTCTGTGCACTGTAAGGACAGGGTATCTTTTCAGTTGCACAAGAAAATTTGTGTAAAAACTCAAGTTAGGGTTAGGGTTGGGGAGACTGCGGATCCCAAGCGTGATCCTGGGCTTCGGTGCAGGCCAGCTTGGTGAAAAAGACTGAGTGGGCCATCGGGATAGCTTGCCTACTTTCTTTTTGTACACCGTTTGGACGGGGGAATGTTTCAGTTGCACAAGAAAATTAGGGCCAAGACTCTAGTTAGGGTTAAGGTTGGGGAGGCTAGGCTTCCGTGCAGGGAACCAGACCCTCTGTGAAGCCTAGCTTGGTGAAACAGACTTGAGTGGGCCACCAGGATGGCTTCCCTACTCCGTTTTAGTACATCGTGTCCATGGGGGGATGTTTCCGTTGCAGAAGTACATTAGCCTTAAGACCCAAATTAGGGTTAGGGTTATGGAGGCTGGGCTTCCCAGGCAGGAACTATGGCCTCGATGAAGCCGAGCCTGGTGAAACAGACTGAGTGGGCCATCAGGATTGCTTGCCTACTGTCTTTTTGTATGCTGTATGGACGAGGGGATGTTTCAGTCGCACAGGAAAATTAGGATTAATACCCAAGGTAGGGCTGGGTTGGGGAGACTGTGGTTCCCAGGCAGCAACCAGGGCCTCTGTGAATGCTAGCTTGGTGGAACAGATTGAGTTGGCAATCGGGATGGCTTGCCTACTGACTTTTTCTAAACCGTATGGACGGGGGGATGTTTCACTTGCACAAGAAAATTAGGGTTAAGAAGACTCAACTTAGGGTTAGGGTTGGTGAGACCGGGCTTCCAAGGCAGGAACAAGGGCCTCTGTGAAGGCTAGCTTGGTGGAACAGATTGAGTTGGCAATCGGGATGGCTTGCCTACTGACTTTTTCTAAACCGTATGGACGGGGGGATGTTTCACTTGCACAAGAAAATTAGGGTTAAGACTCAAGTTAGGGTTAGGGTTGGGGAGACTGGGCTTCCCAGGCGGGATCCTGGGCTTCGGTGTAGCCTAGCTTGGTGAAACAGACTGAGTGGGCCATCGGGATAGCTTTCCTACTGGCTTTCTGTGCACTGTAAGGACGGGGTATCGTTTCAGTTGCACAAGAAAATTTGTGTAAAAACTCAAGTTAGGGTTAGGGTTGGGGAGACTGCGGATCCCAAGCGTGATCCTGGGCTTCGGTGCAGCCTATCTTGGTGAAAAAGACTGAGTGGGCCATCGGGATAGCTTGCCTACTTTCTTTTTGTACACCGTTTGGACGGGGGAATGTTTCAGTTGCACAAGAAAATTAGGGCCAAGACTCTAGTTAGGGGTAAGGTTGGGGAGGTTAGGCTTCCCTGGAGGGAACCAGACACTCTGTGAAGCCTAGCTTGGTGAAACAGACTTGAGTGGGACACCAGGATGGCTTTCCTACTCCGTTTTAGTACACCGTATCCATGGGGGGATGTTTCCATTGCAGAAGAACATTAGCATTAAAACACAAATTAGGGTTATGGTTATGGAGGCAGGGCTTCCCAGGCAGGAACTACGGCCTCGATGAAGCCGAGCCTGGTGAAACAAACTGAGTGGGCCATCAGGATTGCTTGCCTACTGTCTTTTTGTACGCTGTATGGACGAGGGGATGTTTCAGTTGCACAGGAAAATTAGGATTAATACCCAAGTGAGGGCTGGGTTGGGGAGACTGTGCTTCCCAGGCAGGAACCAGGGCCTCTGTGAAGGCTAGCTTGGTGGAACAGATTGAGTTGGCAATCGGGATGGCTTGCCTACTGACTTTTTCTAAACCGTATGGACGGGGGGAGGTTTCACTTGCACAAGAAAATTAGGGTTAAGAAGACTGAAGTTAGGGTTAGGGTTGGTGAGACCGGGCTTCCCAGGCAGGAACCAGGGCCTCTGTGAATGCTAGCTTGGTGGAACAGATTGAGTTGGCAATCGGGATGGCTTGCCTACTGACTTTTTCTAAACCGTATGGACGGGGGGATGTTTCACTTGCACAAGAAAATTAGGGTTAAGAAGACTCAAGTTAGGGTTAGGGTTGGTGAGACCGGGCTTCCCAGGCAGGAACCAGGGCCTCTGTGAATGCTAGCTTGGTGGAACAGATTGAGTTGGCAATCGGGATGGCTTGCCTACTGACTTTTTCTAAACCGTATGGACGGGGGGATGTTTCACTTGCACAAGAAAATTAGGGTTAAGACTCAAGTTAGGGTTAGGGTTGGGGAGACTGGGCTTCCCAGGCGGGATCCTGGGCTTCGGTGTAGCCTAGCTTGGTGAAACAGACTGAGTGGGCCATCGGGATAGCTTTCCTTCTGGCTTTCTGTGCACTGTAAGGACAGGGTATCGTTTCAGTTGCACAAGAAAATTTGTGTAAAAACTCAAGTTAGGGTTAGGGTTGGGGAGACTGCGGATCCCAAGCGTGATCCTGGGCTTCGGTGCAGGCCAGCTTGGTGAAAAAGACTGAGTGGGCCATCGGGATAGCTTGCCTACTTTCTTTTTGTACACCGTTTGGACGGGGGAATGTTTCAGTTGCACAAGAAAATTAGGGCCAAGACTCTAGTTAGGGTTAAGGTTGGGGAGGCTAGGCTTCCCTGCAGGGAACCAGACCCTCTGTGAAGCCTAGCTTGGTGAAACAGACTTGAGTGGGCCACCAGGATGGCTTCCCTACTCCGTTTTAGTACATCGTGTCCATGGGGGGATGTTTCCGTTGCAGAAGTACATTAGCCTTAAGACCCAAATTAGGGTTAGGGTTATGGAGGCTGGGCTTCCCAGGCAGGAACTACGGCCTCGATGAAGCCGAGCCTGGTGAAACAAACTGAGTGGGCCATCAGGATTGCTTGCCTACTGTCTTTTTGTACGCTGTATGGACGAGGGGATGTTTCAGTTGCACAGGAAAATTAGGATTAATACCCAAGGTAGGTCTGGGTTGGGGAGACTGTGCTTCCCAGGCAGGAACCAGGGCCTCTGTGAAGGCTAGCTTGGTGGAACAGATTGAGTTGGCAATCGGGATGGCTTGCCTACTGACTTTTTCTAAACCGTATGGACGGGGGGAGGTTTCACTTGCACAAGAAAATTAGGGTTAAGAAGACTCAAGTTAGGGTTAGGGTTGGTGAGACCGGGCTTCCCAGGCAGGAACCAGGGCCTCTGTGAAGGCTAGCTTGGTGGAACAGATTGAGTTGGCAATCGGGATGGCTTGCCTACTGACTTTTTCTAAACCGTATGGACGGGGGGATGTTTCACTTGCACAAGAAAATTAGGGTTAAGAAGACTGAAGTTAGGGTTAGGGTTGGTGAGACCGGGCTTCCCAGGCAGGAACCAGGGCCTCTGTGAAGGCTAGCTTTGTGGAACAGATTGAGTTGGCAATCGGGATGGCTTGCCTACTGACTTTTTCTAAACCGTATGGACGGGGGGATGTTTCACTTGCACAAGAAAAGTAGGGTTAAGACTCAAGTTTGTGTTAGTGTTGGGGAGACTGGGCTTCCCAGGCGGGATCCTGGGCTTCGGTGTAGCCTAGCTTGGTGAAACAGACTGAGTGGGCCATCGGGATAGCTTTCCTTCTGGCTTTCTGTGCACTGTAAGGACGGGGTATCGTTTCAGTTGCACAAGAAAATTTGTGTAAAAACTCAAGTTAGGGTTAGGGTTGGGGAGACTGCGGATCCCAAGCGTGATCCTGGGCTTCGGTGCAGGCCAGCTTGGTGAAAAAGACTGAGTGGGCCATCGGGATAGCTTGCCTACTTTCTTTTTGTACACCGTTTGGACGGGGGAATGTTTCAGTTGCACAAGAAAATTAGGGCCAAGACTCTAGTTAGGGGTAAGGTTGGGGAGGTTAGGCTTCCCTGGAGGGAACCAGACACTCTGTGAAGCCTAGCTTGGTGAAACAGACTTGAGTGGGACACCAGGATGGCTTTCCTACTCCGTTTTAGTACACCGTATCCATGGGGGGATGTTTCCATTGCAGAAGAACATTAGCATTAAAACACAAATTAGGGTTATGGTTATGGAGGCAGGGCTTCCCAGGCAGGAACTACGGCCTCGATGAAGCCGAGCCTGGTGAAACAAACTGAGTGGGCCATCAGGATTGCTTGCCTACTGTCTTTTTGTACGCTGTATGGACGAGGGGATGTTTCAGTCGCACAGGAAAATTAGGATTAATAGCCAAGTGAGGGCTGGGTTGGGGAGACTGTGGTTCCCAGGCAGCAACCAGGGCCTCTGTGAATGCTAGCTTGGTGGAACAGATTGAGTTGGCAATCGGGATGGCTTGCCTACTGACTTTTTCTAAACCGTATGGACGGGGGGAGGTTTCACTTGCACAAGAAAATTAGGGTTAAGAAGACTCAAGTTAGGGTTAGGGTTGGTGAGACCGGGCTTCCCAGGCAGGAACCAGGGCCTCTGTGAATGCTAGCTTGGTGGAACAGATTGAGTTGGCAATAGGGATGGCTTGCCTACTGACTTTTTCTAAACCGTATGGACGGGGGGATGTTTCACTTGCACAAGAAAATTAGGGTTAAGACTCAAGTTAGGGTTAGGGTTGGGGAGACTGGGCTTCCCAGGCGGGATCCTGGGCTTCGGTGTAGCCTAGCTTGGTTAAACAGACTGAGTGGGCCATCGGGATAGCTTTCCTTCTGGCTTTCTGTGCACTGTAAGGACAGGGTATCGTTTCAGTTGCACAAGAAAATTTGTGTAAAAACTCAAGTTAGGGTTAGGGTTGGGGAGACTGCGGATCCCAAGCGTGATCCTGGGCTTCGGTGCAGGCCAGCTTGGTGAAAAAGACTGAGTGGGCCATCGGGATAGCTTGCCTACTTTCTTTTTGTACACCGTTTGGACGGGGGAATGTTTCAGTTGCACAAGAAAATTAGGGCCAAGACTCTAGTTAGGGTTAAGGTTGGGGAGGCTAGGCTTCCCTGCAGGGAACCAGACCCTCTGTGAAGCCTAGCTTGGTGAAACAGACTTGAGTGGGCCACCAGGATGGCTTCCCTACTCCGTTTTAGTACATCGTGTCCATGGGGGGATGTTTCCGTTGCAGAAGTACATTAGCCTTAAGACCCAAATTAGGGTTAGGGTTATGGAGGCTGGGCTTCCCAGGCAGGAACTACGGCCTCGATGAAGCCGAGCCTGGTGAAACAAACTGAGTGGGCCATCAGGATTGCTTGCCTACTGTCTTTTTGTATGCTGTATGGACGAGGGGATGTTTCAGTTGCACAGGAAAATTAGGATTAATACCCAAGGTAGGTCTGGGTTGGGGAGACTGTGCTTCCCAGGCAGGAACCAGGGCCTCTGTGAAGGCTAGCTTGGTGGAACAGATTGAGTTGGCAATCGGGATGGCTTGCCTACTGACTTTTTCTAAACCGTATGGACGGGGGGAGGTTTCACTTGCACAAGAAAATTAGGGTTAAGAAGACTCAAGTTAGGGTTAGGGTTGGTGAGACCGGGCTTCCCAGGCAGGAACCAGGGCCTCTGTGAAGGCTAGCTTGGTGGAACAGATGGAGTTGGCAATCGGGATGGCTTGCCTACTGACTTTTTCTAAACCGTATGGACGGGGGGATGTTTCACTTGCACAAGAAAATTAGGGTTAAGAAGACTCAAGTTAGGGTTAGGGTTGGTGAGACCGGGCTTCCCAGGCAGGAACCAGGGCCTCTGTGAAGGCTAGCTTTGTGGAACAGATTGAGTTGGCAATCGGGATGGCTTGCCTACTGACTTTTTCTAAACCGTATGGACGGGGGGATGTTTCACTTGCACAAGAAAAGTAGGGTTAAGACTCAAGTTAGTGTTAGGGTTGGGGAGACTGGGCTTCCCAGGCGGGATCCTGGGCTTCGGTGTAGCCTAGCTTGGTGAAACAGACTGAGTGGGCCATCGGGATAGCTTTCCTTCTGGCTTTCTGTGCACTGTAAGGACAGGGTATCTTTTCAGTTGCACAAGAAAATTTGTGTAAAAACTCAAGTTAGGGTTAGGGTTGGGGAGACTGCGGATCCCAAGCGTGATCCTGGGCTTCGGTGCAGGCCAGCTTGGTGAAAAAGACTGAGTGGGCCATCGGGATAGCTTGCCTACTTTCTTTTTGTACACCATTTGGACGGGGGAATGTTTCAGTTGCACAAGAAAATTAGGGCCAAGACTCTAGTTAGGGTTAAGGTTGGGGAGGCTAGGCTTCCGTGCAGGGAACCAGACCCTCTGTGAAGCCTAGCTTGGTGAAACAGACTTGAGTGGGCCACCAGGATGGCTTCCCTACTCCGTTTTAGTACATCGTGTCCATGGGGGGATGTTTCCGTTGCAGAAGTACATTAGCCTTAAGACCCAAATTAGGGTTAGGGTTATGGAGGCTGGGCTTCCCAGGCAGGAACTATGGCCTCGATGAAGCCGAGCCTGGTGAAACAGACTGAGTGGGCCATCAGGATTGCTTGCCTACTGTCTTTTTGTATGCTGTATGGACGAGGGGATGTTTCAGTCGCACAGGAAAATTAGGATTAATACCCAAGTGAGGGCTGGGTTGGGGAGACTGTGGTTCCCAGGCAGCAACCAGGGCCTCTGTGAATGCTAGCTTGGTGGAACAGATTGAGTTGGCAATCGGGATGGCTTGCCTACTGACTTTTTCTAAACCGTATGGACGGGGGGATGTTTCACTTGCACAAGAAAATTAGGGTTAAGAAGACTGAAGTTAGGGTTAGGGTTGGTGAGACCGGGCTTCCCAGGCAGGAACCAGGGCCTCTGTGAATGCTAGCTTGGTGGAACAGATTGAGTTGGCAATCGGGATGGCTTGCCTACTGACTTTTTCTAAACCGTATGGACGGGGGGATGTTTCACTTGCACAAGAAAATTAGGGTTAAGACTCAAGTTAGGGTTAGGGTTGGGGAGACTGGGCTTCCCAGGCGGGATCCTGGGCTTCGGTGTAGCCTAGCTTGGTGAAACAGACTGAGTGGGCCATCGGGATAGCTTTCCTACTGGCTTTCTGTGCACTGTAAGGACGGGGTATCGTTTCAGTTGCACAAGAAAATTTGTGTAAAAACTCAAGTTAGGGTTAGGGTTGGGGAGACTGCGGATCCCAAGCGTGATCCTGGGCTTCGGTGCAGCCTAGCTTGGTGAAAAAGACTGAGTGGGCCATCGGGATAGCTTGCCTACTTTCTTTTTGTACACCGTTTGGACGGGGGAATGTTTCAGTTGCACAAGAAAATTAGGGCCAAGACTCTAGTTAGGGGTAAGGTTGGGGAGGTTAGGCTTCCCTGGAGGGAACCAGACACACTGTGAAGCCTAGCTTGGTGAAACAGACTTGAGTGGGACACCAGGATGGCTTTCCTACTCCGTTTTAGTACACCGTATCCATGGGGGGATGTTTCCATTGCAGAAGAACATTAGCATTAAAACACAAATTAGGGTTATGGTTATGGAGGCAGGGCTTCCCAGGCAGGAACTACGGCCTCGATGAAGCCGAGCCTGGTGAAACAAACTGAGTGGGCCATCAGGATTGCTTGCCTACTGTCTTTTTGTACGCTGTATGGACGAGGGGATGTTTCAGTTGCACAGGAAAATTAGGATTAATACCCAAGTGAGGGCTGGGTTGGGGAGACTGTGCTTCCCAGGCAGGAACCAGGGCCTCTGTGAAGGCTAGCTTGGTGGAACAGATTGAGTTGGCAATCGGGATGGCTTGCCTACTGACTTTTTCTAAACCGTATGGACGGGGGGAGGTTTCACTTGCACAAGAAAATTAGGGTTAAGAAGACTGAAGTTAGGGTTAGGGTTGGTGAGACCGGGCTTCCCAGGCAGGAACCAGGGCCTCTGTGAAGGATAGCTTGGTGGAACAGATGGAGTTGGCAATCGGGATGGCTTGCCTACTGCCTTTTTCTAAACCGTATGGACGGGGGGATGGTTCACTTGCACAAGAAAATTAGGGTTAAGACTCAAGTTAGGGTTAGGGTTGGGGAGACTGGGCTTCCCAGGCGGGAATCTGGGTTTCGGTGTAGCCTAGCTTGGTGAAACAGACTGAGTGGGCCATCGGGATAGCTTTCCTTCTGGCTTTCTGTGCACTGTAAGGACAGGGTATCGTTTCAGTTGCACAAGAAAATTTGTGTAAAAACTCAAGTTAGGGTTAGGGTTGGGGAGACTGCGGATCCCAAGCGTGATCCTGGGCTTCGGTGCAGGCCAGCTTGGTGAAAAAGACTGAGTGGGCCATCGGGATAGCTTGCCTACTTTCTTTTTGTACACCGTTTGGACGGGGGAATGTTTCAGTTGCACAAGAAAATTAGGGCCAAGACTCTAGTTAGGGTTAAGGTTGTGGAGGCTAGGCTTCCCTGCAGGGAACCAGACCCTCTGTGAAGCCTAGCTTGGTGAAACAGACTTGAGTGGGCCACCAGGATGGCTTCCCTACTCCGTTTTAGTACATCGTGTCCATGGGGGGATGTTTCCGTTGCAGAAGTACATTAGCCTTAAGACCCAAATTAGGGTTAGGGTTATGGAGGCTGGGCTTCCCAGGCAGGAACTACGGCCTCGATGAAGCCGAGCCTGGTGAAACAGACTGAGTGGGCCATCAGGATTGCTTGCCTACTGTCTTTTTGTATGCTGTATGGACGAGGGGATGTTTCAGTCGCACAGGAAAATTAGGATTAATACCCAAGTTTGGGCTGGGTTGGGGAGACTGTGGTTCCCAGGCAGCAACCAGGGCCTATGTGAATGCTAGCTTGGTGGAACAGATTGAGTTGGCAATCGGGATGGCTTGCCTACTGACTTTTTCTAAACCGTATGGACGGGGGGATGTTTCACTTGCACAAGAAAATTAGGGTTAAGAAGACTCAAGTTAGGGTTAGGGTTGGTGAGACCGGGCTTCCCAGGCAGGAACCAGGGCCTCTGTGAATGCTAGCTTGGTGGAACAGATTGAGTTGGCAATAGAGATGGCTTGCCTACTGACTTTTTCTAAACCGTATGGACGGGGGGATGTTTCACTTGCACAAGAAAATTAGGGTTAAGACTCAAGTTAGGGTTAGGGTTGGGGAGACTGGGCTTCCCAGGCGGGATCCTGGGCTTCGGTGTAGCCTAGCTTGGTGAAACAGACTGAGTGGGCCATCGGGATAGCTTTCCTTCTGGCTTTCTGTGCACTGTAAGGACAGGGTATCGTTTCAGTTGCACAAGAAAATTTGTGTAAAAACTCAAGTTAGGGTTAGGGTTGGGGAGACTGCGGATCCCAAGCGTGATCCTGGGCTTCGGTGCAGCCCAGCTTGGTGAAAAAGACTGAGTGGGCCATCGGGATAGCTTGCCTACTTTCTTTTTGTACACCGTTTGGACGGGGGAATGTTTCAGTTGCACAAGAAAATTAGGGCCAAGACTCTAGTTAGGGTTAAGGTTGGGGAGGCTAGGCTTCCCTGCAGGGAACCAGACCCTCTGTGAAGCCTAGCTTGGTGAAACAGACTTGAGTGGGCCACCAGGATGGCTTCCCTACTCCGTTTTAGTACATCGTGTCCATGGGGGGATGTTTCCGTTGCAGAAGTACATTAGTCTTAAAACCCAAATTAGGGTTAGGGTTATGGAGGCTGGGCTTCCCAGGCAGGAACTACGGCCTCGATGAAGCCGAGCCTGGTGAAACAAACTGAGTGGGCCATCAGGATTGCTTGCCTACTGTCTTTTTGTACGCTGTATGGACGAGGGGATGTTTCAGTTGCACAGGAAAATTAGGATAAATACCCAAGGTAGGTCTGGGTTGGGGAGACTGTGCTTCCCAGGCAGGAACCAGGGCCTCTGTGAAGGCTAGCTTGGTGGAACAGATTGAGTTGGCAATCGGGATGGCTTGCCTACTGACTTTTTCTAAACCGTATGGACGGGGGGAGGTTTCACTTGCACAAGAAAATTAGGGTTAAGAAGACTCAAGTTAGGGTTAGGGTTGGTGAGACCGGGCTTCCCAGGCAGGAACCAGGGCCTCTGTGAAGGCTAGCTTGGTGGAACAGATTGAGTTGGCAATCGGGATGGCTTGCCTACTGACTTTTTCTAAACCGTATGGACGGGGGGATGTTTCACTTGCACAAGAAAATTAGGGTTAAGAAGACTGAAGTTAGGGTTAGGGTTGGTGAGACCGGGCTTCCCAGGCAGGAACCAGGGCCTCTGTGAAGGCTAGCTTTGTGGAACAGATTGAGTTGGCAATCGGGATGGCTTGCCTACTGACTTTTTCTAAACCGTATGGACGGG
Source organism: Heloderma suspectum (assembly GCF_057233095.1). NCBI lineage: Eukaryota > Metazoa > Chordata > Lepidosauria > Squamata > Helodermatidae > Heloderma > Heloderma suspectum. Next base: position 150,962,024 of record NC_139459.1, on the reverse strand, counting down.
GGGATGTTTCACTTGCACAAGAAAAGTAGGGTTAAGACTCAAGTTAGTGTTAGGGTTGGGGAGACTGGGCTTCCCAGGCGGGATCCTGGGCTTCGGTGTAGCCTAGCTTGGTGAAACAGACTGAGTGGGCCATCGGGATAGCTTTCCTTCTGGCTTTCTGTGCACTGTAAGGACAGGGTATCTTTTCAGTTGCACAAGAAAATTTGTGTAAAAACTCAAGTTAGGGTTAGGGTTGGGGAGACTGCGGATCCCAAGCGTGATCCTGGGCTTCGGTGCAGGCCAGCTTGGTGAAAAAGACTGAGTGGGCCATCGGGATAGCTTGCCTACTTTCTTTTTGTACACCGTTTGGACGGGGGAATGTTTCAGTTGCACAAGAAAATTAGGGCCAAGACTCTAGTTAGGGTTAAGGTTGGGGAGGCTAGGCTTCCGTGCAGGGAACCAGACCCTCTGTGAAGCCTAGCTTGGTGAAACAGACTTGAGTGGGCCACCAGGATGGCTTCCCTACTCCGTTTTAGTACATCGTGTCCATGGGGGGATGTTTCCATTGCAGAAGTACATTAGCCTTAAGACCCAAATTAGGGTTAGGGTTATGGAGGCTGGGCTTCCCAGGCAGGAACTATGGCCTCGATGAAGCCGAGCCTGGTGAAACAGACTGAGTGGGCCATCAGGATTGCTTGCCTACTGTCTTTTTGTATGCTGTATGGACGAGGGGATGTTTCAGTCGCACAGGAAAATTAGGATTAATACCCAAGGTAGGGCTGGGTTGGGGAGACTGTGGTTCCCAGGCAGCAACCAGGGCCTCTGTGAATGCTAGCTTGGTGGAACAGATTGAGTTGGCAATCGGGATGGCTTGCCTACTGACTTTTTCTAAACCGTATGGACGGGGGGATGTTTCACTTGCACAAGAAAATTAGGGTTAAGAAGACTCAAGTTAGGGTTAGGGTTGGTGAGACCGGGCTTCCAAGGCAGGAACAAGGGCCTCTGTGAATGCTAGCTTGGTGGAACAGATTGAGTTGGCAATCGGGATGGCTTGCCTACTGACTTTTTCTAAACCGTATGGACGGGGGGATGTTTCACTTGCACAAGAAAATTAGGGTTAAGACTCAAGTTAGGGTTAGGGTTGGGGAGACTGGGCTTCCCAGGCGGGATCCTGGGCTTCGGTGTAGCCTAGCTTGGTGAAACAGACTGAGTGGGCCATCGGGATAGCTTTCCTACTGGCTTTCTGTGCACTGTAAGGACGGGGTATCGTTTCAGTTGCACAAGAAAATTTGTGTAAAAACTCAAGTTAGGGTTAGGGTTGGGGAGACTGCGGATCCCAAGCGTGTTCCTGGGCTTCGGTGCAGCCTAGCTTGGTGAAAAAGACTGAGTGGGCCATCGGGATAGCTTGCCTACTTTCTTTTTGTACACCGTTTGGACGGGGGAATGTTTCAGTTGCACAAGAAAATTAGGGCCAAGACTCTAGTTAGGGGTAAGGTTGGGGAGGTTAGGCTTCCCTGGAGGGAACCAGACACTCTGTGAAGCCTAGCTTGGTGAAACAGACTTGAGTGGGACACCAGGATGGCTTTCCTACTCCGTTTTAGTACAGCGTATCCATGGGGGGATGTTTCCATTGCAGAAGAACATTAGCATTAAAACACAAATTAGGGTTATGGTTATGGAGGCAGGGCTTCCCAGGCAGGAACTACGGCCTCGATGAAGCCGAGCCTGGTGAAACAAACTGAGTGGGCCATCAGGATTGCTTGCCTACTGTCTTTTTGTACGCTGTATGGACGAGGGGATGTTTCAGTTGCACAGGAAAATTAGGATTAATACCCAAGTTTGGGCTGGGTTGGGGAGACTGTGCTTCCCAGGCAGGAACCAGGGCCTCTGTGAAGGCTAGCTTGGTGGAACAGATTGAGTTGGCAATCGGGATGGCTTGCCTACTGACTTTTTCTAAACCGTATGGACGGGGGGAGGTTTCACTTGCACAAGAAAATTAGGGTTAAGAAGACTGAAGTTAGGGTTAGGGTTGGTGAGACCGGGCTTCCCAGGCAGGAACCAGGGCCTCTGTGAAGGATAGCTTGGTGGAACAGATGGAGTTGGCAATCGGGATGGCTTGCCTACTGCCTTTTTCTAAACCGTATGGACGGGGGGATGTTTCACTTGCACAAGAAAATTAGGGTTAAGACTCAAGTTAGGGTTAGGGTTGGGGAGACTGGGCTTCCCAGGCGGGAATCTGGGTTTCGGTGTAGCCTAGCTTGGTGAAACAGACTGAGTGGGCCATCGGGATAGCTTTCCTTCTGGCTTTCTGTGCACTGTAAGGACAGGGTATCGTTTCAGTTGCACAAGAAAATTTGTGTAAAAACTCAAGTTAGGGTTAGGGTTGGGGAGACTGCGGATCCCAAGCGTGATCCTGGGCTTCGGTGCAGGCCAGCTTGGTGAAAAAGACTGAGTGGGCCATCGGGATAGCTTGCCTACTTTCTTTTTGTACACCGTTTGGACGGGGGAATGTTTCAGTTGCACAAGAAAATTAGGGCCAAGACTCTAGTTAGGGTTAAGGTTGTGGAGGCTAGGCTTCCCTGCAGGGAACCAGACCCTCTGTGAAGCCTAGCTTGGTGAAACAGACTTGAGTGGGCCACCAGGATGGCTTCCCTACTCCGTTTTAGTACATCGTGTCCATGGGGGGATGTTTCCGTTGCAGAAGTACATTAGCCTTAAGACCCAAATTAGGGTTAGGGTTATGGAGGCTGGGCTTCCCAGGCAGGAACTACGTCCTCGATGAAGCCGAGCCTGGTGAAACAGACTGAGTGGGCCATCAGGATTGCTTGCCTACTGTCTTTTTGTATGCTGTATGGACGAGGGGATGTTTCAGTCGCACAGGAAAATTAGGATTAATACCCAAGTGAGGGCTGGGTTGGGGAGACTGTGGTTCCCAGGCAGCAACCAGGGCCTCTGTGAATGCTAGCTTGGTGGAACAGATTGAGTTGGCAATCGGGATGGCTTGCCTACTGACTTTTTCTAAACCGTATGGACGGGGGGATGTTTCACTTGCACAAGAAAATTAGGGTTAAGAAGACTCAAGTTAGGGTTAGGGTTGGTGAGACCGGGCTTCCCAGGCAGGAACCAGGGCCTCTGTGAATGCTAGCTTGGTGGAACAGATTGAGTTGGCAATCGGGATGGCTTGCCTACTGACTTTTTCTAAACCGTATGGACGGGGGGATGTTTCACTTGCACAAGAAAATTAGGGTTAAGACTCAAGTTAGGGTTAGGGTTGGGGAGACTGGGCTTCCCAGGCGGGATCCTGGGCTTCGGTGTAGCCTAGCTTGGTGAAACAGACTGAGTGGGCCATCGGGATAGCTTTCCTTCTGGCTTTCTGTGCACTGTAAGGACGGGGTATCGTTTCAGTTGCACAAGAAAATTTGTGTAAAAACTCAAGTTAGGGTTAGGGTTGGGGAGACTGCGGATCCCAAGCGTGTTCCTGGGCTTCGGTGCAGCCTAGCTTGGTGAAAAAGACTGAGTGGGCCATCGGGATAGCTTGCCTACTTTCTTTTTGTACACCGTTTGGACGGGGGAATGTTTCAGTTGCACAAGAAAATTAGGGCCAAGACTCTAGTTAGGGGTAAGGTTGGGGAGGTTAGGCTTCCCTGGAGGGAACCAGACACTCTGTGAAGCCTAGCTTGGTGAAACAGACTTGAGTGGGACACCAGGATGGCTTTCCTACTCCGTTTTAGTACAGCGTATCCATGGGGGGATGTTTCCATTGCAGAAGAACATTAGCATTAAAACACAAATTAGGGTTATGGTTATGGAGGCAGGGCTTCCCAGGCAGGAACTACGGCCTCGATGAAGCCGAGCCTGGTGAAACAAACTGAGTGGGCCATCAGGATTGCTTGCCTACTGTCTTTTTGTACGCTGTATGGACGAGGGGATGTTTCAGTTGCACAGGAAAATTAGGATTAATACCCAAGTTTGGGCTGGGTTGGGGAGACTGTGCTTCCCAGGCAGGAACCAGGGCCTCTGTGAAGGCTAGCTTGGTGGAACAGATTGAGTTGGCAATCGGGATGGCTTGCCTACTGACTTTTTCTAAACCGTATGGACGGGGGGAGGTTTCACTTGCACAAGAAAATTAGGGTTAAGAAGACTGAAGTTAGGGTTAGGGTTGGTGAGACCGGGCTTCCCAGGCAGGAACCAGGGCCTCTGTGAAGGATAGCTTGGTGGAACAGATGGAGTTGGCAATCGGGATGGCTTGCCTACTGCCTTTTTCTAAACCGTATGGACGGGGGGATGTTTCACTTGCACAAGAAAATTAGGGTTAAGACTCAAGTTAGGGTTAGGGTTGGGGAGACTGGGCTTCCCAGGCGGGAATCTGGGTTTCGGTGTAGCCTAGCTTGGTGAAACAGACTGAGTGGGCCATCGGGATAGCTTTCCTTCTGGCTTTCTGTGCACTGTAAGGACAGGGTATCGTTTCAGTTGCACAAGAAAATTTGTGTAAAAACTCAAGTTAGGGTTAGGGTTGGGGAGACTGCGGATCCCAAGCGTGATCCTGGGCTTCGGTGCAGGCCAGCTTGGTGAAAAAGACTGAGTGGGCCATCGGGATAGCTTGCCTACTTTCTTTTTGTACACCGTTTGGACGGGGGAATGTTTCAGTTGCACAAGAAAATTAGGGCCAAGACTCTAGTTAGGGTTAAGGTTGTGGAGGCTAGGCTTCCCTGCAGGGAACCAGACCCTCTGTGAAGCCTAGCTTGGTGAAACAGACTTGAGTGGGCCACCAGGATGGCTTCCCTACTCCGTTTTAGTACATCGTGTCCATGGGGGGATGTTTCCGTTGCAGAAGTACATTAGCCTTAAGACCCAAATTAGGGTTAGGGTTATGGAGGCTGGGCTTCCCAGGCAGGAACTACGTCCTCGATGAAGCCGAGCCTGGTGAAACAGACTGAGTGGGCCATCAGGATTGCTTGCCTACTGTCTTTTTGTATGCTGTATGGACGAGGGGATGTTTCAGTCGCACAGGAAAATTAGGATTAATACCCAAGTGAGGGCTGGGTTGGGGAGACTGTGGTTCCCAGGCAGCAACCAGGGCCTCTGTGAATGCTAGCTTGGTGGAACAGATTGAGTTGGCAATCGGGATGGCTTGCCTACTGACTTTTTCTAAACCGTATGGACGGGGGGATGTTTCACTTGCACAAGAAAATTAGGGTTAAGAAGACTCAAGTTAGGGTTAGGGTTGGTGAGACCGGGCTTCCCAGGCAGGAACCAGGGCCTCTGTGAATGCTAGCTTGGTGGAACAGATTGAGTTGGCAATCGGGATGGCTTGCCTACTGACTTTTTCTAAACCGTATGGACGGGGGGATGTTTCACTTGCACAAGAAAATTAGGGTTAAGACTCAAGTTAGGGTTAGGGTTGGGGAGACTGGGCTTCCCAGGCGGGATCCTGGGCTTCGGTGTAGCCTAGCTTGGTGAAACAGACTGAGTGGGCCATCGGGATAGCTTTCCTTCTGGCTTTCTGTGCACTGTAAGGACAGGGTATCGTTTCAGTTGCACAAGAAAATTTGTGTAAAAACTCAAGTTAGGGTTAGGGTTGGGGAGACTGCGGATCCCAAGCGTGATCCTGGGCTTCGGTGCAGGCCAGCTTGGTGAAAAAGACTGAGTGGGCCATCGGGATAGCTTGCCTACTTTCTTTTTGTACACCGTTTGGACGGGGGAATGTTTCAGTTGCACAAGAAAATTAGGGCCAAGACTCTAGTTAGGGTTAAGGTTGGGGAGGCTAGGCTTCCCTGCAGGGAACCAGACCCTCTGTGAAGCCTAGCTTGGTGAAACAGACTTGAGTGGGCCACCAGGATGGCTTCCCTACTCCGTTTTAGTACATCGTGTCCATGGGGGGATGTTTCCGTTGCAGAAGTACATTAGCCTTAAGACCCAAATTAGGGTTAGGGTTATGGAGGCTGGGCTTCCCAGGCAGGAACTACGGCCTCGATGAAGCCGAGCCTGGTGAAACAAACTGAGTGGGCCATCAGGATTGCTTGCCTACTGTCTTTTTGTACGCTGTATGGACGAGGGGATGTTTCAGTTGCACAGGAAAATTAGGATTAATACCCAAGGTAGGTCTGGGTTGGGGAGACTGTGCTTCCCAGGCAGGAACCAGGGCCTCTGTGAAGGCTAGCTTGGTGGAACAGATTGAGTTGGCAATCGGGATGGCTTGCCTACTGACTTTTTCTAAACCGTATGGACGGGGGGAGGTTTCACTTGCACAAGAAAATTAGGGTTAAGAAGACTCAAGTTAGGGTTAGGGTTGGTGAGACCGGGCTTCCCAGGCAGGAACCAGGGCCTCTGTGAAGGCTAGCTTGGTGGAACAGATTGAGTTGGCAATCGGGATGGCTTGCCTACTGACTTTTTCTAAACCGTATGGACGGGGGGAGGTTTCACTTGCACAAGAAAATTAGGGTTAAGAAGACTGAAGTTAGGGTTAGGGTTGGTGAGACCGGGCTTCCCAGGCAGGAACCAGGGCCTCTGTGAAGGATAGCTTGGTGGAACAGATGGAGTTGGCAATCGGGATGGCTTGCCTACTGACTTTTTCTAAACCGTATGGACGGGGGGATGTTTCACTTGCACAAGAAAATTAGGGTTAAGACTCAAGTTAGGGTTAGGGTTGGGGAGACTGGGCTTCCCAGGCGGGAATCTGGGTTTCGGTGTAGCCTAGCTTGGTGAAACAGACTGAGTGGGCCATCGGGATAGCTTTCCTTCTGGCTTTCTGTGCACTGTAAGGACAGGGTATCGTTTCAGTTGCACAAGAAAATTTGTGTAAAAACTCAAGTTAGGGTTAGGGTTGGGGAGACTGCGGATCCCAAGCGTGATCCTGGGCTTCGGTGCAGGCCAGCTTGGTGAAAAAGACTGAGTGGGCCATCGGGATAGCTTGCCTACTTTCTTTTTGTACACCGTTTGGACGGGGGAATGTTTCAGTTGCACAAGAAAATTAGGGCCAAGACTCTAGTTAGGGTTAAGGTTGTGGAGGCTAGGCTTCCCTGCAGGGAACCAGACCCTCTGTGAAGCCTAGCTTGGTGAAACAGACTTGAGTGGGCCACCAGGATGGCTTCCCTACTCCGTTTTAGTACATCGTGTCCATGGGGGGATGTTTCCGTTGCAGAAGTACATTAGCCTTAAGACCCAAATTAGGGTTAGGGTTATGGAGGCTGGGCTTCCCAGGCAGGAACTACGTCCTCGATGAAGCCGAGCCTGGTGAAACAGACTGAGTGGGCCATCAGGATTGCTTGCCTACTGTCTTTTTGTATGCTGTATGGACGAGGGGATGTTTCAGTCGCACAGGAAAATTAGGATTAATACCCAAGTGAGGGCTGGGTTGGGGAGGCTGTGGTTCCCAGGCAGCAACCAGGGCCTCTGTGAATGCTAGCTTGGTGGAACAGATTGAGTTGGCAATCGGGATGGCTTGCCTACTGACTTTTTCTAAACCGTATGGACGGGGGGAGGTTTCACTTGCACAAGAAAATTAGGGTTAAGAAGACTCAAGTTAGGGTTAGGGTTGGTGAGACCGGGCTTCCCAGGCAGGAACCAGGGCCTCTGTGAATGCTAGCTTGGTGGAACAGATTGAGTTGGCAATCGGGATGGCTTGCCTACTGACTTTTTCTAAACCGTATGGACGGGGGGATGTTTCACTTGCACAAGAAAATTAGGGTTAAGACTCAAGTTAGGGTTAGGGTTGGGGAGACTGGGCTTCCCAGGCGGGATCCTGGGCTTCGGTGTAGCCTAGCTTGGTGAAACAGACTGAGTGGGCCATCGGGATAGCTTTCCTTCTGGCTTTCTGTGCACTGTAAGGACAGGGTATCGTTTCAGTTGCACAAGAAAATTTGTGTAAAAACTCAAGTTAGGGTTAGGGTTGGGGAGACTGCGGATCCCAAGCGTGATCCTGGGCTTCGGTGCAGGCCAGCTTGGTGAAAAAGACTGAGTGGGCCATCGGGATAGCTTGCCTACTTTCTTTTTGTACACCGTTTGGACGGGGGAATGTTTCAGTTGCACAAGAAAATTAGGGCCAAGACTCTAGTTAGGGTTAAGGTTGGGGAGGCTAGGCTTCCCTGCAGGGAACCAGACCCTCTGTGAAGCCTAGCTTGGTGAAACAGACTTGAGTGGGCCACCAGGATGGCTTCCCTACTCCGTTTTAGTACATCGTGTCCATGGGGGGATGTTTCCGTTGCAGAAGTACATTAGCCTTAAGACCCAAATTAGGGTTAGGGTTATGGAGGCTGGGCTTCCCAGGCAGGAACTACGGCCTCGATGAAGCCGAGCCTGGTGAAACAAACTGAGTGGGCCATCAGGATTGCTTGCCTACTGTCTTTTTGTATGCTGTATGGACGAGGGGATGTTTCAGTTGCACAGGAAAATTAGGATTAATACCCAAGTGAGGGCTGGGTTGGGGAGACTGTGCTTCCCAGGCAGGAACCAGGGCCTCTGTGAAGGCTAGCTTGGTGGAACAGATTGAGTTGGCAATCGGGATGGCTTGCCTACTGACTTTTTCTAAACCGTATGGACGGGGGGAGGTTTCACTTGCACAAGAAAATTAGGGTTAAGAAGACTGAAGTTAGGGTTAGGGTTGGTGAGACCGGGCTTCCCAGGCAGGAACCAGGGCCTCTGTGAAGGATAGCTTGGTGGAACAGATGGAGTTGGCAATCGGGATGGCTTGCCTACTGCCTTTTTCTAAACCGTATGGACGGGGGGATGTTTCACTTGCACAAGAAAATTAGGGTTAAGACTCAAGTTAGGGTTAGGGTTGGGGAGACTGGGCTTCCCAGGCGGGAATCTGGGTTTCGGTGTAGCCTAGCTTGGTGAAACAGACTGAGTGGGCCATCGGGATAGCTTTCCTTCTGGCTTTCTGTGCACTGTAAGGACAGGGTATCATTTCAGTTGCACAAGAAAATTTGTGTAAAAACTCAAGTTAGGGTTAGGGTTGGGGAGACTGCGGATCCCAAGCGTGATCCTGGGCTTCGGTGCAGGCCAGCTTGGTGAAAAAGACTGAGTGGGCCATCGGGATAGCTTGCCTACTTTCTTTTTGTACACCGTTTGGACGGGGGAATGTTTCAGTTGCACAAGAAAATTAGGGCCAAGACTCTAGTTAGGGTTAAGGTTGTGGAGGCTAGGCTTCCCTGCAGGGAACCAGACCCTCTGTGAAGCCTAGCTTGGTGAAACAGACTTGAGTGGGCCACCAGGATGGCTTCCCTACTCCGTTTTAGTACATCGTGTCCATGGGGGGATGTTTCCGTTGCAGAAGTACATTAGCCTTAAGACCCAAATTAGGGTTAGGGTTATGGAGGCTGGGCTTCCCAGGCAGGAACTACGTCCTCGATGAAGCCGAGCCTGGTGAAACAGACTGAGTGGGCCATCAGGATTGCTTGCCTACTGTCTTTTTGTATGCTGTATGGACGAGGGGATGTTTCAGTCGCACAGGAAAATTAGGATTAATACCCAAGGTAGGGTTGGGTTGGGGAGACTGTGGTTCCCAGGCAGCAACCAGGGCCTCTGTGAATGCTAGCTTGGTGGAACAGATTGAGTTGGCAATCGGGATGGCTTGCCTACTGACTTTTTCTAAACCGTATGGACGGGGGGATGTTTCACTTGCACAAGAAAATTAGGGTTAAGAAGACTCAACTTAGGGTTAGGGTTGGTGAGACCGGGCTTCCAAGGCAGGAACAAGGGCCTCTGTGAATGCTAGCTTGGTGGAACAGATTGAGTTGGCAATCGGGATGGCTTGCCTACTGACTTTTTCTAAACCGTATGGACGGGGGGATGTTTCACTTGCACAAGAAAATTAGGGTTAAGACTCAAGTTAGGGTTAGGGTTGGGGAGACTGGGCTTCCCAGGCGGGATCCTGGGCTTCGGTGTAGCCTAGCTTGGTGAAACAGACTGAGTGGGCCATCGGGATAGCTTTCCTACTGGCTTTCTGTGCACTGTAAGGACGGGGTATCGTTTCAGTTGCACAAGAAAATTTGTGTAAAAACTCAAGTTAGGGTTAGGGTTGGGGAGACTGCGGATCCCAAGCGTGATCCTGGGCTTCGGTGCAGCCTAGCTTGGTGAAAAAGACTGAGTGGGCCATCGGGATAGCTTGCCTACTTTCTTTTTGTACACCGTTTGGACGGGGGAATGTTTCAGTTGCACAAGAAAATTAGGGCCAAGACTCTAGTTAGGGGTAAGGTTGGGGAGGTTAGGCTTCCCTGGAGGGAACCAGACACTCTGTGAAGCCTAGCTTGGTGAAACAGACTTGAGTGGGACACCAGGATGGCTTTCCTACTCCGTTTTAGTACACCGTATCCATGGGGGGATGTTTCCATTGCAGAAGAACATTAGCATTAAAACACAAATTAGGGTTATGGTTATGGAGGCAGGGCTTCCCAGGCAGGAACTACGGCCTCGATGAAGCCGAGCCTGGTGAAACAAACTGAGTGGGCCATCAGGATTGCTTGCCTACTGTCTTTTTGTACGCTGTATGGACGAGGGGATGTTTCAGTCGCACAGGAAAATTAGGATTAATACCCAAGGTAGGTCTGGGTTGGGGAGACTGTGCTTCCCAGGCAGGAACCAGGGCCTCTGTGAAGGCTAGCTTGGTGGAACAGATTGAGTTGGCAATCGGGATGGCTTGCCTACTGACTTTTTCTAAACCGTATGGACGGGGGGAGGTTTCACTTGCACAAGAAAATTAGGGTTAAGAAGACTCAAGTTAGGGTTAGGGTTGGTGAGACCGGGCTTCCCAGGCAGGAACCAGGGCCTCTGTGAAGGCTAGCTTGGTGGAACAGATTGAGTTGGCAATCGGGATGGCTTGCCTACTGACTTTTTCTAAACCGTATGGACGGGGGGATGTTTCACTTGCACAAGAAAATTAGGGTTAAGAAGACTCAAGTTAGGGTTAGGGTTGGTGAGACCGGGCTTCCCAGGCAGGAACCAGGGCCTCTGTGAAGGCTAGCTTTGTGGAACAGATTGAGTTGGCAATCGGGATGGCTTGCCTACTGACTTTTTCTAAACCGTATGGACGGGGGGATGTTTCACTTGCACAAGAAAAGTAGGGTTAAGACTCAAGTTAGTGTTAGGGTTGGGGAGACTGGGCTTCCCAGGCGGGATCCTGGGCTTCGGTGTAGCCTAGCTTGGTGAAACAGACTGAGTGGGCCATCGGGATAGCTTTCCTTCTGGCTTTCTGTGCACTGTAAGGACAGGGTATCGTTTCAGTTGCACAAGAAAATTTGTGTAAAAACTCAAGTTAGGGTTAGGGTTGGGGAGACTGCGGATCCCAAGCGTGATCCTGGGCTTCGGTGCAGGCCAGCTTGGTGAAAAAGACTGAGTGGGCCATCGGGATAGCTTGCCTACTTTCTTTTTGTACACCGTTTGGACGGGGGAATGTTTCAGTTGCACAAGAAAATTAGGGCCAAGACTCTAGTTAGGGTTAAGGTTGGGGAGGCTAGGCTTCCCTGGAGGGAACCAGACCCTCTGTGAAGCCTAGCTTGGTGAAACAGACTTGAGTGGGCCACCAGGATGGCTTCCCTACTCCGTTTTAGTACATCGTGTCCATGGGGGGATGTTTCCGTTGCAGAAGTACATTAGCCTTAAGACCCAAATTAGGGTTAGGGTTATGGAGGCTGGGCTTCCCAGGCAGGAACTACGGCCTCGATGAAGCCGAGCCTGGTGAAACAAACTGAGTGGGCCATCAGGATTGCTTGCCTACTGTCTTTTTGTACGCTGTATGGACGAGGGGATGTTTCAGTTGCACAGGAAAATTAGGATTAATACCCAAGGTAGGTCTGGGTTGGGGAGACTGTGCTTCCCAGGCAGGAACCAGGGCCTCTGTGAAGGCTAGCTTGGTGGAACAGATTGAGTTGGCAATCGGGATGGCTTGCCTACTGACTTTTTCTAAACCGTATGGACGGGGGGAGGTTTCACTTGCACAAGAAAATTAGGGTTAAGAAGACTCAAGTTAGGGTTAGGGTTGGTGAGACCGGGCTTCCCAGGCAGGAACCAGGGCCTCTGTGAAGGCTAGCTTGGTGGAACAGATTGAGTTGGCAATCGGGATGGCTTGCCTACTGACTTTTTCTAAACCGTATGGACGGGGGGATGTTTCACTTGCACAAGAAAATTAGGGTTAAGAAGACTCAAGTTAGGGTTAGGGTTGGTGAGACCGGGCTTCCCAGGCAGGAACCAGGGCCTCTGTGAAGGCTAGCTTTGTGGAACAGATTGAGTTGGCAATCGGGATGGCTTGCCTACTGACTTTTTCTAAACCGTATGGACGGGGGGATGTTTCACTTGCACAAGAAAAGTAGGGTTAAGACTCAAGTTAGTGTTAGGGTTGGGGAGACTGGGCTTCCCAGGCGGGATCCTGGGCTTCGGTGTAGCCTAGCTTGGTGAAACAGACTGAGTGGGCCATCGGGATAGCTTTCCTTCTGGCTTTCTGTGCACTGTAAGGACAGGGTATCTTTTCAGTTGCACAAGAAAATTTGTGTAAAAACTCAAGTTAGGGTTAGGGTTGGGGAGACTGCGGATCCCAAGCGTGATCCTGGGCTTCGGTGCAGGCCAGCTTGGTGAAAAAGACTGAGTGGGCCATCGGGATAGCTTGCCTACTTTCTTTTTGTACACCATTTGGACGGGGGAATGTTTCAGTTGCACAAGAAAATTAGGGCCAAGACTCTAGTTAGGGTTAAGGTTGGGGAGGCTAGGCTTCCGTGCAGGGAACCAGACCCTCTGTGAAGCCTAGCTTGGTGAAACAGACTTGAGTGGGCCACCAGGATGGCTTCCCTACTCCGTTTTAGTACATCGTGTCCATGGGGGGATGTTTCCGTTGCAGAAGTACATTAGCCTTAAGACCCAAATTAGGGTTAGGGTTATGGAGGCTGGGCTTCCCAGGCAGGAACTATGGCCTCGATGAAGCCGAGCCTGGTGAAACAGACTGAGTGGGCCATCAGGATTGCTTGCCTACTGTCTTTTTGTATGCTGTATGGACGAGGGGATGTTTCAGTCGCACAGGAAAATTAGGATTAATACCCAAGTGAGGGCTGGGTTGGGGAGACTGTGGTTCCCAGGCAGCAACCAGGGCCTCTGTGAATGCTAGCTTGGTGGAACAGATTGAGTTGGCAATCGGGATGGCTTGCCTACTGACTTTTTCTAAACCGTATGGACGGGGGGATGTTTCACTTGCACAAGAAAATTAGGGTTAAGAAGACTGAAGTTAGGGTTAGGGTTGGTGAGACCGGGCTTCCCAGGCAGGAACCAGGGCCTCTGTGAATGCTAGCTTGGTGGAACAGATTGAGTTGGCAATCGGGATGGCTTGCCTACTGACTTTTTCTAAACCGTATGGACGGGGGGATGTTTCACTTGCACAAGAAAATTAGGGTTAAGACTCAAGTTAGGGTTAGGGTTGGGGAGACTGGGCTTCCCAGGCGGGATCCTGGGCTTCGGTGTAGCCTAGCTTGGTGAAACAGACTGAGTGGGCCATCGGGATAGCTTTCCTACTGGCTTTCTGTGCACTGTAAGGACGGGGTATCGTTTCAGTTGCACAAGAAAATTTGTGTAAAAACTCAAGTTAGGGTTAGGGTTGGGGAGACTGCGGATCCCAAGCGTGATCCTGGGCTTCGGTGCAGCCTAGCTTGGTGAAAAAGACTGAGTGGGCCATCGGGATAGCTTGCCTACTTTCTTTTTGTACACCGCTTGGACGGGGGAATGTTTCAGTTGCACAAGAAAATTAGGGCCAAGACTCTAGTTAGGGGTAAGGTTGGAGAGGTTAGGCTTCCCTGGAGGGAACCAGACACACTGTGAAGCCTAGCTTGGTGAAACAGACTTGAGTGGGACACCAGGATGGCTTTCCTACTCCGTTTTAGTACACCGTATCCATGGGGGGATGTTTCCATTGCAGAAGAACATTAGCATTAAAACACAAATTAGGGTTATGGTTATGGAGGCAGGGCTTCCCAGGCAGGAACTACGGCCTCGATGAAGCCGAGCCTGGTGAAACAAACTGAGTGGGCCATCAGGATTGCTTGCCTACTGTCTTTTTGTACGCTGTATGGACGAGGGGATGTTTCAGTTGCACAGGAAAATTAGGATTAATACCCAAGGTAGGTCTGGGTTGGGGAGACTGTGCTTCCCAGGCAGGAACCAGGGCCTCTGTGAAGGCTAGCTTGGTGGAACAGATTGAGTTGGCAATCGGGATGGCTTGCCTACTGACTTTTTCTAAACCGTATGGACGGGGGGAGGTTTCACTTGCACAAGAAAATTAGGGTTAAGAAGACTCAAGTTAGGGTTAGGGTTGGTGAGACCGGGCTTCCCAGGCAGGAACCAGGGCCTCTGTGAAGGCTAGCTTGGTGGAACAGATTGAGTTGGCAATCGGGATGGCTTGCCTACTGACTTTTTCTAAACCGTATGGACGGGGGGAGGTTTCACTTGCACAAGAAAATTAGGGTTAAGAAGACTGAAGTTAGGGTTAGGGTTGGTGAGACCGGGCTTCCCAGGCAGGAACCAGGGCCTCTGTGAAGGATAGCTTGGTGGAACAGATGGAGTTGGCAATCGGGATGGCTTGCCTACTGACTTTTTCTAAACCGTATGGACGGGGGGATGTTTCACTTGCACAAGAAAATTAGGGTTAAGACTCAAGTTAGGGTTAGGGTTGGGGAGACTGGGCTTCCCAGGCGGGAATCTGGGTTTCGGTGTAGCCTAGCTTGGTGAAACAGACTGAGTGGGCCATCGGGATAGCTTTCCTTCTGGCTTTCTGTGCACTGTAAGGACAGGGTATCGTTTCAGTTGCACAAGAAAATTTGTGTAAAAACTCAAGTTAGGGTTAGGGTTGGGGAGACTGCGGATCCCAAGCGTGATCCTGGGCTTCGGTGCAGGCCAGCTTGGTGAAAAAGACTGAGTGGGCCATCGGGATAGCTTGCCTACTTTCTTTTTGTACACCGTTTGGACGGGGGAATGTTTCAGTTGCACAAGAAAATTAGGGCCAAGACTCTAGTTAGGGTTAAGGTTGTGGAGGCTAGGCTTCCCTGCAGGGAACCAGACCCTCTGTGAAGCCTAGCTTGGTGAAACAGACTTGAGTGGGCCACCAGGATGGCTTCCCTACTCCGTTTTAGTACATCGTGTCCATGGGGGGATGTTTCCGTTGCAGAAGTACATTAGCCTTAAGACCCAAATTAGGGTTAGGGTTATGGAGGCTGGGCTTCCCAGGCAGGAACTACGTCCTCGATGAAGCCGAGCCTGGTGAAACAGACTGAGTGGGCCATCAGGATTGCTTGCCTACTGTCTTTTTGTATGCTGTATGGACGAGGGGATGTTTCAGTCGCACAGGAAAATTAGGATTAATACCCAAGTGAGGGCTGGGTTGGGGAGGCTGTGGTTCCCAGGCAGCAACCAGGGCCTCTGTGAATGCTAGCTTGGTGGAACAGATTGAGTTGGCAATCGGGATGGCTTGCCTACTGACTTTTTCTAAACCGTATGGACGGGGGGAGGTTTCACTTGCACAAGAAAATTAGGGTTAAGAAGACTCAAGTTAGGGTTAGGGTTGGTGAGACCGGGCTTCCCAGGCAGGAACCAGGGCCTCTGTGAATGCTAGCTTGGTGGAACAGATTGAGTTGGCAATCGGGATGGCTTGCCTACTGACTTTTTCTAAACCGTATGGACGGGGGGATGTTTCACTTGCACAAGAAAATTAGGGTTAAGACTCAAGTTAGGGTTAGGGTTGGGGAGACTGGGCTTCCCAGGCGGGATCCTGGGCTTCGGTGTAGCCTAGCTTGGTGAAACAGACTGAGTGGGCCATCGGGATAGCTTTCCTTCTGGCTTTCTGTGCACTGTAAGGACAGGGTATCGTTTCAGTTGCACAAGAAAATTTGTGTAAAAACTCAAGTTAGGGTTAGGGTTGGGGAGACTGCGGATCCCAAGCGTGATCCTGGGCTTCGGTGCAGGCCAGCTTGGTGAAAAAGACTGAGTGGGCCATCGGGATAGCTTGCCTACTTTCTTTTTGTACACCGTTTGGACGGGGGAATGTTTCAGTTGCACAAGAAAATTAGGGCCAAGACTCTAGTTAGGGTTAAGGTTGTGGAGGCTAGGCTTCCCTGCAGGGAACCAGACCCTCTGTGAAGCCTAGCTTGGTGAAACAGACTTGAGTGGGCCACCAGGATGGCTTCCCTACTCCGTTTTAGTACATCGTGTCCATGGGGGGATGTTTCCGTTGCAGAAGTACATTAGCCTTAAGACCCAAATTAGGGTTAGGGTTATGGAGGCTGGGCTTCCCAGGCAGGAACTACGGCCTCGATGAAGCCGAGCCTGGTGAAACAAACTGAGTGGGCCATCAGGATTGCTTGCCTACTGTCTTTTTGTACGCTGTATGGACGAGGGGATGTTTCAGTTGCACAGGAAAATTAGGATTAATACCCAAGTGAGGGCTGGGTTGGGGAGACTGTGCTTCCCAGGCAGGAACCAGGGCCTCTGTGAAGGCTAGCTTGGTGGAACAGATTGAGTTGGCAATCGGGATGGCTTGCCTACTGACTTTTTCTAAACCGTATGGACGGGGGGAGGTTTCACTTGCACAAGAAAATTAGGGTTAAGAAGACTGAAGTTAGGGTTAGGGTTGGTGAGACCGGGCTTCCCAGGCAGGAACCAGGGCCTCTGTGAAGGATAGCTTGGTGGAACAGATGGAGTTGGCAATCGGGATGGCTTGCCTACTGACTTTTTCTAAACCGTATGGACGGGGGGATGTTTCACTTGCACAAGAAAATTAGGGTTAAGACTCAAGTTAGGGTTAGGGTTGGGGAGACTGGGCTTCCCAGGCGGGAATCTGGGTTTCGGTGTAGCCTAGCTTGGTGAAACAGACTGAGTGGGCCATCGGGATAGCTTTCCTTCTGGCTTTCTGTGCACTGTAAGGACAGGGTATCGTTTCAGTTGCACAAGAAAATTTGTGTAAAAACTCAAGTTAGGGTTAGGGTTGGGGAGACTGCGGATCCCAAGCGTGATCCTGGGCTTCGGTGCAGGCCAGCTTGGTGAAAAAGACTGAGTGGGCCATCGGGATAGCTTGCCTACTTTCTTTTTGTACACCGTTTGGACGGGGGAATGTTTCAGTTGCACAAGAAAATTAGGGCCAAGACTCTAGTTAGGGTTAAGGTTGTGGAGGCTAGGCTTCCCTGCAGGGAACCAGACCCTCTGTGAAGCCTAGCTTGGTGAAACAGACTTGAGTGGGCCACCAGGATGGCTTCCCTACTCCGTTTTAGTACATCGTGTCCATGGGGGGATGTTTCCGTTGCAGAAGTACATTAGCCTTAAGACCCAAATTAGGGTTAGGGTTATGGAGGCTGGGCTTCCCAGGCAGGAACTACGTCCTCGATGAAGCCGAGCCTGGTGAAACAGACTGAGTGGGCCATCAGGATTGCTTGCCTACTGTCTTTTTGTATGCTGTATGGACGAGGGGATGTTTCAGTCGCACAGGAAAATTAGGATTAATACCCAAGGTAGGGCTGGGTTGGGGAGACTGTGGTTCCCAGGCAGCAACCAGGGCCTCTGTGAATGCTAGCTTGGTGGAACAGATTGAGTTGGCAATCGGGATGGCTTGCCTACTGACTTTTTCTAAACCGTATGGACGGGGGGATGTTTCACTTGCACAAGAAAATTAGGGTTAAGAAGACTCAACTTAGGGTTAGGGTTGGTGAGACCGGGCTTCCAAGGCAGGAACAAGGGCCTCCGTGAATGCTAGCTTGGTGGAACAGATTGAGTTGGCAATCGGGATGGCTTGCCTACTGACTTTTTCTAAACCGTATGGACGGGGGGATGTTTCACTTGCACAAGAAAATTAGGGTTAAGACTCAAGTTAGGGTTAGGGTTGGGGAGACTGGGCTTCCCAGGCGGGATCCTGGGCTTCGGTGTAGCCTAGCTTGGTGAAACAGACTGAGTGGGCCATCGGGATAGCTTTCCTACTGGCTTTCTGTGCACTGTAAGGACGGGGTATCGTTTCAGTTGCACAAGAAAATTTGTGTAAAAACTCAAGTTAGGGTTAGGGTTGGGGAGACTGCGGATCCCAAGCGTGATCCTGGGCTTCGGTGCAGCCTAGCTTGGTGAAAAAGACTGAGTGGGCCATCGGGATAGCTTGCCTACTTTCTTTTTGTACACCGTTTGGACGGGGGAATGTTTCAGTTGCACAAGAAAATTAGGGCCAAGACTCTAGTTAGGGGTAAGGTTGGGGAGGTTAGGCTTCCCTGGAGGGAACCAGACACTCTGTGAAGCCTAGCTTGGTGAAACAGACTTGAGTGGGACACCAGGATGGCTTTCCTACTCCGTTTTAGTACACCGTATCCATGGGGGGATGTTTCCATTGCAGAAGAACATTAGCATTAAAACACAAATTAGGGTTATGGTTATGGAGGCAGGGCTTCCCAGGCAGGAACTACGGCCTCGATGAAGCCGAGCCTGGTGAAACAAACTGAGTGGGCCATCAGGATTGCTTGCCTACTGTCTTTTTGTACGCTGTATGGACGAGGGGATGTTTCAGTCGCACAGGAAAATTAGGATTAATACCCAAGTGAGGGCTGGGTTGGGGAGACTGTGGTTCCCAGGCAGCAACCAGGGCCTCTGTGAATGCTAGCTTGGTGGAACAGATTGAGTTGGCAATCGGGATGGCTTGCCTACTGACTTTTTCTAAACCGTATGGACGGGGGGATGTTTCACTTGCACAAGAAAATTAGGGTTAAGAAGACTCAAGTTAGGGTTAGGGTTGGTGAGACCGGGCTTCCCAGGCAGGAACCAGGGCCTCTGTGAATGCTAGCTTGGTGGAACAGATTGAGTTGGCAATCGGGATGGCTTGCCTACTGACTTTTTCTAAACCGTATGGACGGGGGGATGTTTCACTTGCACAAGAAAATTAGGGTTAAGACTCAAGTTAGGGTTAGGGTTGGGGAGACTGGGCTTCCCAGGCGGGATCCTGGGCTTCGGTGTAGCCTAGCTTGGTGAAACAGACTGAGTGGGCCATCGGGATAGCTTTCCTTCTGGCTTTCTGTGCACTGTAAGGACAGGGTATCGTTTCAGTTGCACAAGAAAATTTGTGTAAAAACTCAAGTTAGGGTTAGGGTTGGGGAGACTGCGGATCCCAAGCGTGATCCTGGGCTTCGGTGCAGGCCAGCTTGGTGAAAAAGACTGAGTGGGCCATCGGGATAGCTTGCCTACTTTCTTTTTGTACACCGTTTGGACGGGGGAATGTTTCAGTTGCACAAGAAAATTAGGGCCAAGACTCTAGTTAGGGTTAAGGTTGGGGAGGCTAGGCTTCCCTGCAGGGAACCAGACCCTCTGTGAAGCCTAGCTTGGTGAAACAGACTTGAGTGGGCCACCAGGATGGCTTCCCTACTCCGTTTTAGTACATCGTGTCCATGGGGGGATGTTTCCGTTGCAGAAGTACATTAGCCTTAAGACCCAAATTAGGGTTAGGGTTATGGAGGCTGGGCTTCCCAGGCAGGAACTACGGCCTCGATGAAGCCGAGCCTGGTGAAACAAACTGAGTGGGCCATCAGGATTGCTTGCCTACTGTCTTTTTGTACGCTGTATGGACGAGGGGATGTTTCAGTTGCACAGGAAAATTAGGATTAATACCCAAGGTAGGTCTGGGTTGGGGAGACTGTGCTTCCCAGGCAGGAACCAGGGCCTCTGTGAAGGCTAGCTTGGTGGAACAGATTGAGTTGGCAATCGGGATGGCTTGCCTACTGACTTTTTCTAAACCGTATGGACGGGGGGAGGTTTCACTTGCACAAGAAAATTAGGGTTAAGAAGACTCAAGTTAGGGTTAGGGTTGGTGAGACCGGGCTTCCCAGGCAGGAACCAGGGCCTCTGTGAAGGCTAGCTTGGTGGAACAGATGGAGTTGGCAATCGGGATGGCTTGCCTACTGACTTTTTCTAAACCGTATGGACGGGGGGAGGTTTCACTTGCACAAGAAAATTAGGGTTAAGAAGACTCAAGTTAGGGTTAGGGTTGGTGAGACCGGGCTTCCCAGGCAGGAACCAGGGCCTCTGTGAAGGCTAGCTTTGTGGAACAGATTGAGTTGGCAATCGGGATGGCTTGCCTACTGACTTTTTCTAAACCGTATGGACGGGGGGATGTTTCACTTGCACAAGAAAAGTAGGGTTAAGACTCTAGTTAGTGTTAGGGTTGGGGAGACTGGGCTTCCCAGGCGGGATCCTGGGCTTCGGTGTAGCCTAGCTTGGTGAAACAGACTGAGTGGGCCATCGGGATAGCTTTCCTTCTGGCTTTCTGTGCACTGTAAGGACAGGGTATCTTTTCAGTTGCACAAGAAAATTTGTGTAAAAACTCAAGTTAGGGTTAGGGTTGGGGAGACTGCGGATCCCAAGCGTGATCCTGGGCTTCGGTGCAGGCCAGCTTGGTGAAAAAGACTGAGTGGGCCATCGGGATAGCTTGCCTACTTTCTTTTTGTACACCATTTGGACGGGGGAATGTTTCAGTTGCACAAGAAAATTAGGGCCAAGACTCTAGTTAGGGTTAAGGTTGGGGAGGCTAGGCTTCCGTGCAGGGAACCAGACCCTCTGTGAAGCCTAGCTTGGTGAAACAGACTTGAGTGGGCCACCAGGATGGCTTCCCTACTCCGTTTTAGTACATCGTGTCCATGGGGGGATGTTTCCGTTGCAGAAGTACATTAGCCTTAAGACCCAAATTAGGGTTAGGGTTATGGAGGCTGGGCTTCCCAGGCAGGAACTATGGCCTCGATGAAGCCGAGCCTGGTGAAACAGACTGAGTGGGCCATCAGGATTGCTTGCCTACTGTCTTTTTGTATGCTGTATGGACGAGGGGATGTTTCAGTCGCACAGGAAAATTAGGATTAATACCCAAGTGAGGGCTGGGTTGGGGAGACTGTGGTTCCCAGGCAGCAACCAGGGCCTCTGTGAATGCTAGCTTGGTGGAACAGATTGAGTTGGCAATCGGGATGGCTTGCCTACTGACTTTTTCTAAACCGTATGGACGGGGGGAGGTTTCACTTGCACAAGAAAATTAGGGTTAAGAAGACTGAAGTTAGGGTTAGGGTTGGTGAGACCGGGCTTCCCAGGCAGGAACCAGGGCCTCTGTGAATGCTAGCTTGGTGGAACAGATTGAGTTGGCAATCGGGATGGCTTGCCTACTGACTTTTTCTAAACCGTATGGACGGGGGGATGTTTCACTTGCACAAGAAAATTAGGGTTAAGACTCAAGTTAGGGTTAGGGTTGGGGAGACTGGGCTTCCCAGGCGGGATCCTGGGCTTCGGTGTAGCCTAGCTTGGTGAAACAGACTGAGTGGGCCATCGGGATAGCTTTCCTACTGGCTTTCTGTGCACTGTAAGGACGGGGTATCGTTTCAGTTGCACAAGAAAATTTGTGTAAAAACTCAAGTTAGGGTTAGGGTTGGGGAGACTGCGGATCCCAAGCGTGATCCTGGGCTTCGGTGCAGCCTAGCTTGGTGAAAAAGACTGAGTGGGCCATCGGGATAGCTTGCCTACTTTCTTTTTGTACACCGTTTGGACGGGGGAATGTTTCAGTTGCACAAGAAAATTAGGGCCAAGACTCTAGTTAGGGGTAAGGTTGGGGAGGTTAGGCTTCCCTGGAGGGAACCAGACACACTGTGAAGCCTAGCTTGGTGAAACAGACTTGAGTGGGACACCAGGATGGCTTTCCTACTCCGTTTTAGTACACCGTATCCATGGGGGGATGTTTCCATTGCAGAAGAACATTAGCATTAAAACACAAATTAGGGTTATGGTTATGGAGGCAGGGCTTCCCAGGCAGGAACTACGGCCTCGATGAAGCCGAGCCTGGTGAAACAAACTGAGTGGGCCATCAGGATTGCTTGCCTACTGTCTTTTTGTACGCTGTATGGACGAGGGGATGTTTCAGTTGCACAGGAAAATTAGGATTAATACCCAAGTGAGGGCTGGGTTGGGGAGACTGTGCTTCCCAGGCAGGAACCAGGGCCTCTGTGAAGGCTAGCTTGGTGGAACAGATTGAGTTGGCAATCGGGATGGCTTGCCTACTGACTTTTTCTAAACCGTATGGACGGGGGGAGGTTTCACTTGCACAAGAAAATTAGGGTTAAGAAGACTGAAGTTAGGGTTAGGGTTGGTGAGACCGGGCTTCCCAGGCAGGAACCAGGGCCTCTGTGAAGGATAGCTTGGTGGAACAGATGGAGTTGGCAATCGGGATGGCTTGCCTACTGCCTTTTTCTAAACCGTATGGACGGGGGGATGTTTCACTTGCACAAGAAAATTAGGGTTAAGAAGACTCAAGTTAGGGTTAGGGTTGGTGAGACCGGGCTTCCCAGGCAGGAACCAGGGCCTCTGTGAAGGCTAGCTTTGTGGAACAGATTGAGTTGGCAATCGGGATGGCTTGCCTACTGACTTTTTCTAAACCGTATGGACGGGGGGATGTTTCACTTGCACAAGAAAAGTAGGGTTAAGACTCAAGTTAGTGTTAGGGTTGGGGAGACTGGGCTTCCCAGGCGGGATCCTGGGCTTCGGTGTAGCCTAGCTTGGTGAAACAGACTGAGTGGGCCATCGGGATAGCTTTCCTTCTGGCTTTCTGTGCACTGTAAGGACAGGGTATCTTTTCAGTTGCACAAGAAAATTTGTGTAAAAACTCAAGTTAGGGTTAGGGTTGGGGAGACTGCGGATCCCAAGCGTGATCCTGGGCTTCGGTGCAGGCCAGCTTGGTGAAAAAGACTGAGTGGGCCATCGGGATAGCTTGCCTACTTTCTTTTTGTACACCGTTTGGACGGGGGAATGTTTCAGTTGCACAAGAAAATTAGGGCCAAGACTCTAGTTAGGGTTAAGGTTGTGGAGGCTAGGCTTCCCTGCAGGGAACCAGACCCTCTGTGAAGCCTAGCTTGGTGAAACAGACTTGAGTGGGCCACCAGGATGGCTTCCCTACTCCGTTTTAGTACATCGTGTCCATGGGGGGATGTTTCCGTTGCAGAAGTACATTAGCCTTAAGACCCAAATTAGGGTTAGGGTTATGGAGGCTGGGCTTCCCAGGCAGGAACTACGTCCTCGATGAAGCCGAGCCTGGTGAAACAGACTGAGTGGGCCATCAGGATTGCTTGCCTACTGTCTTTTTGTATGCTGTATGGACGAGGGGATGTTTCAGTCGCACAGGAAAATTAGGATTAATACCCAAGTGAGGGCTGGGTTGGGGAGGCTGTGGTTCCCAGGCAGCAACCAGGGCCTCTGTGAATGCTAGCTTGGTGGAACAGATTGAGTTGGCAATCGGGATGGCTTGCCTACTGACTTTTTCTAAACCGTATGGACGGGGGGAGGTTTCACTTGCACAAGAAAATTAGGGTTAAGAAGACTCAAGTTAGGGTTAGGGTTGGTGAGACCGGGCTTCCCAGGCAGGAACCAGGGCCTCTGTGAATGCTAGCTTGGTGGAACAGATTGAGTTGGCAATCGGGATGGCTTGCCTACTGACTTTTTCTAAACCGTATGGACGGGGGGATGTTTCACTTGCACAAGAAAATTAGGGTTAAGACTCAAGTTAGGGTTAGGGTTGGGGAGACTGGGCTTCCCAGGCGGGATCCTGGGCTTCGGTGTAGCCTAGCTTGGTGAAACAGACTGAGTGGGCCATCGGGATAGCTTTCCTTCTGGCTTTCTGTGCACTGTAAGGACAGGGTATCGTTTCAGTTGCACAAGAAAATTTGTGTAAAAACTCAAGTTAGGGTTAGGGTTGGGGAGACTGCGGATCCCAAGCGTGATCCTGGGCTTCGGTGCAGGCCAGCTTGGTGAAAAAGACTGAGTGGGCCATCGGGATAGCTTGCCTACTTTCTTTTTGTACACCGTTTGGACGGGGGAATGTTTCAGTTGCACAAGAAAATTAGGGCCAAGACTCTAGTTAGGGTTAAGGTTGGGGAGGCTAGGCTTCCCTGCAGGGAACCAGACCCTCTGTGAAGCCTAGCTTGGTGAAACAGACTTGAGTGGGCCACCAGGATGGCTTCCCTACTCCGTTTTAGTACATCGTGTCCATGGGGGGATGTTTCCGTTGCAGAAGTACATTAGCCTTAAGACCCAAATTAGGGTTAGGGTTATGGAGGCTGGGCTTCCCAGGCAGGAACTACGGCCTCGATGAAGCCGAGCCTGGTGAAACAAACTGAGTGGGCCATCAGGATTGCTTGCCTACTGTCTTTTTGTACGCTGTATGGACGAGGGGATGTTTCAGTTGCACAGGAAAATTAGGATTAATACCCAAGTGAGGGCTGGGTTGGGGAGACTGTGCTTCCCAGGCAGGAACCAGGGCCTCTGTGAAGGCTAGCTTGGTGGAACAGATTGAGTTGGCAATCGGGATGGCTTGCCTACTGACTTTTTCTAAACCGTATGGACGGGGGGAGGTTTCACTTGCACAAGAAAATTAGGGTTAAGAAGACTGAAGTTAGGGTTAGGGTTGGTGAGACCGGGCTTCCCAGGCAGGAACCAGGGCCTCTGTGAAGGATAGCTTGGTGGAACAGATGGAGTTGGCAATCGGGATGGCTTGCCTACTGCCTTTTTCTAAACCGTATGGACGGGGGGATGTTTCACTTGCACAAGAAAATTAGGGTTAAGACTCAAGTTAGGGTTAGGGTTGGGGAGACTGGGCTTCCCAGGCGGGAATCTGGGTTTCGGTGTAGCCTAGCTTGGTGAAACAGACTGAGTGGGCCATCGGGATAGCTTTCCTTCTGGCTTTCTGTGCACTGTAAGGACAGGGTATCATTTCAGTTGCACAAGAAAATTTGTGTAAAAACTCAAGTTAGGGTTAGGGTTGGGGAGACTGCGGATCCCAAGCGTGATCCTGGGCTTCGGTGCAGGCCAGCTTGGTGAAAAAGACTGAGTGGGCCATCGGGATAGCTTGCCTACTTTCTTTTTGTACACCGTTTGGACGGGGGAATGTTTCAGTTGCACAAGAAAATTAGGGCCAAGACTCTAGTTAGGGTTAAGGTTGTGGAGGCTAGGCTTCCCTGCAGGGAACCAGACCCTCTGTGAAGCCTAGCTTGGTGAAACAGACTTGAGTGGGCCACCAGGATGGCTTCCCTACTCCGTTTTAGTACATCGTGTCCATGGGGGGATGTTTCCGTTGCAGAAGTACATTAGCCTTAAGACCCAAATTAGGGTTAGGGTTATGGAGGCTGGGCTTCCCAGGCAGGAACTACGTCCTCGATGAAGCCGAGCCTGGTGAAACAGACTGAGTGGGCCATCAGGATTGCTTGCCTACTGTCTTTTTGTATGCTGTATGGACGAGGGGATGTTTCAGTTGCACAGGAAAATTAGGATTAATACCCAAGTGAGGGCTGGGTTGGGGAGACTGTGCTTCCCAGGCAGGAACCAGGGCCTCTGTGAAGGCTAGCTTGGTGGAACAGATTGAGTTGGCAATCGGGATGGCTTGCCTACTGACTTTTTCTAAACCGTATGGACGGGGGGAGGTTTCACTTGCACAAGAAAATTAGGGTTAAGAAGACTGAAGTTAGGGTTAGGGTTGGTGAGACCGGGCTTCCCAGGCAGGAACCAGGGCCTCTGTGAAGGATAGCTTGGTGGAACAGATGGAGTTGGCAATCGGGATGGCTTGCCTACTGACTTTTTCTAAACCGTATGGACGGGGGGATGTTTCACTTGCACAAGAAAATTAGGGTTAAGACTCAAGTTAGGGTTAGGGTTGGGGAGACTGGGCTTCCCAGGCGGGAATCTGGGTTTCGGTGTAGCCTAGCTTGGTGAAACAGACTGAGTGGGCCATCGGGATAGCTTTCCTTCTGGCTTTCTGTGCACTGTAAGGACAGGGTATCGTTTCAGTTGCACAAGAAAATTTGTGTAAAAACTCAAGTTAGGGTTAGGGTTGGGGAGACTGCGGATCCCAAGCGTGATCCTGGGCTTCGGTGCAGGCCAGCTTGGTGAAAAAGACTGAGTGGGCCATCGGGATAGCTTGCCTACTTTCTTTTTGTACACCGTTTGGACGGGGGAATGTTTCAGTTGCACAAGAAAATTAGGGCCAAGACTCTAGTTAGGGTTAAGGTTGTGGAGGCTAGGCTTCCCTGCAGGGAACCAGACCCTCTGTGAAGCCTAGCTTGGTGAAACAGACTTGAGTGGGCCACCAGGATGGCTTCCCTACTCCGTTTTAGTACATCGTGTCCATGGGGGGATGTTTCCGTTGCAGAAGTACATTAGCCTTAAGACCCAAATTAGGGTTAGGGTTATGGAGGCTGGGCTTCCCAGGCAGGAACTACGTCCTCGATGAAGCCGAGCCTGGTGAAACAGACTGAGTGGGCCATCAGGATTGCTTGCCTACTGTCTTTTTGTATGCTGTATGGACGAGGGGATGTTTCAGTCGCACAGGAAAATTAGGATTAATACCCAAGGTAGGGCTGGGTTGGGGAGACTGTGGTTCCCAGGCAGCAACCAGGGCCTCTGTGAATGCTAGCTTGGTGGAACAGATTGAGTTGGCAATCGGGATGGCTTGCCTACTGACTTTTTCTAAACCGTATGGACGGGGGGATGTTTCACTTGCACAAGAAAATTAGGGTTAAGAAGACTCAACTTAGGGTTAGGGTTGGTGAGACCGGGCTTCCAAGGCAGGAACAAGGGCCTCTGTGAATGCTAGCTTGGTGGAACAGATTGAGTTGGCAATCGGGATGGCTTGCCTACTGACTTTTTCTAAACCGTATGGACGGGGGGATGTTTCACTTGCACAAGAAAATTAGGGTTAAGACTCAAGTTAGGGTTAGGGTTGGGGAGACTGGGCTTCCCAGGCGGGATCCTGGGCTTCGGTGTAGCCTAGCTTGGTGAAACAGACTGAGTGGGCCATCGGGATAGCTTTCCTACTGGCTTTCTGTGCACTGTAAGGACGGGGTATCGTTTCAGTTGCACAAGAAAATTTGTGTAAAAACTCAAGTTAGGGTTAGGGTTGGGGAGACTGCGGATCCCAAGCGTGATCCTGGGCTTCGGTGCAGCCTAGCTTGGTGAAAAAGACTGAGTGGGCCATCGGGATAGCTTGCCTACTTTCTTTTTGTACACCGTTTGGACGGGGGAATGTTTCAGTTGCACAAGAAAATTAGGGCCAAGACTCTAGTTAGGGGTAAGGTTGGGGAGGTTAGGCTTCCCTGGAGGGAACCAGACACTCTGTGAAGCCTAGCTTGGTGAAACAGACTTGAGTGGGACACCAGGATGGCTTTCCTACTCCGTTTTAGTACACCGTATCCATGGGGGGATGTTTCCATTGCAGAAGAACATTAGCATTAAAACACAAATTAGGGTTATGGTTATGGAGGCAGGGCTTCCCAGGCAGGAACTACGGCCTCGATGAAGCCGAGCCTGGTGAAACAAACTGAGTGGGCCATCAGGATTGCTTGCCTACTGTCTTTTTGTACGCTGTATGGACGAGGGGATGTTTCAGTCGCACAGGAAAATTAGGATTAATACCCAAGTGAGGGCTGGGTTGGGGAGGCTGTGGTTCCCAGGCAGCAACCAGGGCCTCTGTGAATGCTAGCTTGGTGGAACAGATTGAGTTGGCAATCGGGATGGCTTGCCTACTGACTTTTTCTAAACCGTATGGACGGGGGGAGGTTTCACTTGCACAAGAAAATTAGGGTTAAGAAGACTCAAGTTAGGGTTAGGGTTGGTGAGACCGGGCTTCCCAGGCAGGAACCAGGGCCTCTGTGAATGCTAGCTTGGTGGAACAGATTGAGTTGGCAATCGGGATGGCTTGCCTACTGACTTTTTCTAAACCGTATGGACGGGGGGATGTTTCACTTGCACAAGAAAATTAGGGTTAAGACTCAAGTTAGGGTTAGGGTTGGGGAGACTGGGCTTCCCAGGCGGGATCCTGGGCTTCGGTGTAGCCTAGCTTGGTGAAACAGACTGAGTGGGCCATCGGGATAGCTTTCCTTCTGGCTTTCTGTGCACTGTAAGGACAGGGTATCGTTTCAGTTGCACAAGAAAATTTGTGTAAAAACTCAAGTTAGGGTTAGGGTTGGGGAGACTGCGGATCCCAAGCGTGATCCTGGGCTTCGGTGCAGGCCAGCTTGGTGAAAAAGACTGAGTGGGCCATCGGGATAGCTTGCCTACTTTCTTTTTGTACACCGTTTGGACGGGGGAATGTTTCAGTTGCACAAGAAAATTAGGGCCAAGACTCTAGTTAGGGTTAAGGTTGGGGAGGCTAGGCTTCCCTGCAGGGAACCAGACCCTCTGTGAAGCCTAGCTTGGTGAAACAGACTTGAGTGGGCCACCAGGATGGCTTCCCTACTCCGTTTTAGTACATCGTGTCCATGGGGGGATGTTTCCGTTGCAGAAGTACATTAGCCTTAAGACCCAAATTAGGGTTAGGGTTATGGAGGCTGGGCTTCCCAGGCAGGAACTACGGCCTCGATGAAGCCGAGCCTGGTGAAACAAACTGAGTGGGCCATCAGGATTGCTTGCCTACTGTCTTTTTGTACGCTGTATGGACGAGGGGATGTTTCAGTTGCACAGGAAAATTAGGATTAATACCCAAGGTAGGTCTGGGTTGGGGAGACTGTGCTTCCCAGGCAGGAACCAGGGCCTCTGTGAAGGCTAGCTTGGTGGAACAGATTGAGTTGGCAATCGGGATGGCTTGCCTACTGACTTTTTCTAAACCGTATGGACGGGGGGAGGTTTCACTTGCACAAGAAAATTAGGGTTAAGAAGACTCAAGTTAGGGTTAGGGTTGGTGAGACCGGGCTTCCCAGGCAGGAACCAGGGCCTCTGTGAAGGCTAGCTTGGTGGAACAGATTGAGTTGGCAATCGGGATGGCTTGCCTACTGACTTTTTCTAAACCGTATGGACGGGGGGATGTTTCACTTGCACAAGAAAATTAGGGTTAAGAAGACTCAAGTTAGGGTTAGGGTTGGTGAGACCGGGCTTCCCAGGCAGGAACCAGGGCCTCTGTGAAGGCTAGCTTTGTGGAACAGATTGAGTTGGCAATCGGGATGGCTTGCCTACTGACTTTTTCTAAACCGTATGGACGGGGGGATGTTTCACTTGCACAAGAAAATTAGGGTTAAGACTCAAGTTAGGGTTAGGGTTGGGGAGACTGGGCTTCCCAGGCGGGATCCTGGGCTTCGGTGTAGCCTAGCTTGGTGAAACAGACTGAGTGGGCCATCGGGATAGCTTTCCTTCTGGCTTTCTGTGCACTGTAAGGACAGGGTATCTTTTCAGTTGCACAAGAAAATTTGTGTAAAAACTCAAGTTAGGGTTAGGGTTGGGGAGACTGCGGATCCCAAGCGTGATCCTGGGCTTCGGTGCAGGCCAGCTTGGTGAAAAAGACTGAGTGGGCCATCGGGATAGCTTGCCTACTTTCTTTTTGTACACCATTTGGA
Organism: Heloderma suspectum; assembly: GCF_057233095.1. Lineage (NCBI taxonomy): Eukaryota > Metazoa > Chordata > Lepidosauria > Squamata > Helodermatidae > Heloderma > Heloderma suspectum. The sequence goes on along the minus strand of NC_139459.1, from coordinate 150,932,724 downwards.
CGGGGGAATGTTTCAGTTGCACAAGAAAATTAGGGCCAAGACTCTAGTTAGGGTTAAGGTTGGGGAGGCTAGGCTTCCGTGCAGGGAACCAGACCCTCTGTGAAGCCTAGCTTGGTGAAACAGACTTGAGTGGGCCACCAGGATGGCTTCCCTACTCCGTTTTAGTACATCGTGTCCATGGGGGGATGTTTCCGTTGCAGAAGTACATTAGCCTTAAGACCCAAATTAGGGTTAGGGTTATGGAGGCTGGGCTTCCCAGGCAGGAACTATGGCCTCGATGAAGCCGAGCCTGGTGAAACAGACTGAGTGGGCCATCAGGATTGCTTGCCTACTGTCTTTTTGTATGCTGTATGGACGAGGGGATGTTTCAGTCGCACAGGAAAATTAGGATTAATACCCAAGTGAGGGCTGGGTTGGGGAGACTGTGGTTCCCAGGCAGCAACCAGGGCCTCTGTGAATGCTAGCTTGGTGGAACAGATTGAGTTGGCAATCGGGATGGCTTGCCTACTGACTTTTTCTAAACCGTATGGACGGGGGGATGTTTCACTTGCACAAGAAAATTAGGGTTAAGAAGACTCAAGTTAGGGTTAGGGTTGGTGAGACCGGGCTTCCCAGGCAGGAACCAGGGCCTCTGTGAATGCTAGCTTGGTGGAACAGATTGAGTTGGCAATCGGGATGGCTTGCCTACTGACTTTTTCTAAACCGTATGGACGGGGGGATGTTTCACTTGCACAAGAAAATTAGGGTTAAGACTCAAGTTAGGGTTAGGGTTGGGGAGACTGGGCTTCCCAGGCGGGATCCTGGGCTTCGGTGTAGCCTAGCTTGGTGAAACAGACTGAGTGGGCCATCGGGATAGCTTTCCTACTGGCTTTCTGTGCACTGTAAGGACGGGGTATCGTTTCAGTTGCACAAGAAAATTTGTGTAAAAACTCAAGTTAGGGTTAGGGTTGGGGAGACTGCGGATCCCAAGCGTGATCCTGGGCTTCGGTGCAGCCTAGCTTGGTGAAAAAGACTGAGTGGGCCATCGGGATAGCTTGCCTACTTTCTTTTTGTACACCGTTTGGACGGGGGAATGTTTCAGTTGCACAAGAAAATTAGGGCCAAGACTCTAGTTAGGGTTAAGGTTGGGGAGGTTAGGCTTCCCTGCAGGGAACCAGACCCTCTGTGAAGCCTAGCTTGGTGAAACAGACTTGAGTGGGCCACCAGGATGGCTTCCCTACTCCGTTTTAGTACATCGTGTCCATGGGGGGATGTTTCCGTTGCAGAAGTACATTAGCCTTAAGACCCAAATTAGGGTTAGGGTTATGGAGGCTGGGCTTCCCAGGCAGGAACTACGGCCTCGATGAAGCCGAGCCTGGTGAAACAAACTGAGTGGGCCATCAGGATTGCTTGCCTACTGTCTTTTTGTACGCTGTATGGACGAGGGGATGTTTCAGTTGCACAGGAAAATTAGGATTAATACCCAAGTGAGGGCTGGGTTGGGGAGACTGTGCTTCCCAGGCAGGAACCAGGGCCTCTGTGAAGGCTAGCTTGGTGGAACAGATTGAGTTGGCAATCGGGATGGCTTGCCTACTGACTTTTTCTAAACCGTATGGACGGGGGGAGGTTTCACTTGCACAAGAAAATTAGGGTTAAGAAGACTGAAGTTAGGGTTAGGGTTGGTGAGACCGGGCTTCCCAGGCAGGAACCAGGGCCTCTGTGAAGGATAGCTTGGTGGAACAGATGGAGTTGGCAATCGGGATGGCTTGCCTACTGACTTTTTCTAAACCGTATGGACGGGGGGATGTTTCACTTGCACAAGAAAATTAGGGTTAAGACTCAAGTTAGGGTTAGGGTTGGGGAGACTGGGCTTCCCAGGCGGGAATCTGGGTTTCGGTGTAGCCTAGCTTGGTGAAACAGACTGAGTGGGCCATCGGGATAGCTTTCCTTCTGGCTTTCTGTGCACTGTAAGGACAGGGTATCGTTTCAGTTGCACAAGAAAATTTGTGTAAAAACTCAAGTTAGGGTTAGGGTTGGGGAGACTGCGGATCCCAAGCGTGATCCTGGGCTTCGGTGCAGGCCAGCTTGGTGAAAAAGACTGAGTGGGCCATCGGGATAGCTTGCCTACTTTCTTTTTGTACACCGTTTGGACGGGGGAATGTTTCAGTTGCACAAGAAAATTAGGGCCAAGACTCTAGTTAGGGTTAAGGTTGTGGAGGCTAGGCTTCCCTGCAGGGAACCAGACCCTCTGTGAAGCCTAGCTTGGTGAAACAGACTTGAGTGGGCCACCAGGATGGCTTCCCTACTCCGTTTTAGTACATCGTGTCCATGGGGGGATGTTTCCGTTGCAGAAGTACATTAGCCTTAAGACCCAAATTAGGGTTAGGGTTATGGAGGCTGGGCTTCCCAGGCAGGAACTACGTCCTCGATGAAGCCGAGCCTGGTGAAACAGACTGAGTGGGCCATCAGGATTGCTTGCCTACTGTCTTTTTGTATGCTGTATGGACGAGGGGATGTTTCAGTCGCACAGGAAAATTAGGATTAATACCCAAGGTAGGGCTGGGTTGGGGAGACTGTGGTTCCCAGGCAGCAACCAGGGCCTCTGTGAATGCTAGCTTGGTGGAACAGATTGAGTTGGCAATCGGGATGGCTTGCCTACTGACTTTTTCTAAACCGTATGGACGGGGGGATGTTTCACTTGCACAAGAAAATTAGGGTTAAGAAGACTCAACTTAGGGTTAGGGTTGGTGAGACCGGGCTTCCAAGGCAGGAACAAGGGCCTCCGTGAATGCTAGCTTGGTGGAACAGATTGAGTTGGCAATCGGGATGGCTTGCCTACTGACTTTTTCTAAACCGTATGGACGGGGGGATGTTTCACTTGCACAAGAAAATTAGGGTTAAGACTCAAGTTAGGGTTAGGGTTGGGGAGACTGGGCTTCCCAGGCGGGATCCTGGGCTTCGGTGTAGCCTAGCTTGGTGAAACAGACTGAGTGGGCCATCGGGATAGCTTTCCTACTGGCTTTCTGTGCACTGTAAGGACGGGGTATCGTTTCAGTTGCACAAGAAAATTTGTGTAAAAACTCAAGTTAGGGTTAGGGTTGGGGAGACTGCGGATCCCAAGCGTGATCCTGGGCTTCGGTGCAGCCTAGCTTGGTGAAAAAGACTGAGTGGGCCATCGGGATAGCTTGCCTACTTTCTTTTTGTACACCGTTTGGACGGGGGAATGTTTCAGTTGCACAAGAAAATTAGGGCCAAGACTCTAGTTAGGGGTAAGGTTGGGGAGGTTAGGCTTCCCTGGAGGGAACCAGACACTCTGTGAAGCCTAGCTTGGTGAAACAGACTTGAGTGGGACACCAGGATGGCTTTCCTACTCCGTTTTAGTACACCGTATCCATGGGGGGATGTTTCCATTGCAGAAGAACATTAGCATTAAAACACAAATTAGGGTTATGGTTATGGAGGCAGGGCTTCCCAGGCAGGAACTACGGCCTCGATGAAGCCGAGCCTGGTGAAACAAACTGAGTGGGCCATCAGGATTGCTTGCCTACTGTCTTTTTGTACGCTGTATGGACGAGGGGATGTTTCAGTCGCACAGGAAAATTAGGATTAATACCCAAGTGAGGGCTGGGTTGGGGAGACTGTGGTTCCCAGGCAGCAACCAGGGCCTCTGTGAATGCTAGCTTGGTGGAACAGATTGAGTTGGCAATCGGGATGGCTTGCCTACTGACTTTTTCTAAACCGTATGGACGGGGGGATGTTTCACTTGCACAAGAAAATTAGGGTTAAGAAGACTCAAGTTAGGGTTAGGGTTGGTGAGACCGGGCTTCCCAGGCAGGAACCAGGGCCTCTGTGAATGCTAGCTTGGTGGAACAGATTGAGTTGGCAATCGGGATGGCTTGCCTACTGACTTTTTCTAAACCGTATGGACGGGGGGATGTTTCACTTGCACAAGAAAATTAGGGTTAAGACTCAAGTTAGGGTTAGGGTTGGGGAGACTGGGCTTCCCAGGCGGGATCCTGGGCTTCGGTGTAGCCTAGCTTGGTGAAACAGACTGAGTGGGCCATCGGGATAGCTTTCCTTCTGGCTTTCTGTGCACTGTAAGGACAGGGTATCGTTTCAGTTGCACAAGAAAATTTGTGTAAAAACTCAAGTTAGGGTTAGGGTTGGGGAGACTGCGGATCCCAAGCGTGATCCTGGGCTTCGGTGCAGGCCAGCTTGGTGAAAAAGACTGAGTGGGCCATCGGGATAGCTTGCCTACTTTCTTTTTGTACACCGTTTGGACGGGGGAATGTTTCAGTTGCACAAGAAAATTAGGGCCAAGACTCTAGTTAGGGTTAAGGTTGGGGAGGCTAGGCTTCCCTGCAGGGAACCAGACCCTCTGTGAAGCCTAGCTTGGTGAAACAGACTTGAGTGGGCCACCAGGATGGCTTCCCTACTCCGTTTTAGTACATCGTGTCCATGGGGGGATGTTTCCGTTGCAGAAGTACATTAGCCTTAAGACCCAAATTAGGGTTAGGGTTATGGAGGCTGGGCTTCCCAGGCAGGAACTACGGCCTCGATGAAGCCGAGCCTGGTGAAACAAACTGAGTGGGCCATCAGGATTGCTTGCCTACTGTCTTTTTGTACGCTGTATGGACGAGGGGATGTTTCAGTTGCACAGGAAAATTAGGATTAATACCCAAGGTAGGTCTGGGTTGGGGAGACTGTGCTTCCCAGGCAGGAACCAGGGCCTCTGTGAAGGCTAGCTTGGTGGAACAGATTGAGTTGGCAATCGGGATGGCTTGCCTACTGACTTTTTCTAAACCGTATGGACGGGGGGAGGTTTCACTTGCACAAGAAAATTAGGGTTAAGAAGACTGAAGTTAGGGTTAGGGTTGGTGAGACCGGGCTTCCCAGGCAGGAACCAGGGCCTCTGTGAAGGATAGCTTGGTGGAACAGATGGAGTTGGCAATCGGGATGGCTTGCCTACTGCCTTTTTCTAAACCGTATGGACGGGGGGATGTTTCACTTGCACAAGAAAATTAGGGTTAAGAAGACTCAAGTTAGGGTTAGGGTTGGTGAGACCGGGCTTCCCAGGCAGGAACCAGGGCCTCTGTGAAGGCTAGCTTTGTGGAACAGATTGAGTTGGCAATCGGGATGGCTTGCCTACTGACTTTTTCTAAACCGTATGGACGGGGGGATGTTTCACTTGCACAAGAAAAGTAGGGTTAAGACTCAAGTTAGTGTTAGGGTTGGGGAGACTGGGCTTCCCAGGCGGGATCCTGGGCTTCGGTGTAGCCTAGCTTGGTGAAACAGACTGAGTGGGCCATCGGGATAGCTTTCCTTCTGGCTTTCTGTGCACTGTAAGGACAGGGTATCTTTTCAGTTGCACAAGAAAATTTGTGTAAAAACTCAAGTTAGGGTTAGGGTTGGGGAGACTGCGGATCCCAAGCGTGATCCTGGGCTTCGGTGCAGGCCAGCTTGGTGAAAAAGACTGAGTGGGCCATCGGGATAGCTTGCCTACTTTCTTTTTGTACACCGTTTGGACGGGGGAATGTTTCAGTTGCACAAGAAAATTAGGGCCAAGACTCTAGTTAGGGTTAAGGTTGTGGAGGCTAGGCTTCCCTGCAGGGAACCAGACCCTCTGTGAAGCCTAGCTTGGTGAAACAGACTTGAGTGGGCCACCAGGATGGCTTCCCTACTCCGTTTTAGTACATCGTGTCCATGGGGGGATGTTTCCGTTGCAGAAGTACATTAGCCTTAAGACCCAAATTAGGGTTAGGGTTATGGAGGCTGGGCTTCCCAGGCAGGAACTACGTCCTCGATGAAGCCGAGCCTGGTGAAACAGACTGAGTGGGCCATCAGGATTGCTTGCCTACTGTCTTTTTGTATGCTGTATGGACGAGGGGATGTTTCAGTCGCACAGGAAAATTAGGATTAATACCCAAGTGAGGGCTGGGTTGGGGAGGCTGTGGTTCCCAGGCAGCAACCAGGGCCTCTGTGAATGCTAGCTTGGTGGAACAGATTGAGTTGGCAATCGGGATGGCTTGCCTACTGACTTTTTCTAAACCGTATGGACGGGGGGAGGTTTCACTTGCACAAGAAAATTAGGGTTAAGAAGACTCAAGTTAGGGTTAGGGTTGGTGAGACCGGGCTTCCCAGGCAGGAACCAGGGCCTCTGTGAATGCTAGCTTGGTGGAACAGATTGAGTTGGCAATCGGGATGGCTTGCCTACTGACTTTTTCTAAACCGTATGGACGGGGGGATGTTTCACTTGCACAAGAAAATTAGGGTTAAGACTCAAGTTAGGGTTAGGGTTGGGGAGACTGGGCTTCCCAGGCGGGATCCTGGGCTTCGGTGTAGCCTAGCTTGGTGAAACAGACTGAGTGGGCCATCGGGATAGCTTTCCTTCTGGCTTTCTGTGCACTGTAAGGACAGGGTATCGTTTCAGTTGCACAAGAAAATTTGTGTAAAAACTCAAGTTAGGGTTAGGGTTGGGGAGACTGCGGATCCCAAGCGTGATCCTGGGCTTCGGTGCAGGCCAGCTTGGTGAAAAAGACTGAGTGGGCCATCGGGATAGCTTGCCTACTTTCTTTTTGTACACCGTTTGGACGGGGGAATGTTTCAGTTGCACAAGAAAATTAGGGCCAAGACTCTAGTTAGGGTTAAGGTTGGGGAGGCTAGGCTTCCCTGCAGGGAACCAGACCCTCTGTGAAGCCTAGCTTGGTGAAACAGACTTGAGTGGGCCACCAGGATGGCTTCCCTACTCCGTTTTAGTACATCGTGTCCATGGGGGGATGTTTCCGTTGCAGAAGTACATTAGCCTTAAGACCCAAATTAGGGTTAGGGTTATGGAGGCTGGGCTTCCCAGGCAGGAACTACGGCCTCGATGAAGCCGAGCCTGGTGAAACAAACTGAGTGGGCCATCAGGATTGCTTGCCTACTGTCTTTTTGTACGCTGTATGGACGAGGGGATGTTTCAGTTGCACAGGAAAATTAGGATTAATACCCAAGTGAGGGCTGGGTTGGGGAGACTGTGCTTCCCAGGCAGGAACCAGGGCCTCTGTGAAGGCTAGCTTGGTGGAACAGATTGAGTTGGCAATCGGGATGGCTTGCCTACTGACTTTTTCTAAACCGTATGGACGGGGGGAGGTTTCACTTGCACAAGAAAATTAGGGTTAAGAAGACTGAAGTTAGGGTTAGGGTTGGTGAGACCGGGCTTCCCAGGCAGGAACCAGGGCCTCTGTGAAGGATAGCTTGGTGGAACAGATGGAGTTGGCAATCGGGATGGCTTGCCTACTGCCTTTTTCTAAACCGTATGGACGGGGGGATGTTTCACTTGCACAAGAAAATTAGGGTTAAGACTCAAGTTAGGGTTAGGGTTGGGGAGACTGGGCTTCCCAGGCGGGAATCTGGGTTTCGGTGTAGCCTAGCTTGGTGAAACAGACTGAGTGGGCCATCGGGATAGCTTTCCTTCTGGCTTTCTGTGCACTGTAAGGACAGGGTATCATTTCAGTTGCACAAGAAAATTTGTGTAAAAACTCAAGTTAGGGTTAGGGTTGGGGAGACTGCGGATCCCAAGCGTGATCCTGGGCTTCGGTGCAGGCCAGCTTGGTGAAAAAGACTGAGTGGGCCATCGGGATAGCTTGCCTACTTTCTTTTTGTACACCGTTTGGACGGGGGAATGTTTCAGTTGCACAAGAAAATTAGGGCCAAGACTCTAGTTAGGGTTAAGGTTGTGGAGGCTAGGCTTCCCTGCAGGGAACCAGACCCTCTGTGAAGCCTAGCTTGGTGAAACAGACTTGAGTGGGCCACCAGGATGGCTTCCCTACTCCGTTTTAGTACATCGTGTCCATGGGGGGATGTTTCCGTTGCAGAAGTACATTAGCCTTAAGACCCAAATTAGGGTTAGGGTTATGGAGGCTGGGCTTCCCAGGCAGGAACTACGTCCTCGATGAAGCCGAGCCTGGTGAAACAGACTGAGTGGGCCATCAGGATTGCTTGCCTACTGTCTTTTTGTATGCTGTATGGACGAGGGGATGTTTCAGTTGCACAGGAAAATTAGGATTAATACCCAAGTGAGGGCTGGGTTGGGGAGACTGTGCTTCCCAGGCAGGAACCAGGGCCTCTGTGAAGGCTAGCTTGGTGGAACAGATTGAGTTGGCAATCGGGATGGCTTGCCTACTGACTTTTTCTAAACCGTATGGACGGGGGGAGGTTTCACTTGCACAAGAAAATTAGGGTTAAGAAGACTGAAGTTAGGGTTAGGGTTGGTGAGACCGGGCTTCCCAGGCAGGAACCAGGGCCTCTGTGAAGGATAGCTTGGTGGAACAGATGGAGTTGGCAATCGGGATGGCTTGCCTACTGACTTTTTCTAAACCGTATGGACGGGGGGATGTTTCACTTGCACAAGAAAATTAGGGTTAAGACTCAAGTTAGGGTTAGGGTTGGGGAGACTGGGCTTCCCAGGCGGGAATCTGGGTTTCGGTGTAGCCTAGCTTGGTGAAACAGACTGAGTGGGCCATCGGGATAGCTTTCCTTCTGGCTTTCTGTGCACTGTAAGGACAGGGTATCGTTTCAGTTGCACAAGAAAATTTGTGTAAAAACTCAAGTTAGGGTTAGGGTTGGGGAGACTGCGGATCCCAAGCGTGATCCTGGGCTTCGGTGCAGGCCAGCTTGGTGAAAAAGACTGAGTGGGCCATCGGGATAGCTTGCCTACTTTCTTTTTGTACACCGTTTGGACGGGGGAATGTTTCAGTTGCACAAGAAAATTAGGGCCAAGACTCTAGTTAGGGTTAAGGTTGTGGAGGCTAGGCTTCCCTGCAGGGAACCAGACCCTCTGTGAAGCCTAGCTTGGTGAAACAGACTTGAGTGGGCCACCAGGATGGCTTCCCTACTCCGTTTTAGTACATCGTGTCCATGGGGGGATGTTTCCGTTGCAGAAGTACATTAGCCTTAAGACCCAAATTAGGGTTAGGGTTATGGAGGCTGGGCTTCCCAGGCAGGAACTACGTCCTCGATGAAGCCGAGCCTGGTGAAACAGACTGAGTGGGCCATCAGGATTGCTTGCCTACTGTCTTTTTGTATGCTGTATGGACGAGGGGATGTTTCAGTCGCACAGGAAAATTAGGATTAATACCCAAGGTAGGGCTGGGTTGGGGAGACTGTGGTTCCCAGGCAGCAACCAGGGCCTCTGTGAATGCTAGCTTGGTGGAACAGATTGAGTTGGCAATCGGGATGGCTTGCCTACTGACTTTTTCTAAACCGTATGGACGGGGGGATGTTTCACTTGCACAAGAAAATTAGGGTTAAGAAGACTCAACTTAGGGTTAGGGTTGGTGAGACCGGGCTTCCAAGGCAGGAACAAGGGCCTCTGTGAATGCTAGCTTGGTGGAACAGATTGAGTTGGCAATCGGGATGGCTTGCCTACTGACTTTTTCTAAACCGTATGGACGGGGGGATGTTTCACTTGCACAAGAAAATTAGGGTTAAGACTCAAGTTAGGGTTAGGGTTGGGGAGACTGGGCTTCCCAGGCGGGATCCTGGGCTTCGGTGTAGCCTAGCTTGGTGAAACAGACTGAGTGGGCCATCGGGATAGCTTTCCTACTGGCTTTCTGTGCACTGTAAGGACGGGGTATCGTTTCAGTTGCACAAGAAAATTTGTGTAAAAACTCAAGTTAGGGTTAGGGTTGGGGAGACTGCGGATCCCAAGCGTGATCCTGGGCTTCGGTGCAGCCTAGCTTGGTGAAAAAGACTGAGTGGGCCATCGGGATAGCTTGCCTACTTTCTTTTTGTACACCGTTTGGACGGGGGAATGTTTCAGTTGCACAAGAAAATTAGGGCCAAGACTCTAGTTAGGGGTAAGGTTGGGGAGGTTAGGCTTCCCTGGAGGGAACCAGACACTCTGTGAAGCCTAGCTTGGTGAAACAGACTTGAGTGGGACACCAGGATGGCTTTCCTACTCCGTTTTAGTACACCGTATCCATGGGGGGATGTTTCCATTGCAGAAGAACATTAGCATTAAAACACAAATTAGGGTTATGGTTATGGAGGCAGGGCTTCCCAGGCAGGAACTACGGCCTCGATGAAGCCGAGCCTGGTGAAACAAACTGAGTGGGCCATCAGGATTGCTTGCCTACTGTCTTTTTGTACGCTGTATGGACGAGGGGATGTTTCAGTCGCACAGGAAAATTAGGATTAATACCCAAGTGAGGGCTCGGTTGGGGAGGCTGTGGTTCCCAGGCAGCAACCAGGGCCTCTGTGAATGCTAGCTTGGTGGAACAGATTGAGTTGGCAATCGGGATGGCTTGCCTACTGACTTTTTCTAAACCGTATGGACGGGGGGAGGTTTCACTTGCACAAGAAAATTAGGGTTAAGAAGACTCAAGTTAGGGTTAGGGTTGGTGAGACCGGGCTTCCCAGGCAGGAACCAGGGCCTCTGTGAATGCTAGCTTGGTGGAACAGATTGAGTTGGCAATCGGGATGGCTTGCCTACTGACTTTTTCTAAACCGTATGGACGGGGGGATGTTTCACTTGCACAAGAAAATTAGGGTTAAGACTCAAGTTAGGGTTAGGGTTGGGGAGACTGGGCTTCCCAGGCGGGATCCTGGGCTTCGGTGTAGCCTAGCTTGGTGAAACAGACTGAGTGGGCCATCGGGATAGCTTTCCTTCTGGCTTTCTGTGCACTGTAAGGACAGGGTATCGTTTCAGTTGCACAAGAAAATTTGTGTAAAAACTCAAGTTAGGGTTAGGGTTGGGGAGACTGCGGATCCCAAGCGTGATCCTGGGCTTCGGTGCAGGCCAGCTTGGTGAAAAAGACTGAGTGGGCCATCGGGATAGCTTGCCTACTTTCTTTTTGTACACCGTTTGGACGGGGGAATGTTTCAGTTGCACAAGAAAATTAGGGCCAAGACTCTAGTTAGGGTTAAGGTTGGGGAGGCTAGGCTTCCCTGCAGGGAACCAGACCCTCTGTGAAGCCTAGCTTGGTGAAACAGACTTGAGTGGGCCACCAGGATGGCTTCCCTACTACGTTTTAGTACATCGTGTCCATGGGGGGATGTTTCCGTTGCAGAAGTACATTAGCCTTAAGACCCAAATTAGGGTTAGGGTTATGGAGGCTGGGCTTCCCAGGCAGGAACTACGTCCTCGATGAAGCCGAGCCTGGTGAAACAGACTGAGTGGGCCATCAGGATTGCTTGCCTACTGTCTTTTTGTATGCTGTATGGACGAGGGGATGTTTCAGTCGCACAGGAAAATTAGGATTAATACCCAAGTGAGGGCTGGGTTGGGGAGACTGTGCTTCCCAGGCAGGAACCAGGGCCTCTGTGAAGGCTAGCTTGGTGGAACAGATTGAGTTGGCAATCGGGATGGCTTGCCTACTGACTTTTTCTAAACCGTATGGACGGGGGGAGGTTTCACTTGCACAAGAAAATTAGGGTTAAGAAGACTCAAGTTAGGGTTAGGGTTGGTGAGACCGGGCTTCCCAGGCAGGAACCAGGGCCTCTGTGAAGGATAGCTTGGTGGAACAGATGGAGTTGGCAATCGGGATGGCTTGCCTACTGACTTTTTCTAAACCGTATGGACGGGGGGATGTTTCACTTGCACAAGAAAATTAGGGTTAAGACTCAAGTTAGGGTTAGGGTTGGGGAGACTGGGCTTCCCAGGCGGGAATCTGGGTTTCGGTGTAGCCTAGCTTGGTGAAACAGACTGAGTGGGCCATCGGGATAGCTTTCCTTCTGGCTTTCTGTGCACTGTAAGGACAGGGTATCGTTTCAGTTGCACAAGAAAATTTGTGTAAAAACTCAAGTTAGGGTTAGGGTTGGGGAGACTGCGGATCCCAAGCGTGATCCTGGGCTTCGGTGCAGGCCAGCTTGGTGAAAAAGACTGAGTGGGCCATCGGGATAGCTTGCCTACTTTCTTTTTGTACACCGTTTGGACGGGGGAATGTTTCAGTTGCACAAGAAAATTAGGGCCAAGACTCTAGTTAGGGTTAAGGTTGTGGAGGCTAGGCTTCCCTGCAGGGAACCAGACCCTCTGTGAAGCCTAGCTTGGTGAAACAGACTTGAGTGGGCCACCAGGATGGCTTCCCTACTCCGTTTTAGTACATCGTGTCCATGGGGGGATGTTTCCGTTGCAGAAGTACATTAGCCTTAAGACCCAAATTAGGGTTAGGGTTATGGAGGCTGGGCTTCCCAGGCAGGAACTACGTCCTCGATGAAGCCGAGCCTGGTGAAACAGACTGAGTGGGCCATCAGGATTGCTTGCCTACTGTCTTTTTGTATGCTGTATGGACGAGGGGATGTTTCAGTCGCACAGGAAAATTAGGATTAATACCCAAGGTAGGGCTGGGTTGGGGAGACTGTGGTTCCCAGGCAGCAACCAGGGCCTCTGTGAATGCTAGCTTGGTGGAACAGATTGAGTTGGCAATCGGGATGGCTTGCCTACTGACTTTTTCTAAACCGTATGGACGGGGGGATGTTTCACTTGCACAAGAAAATTAGGGTTAAGAAGACTCAACTTAGGGTTAGGGTTGGTGAGACCGGGCTTCCAAGGCAGGAACAAGGGCCTCTGTGAATGCTAGCTTGGTGGAACAGATTGAGTTGGCAATCGGGATGGCTTGCCTACTGACTTTTTCTAAACCGTATGGACGGGGGGATGTTTCACTTGCACAAGAAAATTAGGGTTAAGACTCAAGTTAGGGTTAGGGTTGGGGAGACTGGGCTTCCCAGGCGGGATCCTGGGCTTCGGTGTAGCCTAGCTTGGTGAAACAGACTGAGTGGGCCATCGGGATAGCTTTCCTACTGGCTTTCTGTGCACTGTAAGGACGGGGTATCGTTTCAGTTGCACAAGAAAATTTGTGTAAAAACTCAAGTTAGGGTTAGGGTTGGGGAGACTGCGGATCCCAAGCGTGATCCTGGGCTTCGGTGCAGCCTAGCTTGGTGAAAAAGACTGAGTGGGCCATCGGGATAGCTTGCCTACTTTCTTTTTGTACACCGTTTGGACGGGGGAATGTTTCAGTTGCACAAGAAAATTAGGGCCAAGACTCTAGTTAGGGGTAAGGTTGGGGAGGTTAGGCTTCCCTGGAGGGAACCAGACACTCTGTGAAGCCTAGCTTGGTGAAACAGACTTGAGTGGGACACCAGGATGGCTTTCCTACTCCGTTTTAGTACACCGTATCCATGGGGGGATGTTTCCATTGCAGAAGAACATTAGCATTAAAACACAAATTAGGGTTATGGTTATGGAGGCAGGGCTTCCCAGGCAGGAACTACGGCCTCGATGAAGCCGAGCCTGGTGAAACAAACTGAGTGGGCCATCAGGATTGCTTGCCTACTGTCTTTTTGTACGCTGTATGGACGAGGGGATGTTTCAGTCGCACAGGAAAATTAGGATTAATACCCAAGTGAGGGCTCGGTTGGGGAGGCTGTGGTTCCCAGGCAGCAACCAGGGCCTCTGTGAATGCTAGCTTGGTGGAACAGATTGAGTTGGCAATCGGGATGGCTTGCCTACTGACTTTTTCTAAACCGTATGGACGGGGGGAGGTTTCACTTGCACAAGAAAATTAGGGTTAAGAAGACTCAAGTTAGGGTTAGGGTTGGTGAGACCGGGCTTCCCAGGCAGGAACCAGGGCCTCTGTGAATGCTAGCTTGGTGGAACAGATTGAGTTGGCAATCGGGATGGCTTGCCTACTGACTTTTTCTAAACCGTATGGACGGGGGGATGTTTCACTTGCACAAGAAAATTAGGGTTAAGACTCAAGTTAGGGTTAGGGTTGGGGAGACTGGGCTTCCCAGGCGGGATCCTGGGCTTCGGTGTAGCCTAGCTTGGTGAAACAGACTGAGTGGGCCATCGGGATAGCTTTCCTTCTGGCTTTCTGTGCACTGTAAGGACAGGGTATCGTTTCAGTTGCACAAGAAAATTTGTGTAAAAACTCAAGTTAGGGTTAGGGTTGGGGAGACTGCGGATCCCAAGCGTGATCCTGGGCTTCGGTGCAGGCCAGCTTGGTGAAAAAGACTGAGTGGGCCATCGGGATAGCTTGCCTACTTTCTTTTTGTACACCGTTTGGACGGGGGAATGTTTCAGTTGCACAAGAAAATTAGGGCCAAGACTCTAGTTAGGGTTAAGGTTGGGGAGGCTAGGCTTCCCTGCAGGGAACCAGACCCTCTGTGAAGCCTAGCTTGGTGAAACAGACTTGAGTGGGCCACCAGGATGGCTTCCCTACTCCGTTTTAGTACATCGTGTCCATGGGGGGATGTTTCCGTTGCAGAAGTACATTAGCCTTAAGACCCAAATTAGGGTTAGGGTTATGGAGGCTGGGCTTCCCAGGCAGGAACTACGGCCTCGATGAAGCCGAGCCTGGTGAAACAAACTGAGTGGGCCATCAGGATTGCTTGCCTACTGTCTTTTTGTACGCTGTATGGACGAGGGGATGTTTCAGTTGCACAGGAAAATTAGGATTAATACCCAAGGTAGGTCTGGGTTGGGGAGACTGTGCTTCCCAGGCAGGAACCAGGGCCTCTGTGAAGGCTAGCTTGGTGGAACAGATTGAGTTGGCAATCGGGATGGCTTGCCTACTGACTTTTTCTAAACCGTATGGACGGGGGGAGGTTTCACTTGCACAAGAAAATTAGGGTTAAGAAGACTCAAGTTAGGGTTAGGGTTGGTGAGACCGGGCTTCCCAGGCAGGAACCAGGGCCTCTGTGAAGGCTAGCTTGGTGGAACAGATTGAGTTGGCAATCGGGATGGCTTGCCTACTGACTTTTTCTAAACCGTATGGACGGGGGGATGTTTCACTTGCACAAGAAAATTAGGGTTAAGACTCAAGTTAGGGTTAGGGTTGGGGAGACTGGGCTTCCCAGGCGGGATCCTGGGCTTCGGTGTAGCCTAGCTTGGTGAAACAGACTGAGTGGGCCATCGGGATAGCTTTCCTTCTGGCTTTCTGTGCACTGTAAGGACAGGGTATCTTTTCAGTTGCACAAGAAAATTTGTGTAAAAACTCAAGTTAGGGTTAGGGTTGGGGAGACTGCGGATCCCAAGCGTGATCCTGGGCTTCGGTGCAGGCCAGCTTGGTGAAAAAGACTGAGTGGGCCATCGGGATAGCTTGCCTACTTTCTTTTTGTACACCATTTGGACGGGGGAATGTTTCAGTTGCACAAGAAAATTAGGGCCAAGACTCTAGTTAGGGTTAAGGTTGGGGAGGCTAGGCTTCCGTGCAGGGAACCAGACCCTCTGTGAAGCCTAGCTTGGTGAAACAGACTTGAGTGGGCCACCAGGATGGCTTCCCTACTCCGTTTTAGTACATCGTGTCCATGGGGGGATGTTTCCGTTGCAGAAGTACATTAGCCTTAAGACCCAAATTAGGGTTAGGGTTATGGAGGCTGGGCTTCCCAGGCAGGAACTATGGCCTCGATGAAGCCGAGCCTGGTGAAACAGACTGAGTGGGCCATCAGGATTGCTTGCCTACTGTCTTTTTGTATGCTGTATGGACGAGGGGATGTTTCAGTCGCACAGGAAAATTAGGATTAATACCCAAGTGAGGGCTGGGTTGGGGAGACTGTGGTTCCCAGGCAGCAACCAGGGCCTCTGTGAATGCTAGCTTGGTGGAACAGATTGAGTTGGCAATCGGGATGGCTTGCCTACTGACTTTTTCTAAACCGTATGGACGGGGGGATGTTTCACTTGCACAAGAAAATTAGGGTTAAGAAGACTGAAGTTAGGGTTAGGGTTGGTGAGACCGGGCTTCCCAGGCAGGAACCAGGGCCTCTGTGAATGCTAGCTTGGTGGAACAGATTGAGTTGGCAATCGGGATGGCTTGCCTACTGACTTTTTCTAAACCGTATGGACGGGGGGATGTTTCACTTGCACAAGAAAATTAGGGTTAAGACTCAAGTTAGGGTTAGGGTTGGGGAGACTGGGCTTCCCAGGCGGGATCCTGGGCTTCGGTGTAGCCTAGCTTGGTGAAACAGACTGAGTGGGCCATCGGGATAGCTTTCCTACTGGCTTTCTGTGCACTGTAAGGACGGGGTATCGTTTCAGTTGCACAAGAAAATTTGTGTAAAAACTCAAGTTAGGGTTAGGGTTGGGGAGACTGCGGATCCCAAGCGTGATCCTGGGCTTCGGTGCAGCCTAGCTTGGTGAAAAAGACTGAGTGGGCCATCGGGATAGCTTGCCTACTTTCTTTTTGTACACCGTTTGGACGGGGGAATGTTTCAGTTGCACAAGAAAATTAGGGCCAAGACTCTAGTTAGGGGTAAGGTTGGGGAGGTTAGGCTTCCCTGGAGGGAACCAGACACACTGTGAAGCCTAGCTTGGTGAAACAGACTTGAGTGGGACACCAGGATGGCTTTCCTACTCCGTTTTAGTACACCGTATCCATGGGGGGATGTTTCCATTGCAGAAGAACATTAGCATTAAAACACAAATTAGGGTTATGGTTATGGAGGCAGGGCTTCCCAGGCAGGAACTACGGCCTCGATGAAGCCGAGCCTGGTGAAACAAACTGAGTGGGCCATCAGGATTGCTTGCCTACTGTCTTTTTGTACGCTGTATGGACGAGGGGATGTTTCAGTCGCACAGGAAAATTAGGATTAATACCCAAGTGAGGGCTCGGTTGGGGAGGCTGTGGTTCCCAGGCAGCAACCAGGGCCTCTGTGAATGCTAGCTTGGTGGAACAGATTGAGTTGGCAATCGGGATGGCTTGCCTACTGACTTTTTCTAAACCGTATGGACGGGGGGAGGTTTCACTTGCACAAGAAAATTAGGGTTAAGAAGACTCAAGTTAGGGTTAGGGTTGGTGAGACCGGGCTTCCCAGGCAGGAACCAGGGCCTCTGTGAATGCTAGCTTGGTGGAACAGATTGAGTTGGCAATCGGGATGGCTTGCCTACTGACTTTTTCTAAACCGTATGGACGGGGGGATGTTTCACTTGCACAAGAAAATTAGGGTTAAGACTCAAGTTAGGGTTAGGGTTGGGGAGACTGGGCTTCCCAGGCGGGATCCTGGGCTTCGGTGTAGCCTAGCTTGGTGAAACAGACTGAGTGGGCCATCGGGATAGCTTTCCTTCTGGCTTTCTGTGCACTGTAAGGACAGGGTATCGTTTCAGTTGCACAAGAAAATTTGTGTAAAAACTCAAGTTAGGGTTAGGGTTGGGGAGACTGCGGATCCCAAGCGTGATCCTGGGCTTCGGTGCAGGCCAGCTTGGTGAAAAAGACTGAGTGGGCCATCGGGATAGCTTGCCTACTTTCTTTTTGTACACCGTTTGGACGGGGGAATGTTTCAGTTGCACAAGAAAATTAGGGCCAAGACTCTAGTTAGGGTTAAGGTTGGGGAGGCTAGGCTTCCCTGCAGGGAACCAGACCCTCTGTGAAGCCTAGCTTGGTGAAACAGACTTGAGTGGGCCACCAGGATGGCTTCCCTACTCCGTTTTAGTACATCGTGTCCATGGGGGGATGTTTCCGTTGCAGAAGTACATTAGCCTTAAGACCCAAATTAGGGTTAGGGTTATGGAGGCTGGGCTTCCCAGGCAGGAACTACGGCCTCGATGAAGCCGAGCCTGGTGAAACAAACTGAGTGGGCCATCAGGATTGCTTGCCTACTGTCTTTTTGTACGCTGTATGGACGAGGGGATGTTTCAGTTGCACAGGAAAATTAGGATTAATACCCAAGGTAGGTCTGGGTTGGGGAGACTGTGCTTCCCAGGCAGGAACCAGGGCCTCTGTGAAGGCTAGCTTGGTGGAACAGATTGAGTTGGCAATCGGGATGGCTTGCCTACTGACTTTTTCTAAACCGTATGGACGGGGGGAGGTTTCACTTGCACAAGAAAATTAGGGTTAAGAAGACTCAAGTTAGGGTTAGGGTTGGTGAGACCGGGCTTCCCAGGCAGGAACCAGGGCCTCTGTGAAGGCTAGCTTGGTGGAACAGATTGAGTTGGCAATCGGGATGGCTTGCCTACTGACTTTTTCTAAACCGTATGGACGGGGGGATGTTTCACTTGCACAAGAAAATTAGGGTTAAGACTCAAGTTAGGGTTAGGGTTGGGGAGACTGGGCTTCCCAGGCGGGATCCTGGGCTTCGGTGTAGCCTAGCTTGGTGAAACAGACTGAGTGGGCCATCGGGATAGCTTTCCTTCTGGCTTTCTGTGCACTGTAAGGACAGGGTATCTTTTCAGTTGCACAAGAAAATTTGTGTAAAAACTCAAGTTAGGGTTAGGGTTGGGGAGACTGCGGATCCCAAGCGTGATCCTGGGCTTCGGTGCAGGCCAGCTTGGTGAAAAAGACTGAGTGGGCCATCGGGATAGCTTGCCTACTTTCTTTTTGTACACCATTTGGACGGGGGAATGTTTCAGTTGCACAAGAAAATTAGGGCCAAGACTCTAGTTAGGGTTAAGGTTGGGGAGGCTAGGCTTCCGTGCAGGGAACCAGACCCTCTGTGAAGCCTAGCTTGGTGAAACAGACTTGAGTGGGCCACCAGGATGGCTTCCCTACTCCGTTTTAGTACATCGTGTCCATGGGGGGATGTTTCCGTTGCAGAAGTACATTAGCCTTAAGACCCAAATTAGGGTTAGGGTTATGGAGGCTGGGCTTCCCAGGCAGGAACTATGGCCTCGATGAAGCCGAGCCTGGTGAAACAGACTGAGTGGGCCATCAGGATTGCTTGCCTACTGTCTTTTTGTATGCTGTATGGACGAGGGGATGTTTCAGTCGCACAGGAAAATTAGGATTAATACCCAAGTGAGGGCTGGGTTGGGGAGACTGTGGTTCCCAGGCAGCAACCAGGGCCTCTGTGAATGCTAGCTTGGTGGAACAGATTGAGTTGGCAATCGGGATGGCTTGCCTACTGACTTTTTCTAAACCGTATGGACGGGGGGATGTTTCACTTGCACAAGAAAATTAGGGTTAAGAAGACTGAAGTTAGGGTTAGGGTTGGTGAGACCGGGCTTCCCAGGCAGGAACCAGGGCCTCTGTGAATGCTAGCTTGGTGGAACAGATTGAGTTGGCAATCGGGATGGCTTGCCTACTGACTTTTTCT
The DNA here is from genome assembly GCF_057233095.1 of Heloderma suspectum. Classification (NCBI taxonomy): domain Eukaryota; kingdom Metazoa; phylum Chordata; class Lepidosauria; order Squamata; family Helodermatidae; genus Heloderma; species Heloderma suspectum. Next base: position 150,913,740 of record NC_139459.1, on the reverse strand, counting down.
AAACCGTATGGACGGGGGGATGTTTCACTTGCACAAGAAAATTAGGGTTAAGACTCAAGTTAGGGTTAGGGTTGGGGAGACTGGGCTTCCCAGGCGGGATCCTGGGCTTCGGTGTAGCCTAGCTTGGTGAAACAGACTGAGTGGGCCATCGGGATAGCTTTCCTACTGGCTTTCTGTGCACTGTAAGGACGGGGTATCGTTTCAGTTGCACAAGAAAATTTGTGTAAAAACTCAAGTTAGGGTTAGGGTTGGGGAGACTGCGGATCCCAAGCGTGATCCTGGGCTTCGGTGAAGCCTAGCTTGGTGAAAAAGACTGAGTGGGCCATCGGGATAGCTTGCCTACTTTCTTTTTGTACACCGTTTGGACGGGGGAATGTTTCAGTTGCACAAGAAAATTAGGGCCAAGACTCTAGTTAGGGGTAAGGTTGGGGAGGTTAGGCTTCCCTGGAGGGAACCAGACACACTGTGAAGCCTAGCTTGGTGAAACAGACTTGAGTGGGACACCAGGATGGCTTTCCTACTCCGTTTTAGTACACCGTATCCATGGGGAGATGTTTCCATTGCAAAAGAACATTAGCATTAAAACACAAATTAGGGTTATGGTTATGGAGGCAGGGCTTCCCAGGCAGGAACTACGGCCTCGATGAAGCCGAGCCTGGTGAAACAAACTGAGTGGGCCATCAGGATTGCTTGCCTACTGTCTTTTTGTACGCTGTATGGACGAGGGGATGTTTCAGTTGCACAGGAAAATTAGGATTAATACCCAAGGTAGGTCTGGGTTGGGGAGACTGTGCTTCCCAGGCAGGAACCAGGGCCTCTGTGAAGGCTAGCTTGGTGGAACAGATTGAGTTGGCAATCGGGATGGCTTGCCTACTGACTTTTTCTAAACCGTATGGACGGGGGGAGGTTTCACTTGCACAAGAAAATTAGGGTTAAGAAGACTGAAGTTAGGGTTAGGGTTGGTGAGACCGGGCTTCCCAGGCAGGAACCAGGGCCTCTGTGAAGGATAGCTTGGTGGAACAGATGGAGTTGGCAATCGGGATGGCTTGCCTACTGCCTTTTTCTAAACCGTATGGACGGGGGGATGTTTCACTTGCACAAGAAAATTAGGGTTAAGAAGACTCAAGTTAGGGTTAGGGTTGGTGAGACCGGGCTTCCCAGGCAGGAACCAGGGCCTCTGTGAAGGCTAGCTTTGTGGAACAGATTGAGTTGGCAATCGGGATGGCTTGCCTACTGACTTTTTCTAAACCGTATGGACGGGGGGATGTTTCACTTGCACAAGAAAAGTAGGGTTAAGACTCAAGTTAGTGTTAGGGTTGGGGAGACTGGGCTTCCCAGGCGGGATCCTGGGCTTCGGTGTAGCCTAGCTTGGTGAAACAGACTGAGTGGGCCATCGGGATAGCTTTCCTTCTGGCTTTCTGTGCACTGTAAGGACAGGGTATCTTTTCAGTTGCACAAGAAAATTTGTGTAAAAACTCAAGTTAGGGTTAGGGTTGGGGAGACTGCGGATCCCAAGCGTGATCCTGGGCTTCGGTGCAGGCCAGCTTGGTGAAAAAGACTGAGTGGGCCATCGGGATAGCTTGCCTACTTTCTTTTTGTACACCGTTTGGACGGGGGAATGTTTCAGTTGCACAAGAAAATTAGGGCCAAGACTCTAGTTAGGGTTAAGGTTGTGGAGGCTAGGCTTCCCTGCAGGGAACCAGACCCTCTGTGAAGCCTAGCTTGGTGAAACAGACTTGAGTGGGCCACCAGGATGGCTTCCCTACTCCGTTTTAGTACATCGTGTCCATGGGGGGATGTTTCCGTTGCAGAAGTACATTAGCCTTAAGACCCAAATTAGGGTTAGGGTTATGGAGGCTGGGCTTCCCAGGCAGGAACTACGTCCTCGATGAAGCCGAGCCTGGTGAAACAGACTGAGTGGGCCATCAGGATTGCTTGCCTACTGTCTTTTTGTATGCTGTATGGACGAGGGGATGTTTCAGTCGCACAGGAAAATTAGGATTAATACCCAAGTGAGGGCTGGGTTGGGGAGGCTGTGGTTCCCAGGCAGCAACCAGGGCCTCTGTGAATGCTAGCTTGGTGGAACAGATTGAGTTGGCAATCGGGATGGCTTGCCTACTGACTTTTTCTAAACCGTATGGACGGGGGGAGGTTTCACTTGCACAAGAAAATTAGGGTTAAGAAGACTCAAGTTAGGGTTAGGGTTGGTGAGACTGGGCTTCCCAGGCAGGAACCAGGGCCTCTGTGAATGCTAGCTTGGTGGAACAGATTGAGTTGGCAATCGGGATGGCTTGCCTACTGACTTTTTCTAAACCGTATGGACGGGGGGATGTTTCACTTGCACAAGAAAATTAGGGTTAAGACTCAAGTTAGGGTTAGGGTTGGGGAGACTGGGCTTCCCAGGCGGGATCCTGGGCTTCGGTGTAGCCTAGCTTGGTGAAACAGACTGAGTGGGCCATCGGGATAGCTTTCCTTCTGGCTTTCTGTGCACTGTAAGGACAGGGTATCGTTTCAGTTGCACAAGAAAATTTGTGTAAAAACTCAAGTTAGGGTTAGGGTTGGGGAGACTGCGGATCCCAAGCGTGATCCTGGGCTTCGGTGCAGGCCAGCTTGGTGAAAAAGACTGAGTGGGCCATCGGGATAGCTTGCCTACTTTCTTTTTGTACACCGTTTGGACGGGGGAATGTTTCAGTTGCACAAGAAAATTAGGGCCAAGACTCTAGTTAGGGTTAAGGTTGGGGAGGCTAGGCTTCCCTGCAGGGAACCAGACCCTCTGTGAAGCCTAGCTTGGTGAAACAGACTTGAGTGGGCCACCAGGATGGCTTCCCTACTCCGTTTTAGTACATCGTGTCCATGGGGGGATGTTTCCGTTGCAGAAGTACATTAGCCTTAAGACCCAAATTAGGGTTAGGGTTATGGAGGCTGGGCTTCCCAGGCAGGAACTACGGCCTCGATGAAGCCGAGCCTGGTGAAACAAACTGAGTGGGCCATCAGGATTGCTTGCCTACTGTCTTTTTGTACGCTGTATGGACGAGGGGATGTTTCAGTTGCACAGGAAAATTAGGATTAATACCCAAGTGAGGGCTGGGTTGGGGAGACTGTGCTTCCCAGGCAGGAACCAGGGCCTCTGTGAAGGCTAGCTTGGTGGAACAGATTGAGTTGGCAATCGGGATGGCTTGCCTACTGACTTTTTCTAAACCGTATGGACGGGGGGAGGTTTCACTTGCACAAGAAAATTAGGGTTAAGAAGACTGAAGTTAGGGTTAGGGTTGGTGAGACCGGGCTTCCCAGGCAGGAACCAGGGCCTCTGTGAAGGATAGCTTGGTGGAACAGATGGAGTTGGCAATCGGGATGGCTTGCCTACTGCCTTTTTCTAAACCGTATGGACGGGGGGATGTTTCACTTGCACAAGAAAATTAGGGTTAAGACTCAAGTTAGGGTTAGGGTTGGGGAGACTGGGCTTCCCAGGCGGGAATCTGGGTTTCGGTGTAGCCTAGCTTGGTGAAACAGACTGAGTGGGCCATCGGGATAGCTTTCCTTCTGGCTTTCTGTGCACTGTAAGGACAGGGTATCATTTCAGTTGCACAAGAAAATTTGTGTAAAAACTCAAGTTAGGGTTAGGGTTGGGGAGACTGCGGATCCCAAGCGTGATCCTGGGCTTCGGTGCAGGCCAGCTTGGTGAAAAAGACTGAGTGGGCCATCGGGATAGCTTGCCTACTTTCTTTTTGTACACCGTTTGGACGGGGGAATGTTTCAGTTGCACAAGAAAATTAGGGCCAAGACTCTAGTTAGGGTTAAGGTTGTGGAGGCTAGGCTTCCCTGCAGGGAACCAGACCCTCTGTGAAGCCTAGCTTGGTGAAACAGACTTGAGTGGGCCACCAGGATGGCTTCCCTACTCCGTTTTAGTACATCGTGTCCATGGGGGGATGTTTCCGTTGCAGAAGTACATTAGCCTTAAGACCCAAATTAGGGTTAGGGTTATGGAGGCTGGGCTTCCCAGGCAGGAACTACGTCCTCGATGAAGCCGAGCCTGGTGAAACAGACTGAGTGGGCCATCAGGATTGCTTGCCTACTGTCTTTTTGTATGCTGTATGGACGAGGGGATGTTTCAGTTGCACAGGAAAATTAGGATTAATACCCAAGTGAGGGCTGGGTTGGGGAGACTGTGCTTCCCAGGCAGGAACCAGGGCCTCTGTGAAGGCTAGCTTGGTGGAACAGATTGAGTTGGCAATCGGGATGGCTTGCCTACTGACTTTTTCTAAACCGTATGGACGGGGGGAGGTTTCACTTGCACAAGAAAATTAGGGTTAAGAAGACTGAAGTTAGGGTTAGGGTTGGTGAGACCGGGCTTCCCAGGCAGGAACCAGGGCCTCTGTGAAGGATAGCTTGGTGGAACAGATGGAGTTGGCAATCGGGATGGCTTGCCTACTGACTTTTTCTAAACCGTATGGACGGGGGGATGTTTCACTTGCACAAGAAAATTAGGGTTAAGACTCAAGTTAGGGTTAGGGTTGGGGAGACTGGGCTTCCCAGGCGGGAATCTGGGTTTCGGTGTAGCCTAGCTTGGTGAAACAGACTGAGTGGGCCATCGGGATAGCTTTCCTTCTGGCTTTCTGTGCACTGTAAGGACAGGGTATCGTTTCAGTTGCACAAGAAAATTTGTGTAAAAACTCAAGTTAGGGTTAGGGTTGGGGAGACTGCGGATCCCAAGCGTGATCCTGGGCTTCGGTGCAGGCCAGCTTGGTGAAAAAGACTGAGTGGGCCATCGGGATAGCTTGCCTACTTTCTTTTTGTACACCGTTTGGACGGGGGAATGTTTCAGTTGCACAAGAAAATTAGGGCCAAGACTCTAGTTAGGGTTAAGGTTGTGGAGGCTAGGCTTCCCTGCAGGGAACCAGACCCTCTGTGAAGCCTAGCTTGGTGAAACAGACTTGAGTGGGCCACCAGGATGGCTTCCCTACTCCGTTTTAGTACATCGTGTCCATGGGGGGATGTTTCCGTTGCAGAAGTACATTAGCCTTAAGACCCAAATTAGGGTTAGGGTTATGGAGGCTGGGCTTCCCAGGCAGGAACTACGGCCTCGATGAAGCCGAGCCTGGTGAAACAGACTGAGTGGGCCATCAGGATTGCTTGCCTACTGTCTTTTTGTATGCTGTATGGACGAGGGGATGTTTCAGTCGCACAGGAAAATTAGGATTAATACCCAAGGTAGGGCTGGGTTGGGGAGACTGTGGTTCCCAGGCAGCAACCAGGGCCTCTGTGAATGCTAGCTTGGTGGAACAGATTGAGTTGGCAATCGGGATGGCTTGCCTACTGACTTTTTCTAAACCGTATGGACGGGGGGATGTTTCACTTGCACAAGAAAATTAGGGTTAAGAAGACTCAACTTAGGGTTAGGGTTGGTGAGACCGGGCTTCCAAGGCAGGAACAAGGGCCTCTGTGAATGCTAGCTTGGTGGAACAGATTGAGTTGGCAATCGGGATGGCTTGCCTACTGACTTTTTCTAAACCGTATGGACGGGGGGATGTTTCACTTGCACAAGAAAATTAGGGTTAAGACTCAAGTTAGGGTTAGGGTTGGGGAGACTGGGCTTCCCAGGCGGGATCCTGGGCTTCGGTGTAGCCTAGCTTGGTGAAACAGACTGAGTGGGCCATCGGGATAGCTTTCCTACTGGCTTTCTGTGCACTGTAAGGACGGGGTATCGTTTCAGTTGCACAAGAAAATTTGTGTAAAAACTCAAGTTAGGGTTAGGGTTGGGGAGACTGCGGATCCCAAGCGTGATCCTGGGCTTCGGTGCAGCCTAGCTTGGTGAAAAAGACTGAGTGGGCCATCGGGATAGCTTGCCTACTTTCTTTTTGTACACCGTTTGGACGGGGGAATGTTTCAGTTGCACAAGAAAATTAGGGCCAAGACTCTAGTTAGGGGTAAGGTTGGGGAGGTTAGGCTTCCCTGGAGGGAACCAGACACTCTGTGAAGCCTAGCTTGGTGAAACAGACTTGAGTGGGACACCAGGATGGCTTTCCTACTCCGTTTTAGTACACCGTATCCATGGGGGGATGTTTCCATTGCAGAAGAACATTAGCATTAAAACACAAATTAGGGTTATGGTTATGGAGGCAGGGCTTCCCAGGCAGGAACTACGGCCTCGATGAAGCCGAGCCTGGTGAAACAAACTGAGTGGGCCATCAGGATTGCTTGCCTACTGTCTTTTTGTACGCTGTATGGACGAGGGGATGTTTCAGTCGCACAGGAAAATTAGGATTAATACCCAAGTGAGGGCTCGGTTGGGGAGGCTGTGGTTCCCAGGCAGCAACCAGGGCCTCTGTGAATGCTAGCTTGGTGGAACAGATTGAGTTGGCAATCGGGATGGCTTGCCTACTGACTTTTTCTAAACCGTATGGACGGGGGGAGGTTTCACTTGCACAAGAAAATTAGGGTTAAGAAGACTCAAGTTAGGGTTAGGGTTGTTGAGACCGGGCTTCCCAGGCAGGAACCAGGGCCTCTGTGAATGCTAGCTTGGTGGAACAGATTGAGTTGGCAATCGGGATGGCTTGCCTACTGACTTTTTCTAAACCGTATGGACGGGGGGATGTTTCACTTGCACAAGAAAATTAGGGTTAAGACTCAAGTTAGGGTTAGGGTTGGGGAGACTGGGCTTCCCAGGCGGGATCCTGGGCTTCGGTGTAGCCTAGCTTGGTGAAACAGACTGAGTGGGCCATCGGGATAGCTTTCCTTCTGGCTTTCTGTGCACTGTAAGGACAGGGTATCGTTTCAGTTGCACAAGAAAATTTGTGTAAAAACTCAAGTTAGGGTTAGGGTTGGGGAGACTGCGGATCCCAAGCGTGATCCTGGGCTTCGGTGCAGGCCAGCTTGGTGAAAAAGACTGAGTGGGCCATCGGGATAGCTTGCCTACTTTCTTTTTGTACACCGTTTGGACGGGGGAATGTTTCAGTTGCACAAGAAAATTAGGGCCAAGACTCTAGTTAGGGTTAAGGTTGGGGAGGCTAGGCTTCCCTGCAGGGAACCAGACCCTCTGTGAAGCCTAGCTTGGTGAAACAGACTTGAGTGGGCCACCAGGATGGCTTCCCTACTCCGTTTTAGTACATCGTGTCCATGGGGGGATGTTTCCGTTGCAGAAGTACATTAGCCTTAAGACCCAAATTAGGGTTAGGGTTATGGAGGCTGGGCTTCCCAGGCAGGAACTACGTCCTCGATGAAGCCGAGCCTGGTGAAACAGACTGAGTGGGCCATCAGGATTGCTTGCCTACTGTCTTTTTGTATGCTGTATGGACGAGGGGATGTTTCAGTTGCACAGGAAAATTAGGATTAATACCCAAGTGAGGGCTGGGTTGGGGAGACTGTGCTTCCCAGGCAGGAACCAGGGCCTCTGTGAAGGCTAGCTTGGTGGAACAGATTGAGTTGGCAATCGGGATGGCTTGCCTACTGACTTTTTCTAAACCGTATGGACGGGGGGAGGTTTCACTTGCACAAGAAAATTAGGGTTAAGAAGACTGAAGTTAGGGTTAGGGTTGGTGAGACCGGGCTTCCCAGGCAGGAACCAGGGCCTCTGTGAAGGATAGCTTGGTGGAACAGATGGAGTTGGCAATCGGGATGGCTTGCCTACTGACTTTTTCTAAACCGTATGGACGGGGGGATGTTTCACTTGCACAAGAAAATTAGGGTTAAGACTCAAGTTAGGGTTAGGGTTGGGGAGACTGGGCTTCCCAGGCGGGAATCTGGGTTTCGGTGTAGCCTAGCTTGGTGAAACAGACTGAGTGGGCCATCGGGATAGCTTTCCTTCTGGCTTTCTGTGCACTGTAAGGACAGGGTATCGTTTCAGTTGCACAAGAAAATTTGTGTAAAAACTCAAGTTAGGGTTAGGGTTGGGGAGACTGCGGATCCCAAGCGTGATCCTGGGCTTCGGTGCAGGCCAGCTTGGTGAAAAAGACTGAGTGGGCCATCGGGATAGCTTGCCTACTTTCTTTTTGTACACCGTTTGGACGGGGGAATGTTTCAGTTGCACAAGAAAATTAGGGCCAAGACTCTAGTTAGGGTTAAGGTTGTGGAGGCTAGGCTTCCCTGCAGGGAACCAGACCCTCTGTGAAGCCTAGCTTGGTGAAACAGACTTGAGTGGGCCACCAGGATGGCTTCCCTACTCCGTTTTAGTACATCGTGTCCATGGGGGGATGTTTCCGTTGCAGAAGTACATTAGCCTTAAGACCCAAATTAGGGTTAGGGTTATGGAGGCTGGGCTTCCCAGGCAGGAACTACGGCCTCGATGAAGCCGAGCCTGGTGAAACAGACTGAGTGGGCCATCAGGATTGCTTGCCTACTGTCTTTTTGTATGCTGTATGGACGAGGGGATGTTTCAGTCGCACAGGAAAATTAGGATTAATACCCAAGGTAGGGCTGGGTTGGGGAGACTGTGGTTCCCAGGCAGCAACCAGGGCCTCTGTGAATGCTAGCTTGGTGGAACAGATTGAGTTGGCAATCGGGATGGCTTGCCTACTGACTTTTTCTAAACCGTATGGACGGGGGGATGTTTCACTTGCACAAGAAAATTAGGGTTAAGAAGACTCAACTTAGGGTTAGGGTTGGTGAGACCGGGCTTCCAAGGCAGGAACAAGGGCCTCTGTGAATGCTAGCTTGGTGGAACAGATTGAGTTGGCAATCGGGATGGCTTGCCTACTGACTTTTTCTAAACCGTATGGACGGGGGGATGTTTCACTTGCACAAGAAAATTAGGGTTAAGACTCAAGTTAGGGTTAGGGTTGGGGAGACTGGGCTTCCCAGGCGGGATCCTGGGCTTCGGTGTAGCCTAGCTTGGTGAAACAGACTGAGTGGGCCATCGGGATAGCTTTCCTACTGGCTTTCTGTGCACTGTAAGGACGGGGTATCGTTTCAGTTGCACAAGAAAATTTGTGTAAAAACTCAAGTTAGGGTTAGGGTTGGGGAGACTGCGGATCCCAAGCGTGATCCTGGGCTTCGGTGCAGCCTAGCTTGGTGAAAAAGACTGAGTGGGCCATCGGGATAGCTTGCCTACTTTCTTTTTGTACACCGTTTGGACGGGGGAATGTTTCAGTTGCACAAGAAAATTAGGGCCAAGACTCTAGTTAGGGGTAAGGTTGGGGAGGTTAGGCTTCCCTGGAGGGAACCAGACACTCTGTGAAGCCTAGCTTGGTGAAACAGACTTGAGTGGGACACCAGGATGGCTTTCCTACTCCGTTTTAGTACACCGTATCCATGGGGGGATGTTTCCATTGCAGAAGAACATTAGCATTAAAACACAAATTAGGGTTATGGTTATGGAGGCAGGGCTTCCCAGGCAGGAACTACGGCCTCGATGAAGCCGAGCCTGGTGAAACAAACTGAGTGGGCCATCAGGATTGCTTGCCTACTGTCTTTTTGTACGCTGTATGGACGAGGGGATGTTTCAGTCGCACAGGAAAATTAGGATTAATACCCAAGTGAGGGCTCGGTTGGGGAGGCTGTGGTTCCCAGGCAGCAACCAGGGCCTCTGTGAATGCTAGCTTGGTGGAACAGATTGAGTTGGCAATCGGGATGGCTTGCCTACTGACTTTTTCTAAACCGTATGGACGGGGGGAGGTTTCACTTGCACAAGAAAATTAGGGTTAAGAAGACTCAAGTTAGGGTTAGGGTTGTTGAGACCGGGCTTCCCAGGCAGGAACCAGGGCCTCTGTGAATGCTAGCTTGGTGGAACAGATTGAGTTGGCAATCGGGATGGCTTGCCTACTGACTTTTTCTAAACCGTATGGACGGGGGGATGTTTCACTTGCACAAGAAAATTAGGGTTAAGACTCAAGTTAGGGTTAGGGTTGGGGAGACTGGGCTTCCCAGGCGGGATCCTGGGCTTCGGTGTAGCCTAGCTTGGTGAAACAGACTGAGTGGGCCATCGGGATAGCTTTCCTTCTGGCTTTCTGTGCACTGTAAGGACAGGGTATCGTTTCAGTTGCACAAGAAAATTTGTGTAAAAACTCAAGTTAGGGTTAGGGTTGGGGAGACTGCGGATCCCAAGCGTGATCCTGGGCTTCGGTGCAGGCCAGCTTGGTGAAAAAGACTGAGTGGGCCATCGGGATAGCTTGCCTACTTTCTTTTTGTACACCGTTTGGACGGGGGAATGTTTCAGTTGCACAAGAAAATTAGGGCCAAGACTCTAGTTAGGGTTAAGGTTGGGGAGGCTAGGCTTCCCTGCAGGGAACCAGACCCTCTGTGAAGCCTAGCTTGGTGAAACAGACTTGAGTGGGCCACCAGGATGGCTTCCCTACTCCGTTTTAGTACATCGTGTCCATGGGGGGATGTTTCCGTTGCAGAAGTACATTAGCCTTAAGACCCAAATTAGGGTTAGGGTTATGGAGGCTGGGCTTCCCAGGCAGGAACTACGGCCTCGATGAAGCCGAGCCTGGTGAAACAAACTGAGTGGGCCATCAGGATTGCTTGCCTACTGTCTTTTTGTACGCTGTATGGACGAGGGGATGTTTCAGTTGCACAGGAAAATTAGGATTAATACCCAAGGTAGGTCTGGGTTGGGGAGACTGTGCTTCCCAGGCAGGAACCAGGGCCTCTGTGAAGGCTAGCTTGGTGGAACAGATTGAGTTGGCAATCGGGATGGCTTGCCTACTGACTTTTTCTAAACCGTATGGACGGGGGGAGGTTTCACTTGCACAAGAAAATTAGGGTTAAGAAGACTCAAGTTAGGGTTAGGGTTGGTGAGACCGGGCTTCCCAGGCAGGAACCAGGGCCTCTGTGAAGGCTAGCTTGGTGGAACAGATTGAGTTGGCAATCGGGATGGCTTGCCTACTGACTTTTTCTAAACCGTATGGACGGGGGGATGTTTCACTTGCACAAGAAAATTAGGGTTAAGAAGACTCAAGTTAGGGTTAGGGTTGGTGAGACCGGGCTTCCCAGGCAGGAACCAGGGCCTCTGTGAAGGCTAGCTTTGTGGAACAGATTGAGTTGGCAATCGGGATGGCTTGCCTACTGACTTTTTCTAAACCGTATGGACGGGGGGATGTTTCACTTGCACAAGAAAATTAGGGTTAAGACTCAAGTTAGGGTTAGGGTTGGGGAGACTGGGCTTCCCAGGCGGGATCCTGGGCTTCGGTGTAGCCTAGCTTGGTGAAACAGACTGAGTGGGCCATCGGGATAGCTTTCCTTCTGGCTTTCTGTGCACTGTAAGGACAGGGTATCTTTTCAGTTGCACAAGAAAATTTGTGTAAAAACTCAAGTTAGGGTTAGGGTTGGGGAGACTGCGGATCCCAAGCGTGATCCTGGGCTTCGGTGCAGGCCAGCTTGGTGAAAAAGACTGAGTGGGCCATCGGGATAGCTTGCCTACTTTCTTTTTGTACACCATTTGGACGGGGGAATGTTTCAGTTGCACAAGAAAATTAGGGCCAAGACTCTAGTTAGGGTTAAGGTTGGGGAGGCTAGGCTTCCGTGCAGGGAACCAGACCCTCTGTGAAGCCTAGCTTGGTGAAACAGACTTGAGTGGGCCACCAGGATGGCTTCCCTACTCCGTTTTAGTACATCGTGTCCATGGGGGGATGTTTCCGTTGCAGAAGTACATTAGCCTTAAGACCCAAATTAGGGTTAGGGTTATGGAGGCTGGGCTTCCCAGGCAGGAACTATGGCCTCGATGAAGCCGAGCCTGGTGAAACAGACTGAGTGGGCCATCAGGATTGCTTGCCTACTGTCTTTTTGTATGCTGTATGGACGAGGGGATGTTTCAGTCGCACAGGAAAATTAGGATTAATACCCAAGTGAGGGCTGGGTTGGGGAGACTGTGGTTCCCAGGCAGCAACCAGGGCCTCTGTGAATGCTAGCTTGGTGGAACAGATTGAGTTGGCAATCGGGATGGCTTGCCTACTGACTTTTTCTAAACCGTATGGACGGGGGGATGTTTCACTTGCACAAGAAAATTAGGGTTAAGAAGACTCAAGTTAGGGTTAGGGTTGGTGAGACCGGGCTTCCCAGGCAGGAACCAGGGCCTCTGTGAATGCTAGCTTGGTGGAACAGATTGAGTTGGCAATCGGGATGGCTTGCCTACTGACTTTTTCTAAACCGTATGGACGGGGGGATGTTTCACTTGCACAAGAAAATTAGGGTTAAGACTCAAGTTAGGGTTAGGGTTGGGGAGACTGGGCTTCCCAGGCGGGATCCTGGGCTTCGGTGTAGCCTAGCTTGGTGAAACAGACTGAGTGGGCCATCGGGATAGCTTTCCTACTGGCTTTCTGTGCACTGTAAGGACGGGGTATCGTTTCAGTTGCACAAGAAAATTTGTGTAAAAACTCAAGTTAGGGTTAGGGTTGGGGAGACTGCGGATCCCAAGCGTGATCCTGGGCTTCGGTGCAGCCTAGCTTGGTGAAAAAGACTGAGTGGGCCATCGGGATAGCTTGCCTACTTTCTTTTTGTACACCGTTTGGACGGGGGAATGTTTCAGTTGCACAAGAAAATTAGGGCCAAGACTCTAGTTAGGGGTAAGGTTGGGGAGGTTAGGCTTCCCTGGAGGGAACCAGACACACTGTGAAGCCTAGCTTGGTGAAACAGACTTGAGTGGGACACCAGGATGGCTTTCCTACTCCGTTTTAGTACACCGTATCCATGGGGGGATGTTTCCATTGCAGAAGAACATTAGCATTAAAACACAAATTAGGGTTATGGTTATGGAGGCAGGGCTTCCCAGGCAGGAACTACGGCCTCGATGAAGCCGAGCCTGGTGAAACAAACTGAGTGGGCCATCAGGATTGCTTGCCTACTGTCTTTTTGTACGCTGTATGGACGAGGGGATGTTTCAGTTGCACAGGAAAATTAGGATTAATACCCAAGGTAGGTCTGGGTTGGGGAGACTGTGCTTCCCAGGCAGGAACCAGGGCCTCTGTGAAGGCTAGCTTGGTGGAACAGATTGAGTTGGCAATCGGGATGGCTTGCCTACTGACTTTTTCTAAACCGTATGGACGGGGGGAGGTTTCACTTGCACAAGAAAATTAGGGTTAAGAAGACTCAAGTTAGGGTTAGGGTTGGTGAGACCGGGCTTCCCAGGCAGGAACCAGGGCCTCTGTGAAGGCTAGCTTGGTGGAACAGATTGAGTTGGCAATCGGGATGGCTTGCCTACTGACTTTTTCTAAACCGTATGGACGGGGGGAGGTTTCACTTGCACAAGAAAATTAGGGTTAAGAAGACTGAAGTTAGGGTTAGGGTTGGTGAGACCGGGCTTCCCAGGCAGGAACCAGGGCCTCTGTGAAGGATAGCTTGGTGGAACAGATGGAGTTGGCAATCGGGATGGCTTGCCTACTGACTTTTTCTAAACCGTATGGACGGGGGGATGTTTCACTTGCACAAGAAAATTAGGGTTAAGACTCAAGTTAGGGTTAGGGTTGGGGAGACTGGGCTTCCCAGGCGGGAATCTGGGTTTCGGTGTAGCCTAGCTTGGTGAAACAGACTGAGTGGGCCATCGGGATAGCTTTCCTTCTGGCTTTCTGTGCACTGTAAGGACAGGGTATCGTTTCAGTTGCACAAGAAAATTTGTGTAAAAACTCAAGTTAGGGTTAGGGTTGGGGAGACTGCGGATCCCAAGCGTGATCCTGGGCTTCGGTGCAGGCCAGCTTGGTGAAAAAGACTGAGTGGGCCATCGGGATAGCTTGCCTACTTTCTTTTTGTACACCGTTTGGACGGGGGAATGTTTCAGTTGCACAAGAAAATTAGGGCCAAGACTCTAGTTAGGGTTAAGGTTGTGGAGGCTAGGCTTCCCTGCAGGGAACCAGACCCTCTGTGAAGCCTAGCTTGGTGAAACAGACTTGAGTGGGCCACCAGGATGGCTTCCCTACTCCGTTTTAGTACATCGTGTCCATGGGGGGATGTTTCCGTTGCAGAAGTACATTAGCCTTAAGACCCAAATTAGGGTTAGGGTTATGGAGGCTGGGCTTCCCAGGCAGGAACTACGTCCTCGATGAAGCCGAGCCTGGTGAAACAGACTGAGTGGGCCATCAGGATTGCTTGCCTACTGTCTTTTTGTATGCTGTATGGACGAGGGGATGTTTCAGTCGCACAGGAAAATTAGGATTAATACCCAAGTGAGGGCTGGGTTGGGGAGGCTGTGGTTCCCAGGCAGCAACCAGGGCCTCTGTGAATGCTAGCTTGGTGGAACAGATTGAGTTGGCAATCGGGATGGCTTGCCTACTGACTTTTTCTAAACCGTATGGACGGGGGGAGGTTTCACTTGCACAAGAAAATTAGGGTTAAGAAGACTCAAGTTAGGGTTAGGGTTGGTGAGACCGGGCTTCCCAGGCAGGAACCAGGGCCTCTGTGAATGCTAGCTTGGTGGAACAGATTGAGTTGGCAATCGGGATGGCTTGCCTACTGACTTTTTCTAAACCGTATGGACGGGGGGATGTTTCACTTGCACAAGAAAATTAGGGTTAAGACTCAAGTTAGGGTTAGGGTTGGGGAGACTGGGCTTCCCAGGCGGGATCCTGGGCTTCGGTGTAGCCTAGCTTGGTGAAACAGACTGAGTGGGCCATCGGGATAGCTTTCCTTCTGGCTTTCTGTGCACTGTAAGGACAGGGTATCGTTTCAGTTGCACAAGAAAATTTGTGTAAAAACTCAAGTTAGGGTTAGGGTTGGGGAGACTGCGGATCCCAAGCGTGATCCTGGGCTTCGGTGCAGGCCAGCTTGGTGAAAAAGACTGAGTGGGCCATCGGGATAGCTTGCCTACTTTCTTTTTGTACACCGTTTGGACGGGGGAATGTTTCAGTTGCACAAGAAAATTAGGGCCAAGACTCTAGTTAGGGTTAAGGTTGGGGAGGCTAGGCTTCCCTGCAGGGAACCAGACCCTCTGTGAAGCCTAGCTTGGTGAAACAGACTTGAGTGGGCCACCAGGATGGCTTCCCTACTCCGTTTTAGTACATCGTGTCCATGGGGGGATGTTTCCGTTGCAGAAGTACATTAGCCTTAAGACCCAAATTAGGGTTAGGGTTATGGAGGCTGGGCTTCCCAGGCAGGAACTACGGCCTTGATGAAGCCGAGCCTGGTGAAACAAACTGAGTGGGCCATCAGGATTGCTTGCCTACTGTCTTTTTGTACGCTGTATGGACGAGGGGATGTTTCAGTTGCACAGGAAAATTAGGATTAATACCCAAGTGAGGGCTGGGTTGGGGAGACTGTGCTTCCCAGGCAGGAACCAGGGCCTCTGTGAAGGCTAGCTTGGTGGAACAGATTGAGTTGGCAATCGGGATGGCTTGCCTACTGACTTTTTCTAAACCGTATGGACGGGGGGAGGTTTCACTTGCACAAGAAAATTAGGGTTAAGAAGACTGAAGTTAGGGTTAGGGTTGGTGAGACCGGGCTTCCCAGGCAGGAACCAGGGCCTCTGTGAAGGATAGCTTGGTGGAACAGATGGAGTTGGCAATCGGGATGGCTTGCCTACTGCCTTTTTCTAAACCGTATGGACGGGGGGATGTTTCACTTGCACAAGAAAATTAGGGTTAAGACTCAAGTTAGGGTTAGGGTTGGGGAGACTGGGCTTCCCAGGCGGGAATCTGGGTTTCGGTGTAGCCTAGCTTGGTGAAACAGACTGAGTGGGCCATCGGGATAGCTTTCCTTCTGGCTTTCTGTGCACTGTAAGGACAGGGTATCGTTTCAGTTGCACAAGAAAATTTGTGTAAAAACTCAAGTTAGGGTTAGGGTTGGGGAGACTGCGGATCCCAAGCGTTATCCTGGGCTTCGGTGCAGGCCAGCTTGGTGAAAAAGACTGAGTGGGCCATCGGGATAGCTTGCCTACTTTCTTTTTGTACACCGTTTGGACGGGGGAATGTTTCAGTTGCACAAGAAAATTAGGGCCAAGACTCTAGTTAGGGTTAAGGTTGTGGAGGCTAGGCTTCCCTGCAGGGAACCAGACCCTCTGTGAAGCCTAGCTTGGTGAAACAGACTTGAGTGGGCCACCAGGATGGCTTCCCTACTCCGTTTTAGTACATCGTGTCCATGGGGGGATGTTTCCGTTGCAGAAGTACATTAGCCTTAAGACCCAAATTAGGGTTAGGGTTATGGAGGCTGGGCTTCCCAGGCAGGAACTACGTCCTCGATGAAGCCGAGCCTGGTGAAACAGACTGAGTGGGCCATCAGGATTGCTTGCCTACTGTCTTTTTGTATGCTGTATGGACGAGGGGATGTTTCAGTCGCACAGGAAAATTAGGATTAATACCCAAGTGAGGGCTGGGTTGGGGAGGCTGTGGTTCCCAGGCAGCAACCAGGGCCTCTGTGAATGCTAGCTTGGTGGAACAGATTGAGTTGGCAATCGGGATGGCTTGCCTACTGACTTTTTCTAAACCGTATGGACGGGGGGAGGTTTCACTTGCACAAGAAAATTAGGGTTAAGAAGACTCAAGTTAGGGTTAGGGTTGGTGAGACCGGGCTTCCCAGGCAGGAACCAGGGCCTCTGTGAATGCTAGCTTGGTGGAACAGATTGAGTTGGCAATCGGGATGGCTTGCCTACTGACTTTTTCTAAACCGTATGGACGGGGGGATGTTTCACTTGCACAAGAAAATTAGGGTTAAGACTCAAGTTAGGGTTAGGGTTGGGGAGACTGGGCTTCCCAGGCGGGATCCTGGGCTTCGGTGTAGCCTAGCTTGGTGAAACAGACTGAGTGGGCCATCGGGATAGCTTTCCTTCTGGCTTTCTGTGCACTGTAAGGACAGGGTATCGTTTCAGTTGCACAAGAAAATTTGTGTAAAAACTCAAGTTAGGGTTAGGGTTGGGGAGACTGCGGATCCCAAGCGTGATCCTGGGCTTCGGTGCAGGCCAGCTTGGTGAAAAAGACTGAGTGGGCCATCGGGATAGCTTGCCTACTTTCTTTTTGTACACCGTTTGGACGGGGGAATGTTTCAGTTGCACAAGAAAATTAGGGCCAAGACTCTAGTTAGGGTTAAGGTTGGGGAGGCTAGGCTTCCCTGCAGGGAACCAGACCCTCTGTGAAGCCTAGCTTGGTGAAACAGACTTGAGTGGGCCACCAGGATGGCTTCCCTACTCCGTTTTAGTACATCGTGTCCATGGGGGGATGTTTCCGTTGCAGAAGTACATTAGCCTTAAGACCCAAATTAGGGTTAGGGTTATGGAGGCTGGGCTTCCCAGGCAGGAACTACGGCCTTGATGAAGCCGAGCCTGGTGAAACAAACTGAGTGGGCCATCAGGATTGCTTGCCTACTGTCTTTTTGTACGCTGTATGGACGAGGGGATGTTTCAGTTGCACAGGAAAATTAGGATTAATACCCAAGTGAGGGCTGGGTTGGGGAGACTGTGCTTCCCAGGCAGGAACCAGGGCCTCTGTGAAGGCTAGCTTGGTGGAACAGATTGAGTTGGCAATCGGGATGGCTTGCCTACTGACTTTTTCTAAACCGTATGGACGGGGGGAGGTTTCACTTGCACAAGAAAATTAGGGTTAAGAAGACTGAAGTTAGGGTTAGGGTTGGTGAGACCGGGCTTCCCAGGCAGGAACCAGGGCCTCTGTGAAGGATAGCTTGGTGGAACAGATGGAGTTGGCAATCGGGATGGCTTGCCTACTGCCTTTTTCTAAACCGTATGGACGGGGGGATGTTTCACTTGCACAAGAAAATTAGGGTTAAGACTCAAGTTAGGGTTAGGGTTGGGGAGACTGGGCTTCCCAGGCGGGAATCTGGGTTTCGGTGTAGCCTAGCTTGGTGAAACAGACTGAGTGGGCCATCGGGATAGCTTTCCTTCTGGCTTTCTGTGCACTGTAAGGACAGGGTATCGTTTCAGTTGCACAAGAAAATTTGTGTAAAAACTCAAGTTAGGGTTAGGGTTGGGGAGACTGCGGATCCCAAGCGTTATCCTGGGCTTCGGTGCAGGCCAGCTTGGTGAAAAAGACTGAGTGGGCCATCGGGATAGCTTGCCTACTTTCTTTTTGTACACCGTTTGGACGGGGGAATGTTTCAGTTGCACAAGAAAATTAGGGCCAAGACTCTAGTTAGGGTTAAGGTTGTGGAGGCTAGGCTTCCCTGCAGGGAACCAGACCCTCTGTGAAGCCTAGCTTGGTGAAACAGACTTGAGTGGGCCACCAGGATGGCTTCCCTACTCCGTTTTAGTACATCGTGTCCATGGGGGGATGTTTCCGTTGCAGAAGTACATTAGCCTTAAGACCCAAATTAGGGTTAGGGTTATGGAGGCAGGGCTTCCCAGGCAGGAACTACGTCCTCGATGAAGCCGAGCCTGGTGAAACAGACTGAGTGGGCCATCAGGATTGCTTGCCTACTGTCTTTTTGTATGCTGTATGGACGAGGGGATGTTTCAGTCGCACAGGAAAATTAGGATTAGTACCCAAGGTAGGGCTGGGTTGGGGAGACTGTGGTTCCCAGGCAGCAACCAGGGCCTCTGTGAATGCTAGCTTGGTGGAACAGATTGAGTTGGCAATCGGGATGGCTTGCCTACTGACTTTTTCTAAACCGTATGGACGGGGGGATGTTTCACTTGCACAAGAAAATTAGGGTTAAGAAGACTCAACTTAGGGTTAGGGTTGGTGAGACCGGGCTTCCAAGGCAGGAACAAGGGCCTCTGTGAATGCTAGCTTGGTGGAACAGATTGAGTTGGCAATCGGGATGGCTTGCCTACTGACTTTTTCTAAACCGTATGGACGGGGGGATGTTTCACTTGCACAAGAAAATTAGGGTTAAGACTCAAGTTAGGGTTAGGGTTGGGGAGACTGGGCTTCCCAGGCGGGATCCTGGGCTTCGGTGTAGCCTAGCTTGGTGAAACAGACTGAGTGGGCCATCGGGATAGCTTTCCTACTGGCTTTCTGTGCACTGTAAGGACGGGGTATCGTTTCAGTTGCACAAGAAAATTTGTGTAAAAACTCAAGTTAGGGTTAGGGTTGGGGAGACTGCGGATCCCAAGCGTGATCCTGGGCTTCGGTGCAGCCTAGCTTGGTGAAAAAGACTGAGTGGGCCATCGGGATAGCTTGCCTACTTTCTTTTTGTACACCGTTTGGACGGGGGAATGTTTCAGTTGCACAAGAAAATTAGGGCCAAGACTCTAGTTAGGGGTAAGGTTGGGGAGGTTAGGCTTCCCTGGAGGGAACCAGACACTCTGTGAAGCCTAGCTTGGTGAAACAGACTTGAGTGGGACACCAGGATGGCTTTCCTACTCCGTTTTAGTACACCGTATCCATGGGGGGATGTTTCCATTGCAGAAGAACATTAGCATTAAAACACAAATTAGGGTTATGGTTATGGAGGCAGGGCTTCCCAGGCAGGAACTACGGCCTCGATGAAGCCGAGCCTGGTGAAACAAACTGAGTGGGCCATCAGGATTGCTTGCCTACTGTCTTTTTGTACGCTGTATGGACGAGGGGATGTTTCAGTCGCACAGGAAAATTAGGATTAATACCCAAGTGAGGGCTGGGTTGGGGAGACTGTGGTTCCCAGGCAGCAACCAGGGCCTCTGTGAATGCTAGCTTGGTGGAACAGATTGAGTTGGCAATCGGGATGGCTTGCCTACTGACTTTTTCTAAACCGTATGGACGGGGGGATGTTTCACTTGCACAAGAAAATTAGGGTTAAGAAGACTCAAGTTAGGGTTAGGGTTGGTGAGACCGGGCTTCCCAGGCAGGAACCAGGGCCTCTGTGAATGCTAGCTTGGTGGAACAGATTGAGTTGGCAATCGGGATGGCTTGCCTACTGACTTTTTCTAAACCGTATGGACGGGGGGATGTTTCACTTGCACAAGAAAATTAGGGTTAAGACTCAAGTTAGGGTTAGGGTTGGGGAGACTGGGCTTCCCAGGCGGGATCCTGGGCTTCGGTGTAGCCTAGCTTGGTGAAACAGACTGAGTGGGCCATCGGGATAGCTTTCCTTCTGGCTTTCTGTGCACTGTAAGGACAGGGTATCGTTTCAGTTGCACAAGAAAATTTGTGTAAAAACTCAAGTTAGGGTTAGGGTTGGGGAGACTGCGGATCCCAAGCGTGATCCTGGGCTTCGGTGCAGGCCAGCTTGGTGAAAAAGACTGAGTGGGCCATCGGGATAGCTTGCCTACTTTCTTTTTGTACACCGTTTGGACGGGGGAATGTTTCAGTTGCACAAGAAAATTAGGGCCAAGACTCTAGTTAGGGTTAAGGTTGGGGAGGCTAGGCTTCCCTGCAGGGAACCAGACCCTCTGTGAAGCCTAGCTTGGTGAAACAGACTTGAGTGGGCCACCAGGATGGCTTCCCTACTCCGTTTTAGTACATCGTGTCCATGGGGGGATGTTTCCGTTGCAGAAGTACATTAGCCTTAAGACCCAAATTAGGGTTAGGGTTATGGAGGCTGGGCTTCCCAGGCAGGAACTACGGCCTCGATGAAGCCGAGCCTGGTGAAACAAACTGAGTGGGCCATCAGGATTGCTTGCCTACTGTCTTTTTGTACGCTGTATGGACGAGGGGATGTTTCAGTTGCACAGGAAAATTAGGATTAATACCCAAGGTAGGTCTGGGTTGGGGAGACTGTGCTTCCCAGGCAGGAACCAGGGCCTCTGTGAAGGCTAGCTTGGTGGAACAGATTGAGTTGGCAATCGGGATGGCTTGCCTACTGACTTTTTCTAAACCGTATGGACGGGGGGAGGTTTCACTTGCACAAGAAAATTAGGGTTAAGAAGACTCAAGTTAGGGTTAGGGTTGGTGAGACCGGGCTTCCCAGGCAGGAACCAGGGCCTCTGTGAAGGCTAGCTTGGTGGAACAGATTGAGTTGGCAATCGGGATGGCTTGCCTACTGACTTTTTCTAAACCGTATGGACGGGGGGATGTTTCACTTGCACAAGAAAATTAGGGTTAAGAAGACTCAAGTTAGGGTTAGGGTTGGTGAGACCGGGCTTCCCAGGCAGGAACCAGGGCCTCTGTGAAGGCTAGCTTTGTGGAACAGATTGAGTTGGCAATCGGGATGGCTTGCCTACTGACTTTTTCTAAACCGTATGGACGGGGGGATGTTTCACTTGCACAAGAAAAGTAGGGTTAAGACTCAAGTTAGTGTTAGGGTTGGGGAGACTGGGCTTCCCAGGCGGGATCCTGGGCTTCGGTGTAGCCTAGCTTGGTGAAACAGACTGAGTGGGCCATCGGGATAGCTTTCCTTCTGGCTTTCTGTGCACTGTAAGGACAGGGTATCTTTTCAGTTGCACAAGAAAATTTGTGTAAAAACTCAAGTTAGGGTTAGGGTTGGGGAGACTGCGGATCCCAAGCGTGATCCTGGGCTTCGGTGCAGGCCAGCTTGGTGAAAAAGACTGAGTGGGCCATCGGGATAGCTTGCCTACTTTCTTTTTGTACACCATTTGGACGGGGGAATGTTTCAGTTGCACAAGAAAATTAGGGCCAAGACTCTAGTTAGGGTTAAGGTTGGGGAGGCTAGGCTTCCGTGCAGGGAACCAGACCCTCTGTGAAGCCTAGCTTGGTGAAACAGACTTGAGTGGGCCACCAGGATGGCTTCCCTACTCCGTTTTAGTACATCGTGTCCATGGGGGGATGTTTCCGTTGCAGAAGTACATTAGCCTTAAGACCCAAATTAGGGTTAGGGTTATGGAGGCTGGGCTTCCCAGGCAGGAACTATGGCCTCGATGAAGCCGAGCCTGGTGAAACAGACTGAGTGGGCCATCAGGATTGCTTGCCTACTGTCTTTTTGTATGCTGTATGGACGAGGGGATGTTTCAGTCGCACAGGAAAATTAGGATTAATACCCAAGTGAGGGCTGGGTTGGGGAGACTGTGGTTCCCAGGCAGCAACCAGGGCCTCTGTGAATGCTAGCTTGGTGGAACAGATTGAGTTGGCAATCGGGATGGCTTGCCTACTGACTTTTTCTAAACCGTATGGACGGGGGGATGTTTCACTTGCACAAGAAAATTAGGGTTAAGAAGACTGAAGTTAGGGTTAGGGTTGGTGAGACCGGGCTTCCCAGGCAGGAACCAGGGCCTCTGTGAATGCTAGCTTGGTGGAACAGATGGAGTTGGCAATCGGGATGGCTTGCCTACTGACTTTTTCTAAACCGTATGGACGGGGGGATGTTTCACTTGCACAAGAAAATTAGGGTTAAGACTCAAGTTAGGGTTAGGGTTGGGGAGACTGGGCTTCCCAGGCGGGATCCTGGGCTTCGGTGTAGCCTAGCTTGGTGAAACAGACTGAGTGGGCCATCGGGATAGCTTTCCTACTGGCTTTCTGTGCACTGTAAGGACGGGGTATCGTTTCAGTTGCACAAGAAAATTTGTGTAAAAACTCAAGTTAGGGTTAGGGTTGGGGAGACTGCGGATCCCAAGCGTGATCCTGGGCTTCGGTGCAGCCTAGCTTGGTGAAAAAGACTGAGTGGGCCATCGGGATAGCTTGCCTACTTTCTTTTTGTACACCGTTTGGACGGGGGAATGTTTCAGTTGCACAAGAAAATTAGGGCCAAGACTCTAGTTAGGGGTAAGGTTGGGGAGGTTAGGCTTCCCTGGAGGGAACCAGACACACTGTGAAGCCTAGCTTGGTGAAACAGACTTGAGTGGGACACCAGGATGGCTTTCCTACTCCGTTTTAGTACACCGTATCCATGGGGGGATGTTTCCATTGCAGAAGAACATTAGCATTAAAACACAAATTAGGGTTATGGTTATGGAGGCAGGGCTTCCCAGGCAGGAACTACGGCCTCGATGAAGCCGAGCCTGGTGAAACAAACTGAGTGGGCCATCAGGATTGCTTGCCTACTGTCTTTTTGTACGCTGTATGGACGAGGGGATGTTTCAGTTGCACAGGAAAATTAGGATTAATACCCAAGTGAGGGCTGGGTTGGGGAGACTGTGCTTCCCAGGCAGGAACCAGGGCCTCTGTGAAGGCTAGCTTGGTGGAACAGATTGAGTTGGCAATCGGGATGGCTTGCCTACTGACTTTTTCTAAACCGTATGGACGGGGGGAGGTTTCACTTGCACAAGAAAATTAGGGTTAAGAAGACTGAAGTTAGGGTTAGGGTTGGTGAGACCGGGCTTCCCAGGCAGGAACCAGGGCCTCTGTGAAGGATAGCTTGGTGGAACAGATGGAGTTGGCAATCGGGATGGCTTGCCTACTGCCTTTTTCTAAACCGTATGGACGGGGGGATGTTTCACTTGCACAAGAAAATTAGGGTTAAGAAGACTCAAGTTAGGGTTAGGGTTGGTGAGACCGGGCTTCCCAGGCAGGAACCAGGGCCTCTGTGAAGGCTAGCTTTGTGGAACAGATTGAGTTGGCAATCGGGATGGCTTGCCTACTGACTTTTTCTAAACCGTATGGACGGGGGGATGTTTCACTTGCACAAGAAAAGTAGGGTTAAGACTCAAGTTAGTGTTAGGGTTGGGGAGACTGGGCTTCCCAGGCGGGATCCTGGGCTTCGGTGTAGCCTAGCTTGGTGAAACAGACTGAGTGGGCCATCGGGATAGCTTTCCTTCTGGCTTTCTGTGCACTGTAAGGACAGGGTATCTTTTCAGTTGCACAAGAAAATTTGTGTAAAAACTCAAGTTAGGGTTAGGGTTGGGGAGACTGCGGATCCCAAGCGTGATCCTGGGCTTCGGTGCAGGCCAGCTTGGTGAAAAAGACTGAGTGGGCCATCGGGATAGCTTGCCTACTTTCTTTTTGTACACCATTTGGACGGGGGAATGTTTCAGTTGCACAAGAAAATTAGGGCCAAGACTCTAGTTAGGGTTAAGGTTGGGGAGGCTAGGCTTCCGTGCAGGGAACCAGACCCTCTGTGAAGCCTAGCTTGGTGAAACAGACTTGAGTGGGCCACCAGGATGGCTTCCCTACTCCGTTTTAGTACATCGTGTCCATGGGGGGATGTTTCCGTTGCAGAAGTACATTAGCCTTAAGACCCAAATTAGGGTTAGGGTTATGGAGGCTGGGCTTCCCAGGCAGGAACTATGGCCTCGATGAAGCCGAGCCTGGTGAAACAGACTGAGTGGGCCATCAGGATTGCTTGCCTACTGTCTTTTTGTATGCTGTATGGACGAGGGGATGTTTCAGTCGCACAGGAAAATTAGGATTAATACCCAAGTGAGGGCTGGGTTGGGGAGACTGTGGTTCCCAGGCAGCAACCAGGGCCTCTGTGAATGCTAGCTTGGTGGAACAGATTGAGTTGGCAATCGGGATGGCTTGCCTACTGACTTTTTCTAAACCGTATGGACGGGGGGATGTTTCACTTGCACAAGAAAATTAGGGTTAAGAAGACTGAAGTTAGGGTTAGGGTTGGTGAGACCGGGCTTCCCAGGCAGGAACCAGGGCCTCTGTGAATGCTAGCTTGGTGGAACAGATTGAGTTGGCAATCGGGATGGCTTGCCTACTGACTTTTTCTAAACCGTATGGACGGGGGGATGTTTCACTTGCACAAGAAAATTAGGGTTAAGACTCAAGTTAGGGTTAGGGTTGGGGAGACTGGGCTTCCCAGGCGGGATCCTGGGCTTCGGTGTAGCCCAGCTTGGTGAAACAGACTGAGTGGGCCATCGGGATAGCTTTCCTACTGGCTTTCTGTGCACTGTAAGGACGGGGTATCGTTTCAGTTGCACAAGAAAATTTGTGTAAAAACTCAAGTTAGGGTTAGGGTTGGGGAGACTGCGGATCCCAAGCGTGATCCTGGGCTTCGGTGCAGCCTAGCTTGGTGAAAAAGACTGAGTGGGCCATCGGGATAGCTTGCCTACTTTCTTTTTGTACACCGTTTGGACGGGGGAATGTTTCAGTTGCACAAGAAAATTAGGGCCAAGACTCTAGTTAGGGTTAAGGTTGGGGAGGTTAGGCTTCCCTGGAGGGAACCAGACACACTGTGAAGCCTAGCTTGGTGAAACAGACTTGAGTGGGACACCAGGATGGCTTTCCTACTCCGTTTTAGTACACCGTATCCATGGGGGGATGTTTCCATTGCAGAAGAACATTAGCATTAAAACACATATTAGGGTTATGGTTATGGAGGCAGGGCTTCCCAGGCAGGAACTACGGCCTCGATGAAGCCGAGCCTGGTGAAACAAACTGAGTGGGCCATCAGGATTGCTTGCCTACTGTCTTTTTGTACGCTGTATGGACGAGGGGATGTTTCAGTTGCACAGGAAAATTAGGATTAATACCCAAGTGAGGGCTGGGTTGGGGAGACTGTGCTTCCCAGGCAGGAACCAGGGCCTCTGTGAAGGCTAGCTTGGTGGAACAGATTGAGTTGGCAATCGGGATGGCTTGCCTACTGACTTTTTCTAAACCGTATGGACGGGGGGAGGTTTCACTTGCACAAGAAAATTAGGGTTAAGAAGACTGAAGTTAGGGTTAGGGTTGGTGAGACCGGGCTTCCCAGGCAGGAACCAGGGCCTCTGTGAAGGATAGCTTGGTGGAACAGATGGAGTTGGCAATCGGGATGGCTTGCCTACTGCCTTTTTCTAAACCGTATGGACGGGGGGATGGTTCACTTGCACAAGAAAATTAGGGTTAAGACTCAAGTTAGGGTTAGGGTTGGGGAGACTGGGCTTCCCAGGCGGGAATCTGGGTTTCGGTGTAGCCTAGCTTGGTGAAACAGACTGAGTGGGCCATCGGGATAGCTTTCCTTCTGGCTTTCTGTGCACTGTAAGGACAGGGTATCGTTTCAGTTGCACAAGAAAATTTGTGTAAAAACTCAAGTTAGGGTTAGGGTTGGGGAGACTGCGGATCCCAAGCGTGATCCTGGGCTTCGGTGCAGGCCAGCTTGGTGAAAAAGACTGAGTGGGCCATCGGGATAGCTTGCCTACTTTCTTTTTGTACACCGTTTGGACGGGGGAATGTTTCAGTTGCACAAGAAAATTAGGGCCAAGACTCTAGTTAGGGTTAAGGTTGTGGAGGCTAGGCTTCCCTGCAGGGAACCAGACCCTCTGTGAAGCCTAGCTTGGTGAAACAGACTTGAGTGGGCCACCAGGATGGCTTCCCTACTCCGTTTTAGTACATCGTGTCCATGGGGGGATGTTTCCGTTGTAGAAGTACATTAGCCTTAAGACCCAAATTAGGGTTAGGGTTATGGAGGCTGGGCTTCCCAGGCAGGAACTACGTCCTCGATGAAGCCGAGCCTGGTGAAACAGACTGAGTGGGCCATCAGGATTGCTTGCCTACTGTCTTTTTGTATGCTGTATGGACGAGGGGATGTTTCAGTCGCACAGGAAAATTAGGATTAATACCCAAGTTTGGGCTGGGTTGGGGAGACTGTGGTTCCCAGGCAGCAACCAGGGCCTATGTGAATGCTAGCTTGGTGGAACAGATTGAGTTGGCAATCGGGATGGCTTGCCTACTGACTTTTTCTAAACCGTATGGACGGGGGGATGTTTCACTTGCACAAGAAAATTAGGGTTAAGAAGACTCAAGTTAGGGTTAGGGTTGGTGAGACCGGGCTTCCCAGGCAGGAACCAGGGCCTCTGTGAATGCTAGCTTGGTGGAACAGATTGAGTTGGCAATAGGGATGGCTTGCCTACTGACTTTTTCTAAACCGTATGGACGGGGGGATGTTTCACTTGCACAAGAAAATTAGGGTTAAGACTCAAGTTAGGGTTAGGGTTGGGGAGACTGGGCTTCCCAGGCGGGATCCTGGGCTTCGGTGTAGCCTAGCTTGGTGAAACAGACTGAGTGGGCCATCGGGATAGCTTTCCTTCTGGCTTTCTGTGCACTGTAAGGACAGGGTATCGTTTCAGTTGCACAAGAAAATTTGTGTAAAAACTCAAGTTAGGGTTAGGGTTGGGGAGACTGCGGATCCCAAGCGTGATCCTGGGCTTCGGTGCAGGCCAGCTTGGTGAAAAAGACTGAGTGGGCCATCGGGATAGCTTGCCTACTTTCTTTTTGTACACCGTTTGGACGGGGGAATGTTTCAGTTGCACAAGAAAATTAGGGCCAAGACTCTAGTTAGGGTTAAGGTTGGGGAGGCTAGGCTTCCCTGCAGGGAACCAGACCCTCTGTGAAGCCAAGCTTGGTGAAACAGACTTGAGTGGGCCACCAGGATGGCTTCCCTACTCCGTTTTAGTACATCGTGTCCATGGGGGGATGTTTCCGTTGCAGAAGTACATTAGCCTTAAAACCCAAATTAGGGTTAGGGTTATGGAGGCTGGGCTTCCCAGGCAGGAACTACGGCCTCGATGAAGCCGAGCCTGGTGAAACAAACTGAGTGGGCCATCAGGATTGCTTGCCTACTGTCTTTTTGTACGCTGTATGGACGAGGGGATGTTTCAGTTGCACAGGAAAATTAGGATTAATACCCAAGGTAGGTCTGGGTTGGGGAGACTGTGCTTCCCAGGCAGGAACCAGGGCCTCTGTGAAGGCTAGCTTGGTGGAACAGATTGAGTTGGCAATCGGGATGGCTTGCCTACTGACTTTTTCTAAACCGTATGGACGGGGGGAGGTTTCACTTGCACAAGAAAATTAGGGTTAAGAAGACTCAAGTTAGGGTTAGGGTTGGTGAGACCGGGCTTCCCAGGCAGGAACCAGGGCCTCTGTGAAGGCTAGCTTGGTGGAACAGATTGAGTTGGCAATCGGGATGGCTTGCCTACTGACTTTTTCTAAACCGTATGGACGGGGGGATGTTTCACTTGCACAAGAAAATTAGGGTTAAGAAGACTGAAGTTAGGGTTAGGGTTGGTGAGACCGGGCTTCCCAGGCAGGAACCAGGGCCTCTGTGAAGGCTAGCTTTGTGGAACAGATTGAGTTGGCAATCGGGATGGCTTGCCTACTGACTTTTTCTAAACCGTATGGACGGGGGGATGTTTCACTTGCACAAGAAAAGTAGGGTTAAGACTCAAGTTAGTGTTAGGGTTGGGGAGACTGGGCTTCCCAGGCGGGATCCTGGGCTTCGGTGTAGCCTAGCTTGGTGAAACAGACTGAGTGGGCCATCGGGATAGCTTTCCTTCTGGCTTTCTGTGCACTGTAAGGACAGGGTATCTTTTCAGTTGCACAAGAAAATTTGTGTAAAAACTCAAGTTAGGGTTAGGGTTGGGGAGACTGCGGATCCCAAGCGTGATCCTGGGCTTCGGTGCAGGCCAGCTTGGTGAAAAAGACTGAGTGGGCCATCGGGATAGCTTGCCTACTTTCTTTTTGTACACCGTTTGGACGGGGGAATGTTTCAGTTGCACAAGAAAATTAGGGCCAAGACTCTAGTTAGGGTTAAGGTTGGGGAGGCTAGGCTTCCGTGCAGGGAACCAGACCCTCTGTGAAGCCTAGCTTGGTGAAACAGACTTGAGTGGGCCACCAGGATGGCTTCCCTACTCCGTTTTAGTACATCGTGTCCATGGGGGGATGTTTCCGTTGCAGAAGTACATTAGCCTTAAGACCCAAATTAGGGTTAGGGTTATGGAGGCTGGGCTTCCCAGGCAGGAACTATGGCCTCGATGAAGCCGAGCCTGGTGAAACAGACTGAGTGGGCCATCAGGATTGCTTGCCTACTGTCTTTTTGTATGCTGTATGGACGAGGGGATGTTTCAGTCGCACAGGAAAATTAGGATTAATACCCAAGGTAGGGCTGGGTTGGGGAGACTGTGGTTCCCAGGCAGCAACCAGGGCCTCTGTGAATGCTAGCTTGGTGGAACAGATTGAGTTGGCAATCGGGATGGCTTGCCTACTGACTTTTTCTAAACCGTATGGACGGGGGGATGTTTCACTTGCACAAGAAAATTAGGGTTAAGAAGACTCAAGTTAGGGTTAGGGTTGGTGAGACCGGGCTTCCAAGGCAGGAACAAGGGCCTCTGTGAATGCTAGCTTGGTGGAACAGATTGAGTTGGCAATCGGGATGGCTTGCCTACTGACTTTTTCTAAACCGTATGGACGGGGGGATGTTTCACTTGCACAAGAAAATTAGGGTTAAGACTCAAGTTAGGGTTAGGGTTGGGGAGACTGGGCTTCCCAGGCGGGATCCTGGGCTTCGGTGTAGCCTAGCTTGGTGAAACAGACTGAGTGGGCCATCGGGATAGCTTTCCTACTGGCTTTCTGTGCACTGTAAGGACGGGGTATCGTTTCAGTTGCACAAGAAAATTTGTGTAAAAACTCAAGTTAGGGTTAGGGTTGGGGAGACTGCGGATCCCAAGCGTGTTCCTGGGCTTCGGTGCAGCCTAGCTTGGTGAAAAAGACTGAGTGGGCCATCGGGATAGCTTGCCTACTTTCTTTTTGTACACCGTTTGGACGGGGGAATGTTTCAGTTGCACAAGAAAATTAGGGCCAAGACTCTAGTTAGGGGTAAGGTTGGGGAGGTTAGGCTTCCCTGGAGGGAACCAGACACTCTGTGAAGCCTAGCTTGGTGAAACAGACTTGAGTGGGACACCAGGATGGCTTTCCTACTCCGTTTTAGTACAGCGTATCCATGGGGGGATGTTTCCATTGCAGAAGAACATTAGCATTAAAACACAAATTAGGGTTATGGTTATGGAGGCAGGGCTTCCCAGGCAGGAACTACGGCCTCGATGAAGCCGAGCCTGGTGAAACAAACTGAGTGGGCCATCAGGATTGCTTGCCTACTGTCTTTTTGTACGCTGTATGGACGAGGGGATGTTTCAGTTGCACAGGAAAATTAGGATTAATACCCAAGTGAGGGCTGGGTTGGGGAGACTGTGCTTCCCAGGCAGGAACCAGGGCCTCTGTGAAGGCTAGCTTGGTGGAACAGATTGAGTTGGCAATCGGGATGGCTTGCCTACTGACTTTTTCTAAACCGTATGGACGGGGGGAGGTTTCACTTGCACAAGAAAATTAGGGTTAAGAAGACTGAAGTTAGGGTTAGGGTTGGTGAGACCGGGCTTCCCAGGCAGGAACCAGGGCCTCTGTGAAGGATAGCTTGGTGGAACAGATGGAGTTGGCAATCGGGATGGCTTGCCTACTGACTTTTTCTAAACCGTATGGACGGGGGGATGTTTCACTTGCACAAGAAAATTAGGGTTAAGACTCAAGTTAGGGTTAGGGTTGGGGAGACTGGGCTTCCCAGGCGGGAATCTGGGTTTCGGTGTAGCCTAGCTTGGTGAAACAGACTGAGTGGGCCATCGGGATAGCTTTCCTTCTGGCTTTCTGTGCACTGTAAGGACAGGGTATCGTTTCAGTTGCACAAGAAAATTTGTGTAAAAACTCAAGTTAGGGTTAGGGTTGGGGAGACTGCGGATCCCAAGCGTGATCCTGGGCTTCGGTGCAGGCCAGCTTGGTGAAAAAGACTGAGTGGGCCATCGGGATAGCTTGCCTACTTTCTTTTTGTACACCGTTTGGACGGGGGAATGTTTCAGTTGCACAAGAAAATTAGGGCCAAGACTCTAGTTAGGGTTAAGGTTGGGGAGGCTAGGCTTCCCTGCAGGGAACCAGACCCTCTGTGAAGCCTAGCTTGGTGAAACAGACTTGAGTGGGCCACCAGGATGGCTTCCCTACTCCGTTTTAGTACATCGTGTCCATGGGGGGATGTTTCCGTTGCAGAAGTACATTAGCCTTAAGACCCAAATTAGGGTTAGGGTTATGGAGGCTGGGCTTCCCAGGCAGGAACTACGGCCTCGATGAAGCCGAGCCTGGTGAAACAAACTGAGTGGGCCATCAGGATTGCTTGCCTACTGTCTTTTTGTACGCTGTATGGACGAGGGGATGTTTCAGTTGCACAGGAAAATTAGGATTAATACCCAAGGTAGGTCTGGGTTGGGGAGACTGTGCTTCCCAGGCAGGAACCAGGGCCTCTGTGAAGGCTAGCTTGGTGGAACAGATTGAGTTGGCAATCGGGATGGCTTGCCTACTGACTTTTTCTAAACCGTATGGACGGGGGGAGGTTTCACTTGCACAAGAAAATTAGGGTTAAGAAGACTCAAGTTAGGGTTAGGGTTGGTGAGACCGGGCTTCCCAGGCAGGAACCAGGGCCTCTGTGAAGGCTAGCTTGGTGGAACAGATTGAGTTGGCAATCGGGATGGCTTGCCTACTGACTTTTTCTAAACCGTATGGACGGGGGGAGGTTTCACTTGCACAAGAAAATTAGGGTTAAGAAGACTCAAGTTAGGGTTAGGGTTGGTGAGACCGGGCTTCCCAGGCAGGAACCAGGGCCTCTGTGAATGCTAGCTTGGTGGAACAGATTGAGTTGGCAATCGGGATGGCTTGCCTACTGACTTTTTCTAAACCGTATGGACGGGGGGATGTTTCACTTGCACAAGAAAATTAGGGTTAAGACTCAAGTTAGGGTTAGGGTTGGGGAGACTGGGCTTCCCAGGCGGGATCCTGGGCTTCGGTGTAGCCTAGCTTGGTGAAACAGACTGAGTGGGCCATCGGGATAGCTTTCCTTCTGGCTTTCTGTGCACTGTAAGGACAGGGTATCGTTTCAGTTGCACAAGAAAATTTGTGTAAAAACTCAAGTTAGGGTTAGGGTTGGGGAGACTGCGGATCCCAAGCGTGATCCTGGGCTTCGGTGCAGGCCAGCTTGGTGAAAAAGACTGAGTGGGCCATCGGGATAGCTTGCCTACTTTCTTTTTGTACACCGTTTGGACGGGGGAATGTTTCAGTTGCACAAGAAAATTAGGGCCAAGACTCTAGTTAGGGTTAAGGTTGGGGAGGCTAGGCTTCCCTGCAGGGAACCAGACCCTCTGTGAAGCCTAGCTTGGTGAAACAGACTTGAGTGGGCCACCAGGATGGCTTCCCTACTCCGTTTTAGTACATCGTGTCCATGGGGGGATGTTTCCGTTGCAGAAGTACATTAGCCTTAAGACCCAAATTAGGGTTAGGGTTATGGAGGCTGGGCTTCCCAGGCAGGAACTACGGCCTCGATGAAGCCGAGCCTGGTGAAACAAACTGAGTGGGCCATCAGGATTGCTTGCCTACTGTCTTTTTGTACGCTGTATGGACGAGGGGATGTTTCAGTTGCACAGGAAAATTAGGATTAATACCCAAGTGAGGGCTGGGTTGGGGAGACTGTGCTTCCCAGGCAGGAACCAGGGCCTCTGTGAAGGCTAGCTTGGTGGAACAGATTGAGTTGGCAATCGGGATGGCTTGCCTACTGACTTTTTCTAAACCGTATGGACGGGGGGAGGTTTCACTTGCACAAGAAAATTAGGGTTAAGAAGACTGAAGTTAGGGTTAGGGTTGGTGAGACCGGGCTTCCCAGGCAGGAACCAGGGCCTCTGTGAAGGATAGCTTGGTGGAACAGATGGAGTTGGCAATCGGGATGGCTTGCCTACTGCCTTTTTCTAAACCGTATGGACGGGGGGATGTTTCACTTGCACAAGAAAATTAGGGTTAAGACTCAAGTTAGGGTTAGGGTTGGGGAGACTGGGCTTCCCAGGCGGGAATCTGGGTTTCGGTGTAGCCTAGCTTGGTGAAACAGACTGAGTGGGCCATCGGGATAGCTTTCCTTCTGGCTTTCTGTGCACTGTAAGGACAGGGTATCATTTCAGTTGCACAAGAAAATTTGTGTAAAAACTCAAGTTAGGGTTAGGGTTGGGGAGACTGCGGATCCCAAGCGTGATCCTGGGCTTCGGTGCAGGCCAGCTTGGTGAAAAAGACTGAGTGGGCCATCGGGATAGCTTGCCTACTTTCTTTTTGTACACCGTTTGGACGGGGGAATGTTTCAGTTGCACAAGAAAATTAGGGCCAAGACTCTAGTTAGGGTTAAGGTTGTGGAGGCTAGGCTTCCCTGCAGGGAACCAGACCCTCTGTGAAGCCTAGCTTGGTGAAACAGACTTGAGTGGGCCACCAGGATGGCTTCCCTACTCCGTTTTAGTACATCGTGTCCATGGGGGGATGTTTCCGTTGCAGAAGTACATTAGCCTTAAGACCCAAATTAGGGTTAGGGTTATGGAGGCTGGGCTTCCCAGGCAGGAACTACGTCCTCGATGAAGCCGAGCCTGGTGAAACAGACTGAGTGGGCCATCAGGATTGCTTGCCTACTGTCTTTTTGTATGCTGTATGGACGAGGGGATGTTTCAGTTGCACAGGAAAATTAGGATTAATACCCAAGTGAGGGCTGGGTTGGGGAGACTGTGCTTCCCAGGCAGGAACCAGGGCCTCTGTGAAGGCTAGCTTGGTGGAACAGATTGAGTTGGCAATCGGGATGGCTTGCCTACTGACTTTTTCTAAACCGTATGGACGGGGGGAGGTTTCACTTGCACAAGAAAATTAGGGTTAAGAAGACTGAAGTTAGGGTTAGGGTTGGTGAGACCGGGCTTCCCAGGCAGGAACCAGGGCCTCTGTGAAGGATAGCTTGGTGGAACAGATGGAGTTGGCAATCGGGATGGCTTGCCTACTGACTTTTTCTAAACCGTATGGACGGGGGGATGTTTCACTTGCACAAGAAAATTAGGGTTAAGACTCAAGTTAGGGTTAGGGTTGGGGAGACTGGGCTTCCCAGGCGGGAATCTGGGTTTCGGTGTAGCCTAGCTTGGTGAAACAGACTGAGTGGGCCATCGGGATAGCTTTCCTTCTGGCTTTCTGTGCACTGTAAGGACAGGGTATCGTTTCAGTTGCACAAGAAAATTTGTGTAAAAACTCAAGTTAGGGTTAGGGTTGGGGAGACTGCGGATCCCAAGCGTGATCCTGGGCTTCGGTGCAGGCCAGCTTGGTGAAAAAGACTGAGTGGGCCATCGGGATAGCTTGCCTACTTTCTTTTTGTACACCGTTTGGACGGGGGAATGTTTCAGTTGCACAAGAAAATTAGGGCCAAGACTCTAGTTAGGGTTAAGGTTGTGGAGGCTAGGCTTCCCTGCAGGGAACCAGACCCTCTGTGAAGCCTAGCTTGGTGAAACAGACTTGAGTGGGCCACCAGGATGGCTTCCCTACTCCGTTTTAGTACATCGTGTCCATGGGGGGATGTTTCCGTTGCAGAAGTACATTAGCCTTAAGACCCAAATTAGGGTTAGGGTTATGGAGGCTGGGCTTCCCAGGCAGGAACTACGTCCTCGATGAAGCCGAGCCTGGTGAAACAGACTGAGTGGGCCATCAGGATTGCTTGCCTACTGTCTTTTTGTATGCTGTATGGACGAGGGGATGTTTCAGTCGCACAGGAAAATTAGGATTAATACCCAAGTGAGGGCTGGGTTGGGGAGGCTGTGGTTCCCAGGCAGCAACCAGGGCCTCTGTGAATGCTAGCTTGGTGGAACAGATTGAGTTGGCAATCGGGATGGCTTGCCTACTGACTTTTTCTAAACCGTATGGACGGGGGGAGGTTTCACTTGCACAAGAAAATTAGGGTTAAGAAGACTCAAGTTAGGGTTAGGGTTGGTGAGACCGGGCTTCCCAGGCAGGAACCAGGGCCTCTGTGAATGCTAGCTTGGTGGAACAGATTGAGTTGGCAATCGGGATGGCTTGCCTACTGACTTTTTCTAAACCGTATGGACGGGGGGAGGTTTCACTTGCACAAGAAAATTAGGGTTAAGAAGACTGAAGTTAGGGTTAGGGTTGGTGAGACCGGGCTTCCCAGGCAGGAACCAGGGCCTCTGTGAAGGATAGCTTGGTGGAACAGATGGAGTTGGCAATCGGGATGGCTTGCCTACTGACTTTTTCTAAACCGTATGGACGGGGGGATGTTTCACTTGCACAAGAAAATTAGGGTTAAGACTCAAGTTAGGGTTAGGGTTGGGGAGACTGGGCTTCCCAGGCGGGAATCTGGGTTTCGGTGTAGCCTAGCTTGGTGAAACAGACTGAGTGGGCCATCGGGATAGCTTTCCTTCTGGCTTTCTGTGCACTGTAAGGACAGGGTATCGTTTCAGTTGCACAAGAAAATTTGTGTAAAAACTCAAGTTAGGGTTAGGGTTGGGGAGACTGCGGATCCCAAGCGTGATCCTGGGCTTCGGTGCAGGCCAGCTTGGTGAAAAAGACTGAGTGGGCCATCGGGATAGCTTGCCTACTTTCTTTTTGTACACCGTTTGGACGGGGGAATGTTTCAGTTGCACAAGAAAATTAGGGCCAAGACTCTAGTTAGGGTTAAGGTTGTGGAGGCTAGGCTTCCCTGCAGGGAACCAGACCCTCTGTGAAGCCTAGCTTGGTGAAACAGACTTGAGTGGGCCACCAGGATGGCTTCCCTACTCCGTTTTAGTACATCGTGTCCATGGGGGGATGTTTCCGTTGCAGAAGTACATTAGCCTTAAGACCCAAATTAGGGTTAGGGTTATGGAGGCTGGGCTTCCCAGGCAGGAACTACGGCCTCGATGAAGCCGAGCCTGGTGAAACAAACTGAGTGGGCCATCAGGATTGCTTGCCTACTGTCTTTTGTACGCTGTATGGACGAGGGGATGTTTCAGTTGCACAGGAAAATTAGGATTAATACCCAAGGTAGGTCTGGGTTGGGGAGACTGTGCTTCCCAGGCAGGAACCAGGGCCTCTGTGAAGGCTAGCTTGGTGGAACAGATTGAGTTGGCAATCGGGATGGCTTGCCTACTGACTTTTTCTAAACCGTATGGACGGGGGGAGGTTTCACTTGCACAAGAAAATTAGGGTTAAGAAGACTCAAGTTAGGGTTAGGGTTGGTGAGACCGGGCTTCCCAGGCAGGAACCAGGGCCTCTGTGAAGGCTAGCTTGGTGGAACAGATTGAGTTGGCAATCGGGATGGCTTGCCTACTGACTTTTTCTAAACCGTATGGACGGGGGGATGTTTCACTTGCACAAGAAAATTAGGGTTAAGACTCAAGTTAGGGTTAGGGTTGGGGAGACTGGGCTTCCCAGGCGGGAATCTGGGTTTCGGTGTAGCCTAGCTTGGTGAAACAGACTGAGTGGGCCATCGGGATAGCTTTCCTTCTGGCTTTCTGTGCACTGTAAGGACAGGGTATCGTTTCAGTTGCACAAGAAAATTTGTGTAAAAACTCAAGTTAGGGTTAGGGTTGGGGAGACTGCGGATCCCAAGCGTGATCCTGGGCTTCGGTGCAGGCCAGCTTGGTGAAAAAGACTGAGTGGGCCATCGGGATAGCTTGCCTACTTTCTTTTTGTACACCGTTTGGACGGGGGAATGTTTCAGTTGCACAAGAAAATTAGGGCCAAGACTCTAGTTAGGGTTAAGGTTGTGGAGGCTAGGCTTCCCTGCAGGGAACCAGACCCTCTGTGAAGCCTAGCTTGGTGAAACAGACTTGAGTGGGCCACCAGGATGGCTTCCCTACTCCGTTTTAGTACATCGTGTCCATGGGGGGATGTTTCCGTTGCAGAAGTACATTAGCCTTAAGACCCAAATTAGGGTTAGGGTTATGGAGGCTGGGCTTCCCAGGCAGGAACTACGTCCTCGATGAAGCCGAGCCTGGTGAAACAGACTGAGTGGGCCATCAGGATTGCTTGCCTACTGTCTTTTTGTATGCTGTATGGACGAGGGGATGTTTCAGTCGCACAGGAAAATTAGGATTAATACCCAAGTGAGGGCTGGGTTGGGGAGGCTGTGGTTCCCAGGCAGCAACCAGGGCCTCTGTGAATGCTAGCTTGGTGGAACAGATTGAGTTGGCAATCGGGATGGCTTGCCTACTGACTTTTTCTAAACCGTATGGACGGGGGGAGGTTTCACTTGCACAAGAAAATTAGGGTTAAGAAGACTCAAGTTAGGGTTAGGGTTGGTGAGACCGGGCTTCCCAGGCAGGAACCAGGGCCTCTGTGAATGCTAGCTTGGTGGAACAGATTGAGTTGGCAATCGGGATGGCTTGCCTACTGACTTTTTCTAAACCGTATGGAC
The DNA here is from genome assembly GCF_057233095.1 of Heloderma suspectum. Classification (NCBI taxonomy): domain Eukaryota; kingdom Metazoa; phylum Chordata; class Lepidosauria; order Squamata; family Helodermatidae; genus Heloderma; species Heloderma suspectum. The sequence continues at coordinate 150,877,143 of NC_139459.1, read as the reverse complement.
GGGGGGAGGTTTCACTTGCACAAGAAAATTAGGGTTAAGAAGACTGAAGTTAGGGTTAGGGTTGGTGAGACCGGGCTTCCCAGGCAGGAACCAGGGCCTCTGTGAAGGATAGCTTGGTGGAACAGATGGAGTTGGCAATCGGGATGGCTTGCCTACTGACTTTTTCTAAACCGTATGGACGGGGGGATGTTTCACTTGCACAAGAAAATTAGGGTTAAGACTCAAGTTAGGGTTAGGGTTGGGGAGACTGGGCTTCCCAGGCGGGAATCTGGGTTTCGGTGTAGCCTAGCTTGGTGAAACAGACTGAGTGGGCCATCGGGATAGCTTTCCTTCTGGCTTTCTGTGCACTGTAAGGACAGGGTATCGTTTCAGTTGCACAAGAAAATTTGTGTAAAAACTCAAGTTAGGGTTAGGGTTGGGGAGACTGCGGATCCCAAGCGTGATCCTGGGCTTCGGTGCAGGCCAGCTTGGTGAAAAAGACTGAGTGGGCCATCGGGATAGCTTGCCTACTTTCTTTTTGTACACCGTTTGGACGGGGGAATGTTTCAGTTGCACAAGAAAATTAGGGCCAAGACTCTAGTTAGGGTTAAGGTTGTGGAGGCTAGGCTTCCCTGCAGGGAACCAGACCCTCTGTGAAGCCTAGCTTGGTGAAACAGACTTGAGTGGGCCACCAGGATGGCTTCCCTACTCCGTTTTAGTACATCGTGTCCATGGGGGGATGTTTCCGTTGCAGAAGTACATTAGCCTTAAGACCCAAATTAGGGTTAGGGTTATGGAGGCTGGGCTTCCCAGGCAGGAACTATGGCCTCGATGAAGCCGAGCCTGGTGAAACAGACTGAGTGGGCCATCAGGATTGCTTGCCTACTGTCTTTTTGTATGCTGTATGGACGAGGGGATGTTTCAGTCGCACAGGAAAATTAGGATTAATACCCAAGGTAGGGCTGGGTTGGGGAGACTGTGGTTCCCAGGCAGCAACCAGGGCCTCTGTGAATGCTAGCTTGGTGGAACAGATTGAGTTGGCAATCGGGATGGCTTGCCTACTGACTTTTTCTAAACCGTATGGACGGGGGGATGTTTCACTTGCACAAGAAAATTAGGGTTAAGAAGACTCAAGTTAGGGTTAGGGTTGGTGAGACCGGGCTTCCAAGGCAGGAACAAGGGCCTCTGTGAATGCTAGCTTGGTGGAACAGATTGAGTTGGCAATCGGGATGGCTTGCCTACTGACTTTTTCTAAACCGTATGGACGGGGGGATGTTTCACTTGCACAAGAAAATTAGGGTTAAGACTCAAGTTAGGGTTAGGGTTGGGGAGACTGGGCTTCCCAGGCGGGATCCTGGGCTTCGGTGTAGCCTAGCTTGGTGAAACAGACTGAGTGGGCCATCGGGATAGCTTTCCTACTGGCTTTCTGTGCACTGTAAGGACGGGGTATCGTTTCAGTTGCACAAGAAAATTTGTGTAAAAACTCAAGTTAGGGTTAGGGTTGGGGAGACTGCGGATCCCAAGCGTGTTCCTGGGCTTCGGTGCAGCCTAGCTTGGTGAAAAAGACTGAGTGGGCCATCGGGATAGCTTGCCTACTTTCTTTTTGTACACCGTTTGGACGGGGGAATGTTTCAGTTGCACAAGAAAATTAGGGCCAAGACTCTAGTTAGGGGTAAGGTTGGGGAGGTTAGGCTTCCCTGGAGGGAACCAGACACTCTGTGAAGCCTAGCTTGGTGAAACAGACTTGAGTGGGACACCAGGATGGCTTTCCTACTCCGTTTTAGTACAGCGTATCCATGGGGGGATGTTTCCATTGCAGAAGAACATTAGCATTAAAACACAAATTAGGGTTATGGTTATGGAGGCAGGGCTTCCCAGGCAGGAACTACGGCCTCGATGAAGCCGAGCCTGGTGAAACAAACTGAGTGGGCCATCAGGATTGCTTGCCTACTGTCTTTTTGTACGCTGTATGGACGAGGGGATGTTTCAGTTGCACAGGAAAATTAGGATTAATACCCAAGTGAGGGCTGGGTTGGGGAGACTGTGCTTCCCAGGCAGGAACCAGGGCCTCTGTGAAGGCTAGCTTGGTGGAACAGATTGAGTTGGCAATCGGGATGGCTTGCCTACTGACTTTTTCTAAACCGTATGGACGGGGGGAGGTTTCACTTGCACAAGAAAATTAGGGTTAAGAAGACTGAAGTTAGGGTTAGGGTTGGTGAGACCGGGCTTCCCAGGCAGGAACCAGGGCCTCTGTGAAGGATAGCTTGGTGGAACAGATGGAGTTGGCAATCGGGATGGCTTGCCTACTGACTTTTTCTAAACCGTATGGACGGGGGGATGTTTCACTTGCACAAGAAAATTAGGGTTAAGACTCAAGTTAGGGTTAGGGTTGGGGAGACTGGGCTTCCCAGGCGGGAATCTGGGTTTCGGTGTAGCCTAGCTTGGTGAAACAGACTGAGTGGGCCATCGGGATAGCTTTCCTTCTGGCTTTCTGTGCACTGTAAGGACAGGGTATCGTTTCAGTTGCACAAGAAAATTTGTGTAAAAACTCAAGTTAGGGTTAGGGTTGGGGAGACTGCGGATCCCAAGCGTGATCCTGGGCTTCGGTGCAGGCCAGCTTGGTGAAAAAGACTGAGTGGGCCATCGGGATAGCTTGCCTACTTTCTTTTTGTACACCGTTTGGACGGGGGAATGTTTCAGTTGCACAAGAAAATTAGGGCCAAGACTCTAGTTAGGGTTAAGGTTGGGGAGGCTAGGCTTCCCTGCAGGGAACCAGACCCTCTGTGAAGCCTAGCTTGGTGAAACAGACTTGAGTGGGCCACCAGGATGGCTTCCCTACTCCGTTTTAGTACATCGTGTCCATGGGGGGATGTTTCCGTTGCAGAAGTACATTAGCCTTAAGACCCAAATTAGGGTTAGGGTTATGGAGGCTGGGCTTCCCAGGCAGGAACTACGGCCTCGATGAAGCCGAGCCTGGTGAAACAAACTGAGTGGGCCATCAGGATTGCTTGCCTACTGTCTTTTTGTACGCTGTATGGACGAGGGGATGTTTCAGTTGCACAGGAAAATTAGGATTAATACCCAAGGTAGGTCTGGGTTGGGGAGACTGTGCTTCCCAGGCAGGAACCAGGGCCTCTGTGAAGGCTAGCTTGGTGGAACAGATTGAGTTGGCAATCGGGATGGCTTGCCTACTGACTTTTTCTAAACCGTATGGACGGGGGGAGGTTTCACTTGCACAAGAAAATTAGGGTTAAGAAGACTCAAGTTAGGGTTAGGGTTGGTGAGACCGGGCTTCCCAGGCAGGAACCAGGGCCTCTGTGAAGGCTAGCTTGGTGGAACAGATTGAGTTGGCAATCGGGATGGCTTGCCTACTGACTTTTTCTAAACCGTATGGACGGGGGGAGGTTTCACTTGCACAAGAAAATTAGGGTTAAGAAGACTCAAGTTAGGGTTAGGGTTGGTGAGACCGGGCTTCCCAGGCAGGAACCAGGGCCTCTGTGAAGGCTAGCTTGGTGGAACAGATTGAGTTGGCAATCGGGATGGCTTGCCTACTGACTTTTTCTAAACCGTATGGACGGGGGGATGTTTCACTTGCACAAGAAAATTAGGGTTAAGACTCAAGTTAGGGTTAGGGTTGGGGAGACTGGGCTTCCCAGGCGGGATCCTGGGCTTCGGTGTAGCCTAGCTTGGTGAAACAGACTGAGTGGGCCATCGGGATAGCTTTCCTTCTGGCTTTCTGTGCACTGTAAGGACAGGGTATCGTTTCAGTTGCACAAGAAAATTTGTGTAAAAACTCAAGTTAGGGTTAGGGTTGGGGAGACTGCGGATCCCAAGCGTGATCCTGGGCTTCGGTGCAGGCCAGCTTGGTGAAAAAGACTGAGTGGGCCATCGGGATAGCTTGCCTACTTTCTTTTTGTACACCGTTTGGACGGGGGAATGTTTCAGTTGCACAAGAAAATTAGGGCCAAGACTCTAGTTAGGGTTAAGGTTGGGGAGGCTAGGCTTCCCTGCAGGGAACCAGACCCTCTGTGAAGCCTAGCTTGGTGAAACAGACTTGAGTGGGCCACCAGGATGGCTTCCCTACTCCGTTTTAGTACATCGTGTCCATGGGGGGATGTTTCCGTTGCAGAAGTACATTAGCCTTAAGACCCAAATTAGGGTTAGGGTTATGGAGGCTGGGCTTCCCAGGCAGGAACTACGGCCTCGATGAAGCCGAGCCTGGTGAAACAAACTGAGTGGGCCATCAGGATTGCTTGCCTACTGTCTTTTTGTACGCTGTATGGACGAGGGGATGTTTCAGTTGCACAGGAAAATTAGGATTAATACCCAAGTGAGGGCTGGGTTGGGGAGACTGTGCTTCCCAGGCAGGAACCAGGGCCTCTGTGAAGGCTAGCTTGGTGGAACAGATTGAGTTGGCAATCGGGATGGCTTGCCTACTGACTTTTTCTAAACCGTATGGACGGGGGGAGGTTTCACTTGCACAAGAAAATTAGGGTTATGAAGACTGAAGTTAGGGTTAGGGTTGGTGAGACCGGGCTTCCCAGGCAGGAACCAGGGCCTCTGTGAAGGATAGCTTGGTGGAACAGATGGAGTTGGCAATCGGGATGGCTTGCCTACTGCCTTTTTCTAAACCGTATGGATGGGGGGATGTTTCACTTGCACAAGAAAATTAGGGTTAAGACTCAAGTTAGGGTTAGGGTTGGGGAGACTGGGCTTCCCAGGCGGGAATCTGGGTTTCGGTGTAGCCTAGCTTGGTGAAACAGACTGAGTGGGCCATCGGGATAGCTTTCCTTCTGGCTTTCTGTGCACTGTAAGGACAGGGTATCATTTCAGTTGCACAAGAAAATTTGTGTAAAAACTCAAGTTAGGGTTAGGGTTGGGGAGACTGCGGATCCCAAGCGTGATCCTGGGCTTCGGTGCAGGCCAGCTTGGTGAAAAAGACTGAGTGGGCCATCGGGATAGCTTGCCTACTTTCTTTTTGTACACCGTTTGGACGGGGGAATGTTTCAGTTGCACAAGAAAATTAGGGCCAAGACTCTAGTTAGGGTTAAGGTTGTGGAGGCTAGGCTTCCCTGCAGGGAACCAGACCCTCTGTGAAGCCTAGCTTGGTGAAACAGACTTGAGTGGGCCACCAGGATGGCTTCCCTACTCCGTTTTAGTACATCGTGTCCATGGGGGGATGTTTCCGTTGCAGAAGTACATTAGCCTTAAGACCCAAATTAGGGTTAGGGTTATGGAGGCTGGGCTTCCCAGGCAGGAACTACGTCCTCGATGAAGCCGAGCCTGGTGAAACAGACTGAGTGGGCCATCAGGATTGCTTGCCTACTGTCTTTTTGTATGCTGTATGGACGAGGGGATGTTTCAGTTGCACAGGAAAATTAGGATTAATACCCAAGTGAGGGCTGGGTTGGGGAGACTGTGCTTCCCAGGCAGGAACCAGGGCCTCTGTGAAGGCTAGCTTGGTGGAACAGATTGAGTTGGCAATCGGGATGGCTTGCCTACTGACTTTTTCTAAACCGTATGGACGGGGGGAGGTTTCACTTGCACAAGAAAATTAGGGTTAAGAAGACTGAAGTTAGGGTTAGGGTTGGTGAGACCGGGCTTCCCAGGCAGGAACCAGGGCCTCTGTGAAGGATAGCTTGGTGGAACAGATGGAGTTGGCAATCGGGATGGCTTGCCTACTGACTTTTTCTAAACCGTATGGACGGGGGGATGTTTCACTTGCACAAGAAAATTAGGGTTAAGACTCAAGTTAGGGTTAGGGTTGGGGAGACTGGGCTTCCCAGGCGGGAATCTGGGTTTCGGTGTAGCCTAGCTTGGTGAAACAGACTGAGTGGGCCATCGGGATAGCTTTCCTTCTGGCTTTCTGTGCACTGTAAGGACAGGGTATCGTTTCAGTTGCACAAGAAAATTTGTGTAAAAACTCAAGTTAGGGTTAGGGTTGGGGAGACTGCGGATCCCAAGCGTGATCCTGGGCTTCGGTGCAGGCCAGCTTGGTGAAAAAGACTGAGTGGGCCATCGGGATAGCTTGCCTACTTTCTTTTTGTACACCGTTTGGACGGGGGAATGTTTCAGTTGCACAAGAAAATTAGGGCCAAGACTCTAGTTAGGGTTAAGGTTGTGGAGGCTAGGCTTCCCTGCAGGGAACCAGACCCTCTGTGAAGCCTAGCTTGGTGAAACAGACTTGAGTGGGCCACCAGGATGGCTTCCCTACTCCGTTTTAGTACATCGTGTCCATGGGGGGATGTTTCCGTTGCAGAAGTACATTAGCCTTAAGACCCAAATTAGGGTTAGGGTTATGGAGGCTGGGCTTCCCAGGCAGGAACTACGTCCTCGATGAAGCCGAGCCTGGTGAAACAGACTGAGTGGGCCATCAGGATTGCTTGCCTACTGTCTTTTTGTATGCTGTATGGACGAGGGGATGTTTCAGTCGCACAGGAAAATTAGGATTAATACCCAAGTGAGGGCTGGGTTGGGGAGGCTGTGGTTCCCAGGCAGCAACCAGGGCCTCTGTGAATGCTAGCTTGGTGGAACAGATTGAGTTGGCAATCGGGATGGCTTGCCTACTGACTTTTTCTAAACCGTATGGACGGGGGGAGGTTTCACTTGCACAAGAAAATTAGGGTTAAGAAGACTCAAGTTAGGGTTAGGGTTGGTGAGACCGGGCTTCCCAGGCAGGAACCAGGGCCTCTGTGAAGGCTAGCTTGGTGGAACAGATTGAGTTGGCAATCGGGATGGCTTGCCTACTGACTTTTTCTAAACCGTATGGACGGGGGGATGTTTCACTTGCACAAGAAAATTAGGGTTAAGAAGACTGAAGTTAGGGTTAGGGTTGGTGAGACCGGGCTTCCCAGGCAGGAACCAGGGCCTCTGTGAAGGATAGCTTGGTGGAACAGATGGAGTTGGCAATCGGGATGGCTTGCCTACTGACTTTTTCTAAACCGTATGGACGGGGGGATGTTTCACTTGCACAAGAAAATTAGGGTTAAGACTCAAGTTAGGGTTAGGGTTGGGGAGACTGGGCTTCCCAGGCGGGAATCTGGGTTTCGGTGTAGCCTAGCTTGGTGAAACAGACTGAGTGGGCCATCGGGATAGCTTTCCTTCTGGCTTTCTGTGCACTGTAAGGACAGGGTATCGTTTCAGTTGCACAAGAAAATTTGTGTAAAAACTCAAGTTAGGGTTAGGGTTGGGGAGACTGCGGATCCCAAGCGTGATCCTGGGCTTCGGTGCAGGCCAGCTTGGTGAAAAAGACTGAGTGGGCCATCGGGATAGCTTGCCTACTTTCTTTTTGTACACCGTTTGGACGGGGGAATGTTTCAGTTGCACAAGAAAATTAGGGCCAAGACTCTAGTTAGGGTTAAGGTTGTGGAGGCTAGGCTTCCCTGCAGGGAACCAGACCCTCTGTGAAGCCTAGCTTGGTGAAACAGACTTGAGTGGGCCACCAGGATGGCTTCCCTACTCCGTTTTAGTACATCGTGTCCATGGGGGGATGTTTCCGTTGCAGAAGTACATTAGCCTTAAGACCCAAATTAGGGTTAGGGTTATGGAGGCTGGGCTTCCCAGGCAGGAACTACGGCCTCGATGAAGCCGAGCCTGGTGAAACAAACTGAGTGGGCCATCAGGATTGCTTGCCTACTGCCTTTTGTACGCTGTATGGACGAGGGGATGTTTCAGTTGCACAGGAAAATTAGGATTAATACCCAAGGTAGGTCTGGGTTGGGGAGACTGTGCTTCCCAGGCAGGAACCAGGGCCTCTGTGAAGGCTAGCTTGGTGGAACAGATTGAGTTGGCAATCGGGATGGCTTGCCTACTGACTTTTTCTAAACCGTATGGACGGGGGGAGGTTTCACTTGCACAAGAAAATTAGGGTTAAGAAGACTCAAGTTAGGGTTAGGGTTGGTGAGACCGGGCTTCCCAGGCAGGAACCAGGGCCTCTGTGAAGGCTAGCTTGGTGGAACAGATTGAGTTGGCAATCGGGATGGCTTGCCTACTGACTTTTTCTAAACCGTATGGACGGGGGGATGTTTCACTTGCACAAGAAAATTAGGGTTAAGACTCAAGATAGGGTTAGGGTTGGGGAGACTGGGCTTCCCAGGCGGGAATCTGGGTTTCGGTGTAGCCTAGCTTGGTGAAACAGACTGAGTGGGCCATCGGGATAGCTTTCCTTCTGGCTTTCTGTGCACTGTAAGGACAGGGTATCGTTTCAGTTGCACAAGAAAATTTGTGTAAAAACTCAAGTTAGGGTTAGGGTTGGGGAGACTGCGGATCCCAAGCGTGATCCTGGGCTTCGGTGCAGGCCAGCTTGGTGAAAAAGACTGAGTGGGCCATCGGGATAGCTTGCCTACTTTCTTTTTGTACACCGTTTGGACGGGGGAATGTTTCAGTTGCACAAGAAAATTAGGGCCAAGACTCTAGTTAGGGTTAAGGTTGTGGAGGCTAGGCTTCCCTGCAGGGAACCAGACCCTCTGTGAAGCCTAGCTTGGTGAAACAGACTTGAGTGGGCCACCAGGATGGCTTCCCTACTCCGTTTTAGTACATCGTGTCCATGGGGGGATGTTTCCGTTGCAGAAGTACATTAGCCTTAAGACCCAAATTAGGGTTAGGGTTATGGAGGCTGGGCTTCCCAGGCAGGAACTACGGCCTCGATGAAGCCGAGCCTGGTGAAACAAACTGAGTGGGCCATCAGGATTGCTTGCCTACTGTCTTTTGTACGCTGTATGGACGAGGGGATGTTTCAGTTGCACAGGAAAATTAGGATTAATACCCAAGGTAGGTCTGGGTTGGGGAGACTGTGCTTCCCAGGCAGGAACCAGGGCCTCTGTGAAGGCTAGCTTGGTGGAACAGATTGAGTTGGCAATCGGGATGGCTTGCCTACTGACTTTTTCTAAACCGTATGGACGGGGGGAGGTTTCACTTGCACAAGAAAATTAGGGTTAAGAAGACTCAAGTTAGGGTTAGGGTTGGTGAGACCGGGCTTCCCAGGCAGGAACCAGGGCCTCTGTGAAGGCTAGCTTGGTGGAACAGATTGAGTTGGCAATCGGGATGGCTTGCCTACTGACTTTTTCTAAACCGTATGGACGGGGGGATGTTTCACTTGCACAAGAAAATTAGGGTTAAGACTCAAGATAGGGTTAGGGTTGGGGAGACTGGGCTTCCCAGGCGGGAATCTGGGTTTCGGTGTAGCCTAGCTTGGTGAAACAGACTGAGTGGGCCATCGGGATAGCTTTCCTTCTGGCTTTCTGTGCACTGTAAGGACAGGGTATCGTTTCAGTTGCACAAGAAAATTTGTGTAAAAACTCAAGTTAGGGTTAGGGTTGGGGAGACTGCGGATCCCAAGCGTGATCCTGGGCTTCGGTGCAGGCCAGCTTGGTGAAAAAGACTGAGTGGGCCATCGGGATAGCTTGCCTACTTTCTTTTTGTACACCGTTTGGACGGGGGAATGTTTCAGTTGCACAAGAAAATTAGGGCCAAGACTCTAGTTAGGGTTAAGGTTGTGGAGGCTAGGCTTCCCTGCAGGGAACCAGACCCTCTGTGAAGCCTAGCTTGGTGAAACAGACTTGAGTGGGCCACCAGGATGGCTTCCCTACTCCGTTTTAGTACATCGTGTCCATGGGGGGATGTTTCCGTTGCAGAAGTACATTAGCCTTAAGACCCAAATTAGGGTTAGGGTTATGGAGGCTGGGCTTCCCAGGCAGGAACTACGTCCTCGATGAAGCCGAGCCTGGTGAAACAGACTGAGTGGGCCATCAGGATTGCTTGCCTACTGTCTTTTTGTATGCTGTATGGACGAGGGGATGTTTCAGTCGCACAGGAAAATTAGGATTAATACCCAAGTGAGGGCTGGGTTGGGGAGGCTGTGGTTCCCAGGCAGCAACCAGGGCCTCTGTGAATGCTAGCTTGGTGGAACAGATTGAGTTGGCAATCGGGATGGCTTGCCTACTGACTTTTTCTAAACCGTATGGACGGGGGGAGGTTTCACTTGCACAAGAAAATTAGGGTTAAGAAGACTCAAGTTAGGGTTAGGGTTGGTGAGACCGGGCTTCCCAGGCAGGAACCAGGGCCTCTGTGAATGCTAGCTTGGTGGAACAGATTGAGTTGGCAATCGGGATGGCTTGCCTACTGACTTTTTCTAAACCGTATGGACGGGGGGAGGTTTCACTTGCACAAGAAAATTAGGGTTAAGAAGACTGAAGTTAGGGTTAGGGTTGGTGAGACCGGGCTTCCCAGGCAGGAACCAGGGCCTCTGTGAAGGATAGCTTGGTGGAACAGATGGAGTTGGCAATCGGGATGGCTTGCCTACTGACTTTTTCTAAACCGTATGGACGGGGGGATGTTTCACTTGCACAAGAAAATTAGGGTTAAGACTCAAGTTAGGGTTAGGGTTGGGGAGACTGGGCTTCCCAGGCGGGAATCTGGGTTTCGGTGTAGCCTAGTTTGGTGAAACAGACTGAGTGGGCCATCGGGATAGCTTTCCTTCTGGCTTTCTGTGCACTGTAAGGACAGGGTATCGTTTCAGTTGCACAAGAAAATTTGTGTAAAAACTCAAGTTAGGGTTAGGGTTGGGGAGACTGCGGATCCCAAGCGTGATCCTGGGCTTCGGTGCAGGCCAGCTTGGTGAAAAAGACTGAGTGGGCCATCGGGATAGCTTGCCTACTTTCTTTTTGTACACCGTTTGGACGGGGGAATGTTTCAGTTGCACAAGAAAATTAGGGCCAAGACTCTAGTTAGGGTTAAGGTTGTGGAGGCTAGGCTTCCCTGCAGGGAACCAGACCCTCTGTGAAGCCTAGCTTGGTGAAACAGACTTGAGTGGGCCACCAGGATGGCTTCCCTACTCCGTTTTAGTACATCGTGTCCATGGGGGGATGTTTCCGTTGCAGAAGTACATTAGCCTTAAGACCCAAATTAGGGTTAGGGTTATGGAGGCTGGGCTTCCCAGGCAGGAACTACGGCCTCGATGAAGCCGAGCCTGGTGAAACAAACTGAGTGGGCCATCAGGATTGCTTGCCTACTGTCTTTTGTACGCTGTATGGACGAGGGGATGTTTCAGTTGCACAGGAAAATTAGGATTAATACCCAAGGTAGGTCTGGGTTGGGGAGACTGTGCTTCCCAGGCAGGAACCAGGGCCTCTGTGAAGGCTAGCTTGGTGGAACAGATTGAGTTGGCAATCGGGATGGCTTGCCTACTGACTTTTTCTAAACCGTATGGACGGGGGGAGGTTTCACTTGCACAAGAAAATTAGGGTTAAGAAGACTGAAGTTAGGGTTAGGGTTGGTGAGACCGGGCTTCCCAGGCAGGAACCAGGGCCTCTGTGAAGGCTAGCTTGGTGGAACAGATTGAGTTGGCAATCGGGATGGCTTGCCTACTGACTTTTTCTAAACCGTATGGACGGGGGGATGTTTCACTTGCACAAGAAAATTAGGGTTAAGAAGACTGAAGTTAGGGTTAGGGTTGGTGAGACCGGGCTTCCCAGGCAGGAACCAGGGCCTCTGTGAAGGCTAGCTTGGTGGAACAGATTGAGTTGGCAATCGGGATGGCTTGCCTACTGACTTTTTCTAAACCGTATGGACGGGGGGATGTTTCACTTGCACAAGAAAAGTAGGGTTAAGACTCAAGTTAGTGTTAGGGTTGGGGAGACTGGGCTTCCCAGGCGGGATCCTGGGCTTCGGTGTAGCCTAGCTTGGTGAAACAGACTGAGTGGGCCATCGGGATAGCTTTCCTTCTGGCTTTCTGTGCACTGTAAGGACAGGGTATCGTTTCAGTTGCACAAGAAAATTTGTGTAAAAACTCAAGTTAGGGTTAGGGTTGGGGAGACTGCGGATCCCAAGCGTGATCCTGGGCTTCGGTGCAGCCCAGCTTGGTGAAAAAGACTGAGTGGGCCATCGGGATAGCTTGCCTACTTTCTTTTTGTACACCGTTTGGACGGGGGAATGTTTCAGTTGCACAAGAAAATTAGGGCCAAGACTCTAGTTAGGGTTAAGGTTGGGGAGGCTAGGCTTCCGTGCAGGGAACCAGACCCTCTGTGAAGCCTAGCTTGGTGAAAAAGACTTGAGTGGGCCACCAGGATGGCTTCCCTACTCCGTTTTAGTACATCGTGTCCATGGGGGGATGTTTCCGTTGCAGAAGTACATTAGCCTTAAGACCCAAATTAGGGTTAGGGTTATGGAGGCTGGGCTTCCCAGGCAGGAACTACGGCCTCGATGAAGCCGAGCCTGGTGAAACAGACTGAGTGGGCCATCAGGATTGCTTGCCTACTGTCTTTTTGTATGCTGTATGGACGAGGGGATGTTTCAGTCGCCCGGGAAAATTAGGATTAATACCCAAGTGAGGGCTGGGTTGGGGAGACTGTGGTTCCCAGGCAGCAACCAGGGCCTCTGTGAATGCTAGCTTATTGGAACAGATTGAGTTGGCAATCGGGATGGCTTGCCTACTGACTTTTTCTAAACCGTATGGACGGGGGGATGTTTCACTTGCACAAGAAAATTAGGGTTAAGACTCAAGTTAGGGTTAGGGTTGGGGAGACTGGGCTCCCCAGGCGGGATCCTGGGCTTCGGTGTAGCCTAGCTTGGTGAAACAGACTGAGTGGGCCATCGGGATAGCTTTCCTACTGGCTTTCTGTGCACTGTAAGGACGGGGTATCGTTTCAGTTGCACAAGAAAATTTGTGTAAAAACTCAAGTTAGGGTTAGGGTTGGGGAGACTGCGGATCCCAAGCGTGATCCTGGGCTTCGGTGCAGCCTATCTTGGTGAAAAAGACTGAGTGGGCCATCGGGATAGCTTGCCTACTTTCTTTTTGTACACCGTTTGGACGGGGGAATGTTTCAGTTGCACAAGAAAATTAGGGCCAAGACTCTAGTTAGGGGTAAGGTTGGGGAGGTTAGGCTTCCCTGGAGGGAACCAGACACTCTGTGAAGCCTAGCTTGGTGAAACAGACTTGAGTGGGACACCAGGATGGCTTTCCTACTCCGTTTTAGTACACCGTATCCATGGGGGGATGTTTCCATTGCAGAAGAACATTAGCATTAAAACACAAATTAGGGTTATGGTTATGGAGGCAGGGCTTCCCAGGCAGGAACTACGGCCTCGATGAAGCCGAGCCTGGTGAAACAACCTGAGTGGGCCATCAGGATTGCTTGCCTACTGTCTTTTTGTACGCTGTATGGACGAGGGGATGTTTCAGTTGCACAGGAAAATTAGGATTAATACCCAAGTGAGGGCTGGGTTGGGGAGACTGTGCTTCCCAGGCAGGAACCAGGGCCTCTGTGAAGGCTAGCTTGGTGGAACAGATTGAGTTGGCAATCGGGATGGCTTGCCTACTGACTTTTTCTAAACCGTATGGACGGGGGGAGGTTTCACTTGCACAAGAAAATTAGGGTTAAGAAGACTGAAGTTAGGGTTAGGGTTGGTGAGACCGGGCTTCCCAGGCAGGAACCAGGGCCTCTGTGAAGGATAGCTTGGTGGAACAGATGGAGTTGGCAATCGGGATGGCTTGCCTACTGACTTTTTCTAAACCGTATGGACGGGGGGATGTTTCACTTGCACAAGAAAATTAGGGTTAAGACTCAAGTTAGGGTTAGGGTTGGGGAGACTGGGCTTCCCAGGCGGGAATCTGGGTTTCGGTGTAGCCTAGCTTGGTGAAACAGACTGAGTGGGCCATCGGGATAGCTTTCCTTCTGGCTTTCTGTGCACTGTAAGGACAGGGTATCGTTTCAGTTGCACAAGAAAATTTGTGTAAAAACTCAAGTTAGGGTTAGGGTTGGGGAGACTGCGGATCCCAAGCGTGATCCTGGGCTTCGGTGCAGGCCAGCTTGGTGAAAAAGACTGAGTGGGCCATCGGGATAGCTTGCCTACTTTCTTTTTGTACACCGTTTGGACGGGGGAATGTTTCAGTTGCACAAGAAAATTAGGGCCAAGACTCTAGTTAGGGTTAAGGTTGTGGAGGCTAGGCTTCCCTGCAGGGAACCAGACCCTCTGTGAAGCCTAGCTTGGTGAAACAGACTTGAGTGGGCCACCAGGATGGCTTCCCTACTCCGTTTTAGTACATCGTGTCCATGGGGGGATGTTTCCGTTGCAGAAGTACATTAGCCTTAAGACCCAAATTAGGGTTAGGGTTATGGAGGCTGGGCTTCCCAGGCAGGAACTACGTCCTCGATGAAGCCGAGCCTGGTGAAACAGACTGAGTGGGCCATCAGGATTGCTTGCCTACTGTCTTTTTGTATGCTGTATGGACGAGGGGATGTTTCAGTCGCACAGGAAAATTAGGATTAATACCCAAGTGAGGGCTGGGTTGGGGAGGCTGTGGTTCCCAGGCAGCAACCAGGGCCTCTGTGAATGCTAGCTTGGTGGAACAGATTGAGTTGGCAATCGGGATGGCTTGCCTACTGACTTTTTCTAAACCGTATGGACGGGGGGAGGTTTCACTTGCACAAGAAAATTAGGGTTAAGAAGACTCAAGTTAGGGTTAGGGTTGGTGAGACCGGGCTTCCCAGGCAGGAACCAGGGCCTCTGTGAATGCTAGCTTGGTGGAACAGATTGAGTTGGCAATCGGGATGGCTTGCCTACTGACTTTTTCTAAACCGTATGGACGGGGGGAGGTTTCACTTGCACAAGAAAATTAGGGTTAAGAAGACTGAAGTTAGGGTTAGGGTTGGTGAGACCGGGCTTCCCAGGCAGGAACCAGGGCCTCTGTGAAGGATAGCTTGGTGGAACAGATGGAGTTGGCAATCGGGATGGCTTGCCTACTGACTTTTTCTAAACCGTATGGACGGGGGGATGTTTCACTTGCACAAGAAAATTAGGGTTAAGACTCAAGTTAGGGTTAGGGTTGGGGAGACTGGGCTTCCCAGGCGGGAATCTGGGTTTCGGTGTAGCCTAGCTTGGTGAAACAGACTGAGTGGGCCATCGGGATAGCTTTCCTTCTGGCTTTCTGTGCACTGTAAGGACAGGGTATCGTTTCAGTTGCACAAGAAAATTTGTGTAAAAACTCAAGTTAGGGTTAGGGTTGGGGAGACTGCGGATCCCAAGCGTGATCCTGGGCTTCGGTGCAGGCCAGCTTGGTGAAAAAGACTGAGTGGGCCATCGGGATAGCTTGCCTACTTTCTTTTTGTACACCGTTTGGACGGGGGAATGTTTCAGTTGCACAAGAAAATTAGGGCCAAGACTCTAGTTAGGGTTAAGGTTGTGGAGGCTAGGCTTCCCTGCAGGGAACCAGACCCTCTGTGAAGCCTAGCTTGGTGAAACAGACTTGAGTGGGCCACCAGGATGGCTTCCCTACTCCGTTTTAGTACATCGTGTCCATGGGGGGATGTTTCCGTTGCAGAAGTACATTAGCCTTAAGACCCAAATTAGGGTTAGGGTTATGGAGGCTGGGCTTCCCAGGCAGGAACTACGGCCTCGATGAAGCCGAGCCTGGTGAAACAAACTGAGTGGGCCATCAGGATTGCTTGCCTACTGTCTTTTGTACGCTGTATGGACGAGGGGATGTTTCAGTTGCACAGGAAAATTAGGATTAATACCCAAGGTAGGTCTGGGTTGGGGAGACTGTGCTTCCCAGGCAGGAACCAGGGCCTCTGTGAAGGCTAGCTTGGTGGAACAGATTGAGTTGGCAATCGGGATGGCTTGCCTACTGACTTTTTCTAAACCGTATGGACGGGGGGAGGTTTCACTTGCACAAGAAAATTAGGGTTAAGAAGACTGAAGTTAGGGTTAGGGTTGGTGAGACCGGGCTTCCCAGGCAGGAACCAGGGCCTCTGTGAAGGCTAGCTTGGTGGAACAGATTGAGTTGGCAATCGGGATGGCTTGCCTACTGACTTTTTCTAAACCGTATGGACGGGGGGATGTTTCACTTGCACAAGAAAATTAGGGTTAAGACTCAAGTTAGGGTTAGGGTTGGGGAGACTGGGCTTCCCAGGCGGGAATCTGGGTTTCGGTGTAGCCTAGCTTGGTGAAACAGACTGAGTGGGCCATCGGGATAGCTTTCCTTCTGGCTTTCTGTGCACTGTAAGGACAGGGTATCGTTTCAGTTGCACAAGAAAATTTGTGTAAAAACTCAAGTTAGGGTTAGGGTTGGGGAGACTGCGGATCCCAAGCGTGATCCTGGGCTTCGGTGCAGGCCAGCTTGGTGAAAAAGACTGAGTGGGCCATCGGGATAGCTTGCCTACTTTCTTTTTGTACACCGTTTGGACGGGGGAATGTTTCAGTTGCACAAGAAAATTAGGGCCAAGACTCTAGTTAGGGTTAAGGTTGTGGAGGCTAGGCTTCCCTGCAGGGAACCAGACCCTCTGTGAAGCCTAGCTTGGTGAAACAGACTTGAGTGGGCCACCAGGATGGCTTCCCTACTCCGTTTTAGTACATCGTGTCCATGGGGGGATGTTTCCGTTGCAGAAGTACATTAGCCTTAAGACCCAAATTAGGGTTAGGGTTATGGAGGCTGGGCTTCCCAGGCAGGAACTACGTCCTCGATGAAGCCGAGCCTGGTGAAACAGACTGAGTGGGCCATCAGGATTGCTTGCCTACTGTCTTTTTGTATGCTGTATGGACGAGGGGATGTTTCAGTCGCACAGGAAAATTAGGATTAATACCCAAGTGAGGGCTGGGTTGGGGAGGCTGTGGTTCCCAGGCAGCAACCAGGGCCTCTGTGAATGCTAGCTTGGTGGAACAGATTGAGTTGGCAATCGGGATGGCTTGCCTACTGACTTTTTCTAAACCGTATGGACGGGGGGAGGTTTCACTTGCACAAGAAAATTAGGGTTAAGAAGACTCAAGTTAGGGTTAGGGTTGGTGAGACCGGGCTTCCCAGGCAGGAACCAGGGCCTCTGTGAATGCTAGCTTGGTGGAACAGATTGAGTTGGCAATCGGGATGGCTTGCCTACTGACTTTTTCTAAACCGTATGGACGGGGGGAGGTTTCACTTGCACAAGAAAATTAGGGTTAAGAAGACTGAAGTTAGGGTTAGGGTTGGTGAGACCGGGCTTCCCAGGCAGGAACCAGGGCCTCTGTGAAGGATAGCTTGGTGGAACAGATGGAGTTGGCAATCGGGATGGCTTGCCTACTGACTTTTTCTAAACCGTATGGACGGGGGGATGTTTCACTTGCACAAGAAAATTAGGGTTAAGACTCAAGTTAGGGTTAGGGTTGGGGAGACTGGGCTTCCCAGGCGGGAATCTGGGTTTCGGTGTAGCCTAGCTTGGTGAAACAGACTGAGTGGGCCATCGGGATAGCTTTCCTTCTGGCTTTCTGTGCACTGTAAGGACAGGGTATCGTTTCAGTTGCACAAGAAAATTTGTGTAAAAACTCAAGTTAGGGTTAGGGTTGGGGAGACTGCGGATCCCAAGCGTGATCCTGGGCTTCGGTGCAGGCCAGCTTGGTGAAAAAGACTGAGTGGGCCATCGGGATAGCTTGCCTACTTTCTTTTTGTACACCGTTTGGACGGGGGAATGTTTCAGTTGCACAAGAAAATTAGGGCCAAGACTCTAGTTAGGGTTAAGGTTGTGGAGGCTAGGCTTCCCTGCAGGGAACCAGACCCTCTGTGAAGCCTAGCTTGGTGAAACAGACTTGAGTGGGCCACCAGGATGGCTTCCCTACTCCGTTTTAGTACATCGTGTCCATGGGGGGATGTTTCCGTTGCAGAAGTACATTAGCCTTAAGACCCAAATTAGGGTTAGGGTTATGGAGGCTGGGCTTCCCAGGCAGGAACTACGGCCTCGATGAAGCCGAGCCTGGTGAAACAAACTGAGTGGGCCATCAGGATTGCTTGCCTACTGTCTTTTGTACGCTGTATGGACGAGGGGATGTTTCAGTTGCACAGGAAAATTAGGATTAATACCCAAGGTAGGTCTGGGTTGGGGAGACTGTGCTTCCCAGGCAGGAACCAGGGCCTCTGTGAAGGCTAGCTTGGTGGAACAGATTGAGTTGGCAATCGGGATGGCTTGCCTACTGACTTTTTCTAAACCGTATGGACGGGGGGAGGTTTCACTTGCACAAGAAAATTAGGGTTAAGAAGACTGAAGTTAGGGTTAGGGTTGGTGAGACCGGGCTTCCCAGGCAGGAACCAGGGCCTCTGTGAAGGCTAGCTTGGTGGAACAGATTGAGTTGGCAATCGGGATGGCTTGCCTACTGACTTTTTCTAAACCGTATGGACGGGGGGATGTTTCACTTGCACAAGAAAATTAGGGTTAAGAAGACTGAAGTTAGGGTTAGGGTTGGTGAGACCGGGCTTCCCAGGCAGGAACCAGGGCCTCTGTGAAGGCTAGCTTGGTGGAACAGATTGAGTTGGCAATCGGGATGGCTTGCCTACTGACTTTTTCTAAACCGTATGGACGGGGGGATGTTTCACTTGCACAAGAAAAGTAGGGTTAAGACTCAAGTTAGTGTTAGGGTTGGGGAGACTGGGCTTCCCAGGCGGGATCCTGGGCTTCGGTGTAGCCTAGCTTGGTGAAACAGACTGAGTGGGCCATCGGGATAGCTTTCCTTCTGGCTTTCTGTGCACTGTAAGGACAGGGTATCGTTTCAGTTGCACAAGAAAATTTGTGTAAAAACTCAAGTTAGGGTTAGGGTTGGGGAGACTGCGGATCCCAAGCGTGATCCTGGGCTTCGGTGCAGCCCAGCTTGGTGAAAAAGACTGAGTGGGCCATCGGGATAGCTTGCCTACTTTCTTTTTGTACACCGTTTGGACGGGGGAATGTTTCAGTTGCACAAGAAAATTAGGGCCAAGACTCTAGTTAGGGTTAAGGTTGGGGAGGCTAGGCTTCCGTGCAGGGAACCAGACCCTCTGTGAAGCCTAGCTTGGTGAAAAAGACTTGAGTGGGCCACCAGGATGGCTTCCCTACTCCGTTTTAGTACATCGTGTCCATGGGGGGATGTTTCCGTTGCAGAAGTACATTAGCCTTAAGACCCAAATTAGGGTTAGGGTTATGGAGGCTGGGCTTCCCAGGCAGGAACTACGGCCTCGATGAAGCCGAGCCTGGTGAAACAGACTGAGTGGGCCATCAGGATTGCTTGCCTACTGTCTTTTTGTATGCTGTATGGACGAGGGGATGTTTCAGTCGCCCGGGAAAATTAGGATTAATACCCAAGTGAGGGCTGGGTTGGGGAGACTGTGGTTCCCAGGCAGCAACCAGGGCCTCTGTGAATGCTAGCTTATTGGAACAGATTGAGTTGGCAATCGGGATGGCTTGCCTACTGACTTTTTCTAAACCGTATGGACGGGGGGATGTTTCACTTGCACAAGAAAATTAGGGTTAAGACTCAAGTTAGGGTTAGGGTTGGGGAGACTGGGCTCCCCAGGCGGGATCCTGGGCTTCGGTGTAGCCTAGCTTGGTGAAACAGACTGAGTGGGCCATCGGGATAGCTTTCCTACTGGCTTTCTGTGCACTGTAAGGACGGGGTATCGTTTCAGTTGCACAAGAAAATTTGTGTAAAAACTCAAGTTAGGGTTAGGGTTGGGGAGACTGCGGATCCCAAGCGTGATCCTGGGCTTCGGTGCAGCCTATCTTGGTGAAAAAGACTGAGTGGGCCATCGGGATAGCTTGCCTACTTTCTTTTTGTACACCGTTTGGACGGAGAAATGTTTCAGTTGCACAAGAAAATTAGGGCCAAGACTCTAGTTAGGGGTAAGGTTGGGGAGGTTAGGCTTCCCTGGAGGGAACCAGACACTCTGTGAAGCCTAGCTTGGTGAAACAGACTTGAGTGGGACACCAGGATGGCTTTCCTACTCCGTTTTAGTACACCGTATCCATGGGGGGATGTTTCCATTGCAGAAGAACATTAGCATTAAAACACAAATTAGGGTTATGGTTATGGAGGCAGGGCTTCCCAGGCAGGAACTACGGCCTCGATGAAGCCGAGCCTGGTGAAACAACCTGAGTGGGCCATCAGGATTGCTTGCCTACTGTCTTTTTGTACGCTGTATGGACGAGGGGATGTTTCAGTTGCACAGGAAAATTAGGATTAATACCCAAGTGAGGGCTGGGTTGGGGAGACTGTGCTTCCCAGGCAGGAACCAGGGCCTCTGTGAAGGCTAGCTTGGTGGAACAGATTGAGTTGGCAATCGGGATGGCTTGCCTACTGACTTTTTCTAAACCGTATGGACGGGGGGAGGTTTCACTTGCACAAGAAAATTAGGGTTAAGAAGACTGAAGTTAGGGTTAGGGTTGGTGAGACCGGGCTTCCCAGGCAGGAACCAGGGCCTCTGTGAAGGATAGCTTGGTGGAACAGATGGAGTTGGCAATCGGGATGGCTTGCCTACTGACTTTTTCTAAACCGTATGGACGGGGGGATGTTTCACTTGCACAAGAAAATTAGGGTTAAGACTCAAGTTAGGGTTAGGGTTGGGGAGACTGGGCTTCCCAGGCGGGAATCTGGGTTTCGGTGTAGCCTAGCTTGGTGAAACAGACTGAGTGGGCCATCGGGATAGCTTTCCTTCTGGCTTTCTGTGCACTGTAAGGACAGGGTATCGTTTCAGTTGCACAAGAAAATTTGTGTAAAAACTCAAGTTAGGGTTAGGGTTGGGGAGACTGCGGATCCCAAGCGTGATCCTGGGCTTCGGTGCAGGCCAGCTTGGTGAAAAAGACTGAGTGGGCCATCGGGATAGCTTGCCTACTTTCTTTTTGTACACCGTTTGGACGGGGGAATGTTTCAGTTGCACAAGAAAATTAGGGCCAAGACTCTAGTTAGGGTTAAGGTTGTGGAGGCTAGGCTTCCCTGCAGGGAACCAGACCCTCTGTGAAGCCTAGCTTGGTGAAACAGACTTGAGTGGGCCACCAGGATGGCTTCCCTACTCCGTTTTAGTACATCGTGTCCATGGGGGGATGTTTCCGTTGCAGAAGTACATTAGCCTTAAGACCCAAATTAGGGTTAGGGTTATGGAGGCTGGGCTTCCCAGGCAGGAACTACGTCCTCGATGAAGCCGAGCCTGGTGAAACAGACTGAGTGGGCCATCAGGATTGCTTGCCTACTGTCTTTTTGTATGCTGTATGGACGAGGGGATGTTTCAGTCGCACAGGAAAATTAGGATTAATACCCAAGTGAGGGCTGGGTTGGGGAGGCTGTGGTTCCCAGGCAGCAACCAGGGCCTCTGTGAATGCTAGCTTGGTGGAACAGATTGAGTTGGCAATCGGGATGGCTTGCCTACTGACTTTTTCTAAACCGTATGGACGGGGGGAGGTTTCACTTGCACAAGAAAATTAGGGTTAAGAAGACTCAAGTTAGGGTTAGGGTTGGTGAGACCGGGCTTCCCAGGCAGGAACCAGGGCCTCTGTGAATGCTAGCTTGGTGGAACAGATTGAGTTGGCAATCGGGATGGCTTGCCTACTGACTTTTTCTAAACCGTATGGACGGGGGGAGGTTTCACTTGCACAAGAAAATTAGGGTTAAGAAGACTGAAGTTAGGGTTAGGGTTGGTGAGACCGGGCTTCCCAGGCAGGAACCAGGGCCTCTGTGAAGGATAGCTTGGTGGAACAGATGGAGTTGGCAATCGGGATGGCTTGCCTACTGACTTTTTCTAAACCGTATGGACGGGGGGATGTTTCACTTGCACAAGAAAAGTAGGGTTAAGACTCAAGTTAGTGTTAGGGTTGGGGAGACTGGGCTTCCCAGGCGGGATCCTGGGCTTCGGTGTAGCCTAGCTTGGTGAAACAGACTGAGTGGGCCATCGGGATAGCTTTCCTTCTGGCTTTCTGTGCACTGTAAGGACAGGGTATCTTTTCAGTTGCACAAGAAAATTTGTGTAAAAACTCAAGTTAGGGTTAGGGTTGGGGAGACTGCGGATCCCAAGCGTGATCCTGGGCTTCGGTGCAGGCCAGCTTGGTGAAAAAGACTGAGTGGGCCATCGGGATAGCTTGCCTACTTTCTTTTTGTACACCGTTTGGACGGGGGAATGTTTCAGTTGCACAAGAAAATTAGGGCCAAGACTCTAGTTAGGGTTAAGGTTGGGGAGGCTAGGCTTCCGTGCAGGGAACCAGACCCTCTGTGAAGCCTAGCTTGGTGAAACAGACTTGAGTGGGCCACCAGGATGGCTTCCCTACTCCGTTTTAGTACATCGTGTCCATGGGGGGATGTTTCCGTTGCAGAAGTACATTAGCCTTAAGACCCAAATTAGGGTTAGGGTTATGGAGGCTGGGCTTCCCAGGCAGGAACTATGGCCTCGATGAAGCCGAGCCTGGTGAAACAGACTGAGTGGGCCATCAGGATTGCTTGCCTACTGTCTTTTTGTATGCTGTATGGACGAGGGGATGTTTCAGTCGCACAGGAAAATTAGGATTAATACCCAAGGTAGGGCTGGGTTGGGGAGACTGTGGTTCCCAGGCAGCAACCAGGGCCTCTGTGAATGCTAGCTTGGTGGAACAGATTGAGTTGGCAATCGGGATGGCTTGCCTACTGACTTTTTCTAAACCGTATGGACGGGGGGATGTTTCACTTGCACAAGAAAATTAGGGTTAAGAAGACTCAAGTTAGGGTTAGGGTTGGTGAGACCGGGCTTCCAAGGCAGGAACAAGGGCCTCTGTGAATGCTAGCTTGGTGGAACAGATTGAGTTGGCAATCGGGATGGCTTGCCTACTGACTTTTTCTAAACCGTATGGACGGGGGGATGTTTCACTTGCACAAGAAAATTAGGGTTAAGACTCAAGTTAGGGTTAGGGTTGGGGAGACTGGGCTTCCCAGGCGGGATCCTGGGCTTCGGTGTAGCCTAGCTTGGTGAAACAGACTGAGTGGGCCATCGGGATAGCTTTCCTACTGGCTTTCTGTGCACTGTAAGGACGGGGTATCGTTTCAGTTGCACAAGAAAATTTGTGTAAAAACTCAAGTTAGGGTTAGGGTTGGGGAGACTGCGGATCCCAAGCGTGTTCCTGGGCTTCGGTGCAGCCTAGCTTGGTGAAAAAGACTGAGTGGGCCATCGGGATAGCTTGCCTACTTTCTTTTTGTACACCGTTTGGACGGGGGAATGTTTCAGTTGCACAAGAAAATTAGGGCCAAGACTCTAGTTAGGGGTAAGGTTGGGGAGGTTAGGCTTCCCTGGAGGGAACCAGACACTCTGTGAAGCCTAGCTTGGTGAAACAGACTTGAGTGGGACACCAGGATGGCTTTCCTACTCCGTTTTAGTACAGCGTATCCATGGGGGGATGTTTCCATTGCAGAAGAACATTAGCATTAAAACACAAATTAGGGTTATGGTTATGGAGGCAGGGCTTCCCAGGCAGGAACTACGGCCTCGATGAAGCCGAGCCTGGTGAAACAAACTGAGTGGGCCATCAGGATTGCTTGCCTACTGTCTTTTTGTACGCTGTATGGACGAGGGGATGTTTCAGTTGCACAGGAAAATTAGGATTAATACCCAAGTGAGGGCTGGGTTGGGGAGACTGTGCTTCCCAGGCAGGAACCAGGGCCTCTGTGAAGGCTAGCTTGGTGGAACAGATTGAGTTGGCAATCGGGATGGCTTGCCTACTGACTTTTTCTAAACCGTATGGACGGGGGGAGGTTTCACTTGCACAAGAAAATTAGGGTTAAGAAGACTCAAGTTAGGGTTAGGGTTGGTGAGACCGGGCTTCCCAGGCAGGAACCAGGGCCTCTGTGAATGCTAGCTTGGTGGAACAGATTGAGTTGGCAATCGGGATGGCTTGCCTACTGACTTTTTCTAAACCGTATGGACGGGGGGATGTTTCACTTGTACAAGAAAATTAGGGTTAAGACTCAAGTTAGGGTTAGGGTTGGGGAGACTGGGCTTCCCAGGCGGGATCCTGGGCTTCGGTGTAGCCTAGCTTGGTGAAACAGACTGAGTGGGCCATCGGGATAGCTTTCCTTCTGGCTTTCTGTGCACTGTAAGGACAGGGTATCGTTTCAGTTGCACAAGAAAATTTGTGTAAAAACTCAAGTTAGGGTTAGGGTTGGGGAGACTGCGGATCCCAAGCGTGATCCTGGGCTTCGGTGCAGGCCAGCTTGGTGAAAAAGACTGAGTGGGCCATCGGGATAGCTTGCCTACTTTCTTTTTGTACACCGTTTGGACGGGGGAATGTTTCAGTTGCACAAGAAAATTAGGGCCAAGACTCTAGTTAGGGTTAAGGTTGGGGAGGCTAGGCTTCCGTGCAGGGAACCAGACCCTCTGTGAAGCCTAGCTTGGTGAAACAGACTTGAGTGGGCCACCAGGATGGCTTCCCTACTCCGTTTTAGTACATCGTGTCCATGGGGGGATGTTTCCGTTGCAGAAGTACATTAGCCTTAAGACCCAAATTAGGGTTAGGGTTATGGAGGCTGGGCTTCCCAGGCAGGAACTATGGCCTCGATGAAGCCGAGCCTGGTGAAACAGACTGAGTGGGCCATCAGGATTGCTTGCCTACTGTCTTTTTGTATGCTGTATGGACGAGGGGATGTTTCAGTCGCACAGGAAAATTAGGATTAATACCCAAGGTAGGGCTGGGTTGGGGAGACTGTGGTTCCCAGGCAGCAACCAGGGCCTCTGTGAATGCTAGCTTGGTGGAACAGATTGAGTTGGCAATCGGGATGGCTTGCCTACTGACTTTTTCTAAACCGTATGGACGGGGGGATGTTTCACTTGCACAAGAAAATTAGGGTTAAGAAGACTCAAGTTAGGGTTAGGGTTGGTGAGACCGGGCTTCCAAGGCAGGAACAAGGGCCTCTGTGAATGCTAGCTTGGTGGAACAGATTGAGTTGGCAATCGGGATGGCTTGCCTACTGACTTTTTCTAAACCGTATGGACGGGGGGATGTTTCACTTGCACAAGAAAATTAGGGTTAAGACTCAAGTTAGGGTTAGGGTTGGGGAGACTGGGCTTCCCAGGCGGGATCCTGGGCTTCGGTGTAGCCTAGCTTGGTGAAACAGACTGAGTGGGCCATCGGGATAGCTTTCCTACTGGCTTTCTGTGCACTGTAAGGACGGGGTATCGTTTCAGTTGCACAAGAAAATTTGTGTAAAAACTCAAGTTAGGGTTAGGGTTGGGGAGACTGCGGATCCCAAGCGTGTTCCTGGGCTTCGGTGCAGCCTAGCTTGGTGAAAAAGACTGAGTGGGCCATCGGGATAGCTTGCCTACTTTCTTTTTGTACACCGTTTGGACGGGGGAATGTTTCAGTTGCACAAGAAAATTAGGGCCAAGACTCTAGTTAGGGGTAAGGTTGGGGAGGTTAGGCTTCCCTGGAGGGAACCAGACACTCTGTGAAGCCTAGCTTGGTGAAACAGACTTGAGTGGGACACCAGGATGGCTTTCCTACTCCGTTTTAGTACAGCGTATCCATGGGGGGATGTTTCCATTGCAGAAGAACATTAGCATTAAAACACAAATTAGGGTTATGGTTATGGAGGCAGGGCTTCCCAGGCAGGAACTACGGCCTCGATGAAGCCGAGCCTGGTGAAACAAACTGAGTGGGCCATCAGGATTGCTTGCCTACTGTCTTTTTGTACGCTGTATGGACGAGGGGATGTTTCAGTTGCACAGGAAAATTAGGATTAATACCCAAGTGAGGGCTGGGTTGGGGAGACTGTGCTTCCCAGGCAGGAACCAGGGCCTCTGTGAAGGCTAGCTTGGTGGAACAGATTGAGTTGGCAATCGGGATGGCTTGCCTACTGACTTTTTCTAAACCGTATGGACGGGGGGAGGTTTCACTTGCACAAGAAAATTAGGGTTAAGAAGACTCAAGTTAGGGTTAGGGTTGGTGAGACCGGGCTTCCCAGGCAGGAACCAGGGCCTCTGTGAATGCTAGCTTGGTGGAACAGATTGAGTTGGCAATCGGGATGGCTTGCCTACTGACTTTTTCTAAACCGTATGGACGGGGGGATGTTTCACTTGTACAAGAAAATTAGGGTTAAGACTCAAGTTAGGGTTAGGGTTGGGGAGACTGGGCTTCCCAGGCGGGATCCTGGGCTTCGGTGTAGCCTAGCTTGGTGAAACAGACTGAGTGGGCCATCGGGATAGCTTTCCTTCTGGCTTTCTGTGCACTGTAAGGACAGGGTATCGTTTCAGTTGCACAAGAAAATTTGTGTAAAAACTCAAGTTAGGGTTAGGGTTGGGGAGACTGCGGATCCCAAGCGTGATCCTGGGCTTCGGTGCAGGCCAGCTTGGTGAAAAAGACTGAGTGGGCCATCGGGATAGCTTGCCTACTTTCTTTTTGTACACCGTTTGGACGGGGGAATGTTTCAGTTGCACAAGAAAATTAGGGCCAAGACTCTAGTTAGGGTTAAGGTTGGGGAGGCTAGGCTTCCGTGCAGGGAACCAGACCCTCTGTGAAGCCTAGCTTGGTGAAACAGACTTGAGTGGGCCACCAGGATGGCTTCCCTACTCCGTTTTAGTACATCGTGTCCATGGGGGGATGTTTCCGTTGCAGAAGTACATTAGCCTTAAGACCCAAATTAGGGTTAGGGTTATGGAGGCTGGGCTTCCCAGGCAGGAACTATGGCCTCGATGAAGCCGAGCCTGGTGAAACAGACTGAGTGGGCCATCAGGATTGCTTGCCTACTGTCTTTTTGTATGCTGTATGGACGAGGGGATGTTTCAGTCGCACAGGAAAATTAGGATTAATACCCAAGGTAGGGCTGGGTTGGGGAGACTGTGGTTCCCAGGCAGCAACCAGGGCCTCTGTGAATGCTAGCTTGGTGGAACAGATTGAGTTGGCAATCGGGATGGCTTGCCTACTGACTTTTTCTAAACCGTATGGACGGGGGGATGTTTCACTTGCACAAGAAAATTAGGGTTAAGAAGACTCAAGTTAGGGTTAGGGTTGGTGAGACCGGGCTTCCAAGGCAGGAACAAGGGCCTCTGTGAATGCTAGCTTGGTGGAACAGATTGAGTTGGCAATCGGGATGGCTTGCCTACTGACTTTTTCTAAACCGTATGGACGGGGGGATGTTTCACTTGCACAAGAAAATTAGGGTTAAGACTCAAGTTAGGGTTAGGGTTGGGGAGACTGGGCTTCCCAGGCGGGATCCTGGGCTTCGGTGTAGCCTAGCTTGGTGAAACAGACTGAGTGGGCCATCGGGATAGCTTTCCTACTGGCTTTCTGTGCACTGTAAGGACGGGGTATCGTTTCAGTTGCACAAGAAAATTTGTGTAAAAACTCAAGTTAGGGTTAGGGTTGGGGAGACTGCGGATCCCAAGCGTGTTCCTGGGCTTCGGTGCAGCCTAGCTTGGTGAAAAAGACTGAGTGGGCCATCGGGATAGCTTGCCTACTTTCTTTTTGTACACCGTTTGGACGGGGGAATGTTTCAGTTGCACAAGAAAATTAGGGCCAAGACTCTAGTTAGGGGTAAGGTTGGGGAGGTTAGGCTTCCCTGGAGGGAACCAGACACTCTGTGAAGCCTAGCTTGGTGAAACAGACTTGAGTGGGACACCAGGATGGCTTTCCTACTCCGTTTTAGTACAGCGTATCCATGGGGGGATGTTTCCATTGCAGAAGAACATTAGCATTAAAACACAAATTAGGGTTATGGTTATGGAGGCAGGGCTTCCCAGGCAGGAACTACGGCCTCGATGAAGCCGAGCCTGGTGAAACAAACTGAGTGGGCCATCAGGATTGCTTGCCTACTGTCTTTTTGTACGCTGTATGGACGAGGGGATGTTTCAGTTGCACAGGAAAATTAGGATTAATACCCAAGTGAGGGCTGGGTTGGGGAGACTGTGCTTCCCAGGCAGGAACCAGGGCCTCTGTGAAGGCTAGCTTGGTGGAACAGATTGAGTTGGCAATCGGGATGGCTTGCCTACTGACTTTTTCTAAACCGTATGGACGGGGGGAGGTTTCACTTGCACAAGAAAATTAGGGTTAAGAAGACTCAAGTTAGGGTTAGGGTTGGTGAGACCGGGCTTCCCAGGCAGGAACCAGGGCCTCTGTGAATGCTAGCTTGGTGGAACAGATTGAGTTGGCAATCGGGATGGCTTGCCTACTGACTTTTTCTAAACCGTATGGACGGGGGGATGTTTCACTTGTACAAGAAAATTAGGGTTAAGACTCAAGTTAGGGTTAGGGTTGGGGAGACTGGGCTTCCCAGGCGGGATCCTGGGCTTCGGTGTAGCCTAGCTTGGTGAAACAGACTGAGTGGGCCATCGGGATAGCTTTCCTTCTGGCTTTCTGTGCACTGTAAGGACAGGGTATCGTTTCAGTTGCACAAGAAAATTTGTGTAAAAACTCAAGTTAGGGTTAGGGTTGGGGAGACTGCGGATCCCAAGCGTGATCCTGGGCTTCGGTGCAGGCCAGCTTGGTGAAAAAGACTGAGTGGGCCATCGGGATAGCTTGCCTACTTTCTTTTTGTACACCGTTTGGACGGGGGAATGTTTCAGTTGCACAAGAAAATTAGGGCCAAGACTCTAGTTAGGGTTAAGGTTGGGGAGGCTAGGCTTCCCTGCAGGGAACCAGACCCTCTGTGAAGCCTAGCTTGGTGAAACAGACTTGAGTGGGCCACCAGGATGGCTTCCCTACTCCGTTTTAGTACATCGTGTCCATGGGGGGATGTTTCCGTTGCAGAAGTACATTAGCCTTAAGACCCAAATTAGGGTTAGGGTTATGGAGGCTGGGCTTCCCAGGCAGGAACTACGGCCTCGATGAAGCCGAGCCTGGTGAAACAAACTGAGTGGGCCATCAGGATTGCTTGCCTACTGTCTTTTGTACGCTGTATGGACGAGGGGATGTTTCAGTTGCACAGGAAAATTAGGATTAATACCCAAGGTAGGTCTGGGTTGGGGAGACTGTGCTTCCCAGGCAGGAACCAGGGCCTCTGTGAAGGCTAGCTTGGTGGAACAGATTGAGTTGGCAATCGGGATGGCTTGCCTACTGACTTTTTCTAAACCGTATGGACGGGGGGAGGTTTCACTTGCACAAGAAAATTAGGGTTAAGAAGACTGAAGTTAGGGTTAGGGTTGGTGAGACCGGGCTTCCCAGGCAGGAACCAGGGCCTCTGTGAAGGCTAGCTTGGTGGAACAGATTGAGTTGGCAATCGGGATGGCTTGCCTACTGACTTTTTCTAAACCGTATGGACGGGGGGATGTTTCACTTGCACAAGAAAATTAGGGTTAAGAAGACTCAAGTTAGGGTTAGGGTTGGTGAGACCGGGCTTCCCAGGCAGGAACCAGGGCCTCTGTGAAGGCTAGCTTTGTGGAACAGATTGAGTTGGCAATCGGGATGGCTTGCCTACTGACTTTTTCTAAACCGTATGGACGGGGGGATGTTTCACTTGCACAAGAAAAGTAGGGTTAAGACTCAAGTTAGTGTTAGGGTTGGGGAGACTGGGCTTCCCAGGCGGGATCCTGGGCTTCGGTGTAGCCTAGCTTGGTGAAACAGACTGAGTGGGCCATCGGGATAGCTTTCCTTCTGGCTTTCTGTGCACTGTAAGGACAGGGTATCTTTTCAGTTGCACAAGAAAATTTGTGTAAAAACTCAAGTTAGGGTTAGGGTTGGGGAGACTGCGGATCCCAAGCGTGATCCTGGGCTTCGGTGCAGGCCAGCTTGGTGAAAAAGACTGAGTGGGCCATCGGGATAGCTTGCCTACTTTCTTTTTGTACACCGTTTGGACGGGGGAATGTTTCAGTTGCACAAGAAAATTAGGGCCAAGACTCTAGTTAGGGTTAAGGTTGGGGAGGCTAGGCTTCCGTGCAGGGAACCAGACCCTCTGTGAAGCCTAGCTTGGTGAAAAAGTCTTGAGTGGGCCACCAGGATGGCTTCCCTACTCCGTTTTAGTACATCGTGTCCATGGGGGGATGTTTCCGTTGCAGAAGTACATTAGCCTTAAGACCCAAATTAGGGTTAGGGTTATGGAGGCTGGGCTTCCCAGGCAGGAACTACGGCCTCGATGAAGCCGAGCCTGGTGAAACAGACTGAGTGGGCCATCAGGATTGCTTGCCTACTGTCTTTTTGTATGCTGTATGGATGAGGGGATGTTTCAGTCGCACAGGAAAATTAGGATTAATACCCAAGTGAGGGCTGGGTTGGGGAGACTGTGGTTCCCAGGCAGCAACCAGGGCCTCTGTGAGTGCTAGCTTATTGGAACAGATTGAGTTGGCAATCGGGATGGCTTGCCTACTGACTTTTTCTAAACCGTATGGACGGGGGGATGTTTCACTTGCACAAGAAAATTAGGGTTAAGACTTAAGTTAGGGTTAGGGTTGGGGAGACTGGGCTTCCCAGGCGGGATCCTGGGCTTCGGTGTAGCCTAGCTTGGTGAAACAGACTGAGTGGGCCATCGGGATAGCTTTCCTACTGGCTTTCTGTGCACTGTAAGGACGGGGTATCGTTTCAGTTGCACAAGAAAATTTGTGTAAAAACTCAAGTTAGGGTTAGGGTTGGGGAGACTGCGGATCCCAAGCGTGATCCTGGGCTTCGGTGCAGCCTAGCTTGGTGAAAAAGACTGAGTGGGCCATCGGGATAGCTTGCCTACTTTCTTTTTGTACACCGTTTGGACGGGGGAATGTTTCAGTTGCACAAGAAAATTAGGGCCAAGACTCTAGTTAGGGGTAAGGTTGGGGAGGTTAGGCTTCCCTGGAGGGAACCAGACACTCTGTGAAGCCTAGCTTGGTGAAACAGACTTGAGTGGGACACCAGGATGGCTTTCCTACTCCGTTTTAGTACACCGTATCCATGGGGGGATGTTTCCATTGCAGAAGAACATTAGCATTAAAACACAAATTAGGGTTATGGTTATGGAGGCAGGGCTTCCCAGGCAGGAACTACGGCCTCGATGAAGCCGAGCCTGGTGAAACAAACTGAGTGGGCCATCAGGATTGCTTGCCTACTGTCTTTTTGTACGCTGTATGGACGAGGGGATGTTTCAGTTGCACAGGAAAATTAGGATTAATACCCAAGTGAGGGCTGGGTTGGGGAGACTGTGCTTCCCAGGCAGGAACCAGGGCCTCTGTGAAGGCTAGCTTGGTGGAACAGATTGAGTTGGCAATCGGGATGGCTTGCCTACTGACTTTTTCTAAACCGTATGGACGGGGGGAGGTTTCACTTGCACAAGAAAATTAGGGTTAAGAAGACTGAAGTTAGGGTTAGGGTTGGTGAGACCGGGCTTCCCAGGCAGGAACCAGGGCCTCTGTGAAGGATAGCTTGGTGGAACAGATGGAGTTGGCAATCGGGATGGCTTGCCTACTGCCTTTTTCTAAACCGTATGGACGGGGGGATGTTTCACTTGCACAAGAAAATTAGGGTTAAGACTCAAGTTAGGGTTAGGGTTGGGGAGACTGGGCTTCCCAGGCGGGAATCTGGGTTTCGGTGTAGCCTAGCTTGGTGAAACAGACTGAGTGGGCCATCGGGATAGCTTTCCTTCTGGCTTTCTGTGCACTGTAAGGACAGGGTATCATTTCAGTTGCACAAGAAAATTTGTGTAAAAACTCAAGTTAGGGTTAGGGTTGGGGAGACTGCGGATCCCAAGCGTGATCCTGGGCTTCGGTGCAGGCCAGCTTGGTGAAAAAGACTGAGTGGGCCATCGGGATAGCTTGCCTACTTTCTTTTTGTACACCGTTTGGACGGGGGAATGTTTCAGTTGCACAAGAAAATTAGGGCCAAGACTCTAGTTAGGGTTAAGGTTGTGGAGGCTAGGCTTCCCTGCAGGGAACCAGACCCTCTGTGAAGCCTAGCTTGGTGAAACAGACTTGAGTGGGCCACCAGGATGGGTTCCCTACTCCGTTTTAGTACATCGTGTCCATGGGGGGATGTTTCCGTTGCAGAAGTACATTAGCCTTAAGACCCAAATTAGGGTTAGGGTTATGGAGGCTGGGCTTCCCAGGCAGGAACTACGTCCTCGATGAAGCCGAGCCTGGTGAAACAGACTGAGTGGGCCATCAGGATTGCTTGCCTACTGTCTTTTTGTATGCTGTATGGACGAGGGGATGTTTCAGTCGCACAGGAAAATTAGGATTAATACCCAAGTGAGGGCTGGGTTGGGGAGACTGTGGTTCCCAGGCAGCAACCAGGGCCTCTGTGAATGCTAGCTTGGTGGAACAGATTGAGTTGGCAATCGGGATGGCTTGCCTACTGACTTTTTCTAAACCGTATGGACGGGGGGATGTTTCACTTGCACAAGAAAATTAGGGTTAAGAAGACTGAAGTTAGGGTTAGGGTTGGTGAGACCGGGCTTCCCAGGCAGGAACCAGGGCCTCTGTGAAGGCTAGCTTTGTGGAACAGATTGAGTTGGCAATCGGGATGGCTTGCCTACTGACTTTTTCTAAACCGTATGGACGGGGGGATGTTTCACTTGCACAAGAAAAGTAGGGTTAAGACTCAAGTTAGTGTTAGGGCTGGGGAGACTGGGCTTCCCAGGCGGGATCCTGGGCTTCGGTGTAGCCTAGCTTGGTGAAACAGACTGAGTGGGCCATCGGGATAGCTTTCCTTCTGGCTTTCTGTGCACTGTAAGGACAGGGTATCTTTTCAGTTGCACAAGAAAATTTGTGTAAAAACTCAAGTTAGGGTTAGGGTTGGGGAGACTGCGGATCCCAAGCGTGATCCTGGGCTTCGGTGCAGGCCAGCTTGGTGAAAAAGACTGAGTGGGCCATCGGGATAGCTTGCCTACTTTCTTTTTGTACACCGTTTGGACGGGGGAATGTTTCAGTTGCACAAGAAAATTAGGGCCAAGACTCTAGTTAGGGTTAAGGTTGGGGAGGCTAGGCTTCCGTGCAGGGAACCAGACCCTCTGTGAAGCCTAGCTTGGTGAAACAGACTTGAGTGGGCCACCAGGATGGCTTCCCTACTCCGTTTTAGTACATCGTGTCCATGGGGGGATGTTTCCGTTGCAGAAGTACATTAGCCTTAAGACCCAAATTAGGGTTAGGGTTATGGAGGCTGGGCTTCCCAGGCAGGAACTATGGCCTCGATGAAGCCGAGCCTGGTGAAACAGACTGAGTGGGCCATCAGGATTGCTTGCCTACTGTCTTTTTGTATGCTGTATGGACGAGGGGATGTTTCAGTCGCACAGGAAAATTAGGATTAATACCCAAGGTAGGTCTGGGTTGGGGAGACTGTGGTTCCCAGGCAGCAACCAGGGCCTCTGTGAATGCTAGCTTGGTGGAACAGATTGAGTTGGCAATCGGGATGGCTTGCCTACTGACTTTTTCTAAACCGTATGGACGGGGGGATGTTTCACTTGCACAAGAAAATTAGGGTTAAGAAGACTCAACTTAGGGTTAGGGTTGGTGAGACCGGGCTTCCCAGGCAGGAACCAGGGCCTCTGTGAATGCTAGCTTGGTGAAACAGACTGAGTGGGCCATCGGGATAGCTTTCCTACTGGCTTTCTGTGCACTGTAAGGACGGGGTATCGTTTCAGTTGCACAAGAAAATTTGTGTAAAAACTCAAGTTAGGGTTAGGGTTGGGGAGACTGCGGATCCCAAGCGTGATCCTGGGCTTCGGTGCAGCCTAGCTTGGTGAAAAAGACTGAGTGGGCCATCGGGATAGCTTGCCTACTTTCTTTTTGTACACCGTTTGGACGGGGGAATGTTTCAGTTGCACAAGAAAATTAGGGCCAAGACTAGTTAGGGGTAAGGTTGGGGAGGTTAGGCTTCCCTGGAGGGAACCAGACACTCTGTGAAGCCTAGCTTGGTGAAACAGACTTGAGTGGGACACCAGGATGGCTTTCCTACTCCGTTTTAGTACAGCGTATCCATGGGGGGATGTTTCCATTGCAGAAGAACATTAGCATTAAAACACAAATTAGGGTTATGGTTATGGAGGCAGGGCTTCCCAGGCAGGAACTACGGCCTCGATGAAGCCGAGCCTGGTGAAACAGACTGAGTGGGCCATCAGGATTGCTTGCCTACTGTCTTT
Source organism: Heloderma suspectum (assembly GCF_057233095.1). Classification (NCBI taxonomy): domain Eukaryota; kingdom Metazoa; phylum Chordata; class Lepidosauria; order Squamata; family Helodermatidae; genus Heloderma; species Heloderma suspectum. The sequence continues at coordinate 150,843,426 of NC_139459.1, read as the reverse complement.
TTGTATGCTGTATGGACGAGGGGATGTTTCAGTCGCACAGGAAAATTAGGATTAATACCCAAGGTAGGGCTGGGTTGGGGAGACTGTGGTTCCCAGGCAGCAACCAGGGCCTCTGTGAATGCTAGCTTGGTGGAACAGATTGAGTTGGCAATCGGGATGGCTTGCCTACTGACTTTTTCTAAACCGTATGGACGGGGGGATGTTTCACTTGCACAAGAAAATTAGGGTTAAGAAGACTCAACTTAGGGTTAGGGTTGGTGAGACCGGGCTTCCAAGGCAGGAACAAGGGCCTCTGTGAATGCTAGCTTGGTGGAACAGATTGAGTTGGCAATCGGGATGGCTTGCCTACTGACTTTTTCTAAACCGTATGGACGGGGGGATGTTTCACTTGCACAAGAAAATTAGGGTTAAGACTCAAGTTAGGGTTAGGGTTGGGGAGACTGGGCTTCCCAGGCGGGATCCTGGTCTTCGGTGTAGCCTAGCTTGGTGAAACAGACTGAGTGGGCCATCGGGATAGCTTTCCTACTGGCTTTCTGTGCACTGTAAGGACGGGGTATCGTTTCAGTTGCACAAGAAAATTTGTGTAAAAACTCAAGTTAGGGTTAGGGTTGGGGAGACTGCGGATCCCAAGCGTGATCCTGGGCTTCGGTGCAGCCTAGCTTGGTGAAAAAGACTGAGTGGGCCATCGGGATAGCTTGCCTACTTTCTTTTTGTACACCGTTTGGACGGGGGAATGTTTCAGTTGCACAAGAAAATTAGGGCCAAGACTCTAGTTAGGGGTAAGGTTGGGGAGGTTAGGCTTCCCTGGAGGGAACCAGACACTCTGTGAAGCCTAGCTTGGTGAAACAGACTTGAGTGGGACACCAGGATGGCTTTCCTACTCCGTTTTAGTACACCGTATCCATGGGGGGATGTTTCCATTGCAGAAGAACATTAGCATTAAAACACAAATTAGGGTTATGGTTATGGAGGCAGGGCTTCCCAGGCAGGAACTACGGCCTCGATGAAGCCGAGCCTGGTGAAACAAACTGAGTGGGCCATCAGGATTGCTTGCCTACTGTCTTTTTGTACGCTGTATGGACGAGGGGATGTTTCAGTCGCACAGGAAAATTAGGATTAATACCCAAGTGAGGGCTGGGTTGGGGAGACTGTGGTTCCCAGGCAGCAACCAGGGCCTCTGTGAATGCTAGCTTGGTGGAACAGATTGAGTTGGCAATCGGGATGGCTTGCCTACTGACTTTTTCTAAACCGTATGGACGGGGGGAGGTTTCACTTGCACAAGAAAATTAGGGTTAAGAAGACTCAAGTTAGGGTTAGGGTTGGTGAGACCGGGCTTCCCAGGCAGGAACCAGGGCCTCTGTGAATGCTAGCTTGGTGGAACAGATGGAGTTGGCAATCGGGATGGCTTGCCTACTGACTTTTTCTAAACCGTATGGACGGGGGGATGTTTCACTTGCACAAGAAAATTAGGGTTAAGACTCAAGTTAGGGTTAGGGTTGGGGAGACTGGGCTTCCCAGGCGGGATCCTGGGCTTCGGTGTAGCCTAGCTTGGTGAAACAGACTGAGTGGGCCATCGGGATAGCTTTCCTTCTGGCTTTCTGTGCACTGTAAGGACAGGGTATCGTTTCAGTTGCACAAGAAAATTTGTGTAAAAACTCAAGTTAGGGTTAGGGTTGGGGAGACTGCGGATCCCAAGCGTGATCCTGGGCTTCGGTGCAGGCCAGCTTGGTGAAAAAGACTGAGTGGGCCATCGGGATAGCTTGCCTACTTTCTTTTTGTACACCGTTTGGACGGGGGAATGTTTCAGTTGCACAAGAAAATTAGGGCCAAGACTCTAGTTAGGGTTAAGGTTGGGGAGGCTAGGCTTCCCTGCAGGGAACCAGACCCTCTGTGAAGCCTAGCTTGGTGAAACAGACTTGAGTGGGCCACCAGGATGGCTTCCCTACTCCGTTTTAGTACATCGTGTCCATGGGGGGATGTTTCCGTTGCAGAAGTACATTAGCCTTAAGACCCAAATTAGGGTTAGGGTTATGGAGGCTGGGCTTCCCAGGCAGGAACTACGGCCTCGATGAAGCCGAGCCTGGTGAAACAAACTGAGTGGGCCATCAGGATTGCTTGCCTACTGTCTTTTTGTACGCTGTATGGACGAGGGGATGTTTCAGTTGCACAGGAAAATTAGGATTAATACCCAAGGTAGGTCTGGGTTGGGGAGACTGTGCTTCCCAGGCAGGAACCAGGGCCTCTGTGAAGGCTAGCTTGGTGGAACAGATTGAGTTGGCAATCGGGATGGCTTGCCTACTGACTTTTTCTAAACCGTATGGACGGGGGGAGGTTTCACTTGCACAAGAAAATTAGGGTTAAGAAGACTCAAGTTAGGGTTAGGGTTGGTGAGACCGGGCTTCCCAGGCAGGAACCAGGGCCTCTGTGAAGGCTAGCTTGGTGGAACAGATTGAGTTGGCAATCGGGATGGCTTGCCTACTGACTTTTTCTAAACCGTATGGACGGGGGGATGTTTCACTTGCACAAGAAAATTAGGGTTAAGAAGACTGAAGTTAGGGTTAGGGTTGGTGAGACCGGGCTTCCCAGGCAGGAACCAGGGCCTCTGTGAAGGCTAGCTTTGTGGAACAGATTGAGTTGGCAATCGGGATGGCTTGCCTACTGACTTTTTCTAAACCGTATGGACGGGGGGATGTTTCACTTGCACAAGAAAAGTAGGGTTAAGACTCAAGTTAGTGTTAGGGTTGGGGAGACTGGGCTTCCCAGGCGGGATCCTGGGCTTCGGTGTAGCCTAGCTTGGTGAAACAGACTGAGTGGGCCATCGGGATAGCTTTCCTTCTGGCTTTCTGTGCACTGTAAGGACAGGGTATCTTTTCAGTTGCACAAGAAAATTTGTGTAAAAACTCAAGTTAGGGTTAGGGTTGGGGAGACTGCGGATCCCAAGCGTGATCCTGGGCTTCGGTGCAGGCCAGCTTGGTGAAAAAGACTGAGTGGGCCATCGGGATAGCTTGCCTACTTTCTTTTTGTACACCATTTGGACGGGGGAATGTTTCAGTTGCACAAGAAAATTAGGGCCAAGACTCTAGTTAGGGTTAAGGTTGGGGAGGCTAGGCTTCCGTGCAGGGAACCAGACCCTCTGTGAAGCCTAGCTTGGTGAAACAGACTTGAGTGGGCCACCAGGATGGCTTCCCTACTCCGTTTTAGTACATCGTGTCCATGGGGGGATGTTTCCGTTGCAGAAGTACATTAGCCTTAAGACCCAAATTAGGGTTAGGGTTATGGAGGCTGGGCTTCCCAGGCAGGAACTATGGCCTCGATGAAGCCGAGCCTGGTGAAACAGACTGAGTGGGCCATCAGGATTGCTTGCCTACTGTCTTTTTGTATGCTGTATGGACGAGGGGATGTTTCAGTCGCACAGGAAAATTAGGATTAATACCCAAGTGAGGGCTGGGTTGGGGAGACTGTGGTTCCCAGGCAGCAACCAGGGCCTCTGTGAATGCTAGCTTGGTGGAACAGATTGAGTTGGCAATCGGGATGGCTTGCCTACTGACTTTTTCTAAACCGTATGGACGGGGGGATGTTTCACTTGCACAAGAAAATTAGGGTTAAGAAGACTGAAGTTAGGGTTAGGGTTGGTGAGACCGGGCTTCCCAGGCAGGAACCAGGGCCTCTGTGAATGCTAGCTTGGTGGAACAGATTGAGTTGGCAATCGGGATGGCTTGCCTACTGACTTTTTCTAAACCGTATGGACGGGGGGATGTTTCACTTGCACAAGAAAATTAGGGTTAAGACTCAAGTTAGGGTTAGGGTTGGGGAGACTGGGCTTCCCAGGCGGGATCCTGGGCTTCGGTGTAGCCTAGCTTGGTGAAACAGACTGAGTGGGCCATCGGGATAGCTTTCCTACTGGCTTTCTGTGCACTGTAAGGACGGGGTATCGTTTCAGTTGCACAAGAAAATTTGTGTAAAAACTCAAGTTAGGGTTAGGGTTGGGGAGACTGCGGATCCCAAGCGTGATCCTGGGCTTCGGTGCAGCCTAGCTTGGTGAAAAAGACTGAGTGGGCCATCGGGATAGCTTGCCTACTTTCTTTTTGTACACCGTTTGGACGGGGGAATGTTTCAGTTGCACAAGAAAATTAGGGCCAAGACTCTAGTTAGGGGTAAGGTTGGGGAGGTTAGGCTTCCCTGGAGGGAACCAGACACACTGTGAAGCCTAGCTTGGTGAAACAGACTTGAGTGGGACACCAGGATGGCTTTCCTACTCCGTTTTAGTACAGCGTATCCATGGGGGGATGTTTCCATTGCAGAAGAACATTAGCATTAAAACACAAATTAGGGTTATGGTTATGGAGGCAGGGCTTCCCAGGCAGGAACTACGGCCTCGATGAAGCCGAGCCTGGTGAAACAAACTGAGTGGGCCATCAGGATTGCTTGCCTACTGTCTTTTTGTACGCTGTATGGACGAGGGGATGTTTCAGTTGCACAGGAAAATTAGGATTAATACCCAAGTGAGGGCTGGGTTGGGGAGACTGTGCTTCCCAGGCAGGATCCAGGGCCTCTGTGAAGGCTAGCTTGGTGGAACAGATTGAGTTGGCAATCGGGATGGCTTGCCTACTGACTTTTTCTAAACCGTATGGACGGGGGGAGGTTTCACTTGCACAAGAAAATTAGGGTTAAGAAGACTGAAGTTAGGGTTAGGGTTGGTGAGACCGGGCTTCCCAGGCAGGAACCAGGGCCTCTGTGAAGGATAGCTTGGTGGAACAGATGGAGTTGGCAATCGGGATGGCTTGCCTACTGCCTTTTTCTAAACCGTATGGACGGGGGGATGGTTCACTTGCACAAGAAAATTAGGGTTAAGACTCAAGTTAGTGTTAGGGTTGGGGAGACTGGGCTTCCCAGGCGGGAATCTGGGTTTCGGTGTAGCCTAGCTTGGTGAAACAGACTGAGTGGGCCATCGGGATAGCTTTCCTTCTGGCTTTCTGTGCACTGTAAGGACAGGGTATCGTTTCAGTTGCACAAGAAAATTTGTGTAAAAACTCAAGTTAGGGTTAGGGTTGGGGAGACTGCGGATCCCAAGCGTGATCCTGGGCTTCGGTGCAGGCCAGCTTGGTGAAAAAGACTGAGTGGGCCATCGGGATAGCTTGCCTACTTTCTTTTTGTACACCGTTTGGACGGGGGAATGTTTCAGTTGCACAAGAAAATTAGGGCCAAGACTCTAGTTAGGGTTAAGGTTGTGGAGGCTAGGCTTCCCTGCAGGGAACCAGACCCTCTGTGAAGCCTAGCTTGGTGAAACAGACTTGAGTGGGCCACCAGGATGGCTTCCCTACTCCGTTTTAGTACATCGTGTCCATGGGGGGATGTTTCCGTTGCAGAAGTACATTAGCCTTAAGACCCAAATTAGGGTTAGGGTTATGGAGGCTGGGCTTCCCAGGCAGGAACTACGTCCTCGATGAAGCCGAGCCTGGTGAAACAAACTGAGTGGGCCATCAGGATTGCTTGCCTACTGTCTTTTTGTACGCTGTATGGACGAGGGGATGTTTCAGTCGCACAGGAAAATTAGGATTAATACCCAAGGTAGGGCTGGGTTGGGGAGACTGTGGTTCCCAGGCAGCAACCAGGGCCTCTGTGAATGCTAGCTTGGTGGAACAGATTGAGTTGGCAATCGGGATGGCTTGCCTACTGACTTTTTCTAAACCGTATGGACGGGGGGATGTTTCACTTGCACAAGAAAATTAGGGTTAAGAAGACTCAAGTTAGGGTTAGGGTTGGTGAGACCGGGCTTCCCAGGCAGGAACCAGGGCCTCTGTGAATGCTAGCTTGGTGGAACAGATGGAGTTGGCAATCGGGATGGCTTGCCTACTGACTTTTTCTAAACCGTATGGACGGGGGGATGTTTCACTTGCACAAGAAAATTAGGGTTAAGACTCAAGTTAGGGTTAGGGTTGGGGAGACTGGGCTTCCCAGGCAGGATCCTGGGCTTCGGTGTAGCCTAGCTTGGTGAAACAGACTGAGTGGGCCATCGGGATAGCTTTCCTTCTGGCTTTCTGTGCACTGTAAGGACAGGGTATCGTTTCAGTTGCACAAGAAAATTTGTGTAAAAACTCAAGTTAGGGTTAGGGTTGGGGAGACTGCGGATCCCAAGCGTGATCCTGGGCTTCGGTGCAGGCCAGCTTGGTGAAAAAGACTGAGTGGGCCATCGGGATAGCTTGCCTACTTTCTTTTTGTACACCGTTTGGACGGGGGAATGTTTCAGTTGCACAAGAAAATTAGGGCCAAGACTCTAGTTAGGGTTAAGGTTGGGGAGGCTAGGCTTCCCTGCAGGGAACCAGACCCTCTGTGAAGCCTAGCTTGGTGAAACAGACTTGAGTGGGCCACCAGGATGGCTTCCCTACTCCGTTTTAGTACATCGTGTCCATGGGGGGATGTTTCCGTTGCAGAAGTACATTAGCCTTAAGACCCAAATTAGGGTTAGGGTTATGGAGGCTGGGCTTCCCAGGCAGGAACTACGGCCTCGATGAAGCCGAGCCTGGTGAAACAAACTGAGTGGGCCATCAGGATTGCTTGCCTACTGTCTTTTTGTACGCTGTATGGACGAGGGGATGTTTCAGTTGCACAGGAAAATTAGGATTAATACCCAAGGTAGGTCTGGGTTGGGGAGACTGTGCTTCCCAGGCAGGAACCAGGGCCTCTGTGAAGGCTAGCTTGGTGGAACAGATTGAGTTGGCAATCGGGATGGCTTGCCTACTGACTTTTTCTAAACCGTATGGACGGGGGGATGTTTCACTTGCACAAGAAAATTAGGGTTAAGAAGACTCAAGTTAGGGTTAGGGTTGGTGAGACCGGGCTTCCCAGGCAGGAACCAGGGCCTCTGTGAAGGCTAGCTTGGTGGAACAGATTGAGTTGGCAATCGGGATGGCTTGCCTACTGACTTTTTCTAAACCGTATGGACGGGGGGATGTTTCACTTGCACAAGAAAATTAGGGTTAAGAAGACTCAAGTTAGGGTTAGGGTTGGTGAGACCGGGCTTCCCAGGCAGGAACCAGGGCCTCTGTGAAGGCTAGCTTTGTGGAACAGATTGAGTTGGCAATCGGGATGGCTTGCCTACTGACTTTTTCTAAACCGTATGGACGGGGGGATGTTTCACTTGCACAAGAAAAGTAGGGTTAAGACTCAAGTTAGTGTTAGGGTTGGGGAGACTGGGCTTCCCAGGCGGGATCCTGGGCTTCGGTGTAGCCTAGCTTGGTGAAACAGACTGAGTGGGCCATCGGGATAGCTTTCCTTCTGGCTTTCTGTGCACTGTAAGGACAGGGTATCTTTTCAGTTGCACAAGAAAATTTGTGTAAAAACTCAAGTTAGGGTTAGGGTTGGGGAGACTGCGGATCCCAAGCGTGATCCTGGGCTTCGGTGCAGGCCAGCTTGGTGAAAAAGACTGAGTGGGCCATCGGGATAGCTTGCCTACTTTCTTTTTGTACACCATTTGGACGGGGGAATGTTTCAGTTGCACAAGAAAATTAGGGCCAAGACTCTAGTTAGGGTTAAGGTTGGGGAGGCTAGGCTTCCGTGCAGGGAACCAGACCCTCTGTGAAGCCTAGCTTGGTGAAACAGACTTGAGTGGGCCACCAGGATGGCTTCCCTACTCCGTTTTAGTACATCGTGTCCATGGGGGGATGTTTCCGTTGCAGAAGTACATTAGCCTTAAGACCCAAATTAGGGTTAGGGTTATGGAGGCTGGGCTTCCCAGGCAGGAACTATGGCCTCGATGAAGCCGAGCCTGGTGAAACAGACTGAGTGGGCCATCAGGATTGCTTGCCTACTGTCTTTTTGTATGCTGTATGGACGAGGGGATGTTTCAGTCGCACAGGAAAATTAGGATTAATACCCAAGTGAGGGCTGGGTTGGGGAGACTGTGGTTCCCAGGCAGCAACCAGGGCCTCTGTGAATGCTAGCTTGGTGGAACAGATTGAGTTGGCAATCGGGATGGCTTGCCTACTGACTTTTTCTAAACCGTATGGACGGGGGGATGTTTCACTTGCACAAGAAAATTAGGGTTAAGAAGACTGAAGTTAGGGTTAGGGTTGGTGAGACCGGGCTTCCCAGGCAGGAACCAGGGCCTCTGTGAATGCTAGCTTGGTGGAACAGATTGAGTTGGCAATCGGGATGGCTTGCCTACTGACTTTTTCTAAACCGTATGGACGGGGGGATGTTTCACTTGCACAAGAAAATTAGGGTTAAGACTCAAGTTAGGGTTAGGGTTGGGGAGACTGGGCTTCCCAGGCGGGATCCTGGGCTTCGGTGTAGCCTAGCTTGGTGAAACAGACTGAGTGGGCCATCGGGATAGCTTTCCTACTGGCTTTCTGTGCACTGTAAGGACGGGGTATCGTTTCAGTTGCACAAGAAAATTTGTGTAAAAACTCAAGTTAGGGTTAGGGTTGGGGAGACTGCGGATCCCAAGCGTGATCCTGGGCTTCGGTGCAGCCTAGCTTGGTGAAAAAGACTGAGTGGGCCATCGGGATAGCTTGCCTACTTTCTTTTTGTACACCGTTTGGACGGGGGAATGTTTCAGTTGCACAAGAAAATTAGGGCCAAGACTCTAGTTAGGGGTAAGGTTGGGGAGGTTAGGCTTCCCTGGAGGGAACCAGACACACTGTGAAGCCTAGCTTGGTGAAACAGACTTGAGTGGGACACCAGGATGGCTTTCCTACTCCGTTTTAGTACAGCGTATCCATGGGGGGATGTTTCCATTGCAGAAGAACATTAGCATTAAAACACAAATTAGGGTTATGGTTATGGAGGCAGGGCTTCCCAGGCAGGAACTACGGCCTCGATGAAGCCGAGCCTGGTGAAACAAACTGAGTGGGCCATCAGGATTGCTTGCCTACTGTCTTTTTGTACGCTGTATGGACGAGGGGATGTTTCAGTTGCACAGGAAAATTAGGATTAATACCCAAGTGAGGGCTGGGTTGGGGAGACTGTGCTTCCCAGGCAGGAACCAGGGCCTCTGTGAAGGCTAGCTTGGTGGAACAGATTGAGTTGGCAATCGGGATGGCTTGCCTACTGACTTTTTCTAAACCGTATGGACGGGGGGAGGTTTCACTTGCACAAGAAAATTAGGGTTAAGAAGACTGAAGTTAGGGTTAGGGTTGGTGAGACCGGGCTTCCCAGGCAGGAACCAGGGCCTCTGTGAAGGATAGCTTGGTGGAACAGATGGAGTTGGCAATCGGGATGGCTTGCCTACTGCCTTTTTCTAAACCGTATGGACGGGGGGATGGTTCACTTGCACAAGAAAATTAGGGTTAAGACTCAAGTTAGGGTTAGGGTTGGGGAGACTGGGCTTCCCAGGCGGGAATCTGGGTTTCGGTGTAGCCTAGCTTGGTGAAACAGACTGAGTGGGCCATCGGGATAGCTTTCCTTCTGGCTTTCTGTGCACTGTAAGGACAGGGTATCGTTTCAGTTGCACAAGAAAATTTGTGTAAAAACTCAAGTTAGGGTTAGGGTTGGGGAGACTGCGGATCCCAAGCGTGATCCTGGGCTTCGGTGCAGGCCAGCTTGGTGAAAAAGACTGAGTGGGCCATCGGGATAGCTTGCCTACTTTCTTTTTGTACACCGTTTGGACGGGGGAATGTTTCAGTTGCACAAGAAAATTAGGGCCAAGACTCTAGTTAGGGTTAAGGTTGTGGAGGCTAGGCTTCCCTGCAGGGAACCAGACCCTCTGTGAAGCCTAGCTTGGTGAAACAGACTTGAGTGGGCCACCAGGATGGCTTCCCTACTCCGTTTTAGTACATCGTGTCCATGGGGGGATGTTTCCGTTGCAGAAGTACATTAGCCTTAAGACCCAAATTAGGGTTAGGGTTATGGAGGCTGGGCTTCCCAGGCAGGAACTACGGCCTCGATGAAGCCGAGCCTGGTGAAACAGACTGAGTGGGCCATCAGGATTGCTTGCCTACTGTCTTTTTGTATGCTGTATGGACGAGGGGATGTTTCAGTTGCACAGGAAAATTAGGATTAATACCCAAGTGAGGGCTGGGTTGGGGAGACTGTGCTTCCCAGGCAGGAACCAGGGCCTCTGTGAAGGCTAGCTTGGTGGAACAGATTGAGTTGGCAATCGGGATGGCTTGCCTACTGACTTTTTCTAAACCGTATGGACGGGGGGAGGTTTCACTTGCACAAGAAAATTAGGGTTAAGAAGACTGAAGTTAGGGTTAGGGTTGGTGAGACCGGGCTTCCCAGGCAGGAACCAGGGCCTCTGTGAAGGATAGCTTGGTGGAACAGATGGAGTTGGCAATCGGGATGGCTTGCCTACTGACTTTTTCTAAACCGTATGGACGGGGGGATGTTTCACTTGCACAAGAAAATTAGGGTTAAGACTCAAGTTAGGGTTAGGGTTGGGGAGACTGGGCTTCCCAGGCGGGAATCTGGGTTTCGGTGTAGCCTAGCTTGGTGAAACAGACTGAGTGGGCCATCGGGATAGCTTTCCTTCTGGCTTTCTGTGCACTGTAAGGACAGGGTATCGTTTCAGTTGCACAAGAAAATTTGTGTAAAAACTCAAGTTAGGGTTAGGGTTGGGGAGACTGCGGATCCCAAGCGTGATCCTGGGCTTCGGTGCAGGCCAGCTTGGTGAAAAAGACTGAGTGGGCCATCGGGATAGCTTGCCTACTTTCTTTTTGTACACCGTTTGGACGGGGGAATGTTTCAGTTGCACAAGAAAATTAGGGCCAAGACTCTAGTTAGGGTTAAGGTTGTGGAGGCTAGGCTTCCCTGCAGGGAACCAGACCCTCTGTGAAGCCTAGCTTGGTGAAACAGACTTGAGTGGGCCACCAGGATGGCTTCCCTACTCCGTTTTAGTACATCGTGTCCATGGGGGGATGTTTCCGTTGCAGAAGTACAATAGCCTTAAGACCCAAATTAGGGTTAGGGTTATGGAGGCTGGGCTTCCCAGGCAGGAACTACGTCCTCGATGAAGCCGAGCCTGGTGAAACAGACTGAGTGGGCCATCAGGATTGCTTGCCTACTGTCTTTTTGTATGCTGTATGGACGAGGGGATGTTTCAGTCGCACAGGAAAATTAGGATTAATACCCAAGTGAGGGCTGGGTTGGGGAGGCTGTGGTTCCCAGGCAGCAACCAGGGCCTCTGTGAATGCTAGCTTGGTGGAACAGATTGAGTTGGCAATCGGGATGGCTTGCCTACTGACTTTTTCTAAACCGTATGGACGGGGGGAGGTTTCACTTGCACAAGAAAATTAGGGTTAAGAAGACTCAAGTTAGGGTTAGGGTTGGTGAGACCGGGCTTCCCAGGCAGGAACCAGGGCCTCTGTGAATGCTAGCTTGGTGGAACAGATTGAGTTGGCAATCGGGATGGCTTGCCTACTGACTTTTTCTAAACCGTATGGACGGGGGGAGGTTTCACTTGCACAAGAAAATTAGGGTTAAGAAGACTGAAGTTAGGGTTAGGGTTGGTGAGACCGGGCTTCCCAGGCAGGAACCAGGGCCTCTGTGAAGGATAGCTTGGTGGAACAGATGGAGTTGGCAATCGGGATGGCTTGCCTACTGACTTTTTCTAAACCGTATGGACGGGGGGATGTTTCACTTGCACAAGAAAATTAGGGTTAAGACTCAAGTTAGGGTTAGGGTTGGGGAGACTGGGCTTCCCAGGCGGGAATCTGGGTTTCGGTGTAGCCTAGCTTGGTGAAACAGACTGAGTGGGCCATCGGGATAGCTTTCCTTCTGGCTTTCTGTGCACTGTAAGGACAGGGTATCGTTTCAGTTGCACAAGAAAATTTGTGTAAAAACTCAAGTTAGGGTTAGGGTTGGGGAGACTGCGGATCCCAAGCGTGATCCTGGGCTTCGGTGCAGGCCAGCTTGGTGAAAAAGACTGAGTGGGCCATCGGGATAGCTTGCCTACTTTCTTTTTGTACACCGTTTGGACGGGGGAATGTTTCAGTTGCACAAGAAAATTAGGGCCAAGACTCTAGTTAGGGTTAAGGTTGTGGAGGCTAGGCTTCCCTGCAGGGAACCAGACCCTCTGTGAAGCCTAGCTTGGTGAAACAGACTTGAGTGGGCCACCAGGATGGCTTCCCTACTCCGTTTTAGTACATCGTGTCCATGGGGGGATGTTTCCGTTGCAGAAGTACATTAGCCTTAAGACCCAAATTAGGGTTAGGGTTATGGAGGCTGGGCTTCCCAGGCAGGAACTACGGCCTCGATGAAGCCGAGCCTGGTGAAACAAACTGAGTGGGCCATCAGGATTGCTTGCCTACTGTCTTTTGTACGCTGTATGGACGAGGGGATGTTTCAGTTGCACAGGAAAATTAGGATTAATACCCAAGGTAGGTCTGGGTTGGGGAGACTGTGCTTCCCAGGCAGGAACCAGGGCCTCTGTGAAGGCTAGCTTGGTGGAACAGATTGAGTTGGCAATCGGGATGGCTTGCCTACTGACTTTTTCTAAACCGTATGGACGGGGGGAGGTTTCACTTGCACAAGAAAATTAGGGTTAAGAAGACTCAAGTTAGGGTTAGGGTTGGTGAGACCGGGCTTCCCAGGCAGGAACCAGGGCCTCTGTGAAGGCTAGCTTGGTGGAACAGATTGAGTTGGCAATCGGGATGGCTTGCCTACTGACTTTTTCTAAACCGTATGGACGGGGGGATGTTTCACTTGCACAAGAAAATTAGGGTTAAGACTCAAGTTAGGGTTAGGGTTGGGGAGACTGGGCTTCCCAGGCGGGATCCTGGGCTTCGGTGTAGCCTAGCTTGGTGAAACAGACTGAGTGGGCCATCGGGATAGCTTTCCTACTGGCTTTCTGTGCACTGTAAGGACAGGGTATCGTTTCAGTTGCACAAGAAAATTTGTGTAAAAACTCAAGTTAGGGTTAGGGTTGGGGAGACTGCGGATCCCAAGCGTGATCCTGGGCTTCGGTGCAGCCTAGCTTGGTGAAAAAGACTGAGTGGGCCATCGGGATAGCTTGCCTACTTTCTTTTTGTACACCGTTTGGACGGGGGAATGTTTCAGTTGCACAAGAAAATTAGGGCCAAGACTCTAGTTAGGGGTAAGGTTGGGGAGGTTAGGCTTCCCTGGAGGGAACCAGACACTCTGTGAAGCCTAGCTTGGTGAAACAGACTTGAGTGGGACACCAGGATGGCTTTCCTACTCCGTTTTAGTACACCGTATCCATGGGGGGATGTTTCCATTGCAGAAGAACATTAGCATTAAAACACAAATTAGGGTTATGGTTATGGAGGCAGGGCTTCCCAGGCAGGAACTACGGCCTCGATGAAGCCGAGCCTGGTGAAACAAACTGAGTGGGCCATCAGGATTGCTTGCCTACTGTCTTTTTGTACGCTGTATGGACGAGGGGATGTTTCAGTCGCACAGGAAAATTAGGATTAATACCCAAGTGAGGGCTGGGTTGGGGAGACTGTGGTTCCCAGGCAGCAACCAGGGCCTCTGTGAATGCTAGCTTGGTGGAACAGATTGAGTTGGCAATCGGGATGGCTTGCCTACTGACTTTTTCTAAACCGTATGGACGGGGGGATGTTTCACTTGCACAAGAAAATTAGGGTTAAGAAGACTCAAGTTAGGGTTAGGGTTGGTGAGACCGGGCTTCCCAGGCAGGAACCAGGGCCTCTGTGAATGCTAGCTTGGTGGAACAGATGGAGTTGGCAATCGGGATGGCTTGCCTACTGACTTTTTCTAAACCGTATGGACGGGGGGATGTTTCACTTGCACAAGAAAATTAGGGTTAAGACTCAAGTTAGGGTTAGGGTTGGGGAGACTGGGCTTCCCAGGCGGGATCCTGGGCTTCGGTGTAGCCTAGCTTGGTGAAACAGACTGAGTGGGCCATCGGGATAGCTTTCCTTCTGGCTTTCTGTGCACTGTAAGGACAGGGTATCGTTTCAGTTGCACAAGAAAATTTGTGTAAAAACTCAAGTTAGGGTTAGGGTTGGGGAGACTGCGGATCCCAAGCGTGATCCTGGGCTTCGGTGCAGGCCAGCTTGGTGAAAAAGACTGAGTGGGCCATCGGGATAGCTTGCCTACTTTCTTTTTGTACACCGTTTGGACGGGGGAATGTTTCAGTTGCACAAGAAAATTAGGGCCAAGACTCTAGTTAGGGTTAAGGTTGGGGAGGCTAGGCTTCCCTGGAGGGAACCAGACCCTCTGTGAAGCCTAGCTTGGTGAAACAGACTTGAGTGGGCCACCAGGATGGCTTCCCTACTCCGTTTTAGTACATCGTGTCCATGGGGGGATGTTTCCGTTGCAGAAGTACATTAGCCTTAAGACCCAAATTAGGGTTAGGGTTATGGAGGCTGGGCTTCCCAGGCAGGAACTACGGCCTCGATGAAGCCGAGCCTGGTGAAACAAACTGAGTGGGCCATCAGGATTGCTTGCCTACTGTCTTTTTGTACGCTGTATGGACGAGGGGATGTTTCAGTTGCACAGGAAAATTAGGATTAATACCCAAGGTAGGTCTGGGTTGGGGAGACTGTGCTTCCCAGGCAGGAACCAGGGCCTCTGTGAAGGCTAGCTTGGTGGAACAGATTGAGTTGGCAATCGGGATGGCTTGCCTACTGACTTTTTCTAAACCGTATGGACGGGGGGATGTTTCACTTGCACAAGAAAATTAGGGTTAAGAAGACTCAAGTTAGGGTTAGGGTTGGTGAGACCGGGCTTCCCAGGCAGGAACCAGGGCCTCTGTGAAGGCTAGCTTGGTGGAACAGATTGAGTTGGCAATCGGGATGGCTTGCCTACTGACTTTTTCTAAACCGTATGGACGGGGGGATGTTTCACTTGCACAAGAAAATTAGGGTTAAGACTCAAGTTAGGGTTAGGGTTGGGGAGACTGGGCTTCCCAGGCGGGATCCTGGGCTTCGGTGTAGCCTAGCTTGGTGAAACAGACTGAGTGGGCCATCGGGATAGCTTTCCTTCTGGCTTTCTGTGCACTGTAAGGACAGGGTATCTTTTCAGTTGCACAAGAAAATTTGTGTAAAAACTCAAGTTAGGGTTAGGGTTGGGGAGACTGCGGATCCCAAGCGTGATCCTGGGCTTCGGTGCAGGCCAGCTTGGTGAAAAAGACTGAGTGGGCCATCGGGATAGCTTGCCTACTTTCTTTTTGTACACCATTTGGACGGGGGAATGTTTCAGTTGCACAAGAAAATTAGGGCCAAGACTCTAGTTAGGGTTAAGGTTGGGGAGGCTAGGCTTCCGTGCAGGGAACCAGACCCTCTGTGAAGCCTAGCTTGGTGAAACAGACTTGAGTGGGCCACCAGGATGGCTTCCCTACTCCGTTTTAGTACATCGTGTCCATGGGGGGATGTTTCCGTTGCAGAAGTACATTAGCCTTAAGACCCAAATTAGGGTTAGGGTTATGGAGGCTGGGCTTCCCAGGCAGGAACTATGGCCTCGATGAAGCCGAGCCTGGTGAAACAGACTGAGTGGGCCATCAGGATTGCTTGCCTACTGTCTTTTTGTATGCTGTATGGACGAGGGGATGTTTCAGTCGCACAGGAAAATTAGGATTAATACCCAAGTGAGGGCTGGGTTGGGGAGACTGTGGTTCCCAGGCAGCAACCAGGGCCTCTGTGAATGCTAGCTTGGTGGAACAGATTGAGTTGGCAATCGGGATGGCTTGCCTACTGACTTTTTCTAAACCGTATGGACGGGGGGATGTTTCACTTGCACAAGAAAATTAGGGTTAAGAAGACTGAAGTTAGGGTTAGGGTTGGTGAGACCGGGCTTCCCAGGCAGGAACCAGGGCCTCTGTGAATGCTAGCTTGGTGGAACAGATTGAGTTGGCAATCGGGATGGCTTGCCTACTGACTTTTTCTAAACCGTATGGACGGGGGGATGTTTCACTTGCACAAGAAAATTAGGGTTAAGACTCAAGTTAGGGTTAGGGTTGGGGAGACTGCGGATCCCAAGCGTGATCCTGGGCTTCGGTGTAGCCTAGCTTGGTGAAACAGACTGAGTGGGCCATCGGGATAGCTTGCCTACTTTCTTTTTGTACACCGTTTGGACGGGGGAATGTTTCAGTTGCACAAGAAAATTAGGGCCAAGACTCTAGTTAGGGGTAAGGTTGGGGAGGTTAGGCTTCCCTGGAGGGAACCAGACACACTGTGAAGCCTAGCTTGGTGAAACAGACTTGAGTGGGACACCAGGATGGCTTTCCTACTCCGTTTTAGTACAGCGTATCCATGGGGGGATGTTTCCATTGCAGAAGAACATTAGCATTAAAACACAAATTAGGGTTATGGTTATGGAGGCAGGGCTTCCCAGGCAGGAACTACGGCCTCGATGAAGCCGAGCCTGGTGAAACAAACTGAGTGGGCCATCAGGATTGCTTGCCTACTGTCTTTTTGTACGCTGTATGGACGAGGGGATGTTTCAGTTGCACAGGAAAATTAGGATTAATACCCAAGTGAGGGCTGGGTTGGGGAGACTGTGCTTCCCAGGCAGGAACCAGGGCCTCTGTGAAGGCTAGCTTGGTGGAACAGATTGAGTTGGCAATCGGGATGGCTTGCCTACTGACTTTTTCTAAACCGTATGGACGGGGGGAGGTTTCACTTGCACAAGAAAATTAGGGTTAAGAAGACTGAAGTTAGGGTTAGGGTTGGTGAGACCGGGCTTCCCAGGCAGGAACCAGGGCCTCTGTGAAGGATAGCTTGGTGGAACAGATGGAGTTGGCAATCGGGATGGCTTGCCTACTGCCTTTTTCTAAACCGTATGGACGGGGGGATGGTTCACTTGCACAAGAAAATTAGGGTTAAGACTCAAGTTAGGGTTAGGGTTGGGGAGACTGGGCTTCCCAGGCGGGAATCTGGGTTTCGGTGTAGCCTAGCTTGGTGAAACAGACTGAGTGGGCCATCGGGATAGCTTTCCTTCTGGCTTTCTGTGCACTGTAAGGACAGGGTATCGTTTCAGTTGCACAAGAAAATTTGTGTAAAAACTCAAGTTAGGGTTAGGGTTGGGGAGACTGCGGATCCCA
Source organism: Heloderma suspectum (assembly GCF_057233095.1). Taxonomy (NCBI): domain Eukaryota; kingdom Metazoa; phylum Chordata; class Lepidosauria; order Squamata; family Helodermatidae; genus Heloderma; species Heloderma suspectum. The sequence continues at coordinate 150,826,460 of NC_139459.1, read as the reverse complement.
AGCGTGATCCTGGGCTTCGGTGCAGGCCAGCTTGGTGAAAAAGACTGAGTGGGCCATCGGGATAGCTTGCCTACTTTCTTTTTGTACACCGTTTGGACGGGGGAATGTTTCAGTTGCACAAGAAAATTAGGGCCAAGACTCTAGTTAGGGTTAAGGTTGTGGAGGCTAGGCTTCCCTGCAGGGAACCAGACCCTCTGTGAAGCCTAGCTTGGTGAAACAGACTTGAGTGGGCCACCAGGATGGCTTCCCTACTCCGTTTTAGTACATCGTGTCCATGGGGGGATGTTTCCGTTGCAGAAGTACATTAGCCTTAAGACCCAAATTAGGGTTAGGGTTATGGAGGCTGGGCTTCCCAGGCAGGAACTACGTCCTCGATGAAGCCGAGCCTGGTGAAACAGACTGAGTGGGCCATCAGGATTGCTTGCCTACTGTCTTTTTGTATGCTGTATGGACGAGGGGATGTTTCAGTTGCACAGGAAAATTAGGATTAATACCCAAGTGAGGGCTGGGTTGGGGAGACTGTGCTTCCCAGGCAGGAACCAGGGCCTCTGTGAAGGCTAGCTTGGTGGAACAGATTGAGTTGGCAATCGGGATGGCTTGCCTACTGACTTTTTCTAAACCGTATGGACGGGGGGAGGTTTCACTTGCACAAGAAAATTAGGGTTAAGAAGACTGAAGTTAGGGTTAGGGTTGGTGAGACCGGGCTTCCCAGGCAGGAACCAGGGCCTCTGTGAAGGATAGCTTGGTGGAACAGATGGAGTTGGCAATCGGGATGGCTTGCCTACTGACTTTTTCTAAACCGTATGGACGGGGGGATGTTTCACTTGCACAAGAAAATTAGGGTTAAGACTCAAGTTAGGGTTAGGGTTGGGGAGACTGGGCTTCCCAGGCGGGAATCTGGGTTTCGGTGTAGCCTAGCTTGGTGAAACAGACTGAGTGGGCCATCGGGATAGCTTTCCTTCTGGCTTTCTGTGCACTGTAAGGACAGGGTATCGTTTCAGTTGCACAAGAAAATTTGTGTAAAAACTCAAGTTAGGGTTAGGGTTGGGGAGACTGCGGATCCCAAGCGTGATCCTGGGCTTCGGTGCAGGCCAGCTTGGTGAAAAAGACTGAGTGGGCCATCGGGATAGCTTGCCTACTTTCTTTTTGTACACCGTTTGGACGGGGGAATGTTTCAGTTGCACAAGAAAATTAGGGCCAAGACTCTAGTTAGGGTTAAGGTTGTGGAGGCTAGGCTTCCCTGCAGGGAACCAGACCCTCTGTGAAGCCTAGCTTGGTGAAACAGACTTGAGTGGGCCACCAGGATGGCTTCCCTACTCCGTTTTAGTACATCGTGTCCATGGGGGGATGTTTCCGTTGCAGAAGTACATTAGCCTTAAGACCCAAATTAGGGTTAGGGTTATGGAGGCTGGGCTTCCCAGGCAGGAACTACGTCCTCGATGAAGCCGAGCCTGGTGAAACAGACTGAGTGGGCCATCAGGATTGCTTGCCTACTGTCTTTTTGTATGCTGTATGGACGAGGGGATGTTTCAGTCGCACAGGAAAATTAGGATTAATACCCAAGTGAGGGCTGGGTTGGGGAGGCTGTGGTTCCCAGGCAGCAACCAGGGCCTCTGTGAATGCTAGCTTGGTGGAACAGATTGAGTTGGCAATCGGGATGGCTTGCCTACTGACTTTTTCTAAACCGTATGGACGGGGGGAGGTTTCACTTGCACAAGAAAATTAGGGTTAAGAAGACTCAAGTTAGGGTTAGGGTTGGTGAGACCGGGCTTCCCAGGCAGGAACCAGGGCCTCTGTGAATGCTAGCTTGGTGGAACAGATTGAGTTGGCAATCGGGATGGCTTGCCTACTGACTTTTTCTAAACCGTATGGATGGGGGGAGGTTTCACTTGCACAAGAAAATTAGGGTTAAGAAGACTGAAGTTAGGGTTAGGGTTGGTGAGACCGGGCTTCCCAGGCAGGAACCAGGGCCTCTGTGAAGGATAGCTTGGTGGAACAGATGGAGTTGGCAATCGGGATGGCTTGCCTACTGCCTTTTTCTAAACCGTATGGACGGGGGGATGTTTCACTTGCACAAGAAAATTAGGGTTAAGACTCAAGTTAGGGTTAGGGTTGGGGAGACTGGGCTTCCCAGGCGGGAATCTGGGTTTCGGTGTAGCCTAGCTTGGTGAAACAGACTGAGTGGGCCATCGGGATAGCTTTCCTTCTGGCTTTCTGTGCACTGTAAGGACAGGGTATCGTTTCAGTTGCACAAGAAAATTTGTGTAAAAACTCAAGTTAGGGTTAGGGTTGGGGAGACTGCGGATCCCAAGCGTGATCCTGGGCTTCGGTGCAGGCCAGCTTGGTGAAAAAGACTGAGTGGGCCATCGGGATAGCTTGCCTACTTTCTTTTTGTACACCGTTTGGACGGGGGAATGTTTCAGTTGCACAAGAAAATTAGGGCCAAGACTCTAGTTAGGGTTAAGGTTGTGGAGGCTAGGCTTCCCTGCAGGGAACCAGACCCTCTGTGAAGCCTAGCTTGGTGAAACAGACTTGAGTGGGCCACCAGGATGGCTTCCCTACTCCGTTTTAGTACATCGTGTCCATGGGGGGATGTTTCCGTTGCAGAAGTACATTAGCCTTAAGACCCAAATTAGGGTTAGGGTTATGGAGGCTGGGCTTCCCAGGCAGGAACTACGGCCTCGATGAAGCCGAGCCTGGTGAAACAAACTGAGTGGGCCATCAGGATTGCTTGCCTACTGTCTTTTGTACGCTGTATGGACGAGGGGATGTTTCAGTTGCACAGGAAAATTAGGATTAATACCCAAGGTAGGTCTGGGTTGGGGAGACTGTGCTTCCCAGGCAGGAACCAGGGCCTCTGTGAAGGCTAGCTTGGTGGAACAGATTGAGTTGGCAATCGGGATGGCTTGCCTACTGACTTTTTCTAAACCGTATGGACGGGGGGAGGTTTCACTTGCACAAGAAAATTAGGGTTAAGAAGACTCAAGTTAGGGTTAGGGTTGGTGAGACCGGGCTTCCCAGGCAGGAACCAGGGCCTCTGTGAAGGCTAGCTTGGTGGAACAGATTGAGTTGGCAATCGGGATGGCTTGCCTACTGACTTTTTCTAAACCGTATGGACGGGGGGATGTTTCACTTGCACAAGAAAATTAGGGTTAAGACTCAAGTTAGGGTTAGGGTTGGGGAGACTGGGCTTCCCAGGCGGGATCCTGGGCTTCGGTGTAGCCTAGCTTGGTGAAACAGACTGAGTGGGCCATCGGGATAGCTTTCCTACTGGCTTTCTGTGCACTGTAAGGACAGGGTATCGTTTCAGTTGCACAAGAAAATTTGTGTAAAAACTCAAGTTAGGGTTAGGGTTGGGGAGACTGCGGATCCCAAGCGTGATCCTGGGCTTCGGTGCAGCCTAGCTTGGTGAAAAAGACTGAGTGGGCCATCGGGATAGCTTGCCTACTTTCTTTTTGTACACCGTTTGGACGGGGGAATGTTTCAGTTGCACAAGAAAATTAGGGCCAAGACTCTAGTTAGGGGTAAGGTTGGGGAGGTTAGGCTTCCCTGGAGGGAACCAGACACTCTGTGAAGCCTAGCTTGGTGAAACAGACTTGAGTGGGACACCAGGATGGCTTTCCTACTCCGTTTTAGTACACCGTATCCATGGGGGGATGTTTCCATTGCAGAAGAACATTAGCATTAAAACACAAATTAGGGTTATGGTTATGGAGGCAGGGCTTCCCAGGCAGGAACTACGGCCTCGATGAAGCCGAGCCTGGTGAAACAAACTGAGTGGGCCATCAGGATTGCTTGCCTACTGTCTTTTTGTACGCTGTATGGACGAGGGGATGTTTCAGTCGCACAGGAAAATTAGGATTAATACCCAAGTGAGGGCTGGGTTGGGGAGACTGTGGTTCCCAGGCAGCAACCAGGGCCTCTGTGAATGCTAGCTTGGTGGAACAGATTGAGTTGGCAATCGGGATGGCTTGCCTACTGACTTTTTCTAAACCGTATGGACGGGGGGATGTTTCACTTGCACAAGAAAATTAGGGTTAAGAAGACTCAAGTTAGGGTTAGGGTTGGTGAGACCGGGCTTCCCAGGCAGGAACCAGGGCCTCTGTGAATGCTAGCTTGGTGGAACAGATGGAGTTGGCAATCGGGATGGCTTGCCTACTGACTTTTTCTAAACCGTATGGACGGGGGGATGTTTCACTTGCACAAGAAAATTAGGGTTAAGACTCAAGTTAGGGTTAGGGTTGGGGAGACTGGGCTTCCCAGGCGGGATCCTGGGCTTCGGTGTAGCCTAGCTTGGTGAAACAGACTGAGTGGGCCATCGGGATAGCTTTCCTTCTGGCTTTCTGTGCACTGTAAGGACAGGGTATCGTTTCAGTTGCACAAGAAAATTTGTGTAAAAACTCAAGTTAGGGTTAGGGTTGGGGAGACTGCGGATCCCAAGCGTGATCCTGGGCTTCGGTGCAGGCCAGCTTGGTGAAAAAGACTGAGTGGGCCATCGGGATAGCTTGCCTACTTTCTTTTTGTACACCGTTTGGACGGGGGAATGTTTCAGTTGCACAAGAAAATTAGGGCCAAGACTCTAGTTAGGGTTAAGGTTGGGGAGGCTAGGCTTCCCTGCAGGGAACCAGACCCTCTGTGAAGCCTAGCTTGGTGAAACAGACTTGAGTGGGCCACCAGGATGGCTTCCCTACTCCGTTTTAGTACATCGTGTCCATGGGGGGATGTTTCCGTTGCAGAAGTACATTAGCCTTAAGACCCAAATTAGGGTTAGGGTTATGGAGGCTGGGCTTCCCAGGCAGGAACTACGGCCTCGATGAAGCCGAGCCTGGTGAAACAAACTGAGTGGGCCATCAGGATTGCTTGCCTACTGTCTTTTTGTACGCTGTATGGACGAGGGGATGTTTCAGTTGCACAGGAAAATTAGGATTAATACCCAAGGTAGGTCTGGGTTGGGGAGACTGTGCTTCCCAGGCAGGAACCAGGGCCTCTGTGAAGGCTAGCTTGGTGGAACAGATTGAGTTGGCAATCGGGATGGCTTGCCTACTGACTTTTTCTAAACCGTATGGACGGGGGGATGTTTCACTTGCACAAGAAAATTAGGGTTAAGAAGACTCAAGTTAGGGTTAGGGTTGGTGAGACCGGGCTTCCCAGGCAGGAACCAGGGCCTCTGTGAAGGCTAGCTTGGTGGAACAGATTGAGTTGGCAATCGGGATGGCTTGCCTACTGACTTTTTCTAAACCGTATGGACGGGGGGATGTTTCACTTGCACAAGAAAATTAGGGTTAAGAAGACTCAAGTTAGGGTTAGGGTTGGTGAGACCGGGCTTCCCAGGCAGGAACCAGGGCCTCTGTGAAGGCTAGCTTTGTGGAACAGATTGAGTTGGCAATCGGGATGGCTTGCCTACTGACTTTTTCTAAACCGTATGGACGGGGGGATGTTTCACTTGCACAAGAAAAGTAGGGTTAAGACTCAAGTTAGTGTTAGGGTTGGGGAGACTGGGCTTCCCAGGCGGGATCCTGGGCTTCGGTGTAGCCTAGCTTGGTGAAACAGACTGAGTGGGCCATCGGGATAGCTTTCCTTCTGGCTTTCTGTGCACTGTAAGGACAGGGTATCTTTTCAGTTGCACAAGAAAATTTGTGTAAAAACTCAAGTTAGGGTTAGGGTTGGGGAGACTGCGGATCCCAAGCGTGATCCTGGGCTTCGGTGCAGGCCAGCTTGGTGAAAAGGACTGAGTGGGCCATCGGGATAGCTTGCCTACTTTCTTTTTGTACACCATTTGGACGGGGGAATGTTTCAGTTGCACAAGAAAATTAGGGCCAAGACTCTAGTTAGGGTTAAGGTTGGGGAGGCTAGGCTTCCGTGCAGGGAACCAGACCCTCTGTGAAGCCTAGCTTGGTGAAACAGACTTGAGTGGGCCACCAGGATGGCTTCCCTACTCCGTTTTAGTACATCGTGTCCATGGGGGGATGTTTCCGTTGCAGAAGTACATTAGCCTTAAGACCCAAATTAGGGTTAGGGTTATGGAGGCTGGGCTTCCCAGGCAGGAACTATGGCCTCGATGAAGCCGAGCCTGGTGAAACAGACTGAGTGGGCCATCAGGATTGCTTGCCTACTGTCTTTTTGTATGCTGTATGGACGAGGGGATGTTTCAGTCGCACAGGAAAATTAGGATTAATACCCAAGTGAGGGCTGGGTTGGGGAGACTGTGGTTCCCAGGCAGCAACCAGGGCCTCTGTGAATGCTAGCTTGGTGGAACAGATTGAGTTGGCAATCGGGATGGCTTGCCTACTGACTTTTTCTAAACCGTATGGACGGGGGGAGGTTTCACTTGCACAAGAAAATTAGGGTTAAGAAGACTGAAGTTAGGGTTAGGGTTGGTGAGACCGGGCTTCCCAGGCAGGAACCAGGGCCTCTGTGAATGCTAGCTTGGTGGAACAGATTGAGTTGGCAATCGGGATGGCTTGCCTACTGACTTTTTCTAAACCGTATGGACGGGGGGATGTTTCACTTGCACAAGAAAATTAGGGTTAAGACTCAAGTTAGGGTTAGGGTTGGGGAGACTGGGCTTCCCAGGCGGGATCCTGGGCTTCGGTGTAGCCTAGCTTGGTGAAACAGACTGAGTGGGCCATCGGGATAGCTTTCCTACTGGCTTTCTGTGCACTGTAAGGACGGGGTATCGTTTCAGTTGCACAAGAAAATTTGTGTAAAAACTCAAGTTAGGGTTAGGGTTGGGGAGACTGCGGATCCCAAGCGTGATCCTGGGCTTCGGTGCAGCCTAGCTTGGTGAAAAAGACTGAGTGGGCCATCGGGATAGCTTGCCTACTTTCTTTTTGTACACCGTTTGGACGGGGGAATGTTTCAGTTGCACAAGAAAATTAGGGCCAAGACTCTAGTTAGGGGTAAGGTTGGGGAGGTTAGGCTTCCCTGGAGGGAACCAGACACACTGTGAAGCCTAGCTTGGTGAAACAGACTTGAGTGGGACACCAGGATGGCTTTCCTACTCCGTTTTAGTACAGCGTATCCATGGGGGGATGTTTCCATTGCAGAAGAACATTAGCATTAAAACACAAATTAGGGTTATGGTTATGGAGGCAGGGCTTCCCAGGCAGGAACTACGGCCTCGATGAAGCCGAGCCTGGTGAAACAAACTGAGTGGGCCATCAGGATTGCTTTCCTACTGTCTTTTTGTACGCTGTATGGACGAGGGGATGTTTCAGTTGCACAGGAAAATTAGGATTAATACCCAAGTGAGGGCTGGGTTGGGGAGACTGTGCTTCCCAGGCAGGAACCAGGGCCTCTGTGAAGGCTAGCTTGGTGGAACAGATTGAGTTGGCAATCGGGATGGCTTGCCTACTGACTTTTTCTAAACCGTATGGACGGGGGGAGGTTTCACTTGCACAAGAAAATTAGGGTTAAGAAGACTGAAGTTAGGGTTAGGGTTGGTGAGACCGGGCTTCCCAGGCAGGAACCAGGGCCTCTGTGAAGGATAGCTTGGTGGAACAGATGGAGTTGGCAATCGGGATGGCTTGCCTACTGCCTTTTTCTAAACCGTATGGACGGGGGGATGGTTCACTTGCACAAGAAAATTAGGGTTAAGACTCAAGTTAGGGTTAGGGTTGGGGAGACTGGGCTTCCCAGGCGGGAATCTGGGTTTCGGTGTAGCCTAGCTTGGTGAAACAGACTGAGTGGGCCATCGGGATAGCTTTCCTTCTGGCTTTCTGTGCACTGTAAGGACAGGGTATCGTTTCAGTTGCACAAGAAAATTTGTGTAAAAACTCAAGTTAGGGTTAGGGTTGGGGAGACTGCGGATCCCAAGCGTGATCCTGGGCTTCGGTGCAGGCCAGCTTGGTGAAAAAGACTGAGTGGGCCATCGGGATAGCTTGCCTACTTTCTTTTTGTACACCGTTTGGACGGGGGAATGTTTCAGTTGCACAAGAAAATTAGGGCCAAGACTCTAGTTAGGGTTAAGGTTGTGGAGGCTAGGCTTCCCTGCAGGGAACCAGACCCTCTGTGAAGCCTAGCTTGGTGAAACAGACTTGAGTGGGCCACCAGGATGGCTTCCCTACTCCGTTTTAGTACATCGTGTCCATGGGGGGATGTTTCCGTTGCAGAAGTACATTAGCCTTAAGACCCAAATTAGGGTTAGGGTTATGGAGGCTGGGCTTCCCAGGCAGGAACTACGTCCTCGATGAAGCCGAGCCTGGTGAAACAGACTGAGTGGGCCATCAGGATTGCTTGCCTACTGTCTTTTTGTATGCTGTATGGACGAGGGGATGTTTCAGTCGCACAGGAAAATTAGGATTAATACCCAAGTGAGGGCTGGGTTGGGGAGGCTGTGGTTCCCAGGCAGCAACCAGGGCCTCTGTGAATGCTAGCTTGGTGGAACAGATTGAGTTGGCAATCGGGATGGCTTGCCTACTGACTTTTTCTAAAACGTATGGACGGGGGGAGGTTTCACTTGCACAAGAAAATTAGGGTTAAGAAGACTCAAGTTAGGGTTAGGGTTGGTGAGACCGGGCTTCCCAGGCAGGAACCAGGGCCTCTGTGAAGGCTAGCTTGGTGGAACAGATTGAGTTGGCAATCGGGATGGCTTGCCTACTGACTTTTTCTAAACCGTATGGACGGGGGGAGGTTTCACTTGCACAAGAAAATTAGGGTTAAGAAGACTGAAGTTAGGGTTAGGGTTGGTGAGACCGGGCTTCCCAGGCAGGAACCAGGGCCTCTGTGAAGGATAGCTTGGTGGAACAGATGGAGTTGGCAATCGGGATGGCTTGCCTACTGACTTTTTCTAAACCGTATGGACGGGGGGATGTTTCACTTGCACAAGAAAATTAGGGTTAAGACTCAAGTTAGGGTTAGGGTTGGGGAGACTGGGCTTCCCAGGCGGGAATCTGGGTTTCGGTGTAGCCTAGCTTGGTGAAACAGACTGAGTGGGCCATCGGGATAGCTTTCCTTCTGGCTTTCTGTGCACTGTAAGGACAGGGTATCGTTTCAGTTGCACAAGAAAATTTGTGTAAAAACTCAAGTTAGGGTTAGGGTTGGGGAGACTGCGGATCCCAAGCGTGATCCTGGGCTTCGGTGCAGGCCAGCTTGGTGAAAAAGACTGAGTGGGCCATCGGGATAGCTTGCCTACTTTCTTTTTGTACACCGTTTGGACGGGGGAATGTTTCAGTTGCACAAGAAAATTAGGGCCAAGACTCTAGTTAGGGTTAAGGTTGTGGAGGCTAGGCTTCCCTGCAGGGAACCAGACCCTCTGTGAAGCCTAGCTTGGTGAAACAGACTTGAGTGGGCCACCAGGATGGCTTCCCTACTCCGTTTTAGTACATCGTGTCCATGGGGGGATGTTTCCGTTGCAGAAGTACATTAGCCTTAAGACCCAAATTAGGGTTAGGGTTATGGAGGCTGGGCTTCCCAGGCAGGAACTACGGCCTCGATGAAGCCGAGCCTGGTGAAACAAACTGAGTGGGCCATCAGGATTGCTTGCCTACTGTCTTTTGTACGCTGTATGGACGAGGGGATGTTTCAGTTGCACAGGAAAATTAGGATTAATACCCAAGGTAGGTCTGGGTTGGGGAGACTGTGCTTCCCAGGCAGGAACCAGGGCCTCTGTGAAGGCTAGCTTGGTGGAACAGATTGAGTTGGCAATCGGGATGGCTTGCCTACTGACTTTTTCTAAAACGTATGGACGGGGGGAGGTTTCACTTGCACAAGAAAATTAGGGTTAAGAAGACTCAAGTTAGGGTTAGGGTTGGTGAGACCGGGCTTCCCAGGCAGGAACCAGGGCCTCTGTGAAGGCTAGCTTGGTGGAACAGATTGAGTTGGCAATCGGGATGGCTTGCCTACTGACTTTTTCTAAACCGTATGGACGGGGGGATGTTTCACTTGCACAAGAAAATTAGGGTTAAGAAGACTGAAGTTAGGGTTAGGGTTGGTGAGACCGGGCTTCCCAGGCAGGAACCAGGGCCTCTGTGAAGGCTAGCTTGGTGGAACAGATTGAGTTGGCAATCGGGATGGCTTGCCTACTGACTTTTTCTAAACCGTATGGACGGGGGGATGTTTCACTTGCACAAGAAAAGTAGGGTTAAGACTCAAGTTAGTGTTAGGGTTGGGGAGACTGGGCTTCCCAGGCGGGATCCTGGGCTTCGGTGTAGCCTAGCTTGGTGAAACAGACTGAGTGGGCCATCGGGATAGCTTTCCTTCTGGCTTTCTGTGCACTGTAAGGACAGGGTATCGTTTCAGTTGCACAAGAAAATTTGTGTAAAAACTCAAGTTAGGGTTAGGGTTGGGGAGACTGCGGATCCCAAGCGTGATCCTGGGCTTCGGTGCAGCCCAGCTTGGTGAAAAAGACTGAGTGGGCCATCGGGATAGCTTGCCTACTTTCTTTTTGTACACCGTTTGGACGGGGGAATGTTTCAGTTGCACAAGAAAATTAGGGCCAAGACTCTAGTTAGGGTTAAGGTTGGGGAGGCTAGGCTTCCGTGCAGGGAACCAGACCCTCTGTGAAGCCTAGCTTGGTGAAAAAGACTTGAGTGGGCCACCAGGATGGCTTCCCTACTCCGTTTTAGTACATCGTGTCCATGGGGGGATGTTTCCGTTGCAGAAGTACATTAGCCTTAAGACCCAAATTAGGGTTAGGGTTATGGAGGCTGGGCTTCCCAGGCAGGAACTACGGCCTCGATGAAGCCGAGCCTGGTGAAACAGACTGAGTGGGCCATCAGGATTGCTTGCCTACTGTCTTTTTGTATGCTGTATGGACGAGGGGATGTTTCAGTCGCCCGGGAAAATTAGGATTAATACCCAAGTGAGGGCTGGGTTGGGGAGACTGTGGTTCCCAGGCAGCAACCAGGGCCTCTGTGAATGCTAGCTTATTGGAACAGATTGAGTTGGCAATCGGGATGGCTTGCCTACTGACTTTTTCTAAACCGTATGGACGGGGGGATGTTTCACTTGCACAAGAAAATTAGGGTTAAGACTCAAGTTAGGGTTAGGGTTGGGGAGACTGGGCTCCCCAGGCGGGATCCTGGGCTTCGGTGTAGCCTAGCTTGGTGAAACAGACTGAGTGGGCCATCGGGATAGCTTTCCTACTGGCTTTCTGTGCACTGTAAGGACGGGGTATCGTTTCAGTTGCACAAGAAAATTTGTGTAAAAACTCAAGTTAGGGTTAGGGTTGGGGAGACTGCGGATCCCAAGCGTGATCCTGGGCTTCGGTGCAGCCTATCTTGGTGAAAAAGACTGAGTGGGCCATCGGGATAGCTTGCCTACTTTCTTTTTGTACACCGTTTGGACGGGGGAATGTTTCAGTTGCACAAGAAAATTAGGGCCAAGACTCTAGTTAGGGGTAAGGTTGGGGAGGTTAGGCTTCCCTGGAGGGAACCAGACACTCTGTGAAGCCTAGCTTGGTGAAACAGACTTGAGTGGGACACCAGGATGGCTTTCCTACTCCGTTTTAGTACACCGTATCCATGGGGGGATGTTTCCATTGCAGAAGAACATTAGCATTAAAACACAAATTAGGGTTATGGTTATGGAGGCAGGGCTTCCCAGGCAGGAACTACGGCCTCGATGAAGCCGAGCCTGGTGAAACAACCTGAGTGGGCCATCAGGATTGCTTGCCTACTGTCTTTTTGTACGCTGTATGGACGAGGGGATGTTTCAGTTGCACAGGAAAATTAGGATTAATACCCAAGTGAGGGCTGGGTTGGGGAGACTGTGCTTCCCAGGCAGGAACCAGGGCCTCTGTGAAGGCTAGCTTGGTGGAACAGATTGAGTTGGCAATCGGGATGGCTTGCCTACTGACTTTTTCTAAACCGTATGGACGGGGGGAGGTTTCACTTGCACAAGAAAATTAGGGTTAAGAAGACTGAAGTTAGGGTTAGGGTTGGTGAGACCGGGCTTCCCAGGCAGGAACCAGGGCCTCTGTGAAGGATAGCTTGGTGGAACAGATGGAGTTGGCAATCGGGATGGCTTGCCTACTGACTTTTTCTAAACCGTATGGACGGGGGGATGTTTCACTTGCACAAGAAAATTAGGGTTAAGACTCAAGTTAGGGTTAGGGTTGGGGAGACTGGGCTTCCCAGGCGGGAATCTGGGTTTCGGTGTAGCCTAGCTTGGTGAAACAGACTGAGTGGGCCATCGGGATAGCTTTCCTTCTGGCTTTCTGTGCACTGTAAGGACAGGGTATCGTTTCAGTTGCACAAGAAAATTTGTGTAAAAACTCAAGTTAGGGTTAGGGTTGGGGAGACTGCGGATCCCAAGCGTGATCCTGGGCTTCGGTGCAGGCCAGCTTGGTGAAAAAGACTGAGTGGGCCATCGGGATAGCTTGCCTACTTTCTTTTTGTACACCGTTTGGACGGGGGAATGTTTCAGTTGCACAAGAAAATTAGGGCCAAGACTCTAGTTAGGGTTAAGGTTGTGGAGGCTAGGCTTCCCTGCAGGGAACCAGACCCTCTGTGAAGCCTAGCTTGGTGAAACAGACTTGAGTGGGCCACCAGGATGGCTTCCCTACTCCGTTTTAGTACATCGTGTCCATGGGGGGATGTTTCCGTTGCAGAAGTACATTAGCCTTAAGACCCAAATTAGGGTTAGGGTTATGGAGGCTGGGCTTCCCAGGCAGGAACTACGTCCTCGATGAAGCCGAGCCTGGTGAAACAGACTGAGTGGGCCATCAGGATTGCTTGCCTACTGTCTTTTTGTATGCTGTATGGACGAGGGGATGTTTCAGTCGCACAGGAAAATTAGGATTAATACCCAAGTGAGGGCTGGGTTGGGGAGGCTGTGGTTCCCAGGCAGCAACCAGGGCCTCTGTGAATGCTAGCTTGGTGGAACAGATTGAGTTGGCAATCGGGATGGCTTGCCTACTGACTTTTTCTAAACCGTATGGACGGGGGGAGGTTTCACTTGCACAAGAAAATTAGGGTTAAGAAGACTCAAGTTAGGGTTAGGGTTGGTGAGACCGGGCTTCCCAGGCAGGAACCAGGGCCTCTGTGAATGCTAGCTTGGTGGAACAGATTGAGTTGGCAATCGGGATGGCTTGCCTACTGACTTTTTCTAAACCGTATGGACGGGGGGAGGTTTCACTTGCACAAGAAAATTAGGGTTAAGAAGACTGAAGTTAGGGTTAGGGTTGGTGAGACCGGGCTTCCCAGGCAGGAACCAGGGCCTCTGTGAATGCTAGCTTGGTGGAACAGATGGAGTTGGCAATCGGGATGGCTTGCCTACTGACTTTTTCTAAACCGTATGGACGGGGGGATGTTTCACTTGCACAAGAAAATTAGGGTTAAGACTCAAGTTAGGGTTAGGGTTGGGGAGACTGGGCTTCCCAGGCGGGAATCTGGGTTTCGGTGTAGCCTAGCTTGGTGAAACAGACTGAGTGGGCCATCGGGATAGCTTTCCTTCTGGCTTTCTGTGCACTGTAAGGACAGGGTATCGTTTCAGTTGCACAAGAAAATTTGTGTAAAAACTCAAGTTAGGGTTAGGGTTGGGGAGACTGCGGATCCCAAGCGTGATCCTGGGCTTCGGTGCAGGCCAGCTTGGTGAAAAAGACTGAGTGGGCCATCGGGATAGCTTGCCTACTTTCTTTTTGTACACCGTTTGGACGGGGGAATGTTTCAGTTGCACAAGAAAATTAGGGCCAAGACTCTAGTTAGGGTTAAGGTTGTGGAGGCTAGGCTTCCCTGCAGGGAACCAGACCCTCTGTGAAGCCTAGCTTGGTGAAACAGACTTGAGTGGGCCACCAGGATGGCTTCCCTACTCCGTTTTAGTACATCGTGTCCATGGGGGGATGTTTCCGTTGCAGAAGTACATTAGCCTTAAGACCCAAATTAGGGTTAGGGTTATGGAGGCTGGGCTTCCCAGGCAGGAACTACGGCCTCGATGAAGCCGAGCCTGGTGAAACAAACTGAGTGGGCCATCAGGATTGCTTGCCTACTGTCTTTTGTACGCTGTATGGACGAGGGGATGTTTCAGTTGCACAGGAAAATTAGGATTAATACCCAAGGTAGGTCTGGGTTGGGGAGACTGTGCTTCCCAGGCAGGAACCAGGGCCTCTGTGAAGGCTAGCTTGGTGGAACAGATTGAGTTGGCAATCGGGATGGCTTGCCTACTGACTTTTTCTAAACCGTATGGACGGGGGGAGGTTTCACTTGCACAAGAAAATTAGGGTTAAGAAGACTCAAGTTAGGGTTAGGGTTGGTGAGACCGGGCTTCCCAGGCAGGAACCAGGGCCTCTGTGAAGGCTAGCTTGGTGGAACAGATTGAGTTGGCAATCGGGATGGCTTGCCTACTGACTTTTTCTAAACCGTATGGACGGGGGGATGTTTCACTTGCACAAGAAAATTAGGGTTAAGAAGACTGAAGTTAGGGTTAGGGTTGGTGAGACCGGGCTTCCCAGGCAGGAACCAGGGCCTCTGTGAAGGCTAGCTTGGTGGAACAGATTGAGTTGGCAATCGGGATGGCTTGCCTACTGACTTTTTCTAAACCGTATGGACGGGGGGATGTTTCACTTGCACAAGAAAAGTAGGGTTAAGACTCAAGTTAGTGTTAGGGTTGGGGAGACTGGTCTTCCCAGGCGGGATCCTGGGCTTCGGTGTAGCCTAGCTTGGTGAAACAGACTGAGTGGGCCATCGGGATAGCTTTCCTTCTGGCTTTCTGTGCACTGTAAGGACAGGGTATCGTTTCAGTTGCACAAGAAAATTTGTGTAAAAACTCAAGTTAGGGTTAGGGTTGGGGAGACTGCGGATCCCAAGCGTGATCCTGGGCTTCGGTGCAGCCCAGCTTGGTGAAAAAGACTGAGTGGGCCATCGGGATAGCTTGCCTACTTTCTTTTTGTACACCGTTTGGACGGGGGAATGTTTCAGTTGCACAAGAAAATTAGGGCCAAGACTCTAGTTAGGGTTAAGGTTGGGGAGGCTAGGCTTCCGTGCAGGGAACCAGACCCTCTGTGAAGCCTAGCTTGGTGAAAAAGACTTGAGTGGGCCACCAGGATGGCTTCCCTACTCCGTTTTAGTACATTGTGTCCATGGGGGGATGTTTCCGTTGCAGAAGTACATTAGCCTTAAGACCCAAATTAGGGTTAGGGTTATGGAGGCTGGGCTTCCCAGGCAGGAACTACGGCCTCGATGAAGCGGAGCCTGGTGAAACAGACTGAGTGGGCCATCAGGATTGCTTGCCTACTGTCTTTTTGTATGCTGTATGGACGAGGGGATGTTTCAGTCGCCCGGGAAAATTAGGATTAATACCCAAGTGAGGGCTGGGTTGGGGAGACTGTGGTTCCCAGGCAGCAACCAGGGCCTCTGTGAATGCTAGCTTATTGGAACAGATTGAGTTGGCAATCGGGATGGCTTGCCTACTGACTTTTTCTAAACCGTATGGACGGGGGGATGTTTCACTTGCACAAGAAAATTAGGGTTAAGACTCAAGTTAGGGTTAGGGTTGGGGAGACTGGGCTCCCCAGGCGGGATCCTGGGCTTCGGTGTAGCCTAGCTTGGTGAAACAGACTGAGTGGGCCATCGGGATAGCTTTCCTACTGGCTTTCTGTGCACTGTAAGGACGGGGTATCGTTTCAGTTGCACAAGAAAATTTGTGTAAAAACTCAAGTTAGGGTTAGGGTTGGGGAGACTGCGGATCCCAAGCGTGATCCTGGGCTTCGGTGCAGCCTATCTTGGTGAAAAAGACTGAGTGGGCCATCGGGATAGCTTGCCTACTTTCTTTTTGTACACCGTTTGGACGGGGGAATGTTTCAGTTGCACAAGAAAATTAGGGCCAAGACTCTAGTTAGGGGTAAGGTTGGGGAGGTTAGGCTTCCCTGGAGGGAACCAGACACTCTGTGAAGCCTAGCTTGGTGAAACAGACTTGAGTGGGACACCAGGATGGCTTTCCTACTCCGTTTTAGTACACCGTATCCATGGGGGGATGTTTCCATTGCAGAAGAACATTAGCATTAAAACACAAATTAGGGTTATGGTTATGGAGGCAGGGCTTCCCAGGCAGGAACTACGGCCTCGATGAAGCCGAGCCTGGTGAAACAACCTGAGTGGGCCATCAGGATTGCTTGCCTACTGTCTTTTTGTACGCTGTATGGACGAGGGGATGTTTCAGTTGCACAGGAAAATTAGGATTAATACCCAAGTGAGGGCTGGGTTGGGGAGACTGTGCTTCCCAGGCAGGAACCAGGGCCTCTGTGAAGGCTAGCTTGGTGGAACAGATTGAGTTGGCAATCGGGATGGCTTGCCTACTGACTTTTTCTAAACCGTATGGACGGGGGGAGGTTTCACTTGCACAAGAAAATTAGGGTTAAGAAGACTGAAGTTAGGGTTAGGGTTGGTGAGACCGGGCTTCCCAGGCAGGAACCAGGGCCTCTGTGAAGGATAGCTTGGTGGAACAGATGGAGTTGGCAATCGGGATGGCTTGCCTACTGACTTTTTCTAAACCGTATGGACGGGGGGATGTTTCACTTGCACAAGAAAATTAGGGTTAAGACTCAAGTTAGGGTTAGGGTTGGGGAGACTGGGCTTCCCAGGCGGGAATCTGGGTTTCGGTGTAGCCTAGCTTGGTGAAACAGACTGAGTGGGCCATCGGGATAGCTTTCCTTCTGGCTTTCTGTGCACTGTAAGGACAGGGTATCGTTTCAGTTGCACAAGAAAATTTGTGTAAAAACTCAAGTTAGGGTTAGGGTTGGGGAGACTGCGGATCCCAAGCGTGATCCTGGGCTTCGGTGCAGGCCAGCTTGGTGAAAAAGACTGAGTGGGCCATCGGGATAGCTTGCCTACTTTCTTTTTGTACACCGTTTGGACGGGGGAATGTTTCAGTTGCACAAGAAAATTAGGGCCAAGACTCTAGTTAGGGTTAAGGTTGTGGAGGCTAGGCTTCCCTGCAGGGAACCAGACCCTCTGTGAAGCCTAGCTTGGTGAAACAGACTTGAGTGGGCCACCAGGATGGCTTCCCTACTCCGTTTTAGTACATCGTGTCCATGGGGGGATGTTTCCGTTGCAGAAGTACATTAGCCTTAAGACCCAAATTAGGGTTAGGGTTATGGAGGCTGGGCTTCCCAGGCAGGAACTACGTCCTCGATGAAGCCGAGCCTGGTGAAACAGACTGAGTGGGCCATCAGGATTGCTTGCCTACTGTCTTTTTGTATGCTGTATGGACGAGGGGATGTTTCAGTCGCACAGGAAAATTAGGATTAATACCCAAGTGAGGGCTGGGTTGGGGAGGCTGTGGTTCCCAGGCAGCAACCAGGGCCTCTGTGAATGCTAGCTTGGTGGAACAGATTGAGTTGGCAATCGGGATGGCTTGCCTACTGACTTTTTCTAAACCGTATGGACGGGGGGAGGTTTCACTTGCACAAGAAAATTAGGGTTAAGAAGACTCAAGTTAGGGTTAGGGTTGGTGAGACCGGGCTTCCCAGGCAGGAACCAGGGCCTCTGTGAATGCTAGCTTGGTGGAACAGATTGAGTTGGCAATCGGGATGGCTTGCCTACTGACTTTTTCTAAACCGTATGGACGGGGGGAGGTTTCACTTGCACAAGAAAATTAGGGTTAAGAAGACTGAAGTTAGGGTTAGGGTTGGTGAGACCGGGCTTCCCAGGCAGGAACCAGGGCCTCTGTGAAGGATAGCTTGGTGGAACAGATGGAGTTGGCAATCGGGATGGCTTGCCTACTGACTTTTTCTAAACCGTATGGACGGGGGGATGTTTCACTTGCACAAGAAAATTAGGGTTAAGACTCAAGTTAGGGTTAGGGTTGGGGAGACTGGGCTTCCCAGGCGGGAATCTGGGTTTCGGTGTAGCCTAGCTTGGTGAAACAGACTGAGTGGGCCATCGGGATAGCTTTCCTTCTGGCTTTCTGTGCACTGTAAGGACAGGGTATCGTTTCAGTTGCACAAGAAAATTTGTGTAAAAACTCAAGTTAGGGTTAGGGTTGGGGAGACTGCGGATCCCAAGCGTGATCCTGGGCTTCGGTGCAGGCCAGCTTGGTGAAAAAGACTGAGTGGGCCATCGGGATAGCTTGCCTACTTTCTTTTTGTACACCGTTTGGACGGGGGAATGTTTCAGTTGCACAAGAAAATTAGGGCCAAGACTCTAGTTAGGGTTAAGGTTGTGGAGGCTAGGCTTCCCTGCAGGGAACCAGACCCTCTGTGAAGCCTAGCTTGGTGAAACAGACTTGAGTGGGCCACCAGGATGGCTTCCCTACTCCGTTTTAGTACATCGTGTCCATGGGGGGATGTTTCCGTTGCAGAAGTACATTAGCCTTAAGACCCAAATTAGGGTTAGGGTTATGGAGGCTGGGCTTCCCAGGCAGGAACTACGGCCTCGATGAAGCCGAGCCTGGTGAAACAAACTGAGTGGGCCATCAGGATTGCTTGCCTACTGTCTTTTGTACGCTGTATGGACGAGGGGATGTTTCAGTTGCACAGGAAAATTAGGATTAATACCCAAGGTAGGTCTGGGTTGGGGAGACTGTGCTTCCCAGGCAGGAACCAGGGCCTCTGTGAAGGCTAGCTTGGTGGAACAGATTGAGTTGGCAATCGGGATGGCTTGCCTACTGACTTTTTCTAAACCGTATGGACGGGGGGAGGTTTCACTTGCACAAGAAAATTAGGGTTAAGAAGACTCAAGTTAGGGTTAGGGTTGGTGAGACCGGGCTTCCCAGGCAGGAACCAGGGCCTCTGTGAAGGCTAGCTTGGTGGAACAGATTGAGTTGGCAATCGGGATGGCTTGCCTACTGACTTTTTCTAAACCGTATGGACGGGGGGATGTTTCACTTGCACAAGAAAATTAGGGTTAAGAAGACTGAAGTTAGGGTTAGGGTTGGTGAGACCGGGCTTCCCAGGCAGGAACCAGGGCCTCTGTGAAGGCTAGCTTGGTGGAACAGATTGAGTTGGCAATCGGGATGGCTTGCCTACTGACTTTTTCTAAACCGTATGGACGGGGGGATGTTTCACTTGCACAAGAAAAGTAGGGTTAAGACTCAAGTTAGTGTTAGGGTTGGGGAGACTGGGCTTCCCAGGCGGGATCCTGGGCTTCGGTGTAGCCTAGCTTGGTGAAACAGACTGAGTGGGCCATCGGGATAGCTTTCCTTCTGGCTTTCTGTGCACTGTAAGGACAGGGTATCGTTTCAGTTGCACAAGAAAATTTGTGTAAAAACTCAAGTTAGGGTTAGGGTTGGGGAGACTGCGGATCCCAAGCGTGATCCTGGGCTTCGGTGCAGCCCAGCTTGGTGAAAAAGACTGAGTGGGCCATCGGGATAGCTTGCCTACTTTCTTTTTGTACACCGTTTGGACGGGGGAATGTTTCAGTTGCACAAGAAAATTAGGGCCAAGACTCTAGTTAGGGTTAAGGTTGGGGAGGCTAGGCTTCCGTGCAGGGAACCAGACCCTCTGTGAAGCCTAGCTTGGTGAAAAAGACTTGAGTGGGCCACCAGGATGGCTTCCCTACTCCGTTTTAGTACATCGTGTCCATGGGGGGATGTTTCCGTTGCAGAAGTACATTAGCCTTAAGACCCAAATTAGGGTTAGGGTTATGGAGGCTGGGCTTCCCAGGCAGGAACTACGGCCTCGATGAAGCCGAGCCTGGTGAAACAGACTGAGTGGGCCATCAGGATTGCTTGCCTACTGTCTTTTTGTATGCTGTATGGACGAGGGGATGTTTCAGTCGCCCGGGAAAATTAGGATTAATACCCAAGTGAGGGCTGGGTTGGGGAGACTGTGGTTCCCAGGCAGCAACCAGGGCCTCTGTGAATGCTAGCTTATTGGAACAGATTGAGTTGGCAATCGGGATGGCTTGCCTACTGACTTTTTCTAAACCGTATGGACGGGGGGATGTTTCACTTGCACAAGAAAATTAGGGTTAAGACTCAAGTTAGGGTTAGGGTTGGGGAGACTGGGCTCCCCAGGCGGGATCCTGGGCTTCGGTGTAGCCTAGCTTGGTGAAACAGACTGAGTGGGCCATCGGGATAGCTTTCCTACTGGCTTTCTGTGCACTGTAAGGACGGGGTATCGTTTCAGTTGCACAAGAAAATTTGTGTAAAAACTCAAGTTAGGGTTAGGGTTGGGGAGACTGCGGATCCCAAGCGTGATCCTGGGCTTCGGTGCAGCCTATCTTGGTGAAAAAGACTGAGTGGGCCATCGGGATAGCTTGCCTACTTTCTTTTTGTACACCGTTTGGACGGGGGAATGTTTCAGTTGCACAAGAAAATTAGGGCCAAGACTCTAGTTAGGGGTAAGGTTGGGGAGGTTAGGCTTCCCTGGAGGGAACCAGACACTCTGTGAAGCCTAGCTTGGTGAAACAGACTTGAGTGGGACACCAGGATGGCTTTCCTACTCCGTTTTAGTACACCGTATCCATGGGGGGATGTTTCCATTGCAGAAGAACATTAGCATTAAAACACAAATTAGGGTTATGGTTATGGAGGCAGGGCTTCCCAGGCAGGAACTACGGCCTCGATGAAGCCGAGCCTGGTGAAACAACCTGAGTGGGCCATCAGGATTGCTTGCCTACTGTCTTTTTGTACGCTGTATGGACGAGGGGATGTTTCAGTTGCACAGGAAAATTAGGATTAATACCCAAGTGAGGGCTGGGTTGGGGAGACTGTGCTTCCCAGGCAGGAACCAGGGCCTCTGTGAAGGCTAGCTTGGTGGAACAGATTGAGTTGGCAATCGGGATGGCTTGCCTACTGACTTTTTCTAAACCGTATGGACGGGGGGAGGTTTCACTTGCACAAGAAAATTAGGGTTAAGAAGACTGAAGTTAGGGTTAGGGTTGGTGAGACCGGGCTTCCCAGGCAGGAACCAGGGCCTCTGTGAAGGATAGCTTGGTGGAACAGATGGAGTTGGCAATCGGGATGGCTTGCCTACTGACTTTTTCTAAACCGTATGGACGGGGGGATGTTTCACTTGCACAAGAAAATTAGGGTTAAGACTCAAGTTAGGGTTAGGGTTGGGGAGACTGGGCTTCCCAGGCGGGAATCTGGGTTTCGGTGTAGCCTAGCTTGGTGAAACAGACTGAGTGGGCCATCGGGATAGCTTTCCTTCTGGCTTTCTGTGCACTGTAAGGACAGGGTATCGTTTCAGTTGCACAAGAAAATTTGTGTAAAAACTCAAGTTAGGGTTAGGGTTGGGGAGACTGCGGATCCCAAGCGTGATCCTGGGCTTCGGTGCAGGCCAGCTTGGTGAAAAAGACTGAGTGGGCCATCGGGATAGCTTGCCTACTTTCTTTTTGTACACCGTTTGGACGGGGGAATGTTTCAGTTGCACAAGAAAATTAGGGCCAAGACTCTAGTTAGGGTTAAGGTTGTGGAGGCTAGGCTTCCCTGCAGGGAACCAGACCCTCTGTGAAGCCTAGCTTGGTGAAACAGACTTGAGTGGGCCACCAGGATGGCTTCCCTACTCCGTTTTAGTACATCGTGTCCATGGGGGGATGTTTCCGTTGCAGAAGTACATTAGCCTTAAGACCCAAATTAGGGTTAGGGTTATGGAGGCTGGGCTTCCCAGGCAGGAACTACGTCCTCGATGAAGCCGAGCCTGGTGAAACAGACTGAGTGGGCCATCAGGATTGCTTGCCTACTGTCTTTTTGTATGCTGTATGGACGAGGGGATGTTTCAGTCGCACAGGAAAATTAGGATTAATACCCAAGTGAGGGCTGGGTTGGGGAGGCTGTGGTTCCCAGGCAGCAACCAGGGCCTCTGTGAATGCTAGCTTGGTGGAACAGATTGAGTTGGCAATCGGGATGGCTTGCCTACTGACTTTTTCTAAACCGTATGGACGGGGGGAGGTTTCACTTGCACAAGAAAATTAGGGTTAAGAAGACTCAAGTTAGGGTTAGGGTTGGTGAGACTGGGCTTCCCAGGCAGGAACCAGGGCCTCTGTGAATGCTAGCTTGGTGGAACAGATTGAGTTGGCAATCGGGATGGCTTGCCTACTGACTTTTTCTAAACCGTATGGACG
This sequence comes from Heloderma suspectum, assembly GCF_057233095.1. NCBI lineage: Eukaryota > Metazoa > Chordata > Lepidosauria > Squamata > Helodermatidae > Heloderma > Heloderma suspectum. Next base: position 150,804,519 of record NC_139459.1, on the reverse strand, counting down.
GGGGGATGTTTCACTTGCACAAGAAAATTAGGGTTAAGACTCAAGTTAGGGTTAGGGTTGGGGAGACTGGGCTTCCCAGGCGGGATCCTGGGCTTCGGTGTAGCCTAGCTTGGTGAAACAGACTGAGTGGGCCATCGGGATAGCTTTCCTTCTGGCTTTCTGTGCACTGTAAGGACAGGGTATCGTTTCAGTTGCACAAGAAAATTTGTGTAAAAACTCAAGTTAGGGTTAGGGTTGGGGAGACTGCGGATCCCAAGCGTGATCCTGGGCTTCGGTGCAGCCCAGCTTGGTGAAAAAGACTGAGTGGGCCATCGGGATAGCTTGCCTACTTTCTTTTTGTACACCGTTTGGACGGGGGAATGTTTCAGTTGCACAAGAAAATTAGGGCCAAGACTCTAGTTAGGGTTAAGGTTGGGGAGGCTAGGCTTCCCTGCAGGGAACCAGACCCTCTGTGAAGCCTAGCTTGGTGAAACAGACTTGAGTGGGCCACCAGGATGGCTTCCCTACTCCGTTTTAGTACATCGTGTCCATGGGGGGATGTTTCCGTTGCAGAAGTACATTAGCCTTAAGACCCAAATTAGGGTTAGGGTTATGGAGGCTGGGCTTCCCAGGCAGGAACTACGGCCTCGATGAAGCCGAGCCTGGTGAAACAAACTGAGTGGGCCATCAGGATTGCTTGCCTACTGTCTTTTGTACGCTGTATGGACGAGGGGATGTTTCAGTTGCACAGGAAAATTAGGATTAATACCCAAGGTAGGTCTGGGTTGGGGAGACTGTGCTTCCCAGGCAGGAACCAGGGCCTCTGTGAAGGCTAGCTTGGTGGAACAGATTGAGTTGGCAATCGGGATGGCTTGCCTACTGACTTTTTCTAAACCGTATGGACGGGGGGAGGTTTCACTTGCACAAGAAAATTAGGGTTAAGAAGACTCAAGTTAGGGTTAGGGTTGGTGAGACCGGGCTTCCCAGGCAGGAACCAGGGCCTCTGTGAAGGCTAGCTTGGTGGAACAGATTGAGTTGGCAATCGGGATGGCTTGCCTACTGACTTTTTCTAAACCGTATGGACGGGGGGATGTTTCACTTGCACAAGAAAATTAGGGTTAAGAAGACTGAAGTTAGGGTTAGGGTTGGTGAGACCGGGCTTCCCAGGCAGGAACCAGGGCCTCTGTGAAGGCTAGCTTGGTGGAACAGATTGAGTTGGCAATCGGGATGGCTTGCCTACTGACTTTTTCTAAACCGTATGGACGGGGGGATGTTTCACTTGCACAAGAAAAGTAGGGTTAAGACTCAAGTTAGTGTTAGGGTTGGGGAGACTGGGCTTCCCAGGCGGGATCCTGGGCTTCGGTGTAGCCTAGCTTGGTGAAACAGACTGAGTGGGCCATCGGGATAGCTTTCCTTCTGGCTTTCTGTGCACTGTAAGGACAGGGTATCGTTTCAGTTGCACAAGAAAATTTGTGTAAAAACTCAAGTTAGGGTTAGGGTTGGGGAGACTGCGGATCCCAAGCGTGATCCTGGGCTTCGGTGCAGCCCAGCTTGGTGAAAAAGACTGAGTGGGCCATCGGGATAGCTTGCCTACTTTCTTTTTGTACACCGTTTGGACGGGGGAATGTTTCAGTTGCACAAGAAAATTAGGGCCAAGACTCTAGTTAGGGTTAAGGTTGGGGAGGCTAGGCTTCCGTGCAGGGAACCAGACCCTCTGTGAAGCCTAGCTTGGTGAAAAAGACTTGAGTGGGCCACCAGGATGGCTTCCCTACTCCGTTTTAGTACATCGTGTCCATGGGGGGATGTTTCCGTTGCAGAAGTACATTAGCCTTAAGACCCAAATTAGGGTTAGGGTTATGGAGGCTGGGCTTCCCAGGCAGGAACTACGGCCTCGATGAAGCCGAGCCTGGTGAAACAGACTGAGTGGGCCATCAGGATTGCTTGCCTACTGTCTTTTTGTATGCTGTATGGACGAGGGGATGTTTCAGTCGCCCGGGAAAATTAGGATTAATACCCAAGTGAGGGCTGGGTTGGGGAGACTGTGGTTCCCAGGCAGCAACCAGGGCCTCTGTGAATGCTAGCTTATTGGAACAGATTGAGTTGGCAATCGGGATGGCTTGCCTACTGACTTTTTCTAAACCGTATGGACGGGGGGATGTTTCACTTGCACAAGAAAATTAGGGTTAAGACTCAAGTTAGGGTTAGGGTTGGGGAGACTGGGCTCCCCAGACGGGATCCTGGGCTTCGGTGTAGCCTAGCTTGGTGAAACAGACTGAGTGGGCCATCGGGATAGCTTTCCTACTGGCTTTCTGTGCACTGTAAGGACGGGGTATCGTTTCAGTTGCACAAGAAAATTTGTGTAAAAACTCAAGTTAGGGTTAGGGTTGGGGAGACTGCGGATCCCAAGCGTGATCCTGGGCTTCGGTGCAGCCTAGCTTGGTGAAAAAGACTGAGTGGGCCATCGGGATAGCTTGCCTACTTTCTTTTTGTACACCGTTTGGACGGGGGAATGTTTCAGTTGCACAAGAAAATTAGGGCCAAGACTCTAGTTAGGGGTAAGGTTGGGGAGGTTAGGCTTCCCTGGAGGGAACCAGACACTCTGTGAAGCCTAGCTTGGTGAAACAGACTTGAGTGGGACACCAGGATGGCTTTCCTACTCCGTTTTAGTACACCATATCCATGGGGGGATGTTTCCATTGCAGAAGAACATTAGCATTAAAACACAAATTAGGGTTATGGTTATGGAGGCAGGGCTTCCCAGGCAGGAACTACGGCCTCGATGAAGCCGAGCCTGGTGAAACAACCTGAGTGGGCCATCAGGATTGCTTGCCTACTGTCTTTTTGTACTCTGTATGGACGAGGGGATGTTTCAGTTGCACAGGAAAATTAGGATTAATACCCAAGTGAGGGCTGGGTTGGGGAGACTGTGCTTCCCAGGCAGGAACCAGGGCCTCTGTGAAGGCTAGCTTGGTGGAACAGATTGAGTTGGCAATCGGGATGGCTTGCCTACTGACTTTTTCTAAACCGTATGGACGGGGGGAGGTTTCACTTGCACAAGAAAATTAGGGTTAAGAAGACTGAAGTTAGGGTTAGGGTTGGTGAGACCGGGCTTCCCAGGCAGGAACCAGGGCCTCTGTGAAGGATAGCTTGGTGGAACAGATGGAGTTGGCAATCGGGATGGCTTGCCTACTGACTTTTTCTAAACCGTATGGACGGGGGGATGTTTCACTTGCACAAGAAAATTAGGGTTAAGACTCAAGTTAGGGTTAGGGTTGGGGAGACTGGGCTTCCCAGGCGGGAATCTGGGTTTCGGTGTAGCCTAGCTTGGTGAAACAGACTGAGTGGGCCATCGGGATAGCTTTCCTTCTGGCTTTCTGTGCACTGTAAGGACAGGGTATCGTTTCAGTTGCACAAGAAAATTTGTGTAAAAACTCAAGTTAGGGTTAGGGTTGGGGAGACTGCGGATCCCAAGCGTGATCCTGGGCTTCGGTGCAGGCCAGCTTGGTGAAAAAGACTGAGTGGGCCATCGGGATAGCTTGCCTACTTTCTTTTTGTACACCGTTTGGACGGGGGAATGTTTCAGTTGCACAAGAAAATTAGGGCCAAGACTCTAGTTAGGGTTAAGGTTGTGGAGGCTAGGCTTCCCTGCAGGGAACCAGACCCTCTGTGAAGCCTAGCTTGGTGAAACAGACTTGAGTGGGCCACCAGGATGGCTTCCCTACTCCGTTTTAGTACATCGTGTCCATGGGGGGATGTTTCCGTTGCAGAAGTACATTAGCCTTAAGACCCAAATTAGGGTTAGGGTTATGGAGGCTGGGCTTCCCAGGCAGGAACTACGTCCTCGATGAAGCCGAGCCTGGTGAAACAGACTGAGTGGGCCATCAGGATTGCTTGCCTACTGTCTTTTTGTATGCTGTATGGACGAGGGGATGTTTCAGTCGCACAGGAAAATTAGGATTAATACCCAAGTGAGGGCTGGGTTGGGGAGGCTGTGGTTCCCAGGCAGCAACCAGGGCCACTGTGAATGCTAGCTTGGTGGAACAGATTGAGTTGGCAATCGGGATGGCTTGCCTACTGACTTTTTCTAAACCGTATGGACGGGGGGAGGTTTCACTTGCACAAGAAAATTAGGGTTAAGAAGACTCAAGTTAGGGTTAGGGTTGGTGAGACCGGGCTTCCCAGGCAGGAACCAGGGCCTCTGTGAATGCTAGCTTGGTGGAACAGATTGAGTTGGCAATCGGGATGGCTTGCCTACTGACTTTTTCTAAACCGTATGGACGGGGGGATGTTTCACTTGCACAAGAAAATTAGGGTTAAGACTGAAGTTAGGGTTAGGGTTGGGGAGACTGGGCTTCCCAGGCGGGATCCTGGGCTTCGGTGTAGCCTAGCTTGGTGAAACAGACTGAGTGGGCCATTGGGATAGCTTTCCTTCTGGCTTTCTGTGCACTGTAAGGACAGGGTATCGTTTCAGTTGCACAAGAAAATTTGTGTAAAAACTCAAGTTAGGGTTAGGGTTGGGGAGACTGCGGATCCCAAGCGTGATCCTGGGCTTCGGTGCAGGCCAGCTTGGTGAAAAAGACTGAGTGGGCCATCGGGATAGCTTGCCTACTTTCTTTTTGTACACCGTTTGGACGGGGGAATGTTTCAGTTGCACAAGAAAATTAGGGCCAAGACTCTAGTTAGGGTTAAGGTTAGGGAGGCTAGGCTTCCCTGCAGGGAACCAGACCCTCTGTGAAGCCTAGCTTGGTGAAACAGACTTGAGTGGGCCACCAGGATGGCTTCCCTACTCCGTTTTAGTACATCGTGTCCATGGGGGGATGTTTCCGTTGCAGAAGTACATTAGCCTTAAGACCCAAATTAGGGTTAGGGTTATGGAGGCTGGGCTTCCCAGGCAGGAACTACGGCCTCGATGAAGCCGAGCCTGGTGAAACAAACTGAGTGGGCCATCAGGATTGCTTGCCTACTGTCTTTTTGTACGCTGTATGGACGAGGGGATGTTTCAGTTGCACAGGAAAATTAGGATTAATACCCAAGGTAGGTCTGGGTTGGGGAGACTGTGCTTCCCAGGCAGGAACCAGGGCCTCTGTGAAGGCTAGCTTGGTGGAACAGATTGAGTTGGCAATCGGGATGGCTTGCCTACTGACTTTTTCTAAACCGTATGGACGGGGGGAGGTTTCACTTGCACAAGAAAATTAGGGTTAAGAAGACTCAAGTTAGGGTTAGGGTTGGTGAGACCGGGCTTCCCAGGCAGGAACCAGGGCCTCTGTGAAGGCTAGCTTGGTGGAACAGATTGAGTTGGCAATCGGGATGGCTTGCCTACTGACTTTTTCTAAACCGTATGGACGGGGGGATGTTTCACTTGCACAAGAAAATTAGGGTTAAGAAGACTGAAGTTAGGGTTAGGGTTGGTGAGACCGGGCTTCCCAGGCAGGAACCAGGGCCTCTGTGAAGGCTAGCTTTGTGGAACAGATTGAGTTGGCAATCGGGATGGCTTGCCTACTGACTTTTTCTAAACCGTATGGACGGGGGGATGTTTCACTTGCACAAGAAAAGTAGGGTTAAGACTCAAGTTAGTGTTAGGGTTGGGGAGACTGGGCTTCCCAGGCGGGATCCTGGGCTTCGGTGTAGCCTAGCTTGGTGAAACAGACTGAGTGGGCCATCGGGATAGCTTTCCTTCTGGCTTTCTGTGCACTGTAAGGACAGGGTATCTTTTCAGTTGCACAAGAAAATTTGTGTAAAAACTCAAGTTAGGGTTAGGGTTGGGGAGACTGCGGATCCCAAGCGTGATCCTGGGCTTCGGTGCAGGCCAGCTTGGTGAAAAAGACTGAGTGGGCCATCGGGATAGCTTGCCTACTTTCTTTTTGTACACCGTTTGGACGGGGGAATGTTTCAGTTGCACAAGAAAATTAGGGCCAAGACTCTAGTTAGGGTTAAGGTTGGGGAGGCTAGGCTTCCGTGCAGGGAACCAGACCCTCTGTGAAGCCTAGCTTGGTGAAAAAGTCTTGAGTGGGCCACCAGGATGGCTTCCCTACTCCGTTTTAGTACATCGTGTCCATGGGGGGATGTTTCCGTTGCAGAAGTACATTAGCCTTAAGACCCAAATTAGGGTTAGGGTTATGGAGGCTGGGCTTCCCAGGCAGGAACTACGGCCTCGATGAAGCCGAGCCTGGTGAAACAGACTGAGTGGGCCATCAGGATTGCTTGCCTACTGTCTTTTTGTATGCTGTATGGATGAGGGGATGTTTCAGTCGCACAGGAAAATTAGGATTAATACCCAAGTGAGGGCTGGGTTGGGGAGACTGTGGTTCCCAGGCAGCAACCAGGGCCTCTGTGAGTGCTAGCTTATTGGAACAGATTGAGTTGGCAATCGGGATGGCTTGCCTACTGACTTTTTCTAAACCGTATGGACGGGGGGATGTTTCACTTGCACAAGAAAATTAGGGTTAAGACTCAAGTTAGGGTTAGGGTTGGGGAGACTGGGCTTCCCAGGCGGGATCCTGGGCTTCGGTGTAGCCTAGCTTGGTGAAACAGACTGAGTGGGCCATCGGGATAGCTTTCCTACTGGCTTTCTGTGCACTGTAAGGACGGGGTATCGTTTCAGTTGCACAAGAAAATTTGTGTAAAAACTCAAGTTAGGGTTAGGGTTGGGGAGACTGCGGATCCCAAGCGTGTTCCTGGGCTTCGGTGCAGCCTAGCTTGGTGAAAAAGACTGAGTGGGCCATCGGGATAGCTTGCCTACTTTCTTTTTGTACACCGTTTGGACGGGGGAATGTTTCAGTTGCACAAGAAAATTAGGGCCAAGACTCTAGTTAGGGGTAAGGTTGGGGAGGTTAGGCTTCCCTGGAGGGAACCAGACACTCTGTGAAGCCTAGCTTGGTGAAACAGACTTGAGTGGGACACCAGGATGGCTTTCCTACTCCGTTTTAGTACAGCGTATCCATGGGGGGATGTTTCCATTGCAGAAGAACATTAGCATTAAAACACAAATTAGGGTTATGGTTATGGAGGCAGGGCTTCCCAGGCAGGAACTACGGCCTCGATGAAGCCGAGCCTGGTGAAACAAACTGAGTGGGCCATCAGGATTGCTTGCCTACTGTCTTTTTGTACGCTGTATGGACGAGGGGATGTTTCAGTTGCACAGGAAAATTAGGATTAATACCCAAGTGAGGGCTGGGTTGGGGAGACTGTGCTTCCCAGGCAGGAACCAGGGCCTCTGTGAAGGCTAGCTTGGTGGAACAGATTGAGTTGGCAATCGGGATGGCTTGCCTACTGACTTTTTCTAAACCGTATGGACGGGGGGAGGTTTCACTTGCACAAGAAAATTAGGGTTAAGAAGACTGAAGTTAGGGTTAGGGTTGGTGAGACCGGGCTTCCCAGGCAGGAACCAGGGCCTCTGTGAATGCTAGCTTGGTGGAACAGATTGAGTTGGCAATCGGGATGGCTTGCCTACTGACTTTTTCTAAACCGTATGGACGGGGGGATGTTTCACTTGCACAAGAAAATTAGGGTTAAGACTCAAGTTAGGGTTAGGGTTGGGGAGACTGGGCTTCCCAGGCGGGATCCTGGGCTTCGGTGTAGCCTAGCTTGGTGAAACAGACTGAGTGGGCCATCGGGATAGCTTTCCTTCTGGCTTTCTGTGCACTGTAAGGACAGGGTATCGTTTCAGTTGCACAAGAAAATTTGTGTAAAAACTCAAGTTAGGGTTAGGGTTGGGGAGACTGCGGATCCCAAGCGTGATCCTGGGCTTCGGTGCAGGCCAGCTTGGTGAAAAAGACTGAGTGGGCCATCGGGATAGCTTGCCTACTTTCTTTTTGTACACCGTTTGGACGGGGGAATGTTTCAGTTGCACAAGAAAATTAGGGCCAAGACTCTAGTTAGGGTTAAGGTTGGGGAGGCTAGGCTTCCCTGCAGGGAACCAGACCCTCTGTGAAGCCTAGCTTGGTGAAACAGACTTGAGTGGGCCACCAGGATGGCTTCCCTACTCCGTTTTAGTACATCGTGTCCATGGGGGGATGTTTCCGTTGCAGAAGTACATTAGCCTTAAGACCCAAATTAGGGTTAGGGTTATGGAGGCTGGGCTTCCCAGGCAGGAACTACGGCCTCGATGAAGCCGAGCCTGGTGAAACAAACTGAGTGGGCCATCAGGATTGCTTGCCTACTGTCTTTTTGTACGCTGTATGGACGAGGGGATGTTTCAGTTGCACAGGAAAATTAGGATTAATACCCAAGGTAGGTCTGGGTTGGGGAGACTGTGCTTCCCAGGCAGGAACCAGGGCCTCTGTGAAGGCTAGCTTGGTGGAACAGATTGAGTTGGCAATCGGGATGGCTTGCCTACTGACTTTTTCTAAACCGTATGGACGGGGGGAGGTTTCACTTGCACAAGAAAATTAGGGTTAAGAAGACTCAAGTTAGGGTTAGGGTTGGTGAGACCGGGCTTCCCAGGCAGGAACCAGGGCCTCTGTGAAGGCTAGCTTGGTGGAACAGATTGAGTTGGCAATCGGGATGGCTTGCCTACTGACTTTTTCTAAACCGTATGGACGGGGGGATGTTTCACTTGCACAAGAAAATTAGGGTTAAGAAGACTGAAGTTAGGGTTAGGGTTGGTGAGACCGGGCTTCCCAGGCAGGAACCAGGGCCTCTGTGAAGGCTAGCTTGGTGGAACAGATTGAGTTGGCAATCGGGATGGCTTGCCTACTGACTTTTTCTAAACCGTATGGACGGGGGGATGTTTCACTTGCACAAGAAAATTAGGGTTAAGACTCAAGTTAGGGTTAGGGTTGGGGAGACTGGGCTTCCCAGGCGGGAATCTGGGTTTCGGTGTAGCCTAGCTTGGTGAAACAGACTGAGTGGGCCATCGGGATAGCTTTCCTTCTGGCTTTCTGTGCACTGTAAGGACAGGGTATCGTTTCAGTTGCACAAGAAAATTTGTGTAAAAACTCAAGTTAGGGTTAGGGTTGGGGAGACTGCGGATCCCAAGCGTGATCCTGGGCTTCGGTGCAGGCCAGCTTGGTGAAAAAGACTGAGTGGGCCATCGGGATAGCTTGCCTACTTTCTTTTTGTACACCGTTTGGACGGGGGAATGTTTCAGTTGCACAAGAAAATTAGGGCCAAGACTCTAGTTAGGGTTAAGGTTGGGGAGGCTAGGCTTCCGTGCAGGGAACCAGACCCTCTGTGAAGCCTAGCTTGGTGAAACAGACTTGAGTGGGCCACCAGGATGGCTTCCCTACTCCGTTTTAGTACATCGTGTCCATGGGGGGATGTTTCCGTTGCAGAAGTACATTAGCCTTAAGACCCAAATTAGGGTTAGGGTTATGGAGGCTGGGCTTCCCAGGCAGGAACTACGTCCTCGATGAAGCCGAGCCTGGTGAAACAGACTGAGTGGGCCATCAGGATTGCTTGCCTACTGTCTTTTTGTATGCTGTATGGACGAGGGGATGTTTCAGTCGCACAGGAAAATTAGGATTAATACCCAAGTGAGGGCTGGGTTGGGGAGGCTGTGGTTCCCAGGCAGCAACCAGGGCCTCTGTGAATGCTAGCTTGGTGGAACAGATTGAGTTGGCAATCGGGATGGCTTGCCTACTGACTTTTTCTAAACCGTATGGACGGGGGGAGGTTTCACTTGCACAAGAAAATTAGGGTTAAGAAGACTCAAGTTAGGGTTAGGGTTGGTGAGACCGGGCTTCCCAGGCAGGAACCAGGGCCTCTGTGAATGCTAGCTTGGTGGAACAGATTGAGTTGGCAATCGGGATGGCTTGCCTACTGACTTTTTCTAAACCGTATGGACGGGGGGAGGTTTCACTTGCACAAGAAAATTAGGGTTAAGACTCAAGTTAGGGTTAGGGTTGGGGAGACTGGGCTTCCCAGGCGGGATCCTGGGCTTCGGTGTAGCCTAGCTTGGTGAAACAGACTGAGTGGGCCATCGGGATAGCTTTCCTTCTGGCTTTCTGTGCACTGTAAGGACAGGGTATCGTTTCAGTTGCACAAGAAAATTTGTGTAAAAACTCAAGTTAGGGTTAGGGTTGGGGAGACTGCGGATCCCAAGCGTGATCCTGGGCTTCGGTGCAGGCCAGCTTGGTGAAAAAGACTGAGTGGGCCATCGGGATAGCTTGCCTACTTTCTTTTTGTACACCGTTTGGACGGGGGAATGTTTCAGTTGCACAAGAAAATTAGGGCCAAGACTCTAGTTAGGGTTAAGGTTGGGGAGGCTAGGCTTCCCTGCAGGGAACCAGACCCTCTGTGAAGCCTAGCTTGGTGAAACAGACTTGAGTGGGCCACCAGGATGGCTTCCCTACTCCGTTTTAGTACATCGTGTCCATGGGGGGATGTTTCCGTTGCAGAAGTACATTAGCCTTAAGACCCAAATTAGGGTTAGGGTTATGGAGGCTGGGCTTCCCAGGCAGGAACTACGGCCTCGATGAAGCCGAGCCTGGTGAAACAAACTGAGTGGGCCATCAGGATTGCTTGCCTACTGTCTTTTTGTACGCTGTATGGACGAGGGGATGTTTCAGTTGCACAGGAAAATTAGGATTAATACCCAAGTGAGGGCTGGGTTGGGGAGACTGTGCTTCCCAGGCAGGAACCAGGGCCTCTGTGAAGGCTAGCTTGGTGGAACAGATTGAGTTGGCAATCGGGATGGCTTGCCTACTGACTTTTTCTAAACCGTATGGACGGGGGGAGGTTTCACTTGCACAAGAAAATTAGGGTTAAGAAGACTGAAGTTAGGGTTAGGGTTGGTGAGACCGGGCTTCCCAGGCAGGAACCAGGGCCTCTGTGAAGGATAGCTTGGTGGAACAGATGGAGTTGGCAATCGGGATGGCTTGCCTACTGCCTTTTTCTAAACCGTATGGACGGGGGGATGTTTCACTTGCACAAGAAAATTAGGGTTAAGACTCAAGTTAGGGTTAGGGTTGGGGAGACTGGGCTTCCCAGGCGGGAATCTGGGTTTCGGTGTAGCCTAGCTTGGTGAAACAGACTGAGTGGGCCATCGGGATAGCTTTCCTTCTGGCTTTCTGTGCACTGTAAGGACAGGGTATCATTTCAGTTGCACAAGAAAATTTGTGTAAAAACTCAAGTTAGGGTTAGGGTTGGGGAGACTGCGGATCCCAAGCGTGATCCTGGGCTTCGGTGCAGGCCAGCTTGGTGAAAAAGACTGAGTGGGCCATCGGGATAGCTTGCCTACTTTCTTTTTGTACACCGTTTGGACGGGGGAATGTTTCAGTTGCACAAGAAAATTAGGGCCAAGACTCTAGTTAGGGTTAAGGTTGTGGAGGCTAGGCTTCCCTGCAGGGAACCAGACCCTCTGTGAAGCCTAGCTTGGTGAAACAGACTTGAGTGGGCCACCAGGATGGCTTCCCTACTCCGTTTTAGTACATCGTGTCCATGGGGGGATGTTTCCGTTGCAGAAGTACATTAGCCTTAAGACCCAAATTAGGGTTAGGGTTATGGAGGCTGGGCTTCCCAGGCAGGAACTACGTCCTCGATGAAGCCGAGCCTGGTGAAACAGACTGAGTGGGCCATCAGGATTGCTTGCCTACTGTCTTTTTGTATGCTGTATGGACGAGGGGATGTTTCAGTTGCACAGGAAAATTAGGATTAATACCCAAGTGAGGGCTGGGTTGGGGAGACTGTGCTTCCCAGGCAGGAACCAGGGCCTCTGTGAAGGCTAGCTTGGTGGAACAGATTGAGTTGGCAATCGGGATGGCTTGCCTACTGACTTTTTCTAAACCGTATGGACGGGGGGAGGTTTCACTTGCACAAGAAAATTAGGGTTAAGAAGACTGAAGTTAGGGTTAGGGTTGGTGAGACCGGGCTTCCCAGGCAGGAACCAGGGCCTCTGTGAAGGATAGCTTGGTGGAACAGATGGAGTTGGCAATCGGGATGGCTTGCCTACTGACTTTTTCTAAACCGTATGGACGGGGGGATGTTTCACTTGCACAAGAAAATTAGGGTTAAGACTCAAGTTAGGGTTAGGGTTGGGGAGACTGGGCTTCCCAGGCGGGAATCTGGGTTTCGGTGTAGCCTAGCTTGGTGAAACAGACTGAGTGGGCCATCGGGATAGCTTTCCTTCTGGCTTTCTGTGCACTGTAAGGACAGGGTATCGTTTCAGTTGCACAAGAAAATTTGTGTAAAAACTCAAGTTAGGGTTAGGGTTGGGGAGACTGCGGATCCCAAGCGTGATCCTGGGCTTCGGTGCAGGCCAGCTTGGTGAAAAAGACTGAGTGGGCCATCGGGATAGCTTGCCTACTTTCTTTTTGTACACCGTTTGGACGGGGGAATGTTTCAGTTGCACAAGAAAATTAGGGCCAAGACTCTAGTTAGGGTTAAGGTTGTGGAGGCTAGGCTTCCCTGCAGGGAACCAGACCCTCTGTGAAGCCTAGCTTGGTGAAACAGACTTGAGTGGGCCACCAGGATGGCTTCCCTACTCCGTTTTAGTACATCGTGTCCATGGGGGGATGTTTCCGTTGCAGAAGTACATTAGCCTTAAGACCCAAATTAGGGTTAGGGTTATGGAGGCTGGGCTTCCCAGGCAGGAACTACGTCCTCGATGAAGCCGAGCCTGGTGAAACAGACTGAGTGGGCCATCAGGATTGCTTGCCTACTGTCTTTTTGTATGCTGTATGGACGAGGGGATGTTTCAGTCGCACAGGAAAATTAGGATTAATACCCAAGTGAGGGCTGGGTTGGGGAGGCTGTGGTTCCCAGGCAGCAACCAGGGCCTCTGTGAATGCTAGCTTGGTGGAACAGATTGAGTTGGCAATCGGGATGGCTTGCCTACTGACTTTTTCTAAACCGTATGGACGGGGGGAGGTTTCACTTGCACAAGAAAATTAGGGTTAAGAAGACTCAAGTTAGGGTTAGGGTTGGTGAGACCGGGCTTCCCAGGCAGGAACCAGGGCCTCTGTGAATGCTAGCTTGGTGGAACAGATTGAGTTGGCAATCGGGATGGCTTGCCTACTGACTTTTTCTAAACCGTATGGACGGGGGGAGGTTTCACTTGCACAAGAAAATTAGGGTTAAGAAGACTGAAGTTAGGGTTAGGGTTGGTGAGACCGGGCTTCCCAGGCAGGAACCAGGGCCTCTGTGAAGGATAGCTTGGTGGAACAGATGGAGTTGGCAATCGGGATGGCTTGCCTACTGACTTTTTCTAAACCGTATGGACGGGGGGATGTTTCACTTGCACAAGAAAATTAGGGTTAAGACTCAAGTTAGGGTTAGGGTTGGGGAGACTGGGCTTCCCAGGCGGGAATCTGGGTTTCGGTGTAGCCTAGCTTGGTGAAACAGACTGAGTGGGCCATCGGGATAGCTTTCCTTCTGGCTTTCTGTGCACTGTAAGGACAGGGTATCGTTTCAGTTGCACAAGAAAATTTGTGTAAAAACTCAAGTTAGGGTTAGGGTTGGGGAGACTGCGGATCCCAAGCGTGATCCTGGGCTTCGGTGCAGGCCAGCTTGGTGAAAAAGACTGAGTGGGCCATCGGGATAGCTTGCCTACTTTCTTTTTGTACACCGTTTGGACGGGGGAATGTTTCAGTTGCACAAGAAAATTAGGGCCAAGACTCTAGTTAGGGTTAAGGTTGTGGAGGCTAGGCTTCCCTGCAGGGAACCAGACCCTCTGTGAAGCCTAGCTTGGTGAAACAGACTTGAGTGGGCCACCAGGATGGCTTCCCTACTCCGTTTTAGTACATCGTGTCCATGGGGGGATGTTTCCGTTGCAGAAGTACATTAGCCTTAAGACCCAAATTAGGGTTAGGGTTATGGAGGCTGGGCTTCCCAGGCAGGAACTACGGCCTCGATGAAGCCGAGCCTGGTGAAACAAACTGAGTGGGCCATCAGGATTGCTTGCCTACTGTCTTTTGTACGCTGTATGGACGAGGGGATGTTTCAGTTGCACAGGAAAATTAGGATTAATACCCAAGGTAGGTCTGGGTTGGGGAGACTGTGCTTCCCAGGCAGGAACCAGGGCCTCTGTGAAGGCTAGCTTGGTGGAACAGATTGAGTTGGCAATCGGGATGGCTTGCCTACTGACTTTTTCTAAACCGTATGGACGGGGGGAGGTTTCACTTGCACAAGAAAATTAGGGTTAAGAAGACTGAAGTTAGGGTTAGGGTTGGTGAGACCGGGCTTCCCAGGCAGGAACCAGGGCCTCTGTGAAGGCTAGCTTGGTGGAACAGATTGAGTTGGCAATCGGGATGGCTTGCCTACTGACTTTTTCTAAACCGTATGGACGGGGGGATGTTTCACTTGCACAAGAAAATTAGGGTTAAGAAGACTGAAGTTAGGGTTAGGGTTGGTGAGACCGGGCTTCCCAGGCAGGAACCAGGGCCTCTGTGAAGGCTAGCTTGGTGGAACAGATTGAGTTGGCAATCGGGATGGCTTGCCTACTGACTTTTTCTAAACCGTATGGACGGGGGGATGTTTCACTTGCACAAGAAAAGTAGGGTTAAGACTCAAGTTAGTGTTAGGGTTGGGGAGACTGGGCTTCCCAGGCGGGATCCTGGGCTTCGGTGTAGCCTAGCTTGGTGAAACAGACTGAGTGGGCCATCGGGATAGCTTTCCTTCTGGCTTTCTGTGCACTGTAAGGACAGGGTATCGTTTCAGTTGCACAAGAAAATTTGTGTAAAAACTCAAGTTAGGGTTAGGGTTGGGGAGACTGCGGATCCCAAGCGTGATCCTGGGCTTCGGTGCAGCCCAGCTTGGTGAAAAAGACTGAGTGGGCCATCGGGATAGCTTGCCTACTTTCTTTTTGTACACCGTTTGGACGGGGGAATGTTTCAGTTGCACAAGAAAATTAGGGCCAAGACTCTAGTTAGGGTTAAGGTTGGGGAGGCTAGGCTTCCCTGGAGGGAACCAGACCCTCTGTGAAGCCTAGCTTGGTGAAAAAGACTTGAGTGGGCCACCAGGATGGCTTCCCTACTCCGTTTTAGTACATCGTGTCCATGGGGGGATGTTTCCGTTGCAGAAGTACATTAGCCTTAAGACCCAAATTAGGGTTAGGGTTATGGAGGCTGGGCTTCCCAGGCAGGAACTACGGCCTCGATGAAGCCGAGCCTGGTGAAACAGACTGAGTGGGCCATCAGGATTGCTTGCCTACTGTCTTTTTGTATGCTGTATGGACGAGGGGATGTTTCAGTCGCCCGGGAAAATTAGGATTAATACCCAAGTGAGGGCTGGGTTGGGGAGACTGTGGTTCCCAGGCAGCAACCAGGGCCTCTGTGAATGCTAGCTTATTGGAACAGATTGAGTTGGCAATCGGGATGGCTTGCCTACTGACTTTTTCTAAACCGTATGGACGGGGGGATGTTTCACTTGCACAAGAAAATTAGGGTTAAGACTCAAGTTAGGGTTAGGGTTGGGGAGACTGGGCTCCCCAGGCGGGATCCTGGGCTTCGGTGTAGCCTAGCTTGGTGAAACAGACTGAGTGGGCCATCGGGATAGCTTTCCTACTGGCTTTCTGTGCACTGTAAGGACGGGGTATCGTTTCAGTTGCACAAGAAAATTTGTGTAAAAACTCAAGTTAGGGTTAGGGTTGGGGAGACTGCGGATCCCAAGCGTGATCCTGGGCTTCGGTGCAGCCTAGCTTGGTGAAAAAGACTGAGTGGGCCATCGGGATAGCTTGCCTACTTTCTTTTTGTACACCGTTTGGACGGGGGAATGTTTCAGTTGCACAAGAAAATTAGGGCCAAGACTCTAGTTAGGGGTAAGGTTGGGGAGGTTAGGCTTCCCTGGAGGGAACCAGACACTCTGTGAAGCCTAGCTTGGTGAAACAGACTTGAGTGGGACACCAGGATGGCTTTCCTACTCCGTTTTAGTACAGCGTATCCATGGGGGGATGTTTCCATTGCAGAAGAACATTAGCATTAAAACACAAATTAGGGTTATGGTTATGGAGGCAGGGCTTCCCAGGCAGGAACTACGGCCTCGATGAAGCCGAGCCTGGTGAAACAACCTGAGTGGGCCATCAGGATTGCTTGCCTACTGTCTTTTTGTACGCTGTATGGACGAGGGGATGTTTCAGTTGCACAGGAAAATTAGGATTAATACCCAAGTGAGGGCTGGGTTGGGGAGACTGTGCTTCCCAGGCAGGAACCAGGGCCTCTGTGAAGGCTAGCTTGGTGGAACAGATTGAGTTGGCAATCGGGATGGCTTGCCTACTGACTTTTTCTAAACCGTATGGACGGGGGGAGGTTTCACTTGCACAAGAAAATTAGGGTTAAGAAGACTGAAGTTAGGGTTAGGGTTGGTGAGACCGGGCTTCCCAGGCAGGAACCAGGGCCTCTGTGAAGGATAGCTTGGTGGAACAGATGGAGTTGGCAATCGGGATGGCTTGCCTACTGACTTTTTCTAAACCGTATGGACGGGGGGATGTTTCACTTGCACAAGAAAATTAGGGTTAAGACTCAAGTTAGGGTTAGGGTTGGGGAGACTGGGCTTCCCAGGCGGGAATCTGGGTTTCGGTGTAGCCTAGCTTGGTGAAACAGACTGAGTGGGCCATCGGGATAGCTTTCCTTCTGGCTTTCTGTGCACTGTAAGGACAGGGTATCGTTTCAGTTGCACAAGAAAATTTGTGTAAAAACTCAAGTTAGGGTTAGGGTTGGGGAGACTGCGGATCCCAAGCGTGATCCTGGGCTTCGGTGCAGGCCAGCTTGGTGAAAAAGACTGAGTGGGCCATCGGGATAGCTTGCCTACTTTCTTTTTGTACACCGTTTGGACGGGGGAATGTTTCAGTTGCACAAGAAAATTAGGGCCAAGACTCTAGTTAGGGTTAAGGTTGTGGAGGCTAGGCTTCCCTGCAGGGAACCAGACCCTCTGTGAAGCCTAGCTTGGTGAAACAGACTTGAGTGGGCCACCAGGATGGCTTCCCTACTCCGTTTTAGTACATCGTGTCCATGGGGGGATGTTTCCGTTGCAGAAGTACATTAGCCTTAAGACCCAAATTAGGGTTAGGGTTATGGAGGCTGGGCTTCCCAGGCAGGAACTACGTCCTCGATGAAGCCGAGCCTGGTGAAACAGACTGAGTGGGCCATCAGGATTGCTTGCCTACTGTCTTTTTGTATGCTGTATGGACGAGGGGATGTTTCAGTCGCACAGGAAAATTAGGATTAATACCCAAGTGAGGGCTGGGTTGGGGAGGCTGTGGTTCCCAGGCAGCAACCAGGGCCTCTGTGAATGCTAGCTTGGTGGAACAGATTGAGTTGGCAATCGGGATGGCTTGCCTACTGACTTTTTCTAAACCGTATGGACGGGGGGAGGTTTCACTTGCACAAGAAAATTAGGGTTAAGAAGACTCAAGTTAGGGTTAGGGTTGGTGAGACCGGGCTTCCCAGGCAGGAACCAGGGCCTCTGTGAATGCTAGCTTGGTGGAACAGATTGAGTTGGCAATCGGGATGGCTTGCCTACTGACTTTTTCTAAACCGTATGGACGGGGGGATGTTTCACTTGCACAAGAAAATTAGGGTTAAGACTCAAGTTAGGGTTAGGGTTGGGGAGACTGGGCTTCCCAGGCGGGATCCTGGGCTTCGGTGTAGCCTAGCTTGGTGAAACAGACTGAGTGGGCCATCGGGATAGCTTTCCTTCTGGCTTTCTGTGCACTGTAAGGACAGGGTATCGTTTCAGTTGCACAAGAAAATTTGTGTAAAAACTCAAGTTAGGGTTAGGGTTGGGGAGACTGCGGATCCCAAGCGTGATCCTGGGCTTCGGTGCAGCCCAGCTTGGTGAAAAAGACTGAGTGGGCCATCGGGATAGCTTGCCTACTTTCTTTTTGTACACCGTTTGGACGGGGGAATGTTTCAGTTGCACAAGAAAATTAGGGCCAAGACTCTAGTTAGGGTTAAGGTTGGGGAGGCTAGGCTTCCCTGCAGGGAACCAGACCCTCTGTGAAGCCTAGCTTGGTGAAACAGACTTGAGTGGGCCACCAGGATGGCTTCCCTACTCCGTTTTAGTACATCGTGTCCATGGGGGGATGTTTCCGTTGCAGAAGTACATTAGCCTTAAGACCCAAATTAGGGTTAGGGTTATGGAGGCTGGGCTTCCCAGGCAGGAACTACGGCCTCGATGAAGCCGAGCCTGGTGAAACAAACTGAGTGGGCCATCAGGATTGCTTGCCTACTGTCTTTTGTACGCTGTATGGACGAGGGGATGTTTCAGTTGCACAGGAAAATTAGGATTAATACCCAAGGTAGGTCTGGGTTGGGGAGACTGTGCTTCCCAGGCAGGAACCAGGGCCTCTGTGAAGGCTAGCTTGGTGGAACAGATTGAGTTGGCAATCGGGATGGCTTGCCTACTGACTTTTTCTAAACCGTATGGACGGGGGGAGGTTTCACTTGCACAAGAAAATTAGGGTTAAGAAGACTCAAGTTAGGGTTAGGGTTGGTGAGACCGGGCTTCCCAGGCAGGAACCAGGGCCTCTGTGAAGGCTAGCTTGGTGGAACAGATTGAGTTGGCAATCGGGATGGCTTGCCTACTGACTTTTTCTAAACCGTATGGACGGGGGGATGTTTCACTTGCACAAGAAAATTAGGGTTAAGAAGACTGAAGTTAGGGTTAGGGTTGGTGAGACCGGGCTTCCCAGGCAGGAACCAGGGCCTCTGTGAAGGCTAGCTTGGTGGAACAGATTGAGTTGGCAATCGGGATGGCTTGCCTACTGACTTTTTCTAAACCGTATGGACGGGGGGATGTTTCACTTGCACAAGAAAAGTAGGGTTAAGACTCAAGTTAGTGTTAGGGTTGGGGAGACTGGGCTTCCCAGGCGGGATCCTGGGCTTCGGTGTAGCCTAGCTTGGTGAAACAGACTGAGTGGGCCATCGGGATAGCTTTCCTTCTGGCTTTCTGTGCACTGTAAGGACAGGGTATCGTTTCAGTTGCACAAGAAAATTTGTGTAAAAACTCAAGTTAGGGTTAGGGTTGGGGAGACTGCGGATCCCAAGCGTGATCCTGGGCTTCGGTGCAGCCCAGCTTGGTGAAAAAGACTGAGTGGGCCATCGGGATAGCTTGCCTACTTTCTTTTTGTACACCGTTTGGACGGGGGAATGTTTCAGTTGCACAAGAAAATTAGGGCCAAGACTCTAGTTAGGGTTAAGGTTGGGGAGGCTAGGCTTCCGTGCAGGGAACCAGACCCTCTGTGAAGCCTAGCTTGGTGAAAAAGACTTGAGTGGGCCACCAGGATGGCTTCCCTACTCCGTTTTAGTACATCGTGTCCATGGGGGGATGTTTCCGTTGCAGAAGTACATTAGCCTTAAGACCCAAATTAGGGTTAGGGTTATGGAGGCTGGGCTTCCCAGGCAGGAACTACGGCCTCGATGAAGCCGAGCCTGGTGAAACAGACTGAGTGGGCCATCAGGATTGCTTGCCTACTGTCTTTTTGTATGCTGTATGGACGAGGGGATGTTTCAGTCGCCCGGGAAAATTAGGATTAATACCCAAGTGAGGGCTGGGTTGGGGAGACTGTGGTTCCCAGGCAGCAACCAGGGCCTCTGTGAATGCTAGCTTATTGGAACAGATTGAGTTGGCAATCGGGATGGCTTGCCTACTGACTTTTTCTAAACCGTATGGACGGGGGGATGTTTCACTTGCACAAGAAAATTAGGGTTAAGACTCAAGTTAGGGTTAGGGTTGGGGAGACTGGGCTCCCCAGACGGGATCCTGGGCTTCGGTGTAGCCTAGCTTGGTGAAACAGACTGAGTGGGCCATCGGGATAGCTTTCCTACTGGCTTTCTGTGCACTGTAAGGACGGGGTATCGTTTCAGTTGCACAAGAAAATTTGTGTAAAAACTCAAGTTAGGGTTAGGGTTGGGGAGACTGCGGATCCCAAGCGTGATCCTGGGCTTCGGTGCAGCCTAGCTTGGTGAAAAAGACTGAGTGGGCCATCGGGATAGCTTGCCTACTTTCTTTTTGTACACCGTTTGGACGGGGGAATGTTTCAGTTGCACAAGAAAATTAGGGCCAAGACTCTAGTTAGGGGTAAGGTTGGGGAGGTTAGGCTTCCCTGGAGGGAACCAGACACTCTGTGAAGCCTAGCTTGGTGAAACAGACTTGAGTGGGACACCAGGATGGCTTTCCTACTCCGTTTTAGTACACCGTATCCATGGGGGGATGTTTCCATTGCAGAAGAACATTAGCATTAAAACACAAATTAGGGTTATGGTTATGGAGGCAGGGCTTCCCAGGCAGGAACTACGGCCTCGATGAAGCCGAGCCTGGTGAAACAACCTGAGTGGGCCATCAGGATTGCTTGCCTACTGTCTTTTTGTACGCTGTATGGACGAGGGGATGTTTCAGTTGCACAGGAAAATTAGGATTAATACCCAAGTGAGGGCTGGGTTGGGGAGACTGTGCTTCCCAGGCAGGAACCAGGGCCTCTGTGAAGGCTAGCTTGGTGGAACAGATTGAGTTGGCAATCGGGATGGCTTGCCTACTGACTTTTTCTAAACCGTATGGACGGGGGGAGGTTTCACTTGCACAAGAAAATTAGGGTTAAGAAGACTGAAGTTAGGGTTAGGGTTGGTGAGACCGGGCTTCCCAGGCAGGAACCAGGGCCTCTGTGAAGGATAGCTTGGTGGAACAGATGGAGTTGGCAATCGGGATGGCTTGCCTACTGACTTTTTCTAAACCGTATGGACGGGGGGATGTTTCACTTGCACAAGAAAATTAGGGTTAAGACTCAAGTTAGGGTTAGGGTTGGGGAGACTGGGCTTCCCAGGCGGGAATCTGGGTTTCGGTGTAGCCTAGCTTGGTGAAACAGACTGAGTGGGCCATCGGGATAGCTTTCCTTCTGGCTTTCTGTGCACTGTAAGGACAGGGTATCGTTTCAGTTGCACAAGAAAATTTGTGTAAAAACTCAAGTTAGGGTTAGGGTTGGGGAGACTGCGGATCCCAAGCGTGATCCTGGGCTTCGGTGCAGGCCAGCTTGGTGAAAAAGACTGAGTGGGCCATCGGGATAGCTTGCCTACTTTCTTTTTGTACACCGTTTGGACGGGGGAATGTTTCAGTTGCACAAGAAAATTAGGGCCAAGACTCTAGTTAGGGTTAAGGTTGTGGAGGCTAGGCTTCCCTGCAGGGAACCAGACCCTCTGTGAAGCCTAGCTTGGTGAAACAGACTTGAGTGGGCCACCAGGATGGCTTCCCTACTCCGTTTTAGTACATCGTGTCCATGGGGGGATGTTTCCGTTGCAGAAGTACATTAGCCTTAAGACCCAAATTAGGGTTAGGGTTATGGAGGCTGGGCTTCCCAGGCAGGAACTACGTCCTCGATGAAGCCGAGCCTGGTGAAACAGACTGAGTGGGCCATCAGGATTGCTTGCCTACTGTCTTTTTGTATGCTGTATGGACGAGGGGATGTTTCAGTCGCACAGGAAAATTAGGATTAATACCCAAGTGAGGGCTGGGTTGGGGAGGCTGTGGTTCCCAGGCAGCAACCAGGGCCTCTGTGAATGCTAGCTTGGTGGAACAGATTGAGTTGGCAATTGGGATGGCTTGCCTACTGACTTTTTCTAAACCGTATGGACGGGGGGAGGTTTCACTTGCACAAGAAAATTAGGGTTAAGAAGACTCAAGTTAGGGTTAGGGTTGGTGAGACCGGGCTTCCCAGGCAGGAACCAGGGCCTCTGTGAATGCTAGCTTGGTGGAACAGATTGAGTTGGCAATCGGGATGGCTTGCCTACTGACTTTTTCTAAACCGTATGGACGGGGGGATGTTTCACTTGCACAAGAAAATTAGGGTTAAGACTGAAGTTAGGGTTAGGGTTGGGGAGACTGGGCTTCCCAGGCGGGATCCTGGGCTTCGGTGTAGCCTAGCTTGGTGAAACAGACTGAGTGGGCCATTGGGATAGCTTTCCTTCTGGCTTTCTGTGCACTGTAAGGACAGGGTATCGTTTCAGTTGCACAAGAAAATTTGTGTAAAAACTCAAGTTAGGGTTAGGGTTGGGGAGACTGCGGATCCCAAGCGTGATCCTGGGCTTCGGTGCAGGCCAGCTTGGTGAAAAAGACTGAGTGGGCCATCGGGATAGCTTGCCTACTTTCTTTTTGTACACCGTTTGGACGGGGGAATGTTTCAGTTGCACAAGAAAATTAGGGCCAAGACTCTAGTTAGGGTTAAGGTTAGGGAGGCTAGGCTTCCCTGCAGGGAACCAGACCCTCTGTGAAGCCTAGCTTGGTGAAACAGACTTGAGTGGGCCACCAGGATGGCTTCCCTACTCCGTTTTAGTACATCGTGTCCATGGGGGGATGTTTCCGTTGCAGAAGTACATTAGCCTTAAGACCCAAATTAGGGTTAGGGTTATGGAGGCTGGGCTTCCCAGGCAGGAACTACGGCCTCGATGAAGCCGAGCCTGGTGAAACAAACTGAGTGGGCCATCAGGATTGCTTGCCTACTGTCTTTTTGTACGCTGTATGGACGAGGGGATGTTTCAGTTGCACAGGAAAATTAGGATTAATACCCAAGGTAGGTCTGGGTTGGGGAGACTGTGCTTCCCAGGCAGGAACCAGGGCCTCTGTGAAGGCTAGCTTGGTGGAACAGATTGAGTTGGCAATCGGGATGGCTTGCCTACTGACTTTTTCTAAACCGTATGGACGGGGGGAGGTTTCACTTGCACAAGAAAATTAGGGTTAAGAAGACTCAAGTTAGGGTTAGGGTTGGTGAGACCGGGCTTCCCAGGCAGGAACCAGGGCCTCTGTGAAGGCTAGCTTGGTGGAACAGATTGAGTTGGCAATCGGGATGGCTTGCCTACTGACTTTTTCTAAACCGTATGGACGGGGGGATGTTTCACTTGCACAAGAAAATTAGGGTTAAGAAGACTGAAGTTAGGGTTAGGGTTGGTGAGACCGGGCTTCCCAGGCAGGAACCAGGGCCTCTGTGAAGGCTAGCTTGGTGGAACAGATGGAGTTGGCAATCGGGATGGCTTGCCTACTGACTTTTTCTAAACCGTATGGACGGGGGGATGTTTCACTTGCACAAGAAAATTAGGGTTAAGACTCAAGTTAGGGTTAGGGTTGGGGAGACTGGGCTTCCCAGGCGGGAATCTGGGTTTCGGTGTAGCCTAGCTTGGTGAAACAGACTGAGTGGGCCATCGGGATAGCTTTCCTTCTGGCTTTCTGTGCACTGTAAGGACAGGGTATCGTTTCAGTTGCACAAGAAAATTTGTGTAAAAACTCAAGTTAGGGTTAGGGTTGGGGAGACTGCGGATCCCAAGCGTGATCCTGGGCTTCGGTGCAGGCCAGCTTGGTGAAAAAGACTGAGTGGGCCATCGGGATAGCTTGCCTACTTTCTTTTTGTACACCGTTTGGACGGGGGAATGTTTCAGTTGCACAAGAAAATTAGGGCCAAGACTCTAGTTAGGGTTAAGGTTGTGGAGGCTAGGCTTCCCTGCAGGGAACCAGACCCTCTGTGAAGCCTAGCTTGGTGAAACAGACTTGAGTGGGCCACCAGGATGGCTTCCCTACTCCGTTTTAGTACATCGTGTCCATGGGGGGATGTTTCCGTTGCAGAAGTACATTAGCCTTAAGACCCAAATTAGGGTTAGGGTTATGGAGGCTGGGCTTCCCAGGCAGGAACTACGTCCTCGATGAAGCCGAGCCTGGTGAAACAGACTGAGTGGGCCATCAGGATTGCTTGCCTACTGTCTTTTTGTATGCTGTATGGACGAGGGGATGTTTCAGTCGCACAGGAAAATTAGGATTAATACCCAAGTGAGGGCTGGGTTGGGGAGGCTGTGGTTCCCAGGCAGCAACCAGGGCCTCTGTGAATGCTAGCTTGGTGGAACAGATTGAGTTGGCAATCGGGATGGCTTGCCTACTGACTTTTTCTAAACCGTATGGACGGGGGGAGGTTTCACTTGCACAAGAAAATTAGGGTTAAGAAGACTCAAGTTAGGGTTAGGGTTGGTGAGACCGGGCTTCCCAGGCAGGAACCAGGGCCTCTGTGAATGCTAGCTTGGTGGAACAGATTGAGTTGGCAATCGGGATGGCTTGCCTACTGACTTTTTCTAAACCGTATGGACGGGGGGATGTTTCACTTGCACAAGAAAATTAGGGTTAAGACTCAAGTTAGGGTTAGGGTTGGGGAGACTGGGCTTCCCAGGCGGGATCCTGGGCTTCGGTGTAGCCTAGCTTGGTGAAACAGACTGAGTGGGCCATCGGGATAGCTTTCCTTCTGGCTTTCTGTGCACTGTAAGGACAGGGTATCGTTTCAGTTGCACAAGAAAATTTGTGTAAAAACTCAAGTTAGGGTTAGGGTTGGGGAGACTGCGGATCCCAAGCGTGATCCTGGGCTTCGGTGCAGGCCAGCTTGGTGAAAAAGACTGAGTGGGCCATCGGGATAGCTTGCCTACTTTCTTTTTGTACACCGTTTGGACGGGGGAATGTTTCAGTTGCACAAGAAAATTAGGGCCAAGACTCTAGTTAGGGTTAAGGTTGGGGAGGCTAGGCTTCCCTGCAGGGAACCAGACCCTCTGTGAAGCCTAGCTTGGTGAAACAGACTTGAGTGGGCCACCAGGATGGCTTCCCTACTCCGTTTTAGTACATCGTGTCCATGGGGGGATGTTTCCGTTGCAGAAGTACATTAGCCTTAAGACCCAAATTAGGGTTAGGGTTATGGAGGCTGGGCTTCCCAGGCAGGAACTACGGCCTCGATGAAGCCGAGCCTGGTGAAACAAACTGAGTGGGCCATCAGGATTGCTTGCCTACTGTCTTTTTGTACGCTGTATGGACGAGGGGATGTTTCAGTTGCACAGGAAAATTAGGATTAATACCCAAGTGAGGGCTGGGTTGGGGAGACTGTGCTTCCCAGGCAGGAACCAGGGCCTCTGTGAAGGCTAGCTTGGTGGAACAGATTGAGTTGGCAATCGGGATGGCTTGCCTACTGACTTTTTCTAAACCGTATGGACGGGGGGAGGTTTCACTTGCACAAGAAAATTAGGGTTAAGAAGACTGAAGTTAGGGTTAGGGTTGGTGAGACCGGGCTTCCCAGGCAGGCACCAGGGCCTCTGTGAAGGATAGCTTGGTGGAACAGATGGAGTTGGCAATCGGGATGGCTTGCCTACTGCCTTTTTCTAAACCGTATGGACGGGGGGATGTTTCACTTGCACAAGAAAATTAGGGTTAAGACTCAAGTTAGGGTTAGGGTTGGGGAGACTGGGCTTCCCAGGCGGGATCCTGGGCTTCGGTGTAGCCTAGCTTGGTGAAACAGACTGAGTGGGCCATTGGGATAGCTTTCCTTCTGGCTTTCTGTGCACTGTAAGGACAGGGTATCGTTTCAGTTGCACAAGAAAATTTGTGTAAAAACTCAAGTTAGGGTTAGGGTTGGGGAGACTGCGGATCCCAAGCGTGATCCTGGGCTTCGGTGCAGGCCAGCTTGGTGAAAAAGACTGAGTGGGCCATCGGGATAGCTTGCCTACTTTCTTTTTGTACACCGTTTGGACGGGGGAATGTTTCAGTTGCACAAGAAAATTAGGGCCAAGACTCTAGTTAGGGTTAAGGTTAGGGAGGCTAGGCTTCCCTGCAGGGAACCAGACCCTCTGTGAAGCCTAGCTTGGTGAAACAGACTTGAGTGGGCCACCAGGATGGCTTCCCTACTCCGTTTTAGTACATCGTGTCCATGGGGGGATGTTTCCGTTGCAGAAGTACATTAGCCTTAAGACCCAAATTAGGGTTAGGGTTATGGAGGCTGGGCTTCCCAGGCAGGAACTACGGCCTCGATGAAGCCGAGCCTGGTGAAACAAACTGAGTGGGCCATCAGGATTGCTTGCCTACTGTCTTTTTGTACGCTGTATGGACGAGGGGATGTTTCAGTTGCACAGGAAAATTAGGATTAATACCCAAGTGAGGGCTGGGTTGGGGAGACTGTGCTTCCCAGGCAGGAACCAGGGCCTCTGTGAAGGCTAGCTTGGTGGAACAGATTGAGTTGGCAATCGGGATGGCTTGCCTACTGACTTTTTCTAAACCGTATGGACGGGGGGAGGTTTCACTTGCACAAGAAAATTAGGGTTAAGAAGACTCAAGTTAGGGTTAGGGTTGGTGAGACCGGGCTTCCCAGGCAGGAACCAGGGCCTCTGTGAAGGCTAGCTTGGTGGAACAGATTGAGTTGGCAATCGGGATGGCTTGCCTACTGACTTTTTCTAAACCGTATGGACGGGGGGATGTTTCACTTGCACAAGAAAATTAGGGTTAAGAAGACTGAAGTTAGGGTTAGGGTTGGTGAGACCGGGCTTCCCAGGCAGGAACCAGGGCCTCTGTGAAGGCTAGCTTGGTGGAACAGATGGAGTTGGCAATCGGGATGGCTTGCCTACTGACTTTTTCTAAACCGTATGGACGGGGGGATGTTTCACTTGCACAAGAAAATTAGGGTTAAGACTCAAGTTAGGGTTAGGGTTGGGGAGACTGGGCTTCCCAGGCGGGAATCTGGGTTTCGGTGTAGCCTAGCTTGGTGAAACAGACTGAGTGGGCCATCGGGATAGCTTTCCTTCTGGCTTTCTGTGCACTGTAAGGACAGGGTATCGTTTCAGTTGCACAAGAAAATTTGTGTAAAAACTCAAGTTAGGGTTAGGGTTGGGGAGACTGCGGATCCCAAGCGTGATCCTGGGCTTCGGTGCAGGCCAGCTTGGTGAAAAAGACTGAGTGGGCCATCGGGATAGCTTGCCTACTTTCTTTTTGTACACCGTTTGGACGGGGGAATGTTTCAGTTGCACAAGAAAATTAGGGCCAAGACTCTAGTTAGGGTTAAGGTTGTGGAGGCTAGGCTTCCCTGCAGGGAACCAGACCCTCTGTGAAGCCTAGCTTGGTGAAACAGACTTGAGTGGGCCACCAGGATGGCTTCCCTACTCCGTTTTAGTACATCGTGTCCATGGGGGGATGTTTCCGTTGCAGAAGTACATTAGCCTTAAGACCCAAATTAGGGTTAGGGTTATGGAGGCTGGGCTTCCCAGGCAGGAACTACGTCCTCGATGAAGCCGAGCCTGGTGAAACAGACTGAGTGGGCCATCAGGATTGCTTGCCTACTGTCTTTTTGTATGCTGTATGGACGAGGGGATGTTTCAGTCGCACAGGAAAATTAGGATTAATACCCAAGTGAGGGCTGGGTTGGGGAGGCTGTGGTTCCCAGGCAGCAACCAGGGCCTCTGTGAATGCTAGCTTGGTGGAACAGATTGAGTTGGCAATCGGGATGGCTTGCCTACTGACTTTTTCTAAACCGTATGGACGGGGGGAGGTTTCACTTGCACAAGAAAATTAGGGTTAAGAAGACTCAAGTTAGGGTTAGGGTTGGTGAGACCGGGCTTCCCAGGCAGGAACCAGGGCCTCTGTGAATGCTAGCTTGGTGGAACAGATTGAGTTGGCAATCGGGATGGCTTGCCTACTGACTTTTTCTAAACCGTATGGACGGGGGGATGTTTCACTTGCACAAGAAAATTAGGGTTAAGACTCAAGTTAGGGTTAGGGTTGGGGAGACTGGGCTTCCCAGGCGGGATCCTGGGCTTCGGTGTAGCCTAGCTTGGTGAAACAGACTGAGTGGGCCATCGGGATAGCTTTCCTTCTGGCTTTCTGTGCACTGTAAGGACAGGGTATCGTTTCAGTTGCACAAGAAAATTTGTGTAAAAACTCAAGTTAGGGTTAGGGTTGGGGAGACTGCGGATCCCAAGCGTGATCCTGGGCTTCGGTGCAGGCCAGCTTGGTGAAAAAGACTGAGTGGGCCATCGGGATAGCTTGCCTACTTTCTTTTTGTACACCGTTTGGACGGGGGAATGTTTCAGTTGCACAAGAAAATTAGGGCCAAGACTCTAGTTAGGGTTAAGGTTGGGGAGGCTAGGCTTCCCTGCAGGGAACCAGACCCTCTGTGAAGCCTAGCTTGGTGAAATAGACTTGAGTGGGCCACCAGGATGGCTTCCCTACTCCGTTTTAGTACATCGTGTCCATGGGGGGATGTTTCCGTTGCAGAAGTACATTAGCCTTAAGACCCAAATTAGGGTTAGGGTTATGGAGGCTGGGCTTCCCAGGCAGGAACTACGTCCTCGATGAAGCCGAGCCTGGTGAAACAGACTGAGTGGGCCATCAGGATTGCTTGCCTACTGTCTTTTTGTATGCTGTATGGACGAGGGGATGTTTCAGTCGCACAGGAAAATTAGGATTAATACCCAAGTGAGGGCTGGGTTGGGGAGACTGTGCTTCCCAGGCAGGAACCAGGGCCTCTGTGAAGGCTAGCTTGGTGGAACAGATTGAGTTGGCAATCGGGATGGCTTGCCTACTGACTTTTTCTAAACCGTATGGACGGGGGGAGGTTTCACTTGCACAAGAAAATTAGGGTTAAGAAGACTGAAGTTAGGGTTAGGGTTGGTGAGACCGGGCTTCCCAGGCAGGCACCAGGGCCTCTGTGAAGGATAGCTTGGTGGAACAGATGGAGTTGGCAATCGGGATGGCTTGCCTACTGCCTTTTTCTAAACCGTATGGACGGGGGGATGTTTCACTTGCACAAGAAAATTAGGGTTAAGACTCAAGTTAGGGTTAGGGTTGGGGAGACTGGGCTTCCCAGGCGGGAATCTGGGTTTCGGTGTAGCCTAGCTTGGTGAAACAGACTGAGTGGGCCATCGGGATAGCTTTCCTTCTGGCTTTCTGTGCACTGTAAGGACAGGGTATCATTTCAGTTGCACAAGAAAATTTGTGTAAAAACTCAAGTTAGGGTTAGGGTTGGGGAGACTGCGGATCCCAAGCGTGATCCTGGGCTTCGGTGCAGGCCAGCTTGGTGAAAAAGACTGAGTGGGCCATCGGGATAGCTTGCCTACTTTCTTTTTGTACACCGTTTGGACGGGGGAATGTTTCAGTTGCACAAGAAAATTAGGGCCAAGACTCTAGTTAGGGTTAAGGTTGTGGAGGCTAGGCTTCCCTGCAGGGAACCAGACCCTCTGTGAAGCCTAGCTTGGTGAAACAGACTTGAGTGGGCCACCAGGATGGCTTCCCTACTCCGTTTTAGTACATCGTGTCCATGGGGGGATGTTTCCGTTGCAGAAGTACATTAGCCTTAAGACCCAAATTAGGGTTAGGGTTATGGAGGCTGGGCTTCCCAGGCAGGAACTACGTCCTCGATGAAGCCGAGCCTGGTGAAACAGACTGAGTGGGCCATCAGGATTGCTTGCCTACTGTCTTTTTGTATGCTGTATGGACGAGGGGATGTTTCAGTTGCACAGGAAAATTAGGATTAATACCCAAGTGAGGGCTGGGTTGGGGAGACTGTGCTTCCCAGGCAGGAACCAGGGCCTCTGTGAAGGCTAGCTTGGTGGAACAGATTGAGTTGGCAATCGGGATGGCTTGCCTACTGACTTTTTCTAAACCGTATGGACGGGGGGAGGTTTCACTTGCACAAGAAAATTAGGGTTAAGAAGACTGAAGTTAGGGTTAGGGTTGGTGAGACCGGGCTTCCCAGGCAGGCACCAGGGCCTCTGTGAAGGATAGCTTGGTGGAACAGATGGAGTTGGCAATCGGGATGGCTTGCCTACTGCCTTTTTCTAAACCGTATGGACGGGGGGATGTTTCACTTGCACAAGAAAATTAGGGTTAAGACTCAAGTTAGGGTTAGGGTTGGGGAGACTGGGCTTCCCAGGCGGGAATCTGGGTTTCGGTGTAGCCTAGCTTGGTGAAACAGACTGAGTGGGCCATCGGGATAGCTTTCCTTCTGGCTTTCTGTGCACTGTAAGGACAGGGTATCGTTTCAGTTGCACAAGAAAATTTGTGTAAAAACTCAAGTTAGGGTTAGGGTTGGGGAGACTGCGGATCCCAAGCGTGATCCTGGGCTTCGGTGCAGGCCAGCTTGGTGAAAAAGACTGAGTGGGCCATCGGGATAGCTTGCCTACTTTCTTTTTGTACACCGTTTGGACGGGGGAATGTTTCAGTTGCACAAGAAAATTAGGGCCAAGACTCTAGTTAGGGTTAAGGTTGTGGAGGCTAGGCTTCCCTGCAGGGAACCAGACCCTCTGTGAAGCCTAGCTTGGTGAAACAGACTTGAGTGGGCCACCAGGATGGCTTCCCTACTCCGTTTTAGTACATCGTGTCCATGGGGGGATGTTTCCGTTGCAGAAGTACATTAGCCTTAAGACCCAAATTAGGGTTAGGGTTATGGAGGCTGGGCTTCCCAGGCAGGAACTACGTCCTCGATGAAGCCGAGCCTGGTGAAACAGACTGAGTGGGCCATCAGGATTGCTTGCCTACTGTCTTTTTGTATGCTGTATGGACGAGGGGATGTTTCAGTCGCACAGGAAAATTAGGATTAATACCCAAGTGAGGGCTGGGTTGGGGAGGCTGTGGTTCCCAGGCAGCAACCAGGGCCTCTGTGAATGCTAGCTTGGTGGAACAGATTGAGTTGGCAATCGGGATGGCTTGCCTACTGACTTTTTCTAAACCGTATGGACGGGGGGAGGTTTCACTTGCACAAGAAAATTAGGGTTAAGAAGACTCAAGTTAGGGTTAGGGTTGGTGAGACCGGGCTTCCCAGGCAGGAACCAGGGCCTCTGTGAATGCTAGCTTGGTGGAACAGATTGAGTTGGCAATCGGGATGGCTTGCCTACTGACTTTTTCTAAACCGTATGGACGGGGGGATGTTTCACTTGCACAAGAAAATTAGGGTTAAGACTCAAGTTAGGGTTAGGGTTGGGGAGACTGGGCTTCCCAGGCGGGATCCTGGGCTTCGGTGTAGCCTAGCTTGGTGAAACAGACTGAGTGGGCCATCGGGATAGCTTTCCTTCTGGCTTTCTGTGCACTGTAAGGACAGGGTATCGTTTCAGTTGCACAAGAAAATTTGTGTAAAAACTCAAGTTAGGGTTAGGGTTGGGGAGACTGCGGATCCCAAGCGTGATCCTGGGCTTCGGTGCAGGCCAGCTTGGTGAAAAAGACTGAGTGGGCCATCGGGATAGCTTGCCTACTTTCTTTTTGTACACCGTTTGGACGGGGGAATGTTTCAGTTGCACAAGAAAATTAGGGCCAAGACTCTAGTTAGGGTTAAGGTTAGGGAGGCTAGGCTTCCCTGCAGGGAACCAGACCCTCTGTGAAGCCTAGCTTGGTGAAACAGACTTGAGTGGGCCACCAGGATGGCTTCCCTACTCCGTTTTAGTACATCGTGTCCATGGGGGGATGTTTCCGTTGCAGAAGTACATTAGCCTTAAGACCCAAATTAGGGTTAGGGTTATGGAGGCTGGGCTTCCCAGGCAGGAACTACGGCCTCGATGAAGCCGAGCCTGGTGAAACAAACTGAGTGGGCCATCAGGATTGCTTGCCTACTGTCTTTTTGTACGCTGTATGGACGAGGGGATGTTTCAGTTGCACAGGAAAATTAGGATTAATACCCAAGTGAGGGCTGGGTTGGGGAGACTGTGCTTCCCAGGCAGGAACCAGGGCCTCTGTGAAGGCTAGCTTGGTGGAACAGATTGAGTTGGCAATCGGGATGGCTTGCCTACTGACTTTTTCTAAACCGTATGGACGGGGGGAGGTTTCACTTGCACAAGAAAATTAGGGTTAAAAAGACTGAAGTTAGGGTTAGGGTTGGTGAGACCGGGCTTCCCAGGCAGGCACCAGGGCCTCTGTGAAGGATAGCTTGGTGGAACAGATGGAGTTGGCAATCGGGATGGCTTGCCTACTGCCTTTTTCTAAACCGTATGGACGGGGGGATGTTTCACTTGCACAAGAAAATTAGGGTTAAGACTCAAGTTAGGGTTAGGGTTGGGGAGACTGGGCTTCCCAGGCGGGATCCTGGGCTTCGGTGTAGCCTAGCTTGGTGAAACAGACTGAGTGGGCCATTGGGATAGCTTTCCTTCTGGCTTTCTGTGCACTGTAAGGACAGGGTATCGTTTCAGTTGCACAAGAAAATTTGTGTAAAAACTCAAGTTAGGGTTAGGGTTGGGGAGACTGCGGATCCCAAGCGTGATCCTGGGCTTCGGTGCAGGCCAGCTTGGTGAAAAAGACTGAGTGGGCCATCGGGATAGCTTGCCTACTTTCTTTTTGTACACCGTTTGGACGGGGGAATGTTTCAGTTGCACAAGAAAATTAGGGCCAAGACTCTAGTTAGGGTTAAGGTTAGGGAGGCTAGGCTTCCCTGCAGGGAACCAGACCCTCTGTGAAGCCTAGCTTGGTGAAACAGACTTGAGTGGGCCACCAGGATGGCTTCCCTACTCCGTTTTAGTACATCGTGTCCATGGGGGGATGTTTCCGTTGCAGAAGTACATTAGCCTTAAGACCCAAATTAGGGTTAGGGTTATGGAGGCTGGGCTTCCCAGGCAGGAACTACGGCCTCGATGAAGCCGAGCCTGGTGAAACAAACTGAGTGGGCCATCAGGATTGCTTGCCTACTGTCTTTTTGTACGCTGTATGGACGAGGGGATGTTTCAGTTGCACAGGAAAATTAGGATTAATACCCAAGGTAGGTCTGGGTTGGGGAGACTGTGCTTCCCAGGCAGGAACCAGGGCCTCTGTGAAGGCTAGCTTGGTGGAACAGATTGAGTTGGCAATCGGGATGGCTTGCCTACTGACTTTTTCTAAACCGTATGGACGGGGGGAGGTTTCACTTGCACAAGAAAATTAGGGTTAAGAAGACTCAAGTTAGGGTTAGGGTTGGTGAGACCGGGCTTCCCAGGCAGGAACCAGGGCCTCTGTGAAGGCTAGCTTGGTGGAACAGATTGAGTTGGCAATCGGGATGGCTTGCCTACTGACTTTTTCTAAACCGTATGGACGGGGGGATGTTTCACTTGCACAAGAAAATTAGGGTTAAGAAGACTGAAGTTAGGGTTAGGGTTGGTGAGACCGGGCTTCCCAGGCAGGAACCAGGGCCTCTGTGAAGGCTAGCTTGGTGGAACAGATGGAGTTGGCAATCGGGATGGCTTGCCTACTGACTTTTTCTAAACCGTATGGACGGGGGGATGTTTCACTTGCACAAGAAAATTAGGGTTAAGACTCAAGTTAGGGTTAGGGTTGGGGAGACTGGGCTTCCCAGGCGGGAATCTGGGTTTCGGTGTAGCCTAGCTTGGTGAAACAGACTGAGTGGGCCATCGGGATAGCTTTCCTTCTGGCTTTCTGTGCACTGTAAGGACAGGGTATCGTTTCAGTTGCACAAGAAAATTTGTGTAAAAACTCAAGTTAGGGTTAGGGTTGGGGAGACTGCGGATCCCAAGCGTGATCCTGGGCTTCGGTGCAGGCCAGCTTGGTGAAAAAGACTGAGTGGGCCATCGGGATAGCTTGCCTACTTTCTTTTTGTACACCGTTTGGACGGGGGAATGTTTCAGTTGCACAAGAAAATTAGGGCCAAGACTCTAGTTAGGGTTAAGGTTGTGGAGGCTAGGCTTCCCTGCAGGGAACCAGACCCTCTGTGAAGCCTAGCTTGGTGAAACAGACTTGAGTGGGCCACCAGGATGGCTTCCCTACTCCGTTTTAGTACATCGTGTCCATGGGGGGATGTTTCCGTTGCAGAAGTACATTAGCCTTAAGACCCAAATTAGGGTTAGGGTTATGGAGGCTGGGCTTCCCAGGCAGGAACTACGTCCTCGATGAAGCCGAGCCTGGTGAAACAGACTGAGTGGGCCATCAGGATTGCTTGCCTACTGTCTTTTTGTATGCTGTATGGACGAGGGGATGTTTCAGTCGCACAGGAAAATTAGGATTAATACCCAAGTGAGGGCTGGGTTGGGGAGGCTGTGGTTCCCAGGCAGCAACCAGGGCCTCTGTGAATGCTAGCTTGGTGGAACAGATTGAGTTGGCAATCGGGATGGCTTGCCTACTGACTTTTTCTAAACCGTATGGACGGGGGGAGGTTTCACTTGCACAAGAAAATTAGGGTTAAGAAGACTCAAGTTAGGGTTAGGGTTGGTGAGACCGGGCTTCCCAGGCAGGAACCAGGGCCTCTGTGAATGCTAGCTTGGTGGAACAGATTGAGTTGGCAATCGGGATGGCTTGCCTACTGACTTTTTCTAAACCGTATGGACGGGGGGATGTTTCACTTGCACAAGAAAATTAGGGTTAAGACTCAAGTTAGGGTTAGGGTTGGGGAGACTGGGCTTCCCAGGCGGGATCCTGGGCTTCGGTGTAGCCTAGCTTGGTGAAACAGACTGAGTGGGCCATCGGGATAGCTTTCCTTCTGGCTTTCTGTGCACTGTAAGGACAGGGTATCGTTTCAGTTGCACAAGAAAATTTGTGTAAAAACTCAAGTTAGGGTTAGGGTTGGGGAGACTGCGGATCCCAAGCGTGATCCTGGGCTTCGGTGCAGGCCAGCTTGGTGAAAAAGACTGAGTGGGCCATCGGGATAGCTTGCCTACTTTCTTTTTGTACACCGTTTGGACGGGGGAATGTTTCAGTTGCACAAGAAAATTAGGGCCAAGACTCTAGTTAGGGTTAAGGTTGGGGAGGCTAGGCTTCCCTGCAGGGAACCAGACCCTCTGTGAAGCCTAGCTTGGTGAAATAGACTTGAGTGGGCCACCAGGATGGCTTCCCTACTCCGTTTTAGTACATCGTGTCCATGGGGGGATGTTTCCGTTGCAGAAGTACATTAGCCTTAAGACCCAAATTAGGGTTAGGGTTATGGAGGCTGGGCTTCCCAGGCAGGAACTACGGCCTCGATGAAGCCGAGCCTGGTGAAACAAACTGAGTGGGCCATCAGGATTGCTTGCCTACTGTCTTTTTGTACGCTGTATGGACGAGGGGATGTTTCAGTTGCACAGGAAAATTAGGATTAATACCCAAGTGAGGGCTGGGTTGGGGAGACTGTGCTTCCCAGGCAGGAACCAGGGCCTCTGTGAAGGCTAGCTTGGTGGAACAGATTGAGTTGGCAATCGGGATGGCTTGCCTACTGACTTTTTCTAAACCGTATGGACGGGGGGAGGTTTCACTTGCACAAGAAAATTAGGGTTAAGAAGACTGAAGTTAGGGTTAGGGTTGGTGAGACCGGGCTTCCCAGGCAGGCACCAGGGCCTCTGTGAAGGATAGCTTGGTGGAACAGATGGAGTTGGCAATCGGGATGGCTTGCCTACTGCCTTTTTCTAAACCGTATGGACGGGGGGATGTTTCACTTGCACAAGAAAATTAGGGTTAAGACTCAAGTTAGGGTTAGGGTTGGGGAGACTGGGCTTCCCAGGCGGGAATCTGGGTTTCGGTGTAGCCTAGCTTGGTGAAACAGACTGAGTGGGCCATCGGGATAGCTTTCCTTCTGGCTTTCTGTGCACTGTAAGGACAGGGTATCATTTCAGTTGCACAAGAAAATTTGTGTAAAAACTCAAGTTAGGGTTAGGGTTGGGGAGACTGCGGATCCCAAGCGTGATCCTGGGCTTCGGTGCAGGCCAGCTTGGTGAAAAAGACTGAGTGGGCCATCGGGATAGCTTGCCTACTTTCTTTTTGTACACCGTTTGGACGGGGGAATGTTTCAGTTGCACAAGAAAATTAGGGCCAAGACTCTAGTTAGGGTTAAGGTTGTGGAGGCTAGGCTTCCCTGCAGGGAACCAGACCCTCTGTGAAGCCTAGCTTGGTGAAACAGACTTGAGTGGGCCACCAGGATGGCTTCCCTACTCCGTTTTAGTACATCGTGTCCATGGGGGGATGTTTCCGTTGCAGAAGTACATTAGCCTTAAGACCCAAATTAGGGTTAGGGTTATGGAGGCTGGGCTTCCCAGGCAGGAACTACGTCCTCGATGAAGCCGAGCCTGGTGAAACAGACTGAGTGGGCCATCAGGATTGCTTGCCTACTGTCTTTTTGTATGCTGTATGGACGAGGGGATGTTTCAGTCGCACAGGAAAATTAGGATTAATACCCAAGTGAGGGCTGGGTTGGGGAGGCTGTGGTTCCCAGGCAGGCACCAGGGCCTCTGTGAATGCTAGCTTGGTGGAACAGATTGAGTTGGCAATCGGGATGGCTTGCCTACTGACTTTTTCTAAACCGTATGGACGGGGGGAGGTTTCACTTGCACAAGAAAATTAGGGTTAAGAAGACTGAAGTTAGGGTTAGGGTTGGTGAGACCGGGCTTCCCAGGCAGGAACCAGGGCCTCTGTGAAGGATAGCTTGGTGGAACAGATGGAGTTGGCAATCGGGATGGCTTGCCTACTGACTTTTTCTAAACCGTATGGACGGGGGGATGTTTCACTTGCACAAGAAAATTAGGGTTAAGACTCAAGTTAGGGTTAGGGTTGGGGAGACTGGGCTTCCCAGGCGGGAATCTGGGTTTCGGTGTAGCCTAGCTTGGTGAAACAGACTGAGTGGGCCATCGGGATAGCTTTCCTTCTGGCTTTCTGTGCACTGTAAGGACAGGGTATCGTTTCAGTTGCACAAGAAAATTTGTGTAAAAACTCAAGTTAGGGTTAGGGTTGGGGAGACTGCGGATCCCAAGCGTGATCCTGGGCTTCGGTGCAGGCCAGCTTGGTGAAAAAGACTGAGTGGGCCATCGGGATAGCTTGCCTACTTTCTTTTTGTACACCGTTTGGACGGGGGAATGTTTCAGTTGCACAAGAAAATTAGGGCCAAGACTCTAGTTAGGGTTAAGGTTGTGGAGGCTAGGCTTCCCTGCAGGGAACCAGACCCTCTGTGAAGCCTAGCTTGGTGAAACAGACTTGAGTGGGCCACCAGGATGGCTTCCCTACTCCGTTTTAGTACATCGTGTCCATGGGGGGATGTTTCCGTTGCAGAAGTACATTAGCCTTAAGACCCAAATTAGGGTTAGGGTTATGGAGGCTGGGCTTCCCAGGCAGGAACTACGGCCTCGATGAAGCCGAGCCTGGTGAAACAAACTGAGTGGGCCATCAGGATTGCTTGCCTACTGTCTTTTGTACGCTGTATGGACGAGGGGATGTTTCAGTTGCACAGGAAAATTAGGATTAATACCCAAGGTAGGTCTGGGTTGGGGAGACTGTGCTTCCCAGGCAGGAACCAGGGCCTCTGTGAAGGCTAGCTTGGTGGAACAGATTGAGTTGGCAATCGGGATGGCTTGCCTACTGACTTTTTCTAAACCGTATGGACGGGGGGAGGTTTCACTTGCACAAGAAAATTAGGGTTAAGAAGACTGAAGTTAGGGTTAGGGTTGGTGAGACCGGGCTTCCCAGGCAGGAACCAGGGCCTCTGTGAAGGCTAGCTTGGTGGAACAGATTGAGTTGGCAATCGGGATGGCTTGCCTACTGACTTTTTCTAAACCGTATGGACGGGGGGATGTTTCACTTGCACAAGAAAATTAGGGTTAAGAAGACTGAAGTTAGGGTTAGGGTTGGTGAGACCGGGCTTCCCAGGCAGGAACCAGGGCCTCTTTGAAGGCTAGCTTGGTGGAACAGATTGAGTTGGCAATCGGGATGGCTTGCCTACTGACTTTTTCTAAACCGTATGGACGGGGGGATGTTTCACTTGCACAAGAAAAGTAGGGTTAAGACTCAAGTTAGTGTTAGGGTTGGGGAGACTGGGCTTCCCAGGCGGGATCCTGGGCTTCGGTGTAGCCTAGCTTGGTGAAACAGACTGAGTGGGCCATCGGGATAGCTTTCCTTCTGGCTTTCTGTGCACTGTAAGGACAGGGTATCGTTTCAGTTGCACAAGAAAATTTG
Organism: Heloderma suspectum; assembly: GCF_057233095.1. Classification (NCBI taxonomy): domain Eukaryota; kingdom Metazoa; phylum Chordata; class Lepidosauria; order Squamata; family Helodermatidae; genus Heloderma; species Heloderma suspectum. Next base: position 150,767,025 of record NC_139459.1, on the reverse strand, counting down.
TGTAAAAACTCAAGTTAGGGTTAGGGTTGGGGAGACTGCGGATCCCAAGCGTGATCCTGGGCTTCGGTGCAGGCCAGCTTGGTGAAAAAGACTGAGTGGGCCATCGGGATAGCTTGCCTACTTTCTTTTTGTACACCGTTTGGACGGGGGAATGTTTCAGTTGCACAAGAAAATTAGGGCCAAGACTCTAGTTAGGGTTAAGGTTGGGGAGGCTAGGCTTCCGTGCAGGGAACCAGACCCTCTGTGAAGCCTAGCTTGGTGAAAAAGACTTGAGTGGGCCACCAGGATGGCTTCCCTACTCCGTTTTAGTACATCGTGTCCATGGGGGGATGTTTCCGTTGCAGAAGTACATTAGCCTTAAGACCCAAATTAGGGTTAGGGTTATGGAGGCTGGGCTTCCCAGGCAGGAACTACGGCCTCGATGAAGCCGAGCCTGGTGAAACAGACTGAGTGGGCCATCAGGATTGCTTGCCTACTGTCTTTTTGTATGCTGTATGGACGAGGGGATGTTTCAGTCGCCCGGGAAAATTAGGATTAATACCCAAGTGAGGGCTGGGTTGGGGAGACTGTGGTTCCCAGGCAGCAACCAGGGCCTCTGTGAATGCTAGCTTATTGGAACAGATTGAGTTGGCAATCGGGATGGCTTGCCTACTGACTTTTTCTAAACCGTATGGACGGGGGGATGTTTCACTTGCACAAGAAAATTAGGGTTAAGACTCAAGTTAGGGTTAGGGTTGGGGAGACTGGGCTCCCCAGGCGGGATCCTGGGCTTCGGTGTAGCCTAGCTTGGTGAAACAGACTGAGTGGGCCATCGGGATAGCTTTCCTACTGGCTTTCTGTGCACTGTAAGGACGGGGTATCGTTTCAGTTGCACAAGAAAATTTGTGTAAAAACTCAAGTTAGGGTTAGGGTTGGGGAGACTGCGGATCCCAAGCGTGATCCTGGGCTTCGGTGCAGCCTAGCTTGGTGAAAAAGACTGAGTGGGCCATCGGGATAGCTTGCCTACTTTCTTTTTGTACACCGTTTGGACGGGGGAATGTTTCAGTTGCACAAGAAAATTAGGGCCAAGACTCTAGTTAGGGGTAAGGTTGGGGAGGTTAGGCTTCCCTGGAGGGAACCAGACACTCTGTGAAGCCTAGCTTGGTGAAACAGACTTGAGTGGGACACCAGGATGGCTTTCCTACTCCGTTTTAGTACACCGTATCCATGGGGGGATGTTTCCATTGCAGAAGAACATTAGCATTAAAACACAAATTAGGGTTATGGTTATGGAGGCAGGGCTTCCCAGGCAGGAACTACGGCCTCGATGAAGCCGAGCCTGGTGAAACAACCTGAGTGGGCCATCAGGATTGCTTGCCTACTGTCTTTTTGTACGCTGTATGGACGAGGGGATGTTTCAGTTGCACAGGAAAATTAGGATTAATACCCAAGTGAGGGCTGGGTTGGGGAGACTGTGCTTCCCAGGCAGGAACCAGGGCCTCTGTGAAGGCTAGCTTGGTGGAACAGATTGAGTTGGCAATCGGGATGGCTTGCCTACTGACTTTTTCTAAACCGTATGGACGGGGGGAGGTTTCACTTGCACAAGAAAATTAGGGTTAAGAAGACTCAAGTTAGGGTTAGGGTTGGTGAGACCGGGCTTCCCAGGCAGGAACCAGGGCCTCTGTGAATGCTAGCTTGGTGGAACAGATTGAGTTGGCAATCGGGATGGCTTGCCTACTGACTTTTTCTAAACCGTATGGACGGGGGGATGTTTCACTTGCACAAGAAAATTAGGGTTAAGACTCAAGTTAGGGTTAGGGTTGGGGAGACTGGGCTTCCCAGGCGGGATCCTGGGCTTCGGTGTAGCCTAGCTTGGTGAAACAGACTGAGTGGGCCATCGGGATAGCTTTCCTTCTGGCTTTCTGTGCACTGTAAGGACAGGGTATCGTTTCAGTTGCACAAGAAAATTTGTGTAAAAACTCAAGTTAGGGTTAGGGTTGGGGAGACTGCGGATCCCAAGCGTGATCCTGGGCTTCGGTGCAGGCCAGCTTGGTGAAAAAGACTGAGTGGGCCATCGGGATAGCTTGCCTACTTTCTTTTTGTACACCGTTTGGACGGGGGAATGTTTCAGTTGCACAAGAAAATTAGGGCCAAGACTCTAGTTAGGGTTAAGGTTGGGGAGGCTAGGCTTCCCTGCAGGGAACCAGACCCTCTGTGAAGCCTAGCTTGGTGAAACAGACTTGAGTGGGCCACCAGGATGGCTTCCCTACTCCGTTTTAGTACATCGTGTCCATGGGGGGATGTTTCCGTTGCAGAAGTACATTAGCCTTAAGACCCAAATTAGGGTTAGGGTTATGGAGGCTGGGCTTCCCAGGCAGGAACTACGGCCTCGATGAAGCCGAGCCTGGTGAAACAAACTGAGTGGGCCATCAGGATTGCTTGCCTACTGTCTTTTGTACGCTGTATGGACGAGGGGATGTTTCAGTTGCACAGGAAAATTAGGATTAATACCCAAGGTAGGTCTGGGTTGGGGAGACTGTGCTTCCCAGGCAGGAACCAGGGCCTCTGTGAAGGCTAGCTTGGTGGAACAGATTGAGTTGGCAATCGGGATGGCTTGCCTACTGACTTTTTCTAAACCGTATGGACGGGGGGAGGTTTCACTTGCACAAGAAAATTAGGGTTAAGAAGACTGAAGTTAGGGTTAGGGTTGGTGAGACCGGGCTTCCCAGGCAGGAACCAGGGCCTCTGTGAAGGCTAGCTTGGTGGAACAGATTGAGTTGGCAATCGGGATGGCTTGCCTACTGACTTTTTCTAAACCGTATGGACGGGGGGATGTTTCACTTGCACAAGAAAATTAGGGTTAAGAAGACTGAAGTTAGGGTTAGGGTTGGTGAGACCGGGCTTCCCAGGCAGGAACCAGGGCCTCTGTGAAGGCTAGCTTGGTGGAACAGATTGAGTTGGCAATCGGGATGGCTTGCCTACTGACTTTTTCTAAACCGTATGGACGGGGGGATGTTTCACTTGCACAAGAAAAGTAGGGTTAAGACTCAAGTTAGTGTTAGGGTTGGGGAGACTGGGCTTCCCAGGCGGGATCCTGGGCTTCGGTGTAGCCTAGCTTGGTGAAACAGACTGAGTGGGCCATCGGGATAGCTTTCCTTCTGGCTTTCTGTGCACTGTAAGGACAGGGTATCGTTTCAGTTGCACAAGAAAATTTGTGTAAAAACTCAAGTTAGGGTTAGGGTTGGGGAGACTGCGGATCCCAAGCGTGATCCTGGGCTTCGGTGCAGCCCAGCTTGGTGAAAAAGACTGAGTGGGCCATCGGGATAGCTTGCCTACTTTCTTTTTGTACACCGTTTGGACGGGGGAATGTTTCAGTTGCACAAGAAAATTAGGGCCAAGACTCTAGTTAGGGTTAAGGTTGGGGAGGCTAGGCTTCCGTGCAGGGAACCAGACCCTCTGTGAAGCCTAGCTTGGTGAAAAAGACTTGAGTGGGCCACCAGGATGGCTTCCCTACTCCGTTTTAGTACATCGTGTCCATGGGGGGATGTTTCCGTTGCAGAAGTACATTAGCCTTAAGACCCAAATTAGGGTTAGGGTTATGGAGGCTGGGCTTCCCAGGCAGGAACTACGGCCTCGATGAAGCCGAGCCTGGTGAAACAGACTGAGTGGGCCATCAGGATTGCTTGCCTACTGTCTTTTTGTATGCTGTATGGACGAGGGGATGTTTCAGTCGCCCGGGAAAATTAGGATTAATACCCAAGTGAGGGCTGGGTTGGGGAGACTGTGGTTCCCAGGCAGCAACCAGGGCCTCTGTGAATGCTAGCTTATTGGAACAGATTGAGTTGGCAATTGGGATGGCTTGCCTACTGACTTTTTCTAAACCGTATGGACGGGGGGATGTTTCACTTGCACAAGAAAATTAGGGTTAAGACTCAAGTTAGGGTTAGGGTTGGGGAGACTGGGCTCCCCAGACGGGATCCTGGGCTTCGGTGTAGCCTAGCTTGGTGAAACAGACTGAGTGGGCCATCGGGATAGCTTTCCTACTGGCTTTCTGTGCACTGTAAGGACGGGGTATCGTTTCAGTTGCACAAGAAAATTTGTGTAAAAACTCAAGTTAGGGTTAGGGTTGGGGAGACTGCGGATCCCAAGCGTGATCCTGGGCTTCGGTGCAGCCTAGCTTGGTGAAAAAGACTGAGTGGGCCATCGGGATAGCTTGCCTACTTTCTTTTTGTACACCGTTTGGACGGGGGAATGTTTCAGTTGCACAAGAAAATTAGGGCCAAGACTCTAGTTAGGGGTAAGGTTGGGGAGGTTAGGCTTCCCTGGAGGGAACCAGACACTCTGTGAAGCCTAGCTTGGTGAAACAGACTTGAGTGGGACACCAGGATGGCTTTCCTACTCCGTTTTAGTACACCGTATCCATGGGGGGATGTTTCCATTGCAGAAGAACATTAGCATTAAAACACAAATTAGGGTTATGGTTATGGAGGCAGGGCTTCCCAGGCAGGAACTACGGCCTCGATGAAGCCGAGCCTGGTGAAACAACCTGAGTGGGCCATCAGGATTGCTTGCCTACTGTCTTTTTGTACGCTGTATGGACGAGGGGATGTTTCAGTTGCACAGGAAAATTAGGATTAATACCCAAGTGAGGGCTGGGTTGGGGAGACTGTGCTTCCCAGGCAGGAACCAGGGCCTCTGTGAAGGCTAGCTTGGTGGAACAGATTGAGTTGGCAATCGGGATGGCTTGCCTACTGACTTTTTCTAAACCGTATGGACGGGGGGAGGTTTCACTTGCACAAGAAAATTAGGGTTAAGAAGACTGAAGTTAGGGTTAGGGTTGGTGAGACCGGGCTTCCCAGGCAGGAACCAGGGCCTCTGTGAAGGATAGCTTGGTGGAACAGATGGAGTTGGCAATCGGGATGGCTTGCCTACTGACTTTTTCTAAACCGTATGGACGGGGGGATGTTTCACTTGCACAAGAAAATTAGGGTTAAGACTGAAGTTAGGGTTAGGGTTGGGGAGACTGGGCTTCCCAGGCGGGATCCTGGGCTTCGGTGTAGCCTAGCTTGGTGAAACAGACTGAGTGGGCCATTGGGATAGCTTTCCTTCTGGCTTTCTGTGCACTGTAAGGACAGGGTATCGTTTCAGTTGCACAAGAAAATTTGTGTAAAAACTCAAGTTAGGGTTAGGGTTGGGGAGACTGCGGATCCCAAGCGTGATCCTGGGCTTCGGTGCAGGCCAGCTTGGTGAAAAAGACTGAGTGGGCCATCGGGATAGCTTGCCTACTTTCTTTTTGTACACCGTTTGGACGGGGGAATGTTTCAGTTGCACAAGAAAATTAGGGCCAAGACTCTAGTTAGGGTTAAGGTTAGGGAGGCTAGGCTTCCCTGCAGGGAACCAGACCCTCTGTGAAGCCTAGCTTGGTGAAACAGACTTGAGTGGGCCACCAGGATGGCTTCCCTACTCCGTTTTAGTACATCGTGTCCATGGGGGGATGTTTCCGTTGCAGAAGTACATTAGCCTTAAGACCCAAATTAGGGTTAGGGTTATGGAGGCTGGGCTTCCCAGGCAGGAACTACGGCCTCGATGAAGCCGAGCCTGGTGAAACAGACTGAGTGGGCCATCAGGATTGCTTGCCTACTGTCTTTTTGTATGCTGTATGGACGAGGGGATGTTTCAGTTGCACAGGAAAATTAGGATTAATACCCAAGGTAGGTCTGGGTTGGGGAGACTGTGCTTCCCAGGCAGGAACCAGGGCCTCTGTGAAGGCTAGCTTGGTGGAACAGATTGAGTTGGCAATCGGGATGGCTTGCCTACTGACTTTTTCTAAACCGTATGGACGGGGGGAGGTTTCACTTGCACAAGAAAATTAGGGTTAAGAAGACTCAAGTTAGGGTTAGGGTTGGTGAGACCGGGCTTCCCAGGCAGGAACCAGGGCCTCTGTGAAGGCTAGCTTGGTGGAACAGATTGAGTTGGCAATCGGGATGGCTTGCCTACTGACTTTTTCTAAACCGTATGGACGGGGGGATGTTTCACTTGCACAAGAAAATTAGGGTTAAGAAGACTGAAGTTAGGGTTAGGGTTGGTGAGACCGGGCTTCCCAGGCAGGAACCAGGGCCTCTGTGAAGGCTAGCTTGGTGGAACAGATTGAGTTGGCAATCGGGATGGCTTGCCTACTGACTTTTTCTAAACCGTATGGACGGGGGGATGTTTCACTTGCACAAGAAAAGTAGGGTTAAGACTCAAGTTAGTGTTAGGGTTGGGGAGACTGGGCTCCCCAGGCGGGATCCTGGGCTTCGGTGTAGCCTAGCTTGGTGAAACAGACTGAGTGGGCCATCGGGATAGCTTTCCTACTGGCTTTCTGTGCACTGTAAGGACGGGGTATCGTTTCAGTTGCACAAGAAAATTTGTGTAAAAACTCAAGTTAGGGTTAGGGTTGGGGAGACTGCGGATCCCAAGCGTGATCCTGGGCTTCGGTGCAGCCTAGCTTGGTGAAAAAGACTGAGTGGGCCATCGGGATAGCTTGCCTACTTTCTTTTTGTACACCGTTTGGACGGGGGAATGTTTCAGTTGCACAAGAAAATTAGGGCCAAGACTCTAGTTAGGGGTAAGGTTGGGGAGGTTAGGCTTCCCTGGAGGGAACCAGACACTCTGTGAAGCCTAGCTTGGTGAAACAGACTTGAGTGGGACACCAGGATGGCTTTCCTACTCCGTTTTAGTACACCGTATCCATGGGGGGATGTTTCCATTGCAGAAGAACATTAGCATTAAAACACAAATTAGGGTTATGGTTATGGAGGCAGGGCTTCCCAGGCAGGAACTACGGCCTCGATGAAGCCGAGCCTGGTGAAACAACCTGAGTGGGCCATCAGGATTGCTTGCCTACTGTCTTTTTGTACGCTGTATGGACGAGGGGATGTTTCAGTTGCACAGGAAAATTAGGATTAATACCCAAGTGAGGGCTGGGTTGGGGAGACTGTGCTTCCCAGGCAGGAACCAGGGCCTCTGTGAAGGCTAGCTTGGTGGAACAGATTGAGTTGGCAATCGGGATGGCTTGCCTACTGACTTTTTCTAAACCGTATGGACGGGGGGAGGTTTCACTTGCACAAGAAAATTAGGGTTAAGAAGACTGAAGTTAGGGTTAGGGTTGGTGAGACCGGGCTTCCCAGGCAGGAACCAGGGCCTCTGTGAAGGATAGCTTGGTGGAACAGATGGAGTTGGCAATCGGGATGGCTTGCCTACTGACTTTTTCTAAACCGTATGGACGGGGGGATGTTTCACTTGCACAAGAAAATTAGGGTTAAGACTCAAGTTAGGGTTAGGGTTGGGGAGACTGGGCTTCCCAGGCGGGAATCTGGGTTTCGGTGTAGCCTAGCTTGGTGAAACAGACTGAGTGGGCCATCGGGATAGCTTTCCTTCTGGCTTTCTGTGCACTGTAAGGACAGGGTATCGTTTCAGTTGCACAAGAAAATTTGTGTAAAAACTCAAGTTAGGGTTAGGGTTGGGGAGACTGCGGATCCCAAGCGTGATCCTGGGCTTCGGTGCAGGCCAGCTTGGTGAAAAAGACTGAGTGGGCCATCGGGATAGCTTGCCTACTTTCTTTTTGTACACCGTTTGGACGGGGGAATGTTTCAGTTGCACAAGAAAATTAGGGCCAAGACTCTAGTTAGGGTTAAGGTTGTGGAGGCTAGGCTTCCCTGCAGGGAACCAGACCCTCTGTGAAGCCTAGCTTGGTGAAACAGACTTGAGTGGGCCACCAGGATGGCTTCCCTACTCCGTTTTAGTACATCGTGTCCATGGGGGGATGTTTCCGTTGCAGAAGTACATTAGCCTTAAGACCCAAATTAGGGTTAGGGTTATGGAGGCTGGGCTTCCCAGGCAGGAACTACGTCCTCGATGAAGCCGAGCCTGGTGAAACAGACTGAGTGGGCCATCAGGATTGCTTGCCTACTGTCTTTTTGTATGCTGTATGGACGAGGGGATGTTTCAGTCGCACAGGAAAATTAGGATTAATACCCAAGTGAGGGCTGGGTTGGGGAGGCTGTGGTTCCCAGGCAGCAACCAGGGCCTCTGTGAATGCTAGCTTGGTGGAACAGATTGAGTTGGCAATCGGGATGGCTTGCCTACTGACTTTTTCTAAACCGTATGGACGGGGGGAGGTTTCACTTGCACAAGAAAATTAGGGTTAAGAAGACTCAAGTTAGGGTTAGGGTTGGTGAGACCGGGCTTCCCAGGCAGGAACCAGGGCCTCTGTGAATGCTAGCTTGGTGGAACAGATTGAGTTGGCAATCGGGATGGCTTGCCTACTGACTTTTTCTAAACCGTATGGACGGGGGGATGTTTCACTTGCACAAGAAAATTAGGGTTAAGACTGAAGTTAGGGTTAGGGTTGGGGAGACTGGGCTTCCCAGGCGGGATCCTGGGCTTCGGTGTAGCCTAGCTTGGTGAAACAGACTGAGTGGGCCATTGGGATAGCTTTCCTTCTGGCTTTCTGTGCACTGTAAGGACAGGGTATCGTTTCAGTTGCACAAGAAAATTTGTGTAAAAACTCAAGTTAGGGTTAGGGTTGGGGAGACTGCGGATCCCAAGCGTGATCCTGGGCTTCGGTGCAGGCCAGCTTGGTGAAAAAGACTGAGTGGGCCATCGGGATAGCTTGCCTACTTTCTTTTTGTACACCGTTTGGACGGGGGAATGTTTCAGTTGCACAAGAAAATTAGGGCCAAGACTCTAGTTAGGGTTAAGGTTAGGGAGGCTAGGCTTCCCTGCAGGGAACCAGACCCTCTGTGAAGCCTAGCTTGGTGAAACAGACTTGAGTGGGCCACCAGGATGGCTTCCCTACTCCGTTTTAGTACATCGTGTCCATGGGGGGATGTTTCCGTTGCAGAAGTACATTAGCCTTAAGACCCAAATTAGGGTTAGGGTTATGGAGGCAGGGCTTCCCAGGCAGGAACTACGGCCTCGATGAAGCCGAGCCTGGTGAAACAAACTGAGTGGGCCATCAGGATTGCTTGCCTACTGTCTTTTTGTACGCTGTATGGACGAGGGGATGTTTCAGTTGCACAGGAAAATTAGGATTAATACCCAAGGTAGGTCTGGGTTGGGGAGACTGTGCTTCCCAGGCAGGAACCAGGGCCTCTGTGAAGGCTAGCTTGGTGGAACAGATTGAGTTGGCAATCGGGATGGCTTGCCTACTGACTTTTTCTAAACCGTATGGACGGGGGGAGGTTTCACTTGCACAAGAAAATTAGGGTTAAGAAGACTCAAGTTAGGGTTAGGGTTGGTGAGACCGGGCTTCCCAGGCAGGAACCAGGGCCTCTGTGAAGGCTAGCTTGGTGGAACAGATTGAGTTGGCAATCGGGATGGCTTGCCTACTGACTTTTTCTAAACCGTATGGACGGGGGGATGTTTCACTTGCACAAGAAAATTAGGGTTAAGAAGACTGAAGTTAGGGTTAGGGTTGGTGAGACCGGGCTTCCCAGGCAGGAACCAGGGCCTCTGTGAAGGCTAGCTTTGTGGAACAGATTGAGTTGGCAATCGGGATGGCTTGCCTACTGACTTTTTCTAAACCGTATGGACGGGGGGATGTTTCACTTGCACAAGAAAAGTAGGGTTAAGACTCAAGTTAGTGTTAGGGTTGGGGAGACTGGGCTTCCCAGGCGGGATCCTGGGCTTCGGTGTAGCCTAGCTTGGTGAAACAGACTGAGTGGGCCATCGGGATAGCTTTCCTTCTGGCTTTCTGTGCACTGTAAGGACAGGGTATCTTTTCAGTTGCACAAGAAAATTTGTGTAAAAACTCAAGTTAGGGTTAGGGTTGGGGAGACTGCGGATCCCAAGCGTGATCCTGGGCTTCGGTGCAGGCCAGCTTGGTGAAAAAGACTGAGTGGGCCATCGGGATAGCTTGCCTACTTTCTTTTTGTACACCGTTTGGACGGGGGAATGTTTCAGTTGCACAAGAAAATTAGGGCCAAGACTCTAGTTAGGGTTAAGGTTGGGGAGGCTAGGCTTCCGTGCAGGGAACCAGACCCTCTGTGAAGCCTAGCTTGGTGAAAAAGTCTTGAGTGGGCCACCAGGATGGCTTCCCTACTCCGTTTTAGTACATCGTGTCCATGGGGGGATGTTTCCGTTGCAGAAGTACATTAGCCTTAAGACCCAAATTAGGGTTAGGGTTATGGAGGCTGGGCTTCCCAGGCAGGAACTACGGCCTCGATGAAGCCGAGCCTGGTGAAACAGACTGAGTGGGCCATCAGGATTGCTTGCCTACTGTCTTTTTGTATGCTGTATGGATGAGGGGATGTTTCAGTCGCACAGGAAAATTAGGATTAATACCCAAGTGAGGGCTGGGTTGGGGAGACTGTGGTTCCCAGGCAGCAACCAGGGCCTCTGTGAGTGCTAGCTTATTGGAACAGATTGAGTTGGCAATCGGGATGGCTTGCCTACTGACTTTTTCTAAACCGTATGGACGGGGGGATGTTTCACTTGCACAAGAAAATTAGGGTTAAGACTCAAGTTAGGGTTAGGGTTGGGGAGACTGGGCTTCCCAGGCGGGAATCTGGGTTTCGGTGTAGCCTAGCTTGGTGAAACAGACTGAGTGGGCCATCGGGATAGCTTTCCTTCTGGCTTTCTGTGCACTGTAAGGACAGGGTATCGTTTCAGTTGCACAAGAAAATTTGTGTAAAAACTCAAGTTAGGGTTAGGGTTGGGGAGACTGCGGATCCCAAGCGTGATCCTGGGCTTCGGTGCAGGCCAGCTTGGTGAAAAAGACTGAGTGGGCCATCGGGATAGCTTGCCTACTTTCTTTTTGTACACCGTTTGGACGGGGGAATGTTTCAGTTGCACAAGAAAATTAGGGCCAAGACTCTAGTTAGGGTTAAGGTTGTGGAGGCTAGGCTTCCCTGCAGGGAACCAGACCCTCTGTGAAGCCTAGCTTGGTGAAACAGACTTGAGTGGGCCACCAGGATGGCTTCCCTACTCCGTTTTAGTACATCGTGTCCATGGGGGGATGTTTCCGTTGCAGAAGTACATTAGCCTTAAGACCCAAATTAGGGTTAGGGTTATGGAGGCTGGGCTTCCCAGGCAGGAACTACGTCCTCGATGAAGCCGAGCCTGGTGAAACAGACTGAGTGGGCCATCAGGATTGCTTGCCTACTGTCTTTTTGTATGCTGTATGGACGAGGGGATGTTTCAGTCGCACAGGAAAATTAGGATTAATACCCAAGTGAGGGCTGGGTTGGGGAGGCTGTGGTTCCCAGGCAGCAACCAGGGCCTCTGTGAATGCTAGCTTGGTGGAACAGATTGAGTTGGCAATCGGGATGGCTTGCCTACTGACTTTTTCTAAACCGTATGGACGGGGGGAGGTTTCACTTGCACAAGAAAATTAGGGTTAAGAAGACTCAAGTTAGGGTTAGGGTTGGTGAGACCGGGCTTCCCAGGCAGGAACCAGGGCCTCTGTGAATGCTAGCTTGGTGGAACAGATTGAGTTGGCAATCGGGATGGCTTGCCTACTGACTTTTTCTAAACCGTATGGACGGGGGGAGGTTTCACTTGCACAAGAAAATTAGGGTTAAGAAGACTGAAGTTAGGGTTAGGGTTGGTGAGACCGGGCTTCCCAGGCAGGAACCAGGGCCTCTGTGAAGGATAGCTTGGTGGAACAGATGGAGTTGGCAATCGGGATGGCTTGCCTACTGACTTTTTCTAAACCGTATGGACGGGGGGATGTTTCACTTGCACAAGAAAATTAGGGTTAAGACTCAAGTTAGGGTTAGGGTTGGGGAGACTGGGCTTCCCAGGCGGGAATCTGGGTTTCGGTGTAGCCTAGCTTGGTGAAACAGACTGAGTGGGCCATCGGGATAGCTTTCCTTCTGGCTTTCTGTGCACTGTAAGGACAGGGTATCGTTTCAGTTGCACAAGAAAATTTGTGTAAAAACTCAAGTTAGGGTTAGGGTTGGGGAGACTGCGGATCCCAAGCGTGATCCTGGGCTTCGGTGCAGGCCAGCTTGGTGAAAAAGACTGAGTGGGCCATCGGGATAGCTTGCCTACTTTCTTTTTGTACACCGTTTGGACGGGGGAATGTTTCAGTTGCACAAGAAAATTAGGGCCAAGACTCTAGTTAGGGTTAAGGTTGTGGAGGCTAGGCTTCCCTGCAGGGAACCAGACCCTCTGTGAAGCCTAGCTTGGTGAAACAGACTTGAGTGGGCCACCAGGATGGCTTCCCTACTCCGTTTTAGTACATCGTGTCCATGGGGGGATGTTTCCGTTGCAGAAGTACATTAGCCTTAAGACCCAAATTAGGGTTAGGGTTATGGAGGCTGGGCTTCCCAGGCAGGAACTACGGCCTCGATGAAGCCGAGCCTGGTGAAACAAACTGAGTGGGCCATCAGGATTGCTTGCCTACTGTCTTTTGTACGCTGTATGGACGAGGGGATGTTTCAGTTGCACAGGAAAATTAGGATTAATACCCAAGGTAGGTCTGGGTTGGGGAGACTGTGCTTCCCAGGCAGGAACCAGGGCCTCTGTGAAGGCTAGCTTGGTGGAACAGATTGAGTTGGCAATCGGGATGGCTTGCCTACTGACTTTTTCTAAACCGTATGGACGGGGGGAGGTTTCACTTGCACAAGAAAATTAGGGTTAAGAAGACTGAAGTTAGGGTTAGGGTTGGTGAGACCGGGCTTCCCAGGCAGGAACCAGGGCCTCTGTGAAGGCTAGCTTGGTGGAACAGATTGAGTTGGCAATCGGGATGGCTTGCCTACTGACTTTTTCTAAACCGTATGGACGGGGGGAGGTTTCACTTGCACAAGAAAATTAGGGTTAAGAAGACTGAAGTTAGGGTTAGGGTTGGTGAGACCGGGCTTCCCAGGCAGGAACCAGGGCCTCTTTGAAGGCTAGCTTGGTGGAACAGATTGAGTTGGCAATCGGGATGGCTTGCCTACTGACTTTTTCTAAACCGTATGGACGGGGGGATGTTTCACTTGCACAAGAAAAGTAGGGTTAAGACTCAAGTTAGTGTTAGGGTTGGGGAGACTGGGCTTCCCAGGCGGGATCCTGGGCTTCGGTGTAGCCTAGCTTGGTGAAACAGACTGAGTGGGCCATCGGGATAGCTTTCCTTCTGGCTTTCTGTGCACTGTAAGGACAGGGTATCGTTTCAGTTGCACAAGAAAATTTGTGTAAAAACTCAAGTTAGGGTTAGGGTTGGGGAGACTGCGGATCCCAAGCGTGATCCTGGGCTTCGGTGCAGCCCAGCTTGGTGAAAAAGACTGAGTGGGCCATCGGGATAGCTTGCCTACTTTCTTTTTGTACACCGTTTGGACGGGGGAATGTTTCAGTTGCACAAGAAAATTAGGGCCAAGACTCTAGTTAGGGTTAAGGTTGGGGAGGCTAGGCTTCCGTGCAGGGAACCAGACCCTCTGTGAAGCCTAGCTTGGTGAAAAAGACTTGAGTGGGCCACCAGGATGGCTTCCCTACTCCGTTTTAGTACATCGTGTCCATGGGGGGATGTTTCCGTTGCAGAAGTACATTAGCCTTAAGACCCAAATTAGGGTTAGGGTTATGGAGGCTGGGCTTCCCAGGCAGGAACTACGGCCTCGATGAAGCCGAGCCTGGTGAAACAGACTGAGTGGGCCATCAGGATTGCTTGCCTACTGTCTTTTTGTATGCTGTATGGACGAGGGGATGTTTCAGTCGCCCGGGAAAATTAGGATTAATACCCAAGTGAGGGCTGGGTTGGGGAGACTGTGGTTCCCAGGCAGCAACCAGGGCCTCTGTGAATGCTAGCTTATTGGAACAGATTGAGTTGGCAATCGGGATGGCTTGCCTACTGACTTTTTCTAAACCGTATGGATGGGGGGATGTTTCACTTGCACAAGAAAATTAGGGTTAAGACTCAAGTTAGGGTTAGGGTTGGGGAGACTGGGCTCCCCAGGCGGGATCCTGGGCTTCGGTGTAGCCTAGCTTGGTGAAACAGACTGAGTGGGCCATCGGGATAGCTTTCCTACTGGCTTTCTGTGCACTGTAAGGACGGGGTATCGTTTCAGTTGCACAAGAAAATTTGTGTAAAAACTCAAGTTAGGGTTAGGGTTGGGGAGACTGCGGATCCCAAGCGTGATCCTGGGCTTCGGTGCAGCCTAGCTTGGTGAAAAAGACTGAGTGGGCCATCGGGATAGCTTGCCTACTTTCTTTTTGTACACCGTTTGGACGGGGGAATGTTTCAGTTGCACAAGAAAATTAGGGCCAAGACTCTAGTTAGGGGTAAGGTTGGGGAGGTTAGGCTTCCCTGGAGGGAACCAGACACTCTGTGAAGCCTAGCTTGGTGAAACAGACTTGAGTGGGACACCAGGATGGCTTTCCTACTCCGTTTTAGTACACCGTATCCATGGGGGGATGTTTCCATTGCAGAAGAACATTAGCATTAAAACACAAATTAGGGTTATGGTTATGGAGGCAGGGCTTCCCAGGCAGGAACTACGGCCTCGATGAAGCCGAGCCTGGTGAAACAACCTGAGTGGGCCATCAGGATTGCTTGCCTACTGTCTTTTTGTACGCTGTATGGACGAGGGGATGTTTCAGTTGCACAGGAAAATTAGGATTAATACCCAAGTGAGGGCTGGGTTGGGGAGACTGTGCTTCCCAGGCAGGAACCAGGGCCTCTGTGAAGGCTAGCTTGGTGGAACAGATTGAGTTGGCAATCGGGATGGCTTGCCTACTGACTTTTTCTAAACCGTATGGACGGGGGGAGGTTTCACTTGCACAAGAAAATTAGGGTTAAGAAGACTCAAGTTAGGGTTAGGGTTGGTGAGACCGGGCTTCCCAGGCAGGAACCAGGGCCTCTGTGAATGCTAGCTTGGTGGAACAGATTGAGTTGGCAATCGGGATGGCTTGCCTACTGACTTTTTCTAAACCGTATGGACGGGGGGATGTTTCACTTGCACAAGAAAATTAGGGTTAAGACTCAAGTTAGGGTTAGGGTTGGGGAGACTGGGCTTCCCAGGCGGGATCCTGGGCTTCGGTGTAGCCTAGCTTGGTGAAACAGACTGAGTGGGCCATCGGGATAGCTTTCCTTCTGGCTTTCTGTGCACTGTAAGGACAGGGTATCGTTTCAGTTGCACAAGAAAATTTGTGTAAAAACTCAAGTTAGGGTTAGGGTTGGGGAGACTGCGGATCCCAAGCGTGATCCTGGGCTTCGGTGCAGCCCAGCTTGGTGAAAAAGACTGAGTGGGCCATCGGGATAGCTTGCCTACTTTCTTTTTGTACACCGTTTGGACGGGGGAATGTTTCAGTTGCACAAGAAAATTAGGGCCAAGACTCTAGTTAGGGTTAAGGTTGGGGAGGCTAGGCTTCCCTGCAGGGAACCAGACCCTCTGTGAAGCCTAGCTTGGTGAAACAGACTTGAGTGGGCCACCAGGATGGCTTCCCTACTCCGTTTTAGTACATCGTGTCCATGGGGGGATGTTTCCGTTGCAGAAGTACATTAGCCTTAAGACCCAAATTAGGGTTAGGGTTATGGAGGCTGGGCTTCCCAGGCAGGAACTACGGCCTCGATGAAGCCGAGCCTGGTGAAACAAACTGAGTGGGCCATCAGGATTGCTTGCCTACTGTCTTTTGTACGCTGTATGGACGAGGGGATGTTTCAGTTGCACAGGAAAATTAGGATTAATACCCAAGGTAGGTCTGGGTTGGGGAGACTGTGCTTCCCAGGCAGGAACCAGGGCCTCTGTGAAGGCTAGCTTGGTGGAACAGATTGAGTTGGCAATCGGGATGGCTTGCCTACTGACTTTTTCTAAACCGTATGGACGGGGGGAGGTTTCACTTGCACAAGAAAATTAGGGTTAAGAAGACTGAAGTTAGGGTTAGGGTTGGTGAGACCGGGCTTCCCAGGCAGGAACCAGGGCCTCTGTGAAGGCTAGCTTGGTGGAACAGATTGAGTTGGCAATCGGGATGGCTTGCCTACTGACTTTTTCTAAACCGTATGGACGGGGGGATGTTTCACTTGCACAAGAAAATTAGGGTTAAGAAGACTGAAGTTAGGGTTAGGGTTGGTGAGACCGGGCTTCCCAGGCAGGAACCAGGGCCTCTGTGAAGGCTAGCTTGGTGGAACAGATTGAGTTGGCAATCGGGATGGCTTGCCTACTGACTTTTTCTAAACCGTATGGACGGGGGGATGTTTCACTTGCACAAGAAAAGTAGGGTTAAGACTCAAGTTAGTGTTAGGGTTGGGGAGACTGGGCTTCCCAGGCGGGATCCTGGGCTTCGGTGTAGCCTAGCTTGGTGAAACAGACTGAGTGGGCCATCGGGATAGCTTTCCTTCTGGCTTTCTGTGCACTGTAAGGACAGGGTATCGTTTCAGTTGCACAAGAAAATTTGTGTAAAAACTCAAGTTAGGGTTAGGGTTGGGGAGACTGCGGATCCCAAGCGTGATCCTGGGCTTCGGTGCAGCCCAGCTTGGTGAAAAAGACTGAGTGGGCCATCGGGATAGCTTGCCTACTTTCTTTTTGTACACCGTTTGGACGGGGGAATGTTTCAGTTGCACAAGAAAATTAGGGCCAAGACTCTAGTTAGGGTTAAGGTTGGGGAGGCTAGGCTTCCGTGCAGGGAACCAGACCCTCTGTGAAGCCTAGCTTGGTGAAAAAGACTTGAGTGGGCCACCAGGATGGCTTCCCTACTCCGTTTTAGTACATCGTGTCCATGGGGGGATGTTTCCGTTGCAGAAGTACATTAGCCTTAAGACCCAAATTAGGGTTAGGGTTATGGAGGCTGGGCTTCCCAGGCAGGAACTACGGCCTCGATGAAGCCGAGCCTGGTGATACAGACTGAGTGGGCCATCAGGATTGCTTGCCTACTGTCTTTTTGTATGCTGTATGGACGAGGGGATGTTTCAGTCGCCCGGGAAAATTAGGATTAATACCCAAGTGAGGGCTGGGTTGGGGAGACTGTGGTTCCCAGGCAGCAACCAGGGCCTCTGTGAATGCTAGCTTATTGGAACAGATTGAGTTGGCAATTGGGATGGCTTGCCTACTGACTTTTTCTAAACCGTATGGACGGGGGGATGTTTCACTTGCACAAGAAAATTAGGGTTAAGACTCAAGTTAGGGTTAGGGTTGGGGAGACTGGGCTCCCCAGACGGGATCCTGGGCTTCGGTGTAGCCTAGCTTGGTGAAACAGACTGAGTGGGCCATCGGGATAGCTTTCCTACTGGCTTTCTGTGCACTGTAAGGACGGGGTATCGTTTCAGTTGCACAAGAAAATTTGTGTAAAAACTCAAGTTAGGGTTAGGGTTGGGGAGACTGCGGATCCCAAGCGTGATCCTGGGCTTCGGTGCAGCCTAGCTTGGTGAAAAAGACTGAGTGGGCCATCGGGATAGCTTGCCTACTTTCTTTTTGTACACCGTTTGGACGGGGGAATGTTTCAGTTGCACAAGAAAATTAGGGCCAAGACTCTAGTTAGGGGTAAGGTTGGGGAGGTTAGGCTTCCCTGGAGGGAACCAGACACTCTGTGAAGCCTAGCTTGGTGAAACAGACTTGAGTGGGACACCAGGATGGCTTTCCTACTCCGTTTTAGTACACCGTATGCATGGGGGGATGTTTCCATTGCAGAAGAACATTAGCATTAAAACACAAATTAGGGTTATGGTTATGGAGGCAGGGCTTCCCAGGCAGGAACTACGGCCTCGATGAAGCCGAGCCTGGTGAAACAACCTGAGTGGGCCATCAGGATTGCTTGCCTACTGTCTTTTTGTACGCTGTATGGACGAGGGGATGTTTCAGTTGCACAGGAAAATTAGGATTAATACCCAAGTGAGGGCTGGGTTGGGGAGACTGTGCTTCCCAGGCAGGAACCAGGGCCTCTGTGAAGGCTAGCTTGGTGGAACAGATTGAGTTGGCAATCGGGATGGCTTGCCTACTGACTTTTTCTAAACCGTATGGACGGGGGGAGGTTTCACTTGCACAAGAAAATTAGGGTTAAGAAGACTGAAGTTAGGGTTAGGGTTGGTGAGACCGGGCTTCCCAGGCAGGAACCAGGGCCTCTGTGAAGGATAGCTTGGTGGAACAGATGGAGTTGGCAATCGGGATGGCTTGCCTACTGACTTTTTCTAAACCGTATGGACGGGGGGATGTTTCACTTGCACAAGAAAATTAGGGTTAAGACTCAAGTTAGGGTTAGGGTTGGGGAGACTGGGCTTCCCAGGCGGGAATCTGGGTTTCGGTGTAGCCTAGCTTGGTGAAACAGACTGAGTGGGCCATCGGGATAGCTTTCCTTCTGGCTTTCTGTGCACTGTAAGGACAGGGTATCGTTTCAGTTGCACAAGAAAATTTGTGTAAAAACTCAAGTTAGGGTTAGGGTTGGGGAGACTGCGGATCCCAAGCGTGATCCTGGGCTTCGGTGCAGGCCAGCTTGGTGAAAAAGACTGAGTGGGCCATCGGGATAGCTTGCCTACTTTCTTTTTGTACACCGTTTGGACGGGGGAATGTTTCAGTTGCACAAGAAAATTAGGGCCAAGACTCTAGTTAGGGTTAAGGTTGTGGAGGCTAGGCTTCCCTGCAGGGAACCAGACCCTCTGTGAAGCCTAGCTTGGTGAAACAGACTTGAGTGGGCCACCAGGATGGCTTCCCTACTCCGTTTTAGTACATCGTGTCCATGGGGGGATGTTTCCGTTGCAGAAGTACATTAGCCTTAAGACCCAAATTAGGGTTAGGGTTATGGAGGCTGGGCTTCCCAGGCAGGAACTACGTCCTCGATGAAGCCGAGCCTGGTGAAACAGACTGAGTGGGCCATCAGGATTGCTTGCCTACTGTCTTTTTGTATGCTGTATGGACGAGGGGATGTTTCAGTCGCACAGGAAAATTAGGATTAATACCCAAGTGAGGGCTGGGTTGGGGAGGCTGTGGTTCCCAGGCAGCAACCAGGGCCTCTGTGAATGCTAGCTTGGTGGAACAGATTGAGTTGGCAATCGGGATGGCTTGCCTACTGACTTTTTCTAAACCGTATGGACGGGGGGAGGTTTCACTTGCACAAGAAAATTAGGGTTAAGAAGACTCAAGTTAGGGTTAGGGTTGGTGAGACCGGGCTTCCCAGGCAGGAACCAGGGCCTCTGTGAATGCTAGCTTGGTGGAACAGATTGAGTTGGCAATCGGGATGGCTTGCCTACTGACTTTTTCTAAACCGTATGGACGGGGGGATGTTTCACTTGCACAAGAAAATTAGGGTTAAGACTGAAGTTAGGGTTAGGGTTGGGGAGACTGGGCTTCCCAGGCGGGATCCTGGGCTTCGGTGTAGCCTAGCTTGGTGAAACAGACTGAGTGGGCCATTGGGATAGCTTTCCTTCTGGCTTTCTGTGCACTGTAAGGACAGGGTATCGTTTCAGTTGCACAAGAAAATTTGTGTAAAAACTCAAGTTAGGGTTAGGGTTGGGGAGACTGCGGATCCCAAGCGTGATCCTGGGCTTCGGTGCAGGCCAGCTTGGTGAAAAAGACTGAGTGGGCCATCGGGATAGCTTGCCTACTTTCTTTTTGTACACCGTTTGGACGGGGGAATGTTTCAGTTGCACAAGAAAATTAGGGCCAAGACTCTAGTTAGGGTTAAGGTTAGGGAGGCTAGGCTTCCCTGCAGGGAACCAGACCCTCTGTGAAGCCTAGCTTGGTGAAACAGACTTGAGTGGGCCACCAGGATGGCTTCCCTACTCCGTTTTAGTACATCGTGTCCATGGGGGGATGTTTCCGTTGCAGAAGTACATTAGCCTTAAGACCCAAATTAGGGTTAGGGTTATGGAGGCTGGGCTTCCCAGGCAGGAACTACGGCCTCGATGAAGCCGAGCCTGGTGAAACAAACTGAGTGGGCCATCAGGATTGCTTGCCTACTGTCTTTTTGTACGCTGTATGGACGAGGGGATGTTTCAGTTGCACAGGAAAATTAGGATTAATACCCAAGGTAGGTCTGGGTTGGGGAGACTGTGCTTCCCAGGCAGGAACCAGGGCCTCTGTGAAGGCTAGCTTGGTGGAACAGATTGAGTTGGCAATCGGGATGGCTTGCCTACTGACTTTTTCTAAACCGTATGGACGGGGGGAGGTTTCACTTGCACAAGAAAATTAGGGTTAAGAAGACTCAAGTTAGGGTTAGGGTTGGTGAGACCGGGCTTCCCAGGCAGGAACCAGGGCCTCTGTGAAGGCTAGCTTGGTGGAACAGATTGAGTTGGCAATCGGGATGGCTTGCCTACTGACTTTTTCTAAACCGTATGGACGGGGGGATGTTTCACTTGCACAAGAAAATTAGGGTTAAGAAGACTGAAGTTAGGGTTAGGGTTGGTGAGACCGGGCTTCCCAGGCAGGAACCAGGGCCTCTGTGAAGGCTAGCTTGGTGGAACAGATTGAGTTGGCAATCGGGATGGCTTGCCTACTGACTTTTTCTAAACCGTATGGACGGGGGGATGTTTCACTTGCACAAGAAAAGTAGGGTTAAGACTCAAGTTAGTGTTAGGGTTGGGGAGACTGGGCTTCCCAGGCGGGATCCTGGGCTTCGGTGTAGCCTAGCTTGGTGAAACAGACTGAGTGGGCCATCGGGATAGCTTTCCTTCTGGCTTTCTGTGCACTGTAAGGACAGGGTATCGTTTCAGTTGCACAAGAAAATTTGTGTAAAAACTCAAGTTAGGGTTAGGGTTGGGGAGACTGCGGATCCCAAGCGTGATCCTGGGCTTCGGTGCAGCCCAGCTTGGTGAAAAAGACTGAGTGGGCCATCGGGATAGCTTGCCTACTTTCTTTTTGTACACCGTTTGGACGGGGGAATGTTTCAGTTGCACAAGAAAATTAGGGCCAAGACTCTAGTTAGGGTTAAGGTTGGGGAGGCTAGGCTTCCGTGCAGGGAACCAGACCCTCTGTGAAGCCTAGCTTGGTGAAAAAGACTTGAGTGGGCCACCAGGATGGCTTCCCTACTCCGTTTTAGTACATCGTGTCCATGGGGGGATGTTTCCGTTGCAGAAGTACATTAGCCTTAAGACCCAAATTAGGGTTAGGGTTATGGAGGCTGGGCTTCCCAGGCAGGAACTACGGCCTCGATGAAGCCGAGCCTGGTGAAACAGACTGAGTGGGCCATCAGGATTGCTTGCCTACTGTCTTTTTGTATGCTGTATGGACGAGGGGATGTTTCAGTCGCCCGGGAAAATTAGGATTAATACCCAAGTGAGGGCTGGGTTGGGGAGACTGTGGTTCCCAGGCAGCAACCAGGGCCTCTGTGAATGCTAGCTTATTGGAACAGATTGAGTTGGCAATCGGGATGGCTTGCCTACTGACTTTTTCTAAACCGTATGGATGGGGGGATGTTTCACTTGCACAAGAAAATTAGGGTTAAGACTCAAGTTAGGGTTAGGGTTGGGGAGACTGGGCTCCCCAGGCGGGATCCTGGGCTTCGGTGTAGCCTAGCTTGGTGAAACAGACTGAGTGGGCCATCGGGATAGCTTTCCTACTGGCTTTCTGTGCACTGTAAGGACGGGGTATCGTTTCAGTTGCACAAGAAAATTTGTGTAAAAACTCAAGTTAGGGTTAGGGTTGGGGAGACTGCGGATCCCAAGCGTGATCCTGGGCTTCGGTGCAGCCTAGCTTGGTGAAAAAGACTGAGTGGGCCATCGGGATAGCTTGCCTACTTTCTTTTTGTACACCGTTTGGACGGGGGAATGTTTCAGTTGCACAAGAAAATTAGGGCCAAGACTCTAGTTAGGGGTAAGGTTGGGGAGGTTAGGCTTCCCTGGAGGGAACCAGACACTCTGTGAAGCCTAGCTTGGTGAAACAGACTTGAGTGGGACACCAGGATGGCTTTCCTACTCCGTTTTAGTACACCGTATCCATGGGGGGATGTTTCCATTGCAGAAGAACATTAGCATTAAAACACAAATTAGGGTTATGGTTATGGAGGCAGGGCTTCCCAGGCAGGAACTACGGCCTCGATGAAGCCGAGCCTGGTGAAACAACCTGAGTGGGCCATCAGGATTGCTTGCCTACTGTCTTTTTGTACGCTGTATGGACGAGGGGATGTTTCAGTTGCACAGGAAAATTAGGATTAATACCCAAGTGAGGGCTGGGTTGGGGAGACTGTGCTTCCCAGGCAGGAACCAGGGCCTCTGTGAAGGCTAGCTTGGTGGAACAGATTGAGTTGGCAATCGGGATGGCTTGCCTACTGACTTTTTCTAAACCGTATGGACGGGGGGAGGTTTCACTTGCACAAGAAAATTAGGGTTAAGAAGACTCAAGTTAGGGTTAGGGTTGGTGAGACCGGGCTTCCCAGGCAGGAACCAGGGCCTCTGTGAATGCTAGCTTGGTGGAACAGATTGAGTTGGCAATCGGGATGGCTTGCCTACTGACTTTTTCTAAACCGTATGGACGGGGGGATGTTTCACTTGCACAAGAAAATTAGGGTTAAGACTCAAGTTAGGGTTAGGGTTGGGGAGACTGGGCTTCCCAGGCGGGATCCTGGGCTTCGGTGTAGCCTAGCTTGGTGAAACAGACTGAGTGGGCCATCGGGATAGCTTTCCTTCTGGCTTTCTGTGCACTGTAAGGACAGGGTATCGTTTCAGTTGCACAAGAAAATTTGTGTAAAAACTCAAGTTAGGGTTAGGGTTGGGGAGACTGCGGATCCCAAGCGTGATCCTGGGCTTCGGTGCAGCCCAGCTTGGTGAAAAAGACTGAGTGGGCCATCGGGATAGCTTGCCTACTTTCTTTTTGTACACCGTTTGGACGGGGGAATGTTTCAGTTGCACAAGAAAATTAGGGCCAAGACTCTAGTTAGGGTTAAGGTTGGGGAGGCTAGGCTTCCCTGCAGGGAACCAGACCCTCTGTGAAGCCTAGCTTGGTGAAACAGACTTGAGTGGGCCACCAGGATGGCTTCCCTACTCCGTTTTAGTACATCGTGTCCATGGGGGGATGTTTCCGTTGCAGAAGTACATTAGCCTTAAGACCCAAATTAGGGTTAGGGTTATGGAGGCTGGGCTTCCCAGGCAGGAACTACGGCCTCGATGAAGCCGAGCCTGGTGAAACAAACTGAGTGGGCCATCAGGATTGCTTGCCTACTGTCTTTTGTACGCTGTATGGACGAGGGGATGTTTCAGTTGCACAGGAAAATTAGGATTAATACCCAAGGTAGGTCTGGGTTGGGGAGACTGTGCTTCCCAGGCAGGAACCAGGGCCTCTGTGAAGGCTAGCTTGGTGGAACAGATTGAGTTGGCAATCGGGATGGCTTGCCTACTGACTTTTTCTAAACCGTATGGACGGGGGGAGGTTTCACTTGCACAAGAAAATTAGGGTTAAGAAGACTGAAGTTAGGGTTAGGGTTGGTGAGACCGGGCTTCCCAGGCAGGAACCAGGGCCTCTGTGAAGGCTAGCTTGGTGGAACAGATTGAGTTGGCAATCGGGATGGCTTGCCTACTGACTTTTTCTAAACCGTATGGACGGGGGGATGTTTCACTTGCACAAGAAAATTAGGGTTAAGAAGACTGAAGTTAGGGTTAGGGTTGGTGAGACCGGGCTTCCCAGGCAGGAACCAGGGCCTCTGTGAAGGCTAGCTTGGTGGAACAGATTGAGTTGGCAATCGGGATGGCTTGCCTACTGACTTTTTCTAAACCGTATGGACGGGGGGATGTTTCACTTGCACAAGAAAAGTAGGGTTAAGACTCAAGTTAGTGTTAGGGTTGGGGAGACTGGGCTTCCCAGGCGGGATCCTGGGCTTCGGTGTAGCCTAGCTTGGTGAAACAGACTGAGTGGGCCATCGGGATAGCTTTCCTTCTGGCTTTCTGTGCACTGTAAGGACAGGGTATCGTTTCAGTTGCACAAGAAAATTTGTGTAAAAACTCAAGTTAGGGTTAGGGTTGGGGAGACTGCGGATCCCAAGCGTGATCCTGGGCTTCGGTGCAGCCCAGCTTGGTGAAAAAGACTGAGTGGGCCATCGGGATAGCTTGCCTACTTTCTTTTTGTACACCGTTTGGACGGGGGAATGTTTCAGTTGCACAAGAAAATTAGGGCCAAGACTCTAGTTAGGGTTAAGGTTGGGGAGGCTAGGCTTCCGTGCAGGGAACCAGACCCTCTGTGAAGCCTAGCTTGGTGAAAAAGACTTGAGTGGGCCACCAGGATGGCTTCCCTACTCCGTTTTAGTACATCGTGTCCATGGGGGGATGTTTCCGTTGCAGAAGTACATTAGCCTTAAGACCCAAATTAGGGTTAGGGTTATGGAGGCTGGGCTTCCCAGGCAGGAACTACGGCCTCGATGAAGCCGAGCCTGGTGATACAGACTGAGTGGGCCATCAGGATTGCTTGCCTACTGTCTTTTTGTATGCTGTATGGACGAGGGGATGTTTCAGTCGCCCGGGAAAATTAGGATTAATACCCAAGTGAGGGCTGGGTTGGGGAGACTGTGGTTCCCAGGCAGCAACCAGGGCCTCTGTGAATGCTAGCTTATTGGAACAGATTGAGTTGGCAATTGGGATGGCTTGCCTACTGACTTTTTCTAAACCGTATGGACGGGGGGATGTTTCACTTGCACAAGAAAATTAGGGTTAAGACTCAAGTTAGGGTTAGGGTTGGGGAGACTGGGCTCCCCAGACGGGATCCTGGGCTTCGGTGTAGCCTAGCTTGGTGAAACAGACTGAGTGGGCCATCGGGATAGCTTTCCTACTGGCTTTCTGTGCACTGTAAGGACGGGGTATCGTTTCAGTTGCACAAGAAAATTTGTGTAAAAACTCAAGTTAGGGTTAGGGTTGGGGAGACTGCGGATCCCAAGCGTGATCCTGGGCTTCGGTGCAGCCTAGCTTGGTGAAAAAGACTGAGTGGGCCATCGGGATAGCTTGCCTACTTTCTTTTTGTACACCGTTTGGACGGGGGAATGTTTCAGTTGCACAAGAAAATTAGGGCCAAGACTCTAGTTAGGGGTAAGGTTGGGGAGGTTAGGCTTCCCTGGAGGGAACCAGACACTCTGTGAAGCCTAGCTTGGTGAAACAGACTTGAGTGGGACACCAGGATGGCTTTCCTACTCCGTTTTAGTACACCGTATGCATGGGGGGATGTTTCCATTGCAGAAGAACATTAGCATTAAAACACAAATTAGGGTTATGGTTATGGAGGCAGGGCTTCCCAGGCAGGAACTACGGCCTCGATGAAGCCGAGCCTGGTGAAACAACCTGAGTGGGCCATCAGGATTGCTTGCCTACTGTCTTTTTGTACGCTGTATGGACGAGGGGATGTTTCAGTTGCACAGGAAAATTAGGATTAATACCCAAGTGAGGGCTGGGTTGGGGAGACTGTGCTTCCCAGGCAGGAACCAGGGCCTCTGTGAAGGCTAGCTTGGTGGAACAGATTGAGTTGGCAATCGGGATGGCTTGCCTACTGACTTTTTCTAAACCGTATGGACGGGGGGAGGTTTCACTTGCACAAGAAAATTAGGGTTAAGAAGACTGAAGTTAGGGTTAGGGTTGGTGAGACCGGGCTTCCCAGGCAGGAACCAGGGCCTCTGTGAAGGATAGCTTGGTGGAACAGATGGAGTTGGCAATCGGGATGGCTTGCCTACTGACTTTTTCTAAACCGTATGGACGGGGGGATGTTTCACTTGCACAAGAAAATTAGGGTTAAGACTCAAGTTAGGGTTAGGGTTGGGGAGACTGGGCTTCCCAGGCGGGAATCTGGGTTTCGGTGTAGCCTAGCTTGGTGAAACAGACTGAGTGGGCCATCGGGATAGCTTTCCTTCTGGCTTTCTGTGCACTGTAAGGACAGGGTATCGTTTCAGTTGCACAAGAAAATTTGTGTAAAAACTCAAGTTAGGGTTAGGGTTGGGGAGACTGCGGATCCCAAGCGTGATCCTGGGCTTCGGTGCAGGCCAGCTTGGTGAAAAAGACTGAGTGGGCCATCGGGATAGCTTGCCTACTTTCTTTTTGTACACCGTTTGGACGGGGGAATGTTTCAGTTGCACAAGAAAATTAGGGCCAAGACTCTAGTTAGGGTTAAGGTTGTGGAGGCTAGGCTTCCCTGCAGGGAACCAGACCCTCTGTGAAGCCTAGCTTGGTGAAACAGACTTGAGTGGGCCACCAGGATGGCTTCCCTACTCCGTTTTAGTACATCGTGTCCATGGGGGGATGTTTCCGTTGCAGAAGTACATTAGCCTTAAGACCCAAATTAGGGTTAGGGTTATGGAGGCTGGGCTTCCCAGGCAGGAACTACGTCCTCGATGAAGCCGAGCCTGGTGAAACAGACTGAGTGGGCCATCAGGATTGCTTGCCTACTGTCTTTTTGTATGCTGTATGGACGAGGGGATGTTTCAGTCGCACAGGAAAATTAGGATTAATACCCAAGTGAGGGCTGGGTTGGGGAGGCTGTGGTTCCCAGGCAGCAACCAGGGCCTCTGTGAATGCTAGCTTGGTGGAACAGATTGAGTTGGCAATCGGGATGGCTTGCCTACTGACTTTTTCTAAACCGTATGGACGGGGGGAGGTTTCACTTGCACAAGAAAATTAGGGTTAAGAAGACTCAAGTTAGGGTTAGGGTTGGTGAGACCGGGCTTCCCAGGCAGGAACCAGGGCCTCTGTGAATGCTAGCTTGGTGGAACAGATTGAGTTGGCAATCGGGATGGCTTGCCTACTGACTTTTTCTAAACCGTATGGACGGGGGGATGTTTCACTTGCACAAGAAAATTAGGGTTAAGACTGAAGTTAGGGTTAGGGTTGGGGAGACTGGGCTTCCCAGGCGGGATCCTGGGCTTCGGTGTAGCCTAGCTTGGTGAAACAGACTGAGTGGGCCATTGGGATAGCTTTCCTTCTGGCTTTCTGTGCACTGTAAGGACAGGGTATCGTTTCAGTTGCACAAGAAAATTTGTGTAAAAACTCAAGTTAGGGTTAGGGTTGGGGAGACTGCGGATCCCAAGCGTGATCCTGGGCTTCGGTGCAGGCCAGCTTGGTGAAAAAGACTGAGTGGGCCATCGGGATAGCTTGCCTACTTTCTTTTTGTACACCGTTTGGACGGGGGAATGTTTCAGTTGCACAAGAAAATTAGGGCCAAGACTCTAGTTAGGGTTAAGGTTAGGGAGGCTAGGCTTCCCTGCAGGGAACCAGACCCTCTGTGAAGCCTAGCTTGGTGAAACAGACTTGAGTGGGCCACCAGGATGGCTTCCCTACTCCGTTTTAGTACATCGTGTCCATGGGGGGATGTTTCCGTTGCAGAAGTACATTAGCCTTAAGACCCAAATTAGGGTTAGGGTTATGGAGGCTGGGCTTCCCAGGCAGGAACTACGGCCTCGATGAAGCCGAGCCTGGTGAAACAAACTGAGTGGGCCATCAGGATTGCTTGCCTACTGTCTTTTTGTACGCTGTATGGACGAGGGGATGTTTCAGTTGCACAGGAAAATTAGGATTAATACCCAAGGTAGGTCTGGGTTGGGGAGACTGTGCTTCCCAGGCAGGAACCAGGGCCTCTGTGAAGGCTAGCTTGGTGGAACAGATTGAGTTGGCAATCGGGATGGCTTGCCTACTGACTTTTTCTAAACCGTATGGACGGGGGGAGGTTTCACTTGCACAAGAAAATTAGGGTTAAGAAGACTCAAGTTAGGGTTAGGGTTGGTGAGACCGGGCTTCCCAGGCAGGAACCAGGGCCTCTGTGAAGGCTAGCTTGGTGGAACAGATTGAGTTGGCAATCGGGATGGCTTGCCTACTGACTTTTTCTAAACCGTATGGACGGGGGGATGTTTCACTTGCACAAGAAAATTAGGGTTAAGAAGACTGAAGTTAGGGTTAGGGTTGGTGAGACCGGGCTTCCCAGGCAGGAACCAGGGCCTCTGTGAAGGCTAGCTTTGTGGAACAGATTGAGTTGGCAATCGGGATGGCTTGCCTACTGACTTTTTCTAAACCGTATGGACGGGGGGATGTTTCACTTGCACAAGAAAAGTAGGGTTAAGACTCAAGTTAGTGTTAGGGTTGGGGAGACTGGGCTTCCCAGGCGGGATCCTGGGCTTCGGTGTAGCCTAGCTTGGTGAAACAGACTGAGTGGGCCATCGGGATAGCTTTCCTTCTGGCTTTCTGTGCACTGTAAGGACAGGGTATCTTTTCAGTTGCACAAGAAAATTTGTGTAAAAACTCAAGTTAGGGTTAGGGTTGGGGAGACTGCGGATCCCAAGCGTGATCCTGGGCTTCGGTGCAGGCCAGCTTGGTGAAAAAGACTGAGTGGGCCATCGGGATAGCTTGCCTACTTTCTTTTTGTACACCGTTTGGACGGGGGAATGTTTCAGTTGCACAAGAAAATTAGGGCCAAGACTCTAGTTAGGGTTAAGGTTGGGGAGGCTAGGCTTCCGTGCAGGGAACCAGACCCTCTGTGAAGCCTAGCTTGGTGAAAAAGTCTTGAGTGGGCCACCAGGATGGCTTCCCTACTCCGTTTTAGTACATCGTGTCCATGGGGGGATGTTTCCGTTGCAGAAGTACATTAGCCTTAAGACCCAAATTAGGGTTAGGGTTATGGAGGCTGGGCTTCCCAGGCAGGAACTACGGCCTCGATGAAGCCGAGCCTGGTGAAACAGACTGAGTGGGCCATCAGGATTGCTTGCCTACTGTCTTTTTGTATGCTGTATGGATGAGGGGATGTTTCAGTCGCACAGGAAAATTAGGATTAATACCCAAGTGAGGGCTGGGTTGGGGAGACTGTGGTTCCCAGGCAGCAACCAGGGCCTCTGTGAGTGCTAGCTTATTGGAACAGATTGAGTTGGCAATCGGGATGGCTTGCCTACTGACTTTTTCTAAACCGTATGGACGGGGGGATGTTTCACTTGCACAAGAAAATTAGGGTTAAGACTCAAGTTAGGGTTAGGGTTGGGGAGACTGGGCTTCCCAGGCGGGATCCTGGGCTTCGGTGTAGCCTAGCTTGGTGAAACAGACTGAGTGGGCCATCGGGATAGCTTTCCTACTGGCTTTCTGTGCACTGTAAGGACGGGGTATCGTTTCAGTTGCACAAGAAAATTTGTGTAAAAACTCAAGTTAGGGTTAGGGTTGGGGAGACTGCGGATCCCAAGCGTGATCCTGGGCTTCGGTGCAGCCTAGCTTGGTGAAAAAGACTGAGTGGGCCATCGGGATAGCTTGCCTACTTTCTTTTTGTACACCGTTTGGACGGGGGAATGTTTCAGTTGCACAAGAAAATTAGGGCCAAGACTCTAGTTAGGGGTAAGGTTGGGGAGGTTAGGCTTCCCTGGAGGGAACCAGACACTCTGTGAAGCCTAGCTTGGTGAAACAGACTTGAGTGGGACACCAGGATGGCTTTCCTACTCCGTTTTAGTACACCGTATCCATGGGGGGATGTTTCCATTGCAGAAGAACATTAGCATTAAAACACAAATTAGGGTTATGGTTATGGAGGCAGGGCTTCCCAGGCAGGAACTACGGCCTCGATGAAGCCGAGCCTGGTGAAACAAACTGAGTGGGCCATCAGGATTGCTTGCCTACTGTCTTTTTGTACGCTGTATGGACGAGGGGATGTTTCAGTTGCACAGGAAAATTAGGATTAATACCCAAGTGAGGGCTGGGTTGGGGAGACTGTGCTTCCCAGGCAGGAACCAGGGCCTCTGTGAAGGCTAGCTTGGTGGAACAGATTGAGTTGGCAATCGGGATGGCTTGCCTACTGACTTTTTCTAAACCGTATGGACGGGGGGAGGTTTCACTTGCACAAGAAAATTAGGGTTAAGAAGACTGAAGTTAGGGTTAGGGTTGGTGAGACCGGGCTTCCCAGGCAGGAACCAGGGCCTCTGTGAAGGATAGCTTGGTGGAACAGATGGAGTTGGCAATCGGGATGGCTTGCCTACTGCCTTTTTCTAAACCGTATGGACGGGGGGATGTTTCACTTGCACAAGAAAATTAGGGTTAAGACTCAAGTTAGGGTTAGGGTTGGGGAGACTGGGCTTCCCAGGCGGGAATCTGGGTTTCGGTGTAGCCTAGCTTGGTGAAACAGACTGAGTGGGCCATCGGGATAGCTTTCCTTCTGGCTTTCTGTGCACTGTAAGGACAGGGTATCATTTCAGTTGCACAAGAAAATTTGTGTAAAAACTCAAGTTAGGGTTAGGGTTGGGGAGACTGCGGATCCCAAGCGTGATCCTGGGCTTCGGTGCAGGCCAGCTTGGTGAAAAAGACTGAGTGGGCCATCGGGATAGCTTGCCTACTTTCTTTTTGTACACCGTTTGGACGGGGGAATGTTTCAGTTGCACAAGAAAATTAGGGCCAAGACTTTAGTTAGGGTTAAGGTTGTGGAGGCTAGGCTTCCCTGCAGGGAACCAGACCCTCTGTGAAGCCTAGCTTGGTGAAACAGACTTGAGTGGGCCACCAGGATGGGTTCCCTACTCCGTTTTAGTACATCGTGTCCATGGGGGGATGTTTCCGTTGCAGAAGTACATTAGCCTTAAGACCCAAATTAGGGTTAGGGTTATGGAGGCTGGGCTTCCCAGGCAGGAACTACGTCCTCGATGAAGCCGAGCCTGGTGAAACAGACTGAGTGGGCCATCAGGATTGCTTGCCTACTGTCTTTTTGTATGCTGTATGGACGAGGGGATGTTTCAGTCGCACAGGAAAATTAGGATTAATACCCAAGTGAGGGCTGGGTTGGGGAGACTGTGGTTCCCAGGCAGCAACCAGGGCCTCTGTGAATGCTAGCTTGGTGGAACAGATTGAGTTGGCAATCGGGATGGCTTGCCTACTGACTTTTTCTAAACCGTATGGACGGGGGGATGTTTCACTTGCACAAGAAAATTAGGGTTAAGAAGACTGAAGTTAGGGTTAGGGTTGGTGAGACCGGGCTTCCCAGGCAGGAACCAGGGCCTCTGTGAAGGCTAGCTTTGTGGAACAGATTGAGTTGGCAATCGGGATGGCTTGCCTACTGACTTTTTCTAAACCGTATGGACGGGGGGATGTTTCACTTGCACAAGAAAAGTAGGGTTAAGACTCAAGTTAGTGTTAGGGCTGGGGAGACTGGGCTTCCCAGGCGGGATCCTGGGCTTCGGTGTAGCCTAGCTTGGTGAAACAGACTGAGTGGGCCATCGGGATAGCTTTCCTTCTGGCTTTCTGTGCACTGTAAGGACAGGGTATCTTTTCAGTTGCACAAGAAAATTTGTGTAAAAACTCAAGTTAGGGTTAGGGTTGGGGAGACTGCGGATCCCAAGCGTGATCCTGGGCTTCGGTGCAGGCCAGCTTGGTGAAAAAGACTGAGTGGGCCATCGGGATAGCTTGCCTACTTTCTTTTTGTACACCGTTTGGACGGGGGAATGTTTCAGTTGCACAAGAAAATTAGGGCCAAGACTCTAGTTAGGGTTAAGGTTGGGGAGGCTAGGCTTCCGTGCAGGGAACCAGACCCTCTGTGAAGCCTAGCTTGGTGAAACAGACTTGAGTGGGCCACCAGGATGGCTTCCCTACTCCGTTTTAGTACATCGTGTCCATGGGGGGATGTTTCCGTTGCAGAAGTACATTAGCCTTAAGACCCAAATTAGGGTTAGGGTTATGGAGGCTGGGCTTCCCAGGCAGGAACTATGGCCTCGATGAAGCCGAGCCTGGTGAAACAGACTGAGTGGGCCATCAGGATTGCTTGCCTACTGTCTTTTTGTATGCTGTATGGACGAGGGGATGTTTCAGTCGCACAGGAAAATTAGGATTAATACCCAAGGTAGGGCTGGGTTGGGGAGACTGTGGTTCCCAGGCAGCAACCAGGGCCTCTGTGAATGCTAGCTTGGTGGAACAGATTGAGTTGGCAATCGGGATGGCTTGCCTACTGACTTTTTCTAAACCGTATGGACGGGGGGATGTTTCACTTGCACAAGAAAATTAGGGTTAAGAAGACTCAACTTAGGGTTAGGGTTGGTGAGACCGGGCTTCCCAGGCAGGAACCAGGGCCTCTGTGAATGCTAGCTTGGTGAAACAGACTGAGTGGGCCATCGGGATAGCTTTCCTACTGGCTTTCTGTGCACTGTAAGGACGGGGTATCGTTTCAGTTGCACAAGAAAATTTGTGTAAAAACTCAAGTTAGGGTTAGGGTTGGGGAGACTGCGGATCCCAAGCGTGATCCTGGGCTTCGGTGCAGCCTAGCTTGGTGAAAAAGACTGAGTGGGCCATCGGGATAGCTTGCCTACTTTCTTTTTGTACACCGTTTGGACGGGGGAATGTTTCAGTTGCACAAGAAAATTAGGGCCAAGACTCTAGTTAGGGGTAAGGTTGGGGAGGTTAGGCTTCCCTGGAGGGAACCAGACACTCTGTGAAGCCTAGCTTGGTGAAACAGACTTGAGTGGGACACCAGGATGGCTTTCCTACTCCGTTTTAGTACAGCGTATCCATGGGGGGATGTTTCCATTGCAGAAGAACATTAGCATTAAAACACAAATTAGGGTTATGGTTATGGAGGCAGGGCTTCCCAGGCAGGAACTACGGCCTCGATGAAGCCGAGCCTGGTGAAACAAACTGAGTGGGCCATCAGGATTGCTTGCCTACTGTCTTTTTGTACGCTGTATGGACGAGGGGATGTTTCAGTTGCACAGGAAAATTAGGATTAATACCCAAGTGAGGGCTGGGTTGGGGAGACTGTGCTTCCCAGGCAGGAACCAGGGCCTCTGTGAAGGCTAGCTTGGTGGAACAGATTGAGTTGGCAATCGGGATGGCTTGCCTACTGACTTTTTCTAAACCGTATGGACGGGGGGAGGTTTCACTTGCACAAGAAAATTAGGGTTAAGAAGACTGAAGTTAGGGTTAGGGTTGGTGAGACCGGGCTTCCCAGGCAGGAACCAGGGCCTCTGTGAATGCTAGCTTGGTGGAACAGATTGAGTTGGCAATCGGGATGGCTTGCCTACTGACTTTTTCTAAACCGTATGGACGGGGGGATGTTTCACTTGCACAAGAAAATTAGGGTTAAGAAGACTCAAGTTAGGGTTAGGGTTGGTGAGACCGGGCTTCCCAGGCAGGAACCAGGGCCTCTGTGAATGCTAGCTTGGTGGAACAGATTGAGTTGGCAATCGGGATGGCTTGCCTACTGACTTTTTCTAAACCGTATGGACGGGGGGATGTTTCACTTGCACAAGAAAATTAGGGTTAAGACTCAAGTTAGGGTTAGGGTTGGGGAGACTGGGCTTCCCAGGCGGGATCCTGGGCTTCGGTGTAGCCTAGCTTGGTGAAACAGACTGAGTGGGCCATCGGGATAGCTTTCCTTCTGGCTTTCTGTGCACTGTAAGGACAGGGTATCGTTTCAGTTGCACAAGAAAATTTGTGTAAAAACTCAAGTTAGGGTTAGGGTTGGGGAGACTGCGGATCCCAAGCGTGATCCTGGGCTTCGGTGCAGGCCAGCTTGGTGAAAAAGACTGAGTGGGCCATCGGGATAGCTTGCCTACTTTCTTTTTGTACACCGTTTGGACGGGGGAATGTTTCAGTTGCACAAGAAAATTAGGGCCAAGACTCTAGTTAGGGTTAAGGTTGGGGAGGCTAGGCTTCCCTGCAGGGAACCAGACCCTCTGTGAAGCCTAGCTTGGTGAAACAGACTTGAGTGGGCCACCAGGATGGCTTCCCTACTCCGTTTTAGTACATCGTGTCCATGGGGGGATGTTTCCGTTGCAGAAGTACATTAGCCTTAAGACCCAAATTAGGGTTAGGGTTATGGAGGCTGGGCTTCCCAGGCAGGAACTACGGCCTCGATGAAGCCGAGCCTGGTGAAACTAACTGAGTGGGCCATCAGGATTGCTTGCCTACTGTCTTTTTGTACGCTGTATGGACGAGGGGATGTTTCAGTTGCACAGGAAAATTAGGATTAATACCCAAGGTAGGTCTGGGTTGGGGAGACTGTGCTTCCCAGGCAGGAACCAGGGCCTCTGTGAAGGCTAGCTTGGTGGAACAGATTGAGTTGGCAATCGGGATGGCTTGCCTACTGACTTTTTCTAAACCGTATGGACGGGGGGAGGTTTCACTTGCACAAGAAAATTAGGGTTAAGAAGACTCAAGTTAGGGTTAGGGTTGGTGAGACCGGGCTTCCCAGGCAGGAACCAGGGCCTCTGTGAAGGCTAGCTTGGTGGAACAGATTGAGTTGGCAATCGGGATGGCTTGCCTACTGACTTTTTCTAAACCGTATGGACGGGGGGATGTTTCACTTGCACAAGAAAATTAGGGTTAAGAAGACTGAAGTTAGGGTTAGGGTTGGTGAGACCGGGCTTCCCAGGCAGGAACCAGGGCCTCTGTGAAGGCTAGCTTTGTGGAACAGATTGAGTTGGCAATCGGGATGGCTTGCCTACTGACTTTTTCTAAACCGTATGGACGGGGGGATGTTTCACTTGCACAAGAAAAGTAGGGTTAAGACTCAAGTTAGTGTTAGGGTTGGGGAGACTGGGCTTCCCAGGCGGGATCCTGGGCTTCGGTGTAGCCTAGCTTGGTGAAACAGACTGAGTGGGCCATCGGGATAGCTTTCCTTCTGGCTTTCTGTGCACTGTAAGGACAGGGTATCTTTTCAGTTGCACAAGAAAATTTGTGTAAAAACTCAAGTTAGGGTTAGGGTTGGGGAGACTGCGGATCCCAAGCGTGATCCTGGGCTTCGGTGCAGGCCAGCTTGGTGAAAAAGACTGAGTGGGCCATCGGGATAGCTTGCCTACTTTCTTTTTGTACACCGTTTGGACGGGGGAATGTTTCAGTTGCACAAGAAAATTAGGGCCAAGACTCTAGTTAGGGTTAAGGTTGGGGAGGCTAGGCTTCCGTGCAGGGAACCAGACCCTCTGTGAAGCCTAGCTTGGTGAAACAGACTTGAGTGGGCCACCAGGATGGCTTCCCTACTCCGTTTTAGTACATCGTGTCCATGGGGGGATGTTTCCGTTGCAGAAGTACATTAGCCTTAAGACCCAAATTAGGGTTAGGGTTATGGAGGCTGGGCTTCCCAGGCAGGAACTATGGCCTCGATGAAGCCGAGCCTGGTGAAACAGACTGAGTGGGCCATCAGGATTGCTTGCCTACTGTCTTTTTGTATGCTGTATGGACGAGGGGATGTTTCAGTCGCACAGGAAAATTAGGATTAATACCCAAGGTAGGGCTGGGTTGGGGAGACTGTGGTTCCCAGGCAGCAACCAGGGCCTCTGTGAATGCTAGCTTGGTGGAACAGATTGAGTTGGCAATCGGGATGGCTTGCCTACTGACTTTTTCTAAACCGTATGGACGGGGGGATGTTTCACTTGCACAAGAAAATTAGGGTTAAGAAGACTCAACTTAGGGTTAGGGTTGGTGAGACCGGGCTTCCAAGGCAGGAACCAGGGCCTCTGTGAAGGCTAGCTTGGTGGAACAGATTGAGTTGGCAATCGGGATGGCTTGCCTACTGACTTTTTCTAAACCGTATGGACGGGGGGATGTTTCACTTGCACAAGAAAATTAGGGTTAAGACTCAAGTTAGGGTTAGGGTTGGGGAGACTGGGCTTCCCAGGCGGGATCCTGGGCTTCGGTGTAGCCTAGCTTGGTGAAACAGACTGAGTGGGCCATCGGGATAGCTTTCCTACTGGCTTTCTGTGCACTGTAAGGACGGGGTATCGTTTCAGTTGCACAAGAAAATTTGTGTAAAAACTCAAGTTAGGGTTAGGGTTGGGGAGACTGCGGATCCCAAGCGTGATCCTGGGCTTCGGTGCAGCCTAGCTTGGTGAAAAAGACTGAGTGGGCCATCGGGATAGCTTGCCTACTTTCTTTTTGTACACCGTTTGGACGGGGGAATGTTTCAGTTGCACAAGAAAATTAGGGCCAAGACTCTAGTTAGGGGTAAGGTTGGGGAGGTTAGGCTTCCCTGGAGGGAACCAGACACTCTGTGAAGCCTAGCTTGGTGAAACAGACTTGAGTGGGACACCAGGATGGCTTTCCTACTCCGTTTTAGTACACCGTATCCATGGGGGGATGTTTCCATTGCAGAAGAACATTAGCATTAAAACACAAATTAGGGTTATGGTTATGGAGGCAGGGCTTCCCAGGCAGGAACTACGGCCTCGATGAAGCCGAGCCTGGTGAAACAAACTGAGTGGGCCATCAGGATTGCTTGCCTACTGTCTTTTTGTACGCTGTATGGACGAGGGGATGTTTCAGTCGCACAGGAAAATTAGGATTAATACCCAAGTGAGGGCTGGGTTGGGGAGACTGTGGTTCCCAGGCAGCAACCAGGGCCTCTGTGAATGCTAGCTTGGTGGAACAGATTGAGTTGGCAATCGGGATGGCTTGCCTACTGACTTTTTCTAAACCGTATGGACGGGGGGATGTTTCACTTGCACAAGAAAATTAGGGTTAAGAAGACTCAAGTTAGGGTTAGGGTTGGTGAGACCGGGCTTCCCAGGCAGGAACCAGGGCCTCTGTGAATGCTAGCTTGGTGGAACAGATTGAGTTGGCAATCGGGATGGCTTGCCTACTGACTTTTTCTAAACCGTATGGACGGGGGGATGTTTCACTTGCACAAGAAAATTAGGGTTAAGACTCAAGTTAGGGTTAGGGTTGGGGAGACTGGGCTTCCCAGGCGGGATCCTGGGCTTCGGTGTAGCCTAGCTTGGTGAAACAGACTGAGTGGGCCATCGGGATAGCTTTCCTTCTGGCTTTCTGTGCACTGTAAGGACAGGGTATCGTTTCAGTTGCACAAGAAAATTTGTGTAAAAACTCAAGTTAGGGTTAGGGTTGGGGAGACTGCGGATCCCAAGCGTGATCCTGGGCTTCGGTGCAGGCCAGCTTGGTGAAAAAGACTGAGTGGGCCATCGGGATAGCTTGCCTACTTTCTTTTTGTACACCGTTTGGACGGGGGAATGTTTCAGTTGCACAAGAAAATTAGGGCCAAGACTCTAGTTAGGGTTAAGGTTGGGGAGGCTAGGCTTCCCTGCAGGGAACCAGACCCTCTGTGAAGCCTAGCTTGGTGAAACAGACTTGAGTGGGCCACCAGGATGGCTTCCCTACTCCGTTTTAGTACATCGTGTCCATGGGGGGATGTTTCCGTTGCAGAAGTACATTAGCCTTAAGACCCAAATTAGGGTTAGGGTTATGGAGGCTGGGCTTCCCAGGCAGGAACTACGGCCTCGATGAAGCCGAGCCTGGTGAAACAAACTGAGTGGGCCATCAGGATTGCTTGCCTACTGTCTTTTTGTACGCTGTATGGACGAGGGGATGTTTCAGTTGCACAGGAAAATTAGGATTAATACCCAAGGTAGGTCTGGGTTGGGGAGACTCTGCTTCCCAGGCAGGAACCAGGGCCTCTGTGAAGGCTAGCTTGGTGGAACAGATTGAGTTGGCAATCGGGATGGCTTGCCTACTGACTTTTTCTAAACCGTATGGACGGGGGGAGGTTTCACTTGCACAAGAAAATTAGGGTTAAGAAGACTCAAGTTAGGGTTAGGGTTGGTGAGACCGGGCTTCCCAGGCAGGAACCAGGGCCTCTGTGAAGGCTAGCTTGGTGGAACAGATTGAGTTGGCAATCGGGATGGCTTGCCTACTGACTTTTTCTAAACCGTATGGACGGGGGGATGTTTCACTTGCACAAGAAAATTAGGGTTAAGAAGACTCAAGTTAGGGTTAGGGTTGGTGAGACCGGGCTTCCCAGGCAGGAACCAGGGCCTCTGTGAAGGCTAGCTTTGTGGAACAGATTGAGTTGGCAATCGGGATGGCTTGCCTACTGACTTTTTCTAAACCGTATGGACGGGGGGATGTTTCACTTGCACAAGAAAATTAGGGTTAAGAAGACTGAAGTTAGGGTTAGGGTTGGTGAGACCGGGCTTCCCAGGCAGGAACCAGGGCCTCTGTGAAGGCTAGCTTGGTGGAACAGATTGAGTTGGCAATCGGGATGGCTTGCCTACTGACTTTTTCTAAACCGTATGGACGGGGGGATGTTTCACTTGCACAAGAAAAGTAGGGTTAAGACTCAAGTTAGTGTTAGGGTTGGGGAGACTGGGCTTCCCAGGCGGGATCCTGGGCTTCGGTGTAGCCTAGCTTGGTGAAACAGACTGAGTGGGCCATCGGGATAGCTTTCCTTCTGGCTTTCTGTGCACTGTAAGGACAGGGTATCTTTTCAGTTGCACAAGAAAATTTGTGTAAAAACTCAAGTTAGGGTTAGGGTTGGGGAGACTGCGGATCCCAAGCGTGATCCTGGGCTTCGGTGCAGGCCAGCTTGGTGAAAAAGACTGAGTGGGCCATCGGGATAGCTTGCCTACTTTCTTTTTGTACACCATTTGGACGGGGGAATGTTTCAGTTGCACAA
Organism: Heloderma suspectum; assembly: GCF_057233095.1. Taxonomy (NCBI): domain Eukaryota; kingdom Metazoa; phylum Chordata; class Lepidosauria; order Squamata; family Helodermatidae; genus Heloderma; species Heloderma suspectum. Next base: position 150,728,863 of record NC_139459.1, on the reverse strand, counting down.
GAAAATTAGGGCCAAGACTCTAGTTAGGGTTAAGGTTGGGGAGGCTAGGCTTTCCTGCAGGGAACCAGACCCTCTGTGAAGCCTAGCTTGGTGAAACAGACTTGAGTGGGCCACCAGGATGGCTTCCCTACTCCGTTTTAGTACATCGTGTCCATGGGGGGATGTTTCCGTTGCAGAAGTACATTAGCCTTAAGACCCAAATTAGGGTTAGGGTTATGGAGGCTGGGCTTCCCAGGCAGGAACTATGGCCTCGATGAAGCCGAGCCTGGTGAAACAGACTGAGTGGGCCATCAGGATTGCTTGCCTACTGTCTTTTTGTATGCTGTATGGACGAGGGGATGTTTCAGTCGCACAGGAAAATTAGGATTAATACCCAAGTGAGGGCTGGGTTGGGGAGACTGTGGTTCCCAGGCAGCAACCAGGGCCTCTGTGAATGCTAGCTTGGTGGAACAGATTGAGTTGGCAATCGGGATGGCTTGCCTACTGACTTTTTCTAAACCGTATGGACGGGGGGATGTTTCACTTGCACAAGAAAATTAGGGTTAAGAAGACTGAAGTTAGGGTTAGGGTTGGTGAGACCGGGCTTCCCAGGCAGGAACCAGGGCCTCTGTGAATGCTAGCTTGGTGGAACAGATTGAGTTGGCAATCGGGATGGCTTGCCTACTGACTTTTTCTAAACCGTATGGACGGGGGGATGTTTCACTTGCACAAGAAAATTAGGGTTAAGACTCAAGTTAGGGTTAGGGTTGGGGAGACTGGGCTTCCCAGGCGGGATCCTGGGCTTCGGTGTAGCCTAGCTTGGTGAAACAGACTGAGTGGGCCATCGGGATAGCTTTCCTACTGGCTTTCTGTGCACTGTAAGGACGGGGTATCGTTTCAGTTGCACAAGAAAATTTGTGTAAAAACTCAAGTTAGGGTTAGGGTTGGGGAGACTGCGGATCCCAAGCGTGATCCTGGGCTTCGGTGCAGCCTAGCTTGGTGAAAAAGACTGAGTGGGCCATCGGGATAGCTTGCCTACTTTCTTTTTGTACACCGTTTGGACGGGGGAATGTTTCAGTTGCACAAGAAAATTAGGGCCAAGACTCTAGTTAGGGGTAAGGTTGGGGAGGTTAGGCTTCCCTGGAGGGAACCAGACACACTGTGAAGCCTAGCTTGGTGAAACAGACTTGAGTGGGACACCAGGATGGCTTTCCTACTCCGTTTTAGTACAGCGTATCCATGGGGGGATGTTTCCATTGCAGAAGAACATTAGCATTAAAACACAAATTAGGGTTATGGTTATGGAGGCAGGGCTTCCCAGGCAGGAACTACGGCCTCGATGAAGCCGAGCCTGGTGAAACAAACTGAGTGGGCCATCAGGATTGCTTGCCTACTGTCTTTTTGTACGCTGTATGGACGAGGGGATGTTTCAGTTGCACAGGAAAATTAGGATTAATACCCAAGTGAGGGCTGGGTTGGGGAGACTGTGCTTCCCAGGCAGGAACCAGGGCCTCTGTGAAGGCTAGCTTGGTGGAACAGATTGAGTTGGCAATCGGGATGGCTTGCCTACTGACTTTTTCTAAACCGTATGGACGGGGGGAGGTTTCACTTGCACAAGAAAATTAGGGTTAAGAAGACTGAAGTTAGGGTTAGGGTTGGTGAGACCGGGCTTCCCAGGCAGGAACCAGGGCCTCTGTGAAGGATAGCTTGGTGGAACAGATGGAGTTGGCAATCGGGATGGCTTGCCTACTGCCTTTTTCTAAACCGTATGGACGGGGGGATGGTTCACTTGCACAAGAAAATTAGGGTTAAGACTCAAGTTAGGGTTAGGGTTGGGGAGACTGGGCTTCCCAGGCGGGAATCTGGGTTTCGGTGTAGCCTAGCTTGGTGAAACAGACTGAGTGGGCCATCGGGATAGCTTTCCTTCTGGCTTTCTGTGCACTGTAAGGACAGGGTATCGTTTCAGTTGCACAAGAAAATTTGTGTAAAAACTCAAGTTAGGGTTAGGGTTGGGGAGACTGCGGATCCCAAGCGTGATCCTGGGCTTCGGTGCAGGCCAGCTTGGTGAAAAAGACTGAGTGGGCCATCGGGATAGCTTGCCTACTTTCTTTTTGTACACCGTTTGGACGGGGGAATGTTTCAGTTGCACAAGAAAATTAGGGCCAAGACTCTAGTTAGGGTTAAGGTTGTGGAGGCTAGGCTTCCCTGCAGGGAACCAGACCCTCTGTGAAGCCTAGCTTGGTGAAACAGACTTGAGTGGGCCACCAGGATGGCTTCCCTACTCCGTTTTAGTACATCGTGTCCATGGGGGGATGTTTCCGTTGCAGAAGTACATTAGCCTTAAGACCCAAATTAGGGTTAGGGTTATGGAGGCTGGGCTTCCCAGGCAGGAACTATGGCCTCGATGAAGCCGAGCCTGGTGAAACAGACTGAGTGGGCCATCAGGATTGCTTGCCTACTGTCTTTTTGTATGCTGTATGGACGAGGGGATGTTTCAGTCGCACAGGAAAATTAGGATTAATACCCAAGTGAGGGCTGGGTTGGGGAGACTGTGGTTCCCAGGCAGCAACCAGGGCCTCTGTGAATGCTAGCTTGGTGGAACAGATTGAGTTGGCAATCGGGATGGCTTGCCTACTGACTTTTTCTAAACCGTATGGACGGGGGGATGTTTCACTTGCACAAGAAAATTAGGGTTAAGAAGACTGAAGTTAGGGTTAGGGTTGGTGAGACCGGGCTTCCCAGGCAGGAACCAGGGCCTCTGTGAATGCTAGCTTGGTGGAACAGATTGAGTTGGCAATCGGGATGGCTTGCCTACTGACTTTTTCTAAACCGTATGGACGGGGGGATGTTTCACTTGCACAAGAAAATTAGGGTTAAGACTCAAGTTAGGGTTAGGGTTGGGGAGACTGGGCTTCCCAGGCGGGATCCTGGGCTTCGGTGTAGCCTAGCTTGGTGAAACAGACTGAGTGGGCCATCGGGATAGCTTTCCTACTGGCTTTCTGTGCACTGTAAGGACGGGGTATCGTTTCAGTTGCACAAGAAAATTTGTGTAAAAACTCAAGTTAGGGTTAGGGTTGGGGAGACTGTGGATCCCAAGCGTGATCCTGGGCTTCGGTGCAGCCTAGCTTGGTGAAAAAGACTGAGTGGGCCATCGGGATAGCTTGCCTACTTTCTTTTTGTACACCGTTTGGACGGGGGAATGTTTCAGTTGCACAAGAAAATTAGGGCCAAGACTCTAGTTAGGGGTAAGGTTGGGGAGGTTAGGCTTCCCTGGAGGGAACCAGACACACTGTGAAGCCTAGCTTGGTGAAACAGACTTGAGTGGGACACCAGGATGGCTTTCCTACTCCGTTTTAGTACAGCGTATCCATGGGGGGATGTTTCCATTGCAGAAGAACATTAGCATTAAAACACAAATTAGGGTTATGGTTATGGAGGCAGGGCTTCCCAGGCAGGAACTACGGCCTCGATGAAGCCGAGCCTGGTGAAACAAACTGAGTGGGCCATCAGGATTGCTTGCCTACTGTCTTTTTGTACGCTGTATGGACGAGGGGATGTTTCAGTTGCACAGGAAAATTAGGATTAATACCCAAGTGAGGGCTGGGTTGGGGAGACTGTGCTTCCCAGGCAGGAACCAGGGCCTCTGTGAAGGCTAGCTTGGTGGAACAGATTGAGTTGGCAATCGGGATGGCTTGCCTACTGACTTTTTCTAAACCGTATGGACGGGGGGAGGTTTCACTTGCACAAGAAAATTAGGGTTAAGAAGACTGAAGTTAGGGTTAGGGTTGGTGAGACCGGGCTTCCCAGGCAGGAACCAGGGCCTCTGTGAAGGATAGCTTGGTGGAACAGATGGAGTTGGCAATCGGGATGGCTTGCCTACTGCCTTTTTCTAAACCGTATGGACGGGGGGATGGTTCACTTGCACAAGAAAATTAGGGTTAAGACTCAAGTTAGGGTTAGGGTTGGGGAGACTGGGCTTCCCAGGCGGGAATCTGGGTTTTGGTGTAGCCTAGCTTGGTGAAACAGACTGAGTGGGCCATCGGGATAGCTTTCCTTCTGGCTTTCTGTGCACTGTAAGGACAGGGTATCGTTTCAGTTGCACAAGAAAATTTGTGTAAAAACTCAAGTTAGGGTTAGGGTTGGGGAGACTGCGGATCCCAAGCGTGATCCTGGGCTTCGGTGCAGGCCAGCTTGGTGAAAAAGACTGAGTGGGCCATCGGGATAGCTTGCCTACTTTCTTTTTGTACACCGTTTGGACGGGGGAATGTTTCAGTTGCACAAGAAAATTAGGGCCAAGACTCTAGTTAGGGTTAAGGTTGTGGAGGCTAGGCTTCCCTGCAGGGAACCAGACCCTCTGTGAAGCCTAGCTTGGTGAAACAGACTTGAGTGGGCCACCAGGATGGCTTCCCTACTCCGTTTTAGTACATCGTGTCCATGGGGGATGTTTCCGTTGCAGAAGTACATTAGCCTTAAGACCCAAATTAGGGTTAGGGTTATGGAGGCTGGGCTTCCCAGGCAGGAACTACGTCCTCGATGAAGCCGAGCCTGGTGAAACAGACTGAGTGGGCCATCAGGATTGCTTGCCTACTGTCTTTTTGTATGCTGTATGGACGAGGGGATGTTTCAGTTGCACAGGAAAATTAGGATTAATACCCAAGTGAGGGCTGGGTTGGGGAGACTGTGCTTCCCAGGCAGGAACCAGGGCCTCTGTGAAGGCTAGCTTGGTGGAACAGATTGAGTTGGCAATCGGGATGGCTTGCCTACTGACTTTTTCTAAACCGTATGGACGGGGGGAGGTTTCACTTGCACAAGAAAATTAGGGTTAAGAAGACTGAAGTTAGGGTTAGGGTTGGTGAGACCGGGCTTCCCAGGCAGGAACCAGGGCCTCTGTGAAGGATAGCTTGGTGGAACAGATGGAGTTGGCAATCGGGATGGCTTGCCTACTGACTTTTTCTAAACCGTATGGACGGGGGGATGTTTCACTTGCACAAGAAAATTAGGGTTAAGACTCAAGTTAGGGTTAGGGTTGGGGAGACTGGGCTTCCCAGGCGGGAATCTGGGTTTCGGTGTAGCCTAGCTTGGTGAAACAGACTGAGTGGGCCATCGGGATAGCTTTCCTTCTGGCTTTCTGTGCACTGTAAGGACAGGGTATCGTTTCAGTTGCACAAGAAAATTTGTGTAAAAACTCAAGTTAGGGTTAGGGTTGGGGAGACTGCGGATCCCAAGCGTGATCCTGGGCTTCGGTGCAGGCCAGCTTGGTGAAAAAGACTGAGTGGGCCATCGGGATAGCTTGCCTACTTTCTTTTTGTACACCGTTTGGACGGGGGAATGTTTCAGTTGCACAAGAAAATTAGGGCCAAGACTCTAGTTAGGGTTAAGGTTGTGGAGGCTAGGCTTCCCTGCAGGGAACCAGACCCTCTGTGAAGCCTAGCTTGGTGAAACAGACTTGAGTGGGCCACCAGGATGGCTTCCCTACTCCGTTTTAGTACATCGTGTCCATGGGGGGATGTTTCCGTTGCAGAAGTACATTAGCCTTAAGACCCAAATTAGGGTTAGGGTTATGGAGGCTGGGCTTCCCAGGCAGGAACTACGTCCTCGATGAAGCCGAGCCTGGTGAAACAGACTGAGTGGGCCATCAGGATTGCTTGCCTACTGTCTTTTTGTATGCTGTATGGACGAGGGGATGTTTCAGTCGCACAGGAAAATTAGGATTAATACCCAAGTGAGGGCTGGGTTGGGGAGGCTGTGGTTCCCAGGCAGCAACCAGGGCCTCTGTGAATGCTAGCTTGGTGGAACAGATTGAGTTGGCAATCGGGATGGCTTGCCTACTGACTTTTTCTAAACCGTATGGACGGGGGGAGGTTTCACTTGCACAAGAAAATTAGGGTTAAGAAGACTCAAGTTAGGGTTAGGGTTGGTGAGACCGGGCTTCCCAGGCAGGAACCAGGGCCTCTGTGAATGCTAGCTTGGTGGAACAGATTGAGTTGGCAATCGGGATGGCTTGCCTACTGACTTTTTCTAAACCGTATGGACGGGGGGATGTTTCACTTGCACAAGAAAATTAGGGTTAAGAAGACTGAAGTTAGGGTTAGGGTTGGTGAGACCGGGCTTCCCAGGCAGGAACCAGGGCCTCTGTGAATGCTAGCTTGGTGGAACAGATTGAGTTGGCAATCGGGATGGCTTGCCTACTGACTTTTTCTAAACCGTATGGACGGGGGGAGGTTTCACTTGCACAAGAAAATTAGGGTTAAGAAGACTCAAGTTAGGGTTAGGGTTGGTGAGACCGGGCTTCCCAGGCAGGAACCAGGGCCTCTGTGAATGCTAGCTTGGTGGAACAGATTGAGTTGGCAATCGGGATGGCTTGCCTACTGACTTTTTCTAAACCGTATGGACGGGGGGAGGTTTCACTTGCACAAGAAAATTAGGGTTAAGAAGACTGAAGTTAGGGTTAGGGTTGGTGAGACCGGGCTTCCCAGGCAGGAACCAGGGCCTCTGTGAAGGATAGCTTGGTGGAACAGATGGAGTTGGCAATCGGGATGGCTTGCCTACTGACTTTTTCTAAACCGTATGGACGGGGGGATGTTTCACTTGCACAAGAAAATTAGGGTTAAGACTCAAGTTAGGGTTAGGGTTGGGGAGACTGGGCTTCCCAGGCGGGAATCTGGGTTTCGGTGTAGCCTAGCTTGGTGAAACAGACTGAGTGGGCCATCGGGATAGCTTTCCTTCTGGCTTTCTGTGCACTGTAAGGACAGGGTATCGTTTCAGTTGCACAAGAAAATTTGTGTAAAAACTCAAGTTAGGGTTAGGGTTGGGGAGACTGCGGATCCCAAGCGTGATCCTGGGCTTCGGTGCAGGCCAGCTTGGTGAAAAAGACTGAGTGGGCCATCGGGATAGCTTGCCTACTTTCTTTTTGTACACCGTTTGGACGGGGGAATGTTTCAGTTGCACAAGAAAATTAGGGCCAAGACTCTAGTTAGGGTTAAGGTTGTGGAGGCTAGGCTTCCCTGCAGGGAACCAGACCCTCTGTGAAGCCTAGCTTGGTGAAACAGACTTGAGTGGGCCACCAGGATGGCTTCCCTACTCCGTTTTAGTACATCGTGTCCATGGGGGGATGTTTCCGTTGCAGAAGTACATTAGCCTTAAGACCCAAATTAGGGTTAGGGTTATGGAGGCTGGGCTTCCCAGGCAGGAACTACGTCCTCGATGAAGCCGAGCCTGGTGAAACAGACTGAGTGGGCCATCAGGATTGCTTGCCTACTGTCTTTTTGTATGCTGTATGGACGAGGGGATGTTTCAGTCGCACAGGAAAATTAGGATTAATACCCAAGTGAGGGCTGGGTTGGGGAGGCTGTGGTTCCCAGGCAGCAACCAGGGCCTCTGTGAATGCTAGCTTGGTGGAACAGATTGAGTTGGCAATCGGGATGGCTTGCCTACTGACTTTTTCTAAACCGTATGGACGGGGGGAGGTTTCACTTGCACAAGAAAATTAGGGTTAAGAAGACTCAAGTTAGGGTTAGGGTTGGTGAGACCGGGCTTCCCAGGCAGGAACCAGGGCCTCTGTGAATGCTAGCTTGGTGGAACAGATTGAGTTGGCAATCGGGATGGCTTGCCTACTGACTTTTTCTAAACCGTATGGACGGGGGGATGTTTCACTTGCACAAGAAAATTAGGGTTAAGAAGACTGAAGTTAGGGTTAGGGTTGGTGAGACCGGGCTTCCCAGGCAGGAACCAGGGCCTCTGTGAATGCTAGCTTGGTGGAACAGATTGAGTTGGCAATCGGGATGGCTTGCCTACTGACTTTTTCTAAACCGTATGGACGGGGGGAGGTTTCACTTGCACAAGAAAATTAGGGTTAAGAAGACTCAAGTTAGGGTTAGGGTTGGTGAGACCGGGCTTCCCAGGCAGGAACCAGGGCCTCTGTGAATGCTAGCTTGGTGGAACAGATTGAGTTGGCAATCGGGATGGCTTGCCTACTGACTTTTTCTAAACCGTATGGACGGGGGGAGGTTTCACTTGCACAAGAAAATTAGGGTTAAGAAGACTGAAGTTAGGGTTAGGGTTGGTGAGACCGGGCTTCCCAGGCAGGAACCAGGGCCTCTGTGAAGGATAGCTTGGTGGAACAGATGGAGTTGGCAATCGGGATGGCTTGCCTACTGACTTTTTCTAAACCGTATGGACGGGGGGATGTTTCACTTGCACAAGAAAATTAGGGTTAAGACTCAAGTTAGGGTTAGGGTTGGGGAGACTGGGCTTCCCAGGCGGGAATCTGGGTTTCGGTGTAGCCTAGCTTGGTGAAACAGACTGAGTGGGCCATCGGGATAGCTTTCCTTCTGGCTTTCTGTGCACTGTAAGGACAGGGTATCGTTTCAGTTGCACAAGAAAATTTGTGTAAAAACTCAAGTTAGGGTTAGGGTTGGGGAGACTGCGGATCCCAAGCGTGATCCTGGGCTTCGGTGCAGGCCAGCTTGGTGAAAAAGACTGAGTGGGCCATCGGGATAGCTTGCCTACTTTCTTTTTGTACACCGTTTGGACGGGGGAATGTTTCAGTTGCACAAGAAAATTAGGGCCAAGACTCTAGTTAGGGTTAAGGTTGTGGAGGCTAGGCTTCCCTGCAGGGAACCAGACCCTCTGTGAAGCCTAGCTTGGTGAAACAGACTTGAGTGGGCCACCAGGATGGCTTCCCTACTCCGTTTTAGTACATCGTGTCCATGGGGGGATGTTTCCGTTGCAGAAGTACATTAGCCTTAAGACCCAAATTAGGGTTAGGGTTATGGAGGCTGGGCTTCCCAGGCAGGAACTACGGCCTCGATGAAGCCGAGCCTGGTGAAACAAACTGAGTGGGCCATCAGGATTGCTTGCCTACTGTCTTTTGTACGCTGTATGGACGAGGGGATGTTTCAGTTGCACAGGAAAATTAGGATTAATACCCAAGGTAGGTCTGGGTTGGGGAGACTGTGCTTCCCAGGCAGGAACCAGGGCCTCTGTGAAGGCTAGCTTGGTGGAACAGATTGAGTTGGCAATCGGGATGGCTTGCCTACTGACTTTTTCTAAACCGTATGGACGGGGGGAGGTTTCACTTGCACAAGAAAATTAGGGTTAAGAAGACTGAAGTTAGGGTTAGGGTTGGTGAGACCGGGCTTCCCAGGCAGGAACCAGGGCCTCTGTGAAGGCTAGCTTGGTGGAACAGATTGAGTTGGCAATCGGGATGGCTTGCCTACTGACTTTTTCTAAACCGTATGGACGGGGGGATGTTTCACTTGCACAAGAAAATTAGGGTTAAGAAGACTGAAGTTAGGGTTAGGGTTGGTGAGACCGGGCTTCCCAGGCAGGAACCAGGGCCTCTGTGAAGGCTAGCTTGGTGGAACAGATTGAGTTGGCAATCGGGATGGCTTGCCTACTGACTTTTTCTAAACCGTATGGACGGGGGGATGTTTCACTTGCACAAGAAAAGTAGGGTTAAGACTCAAGTTAGTGTTAGGGTTGGGGAGACTGGGCTTCCCAGGCGGGATCCTGGGCTTCGGTGTAGCCTAGCTTGGTGAAACAGACTGAGTGGGCCATCGGGATAGCTTTCCTTCTGGCTTTCTGTGCACTGTAAGGACAGGGTATCGTTTCAGTTGCACAAGAAAATTTGTGTAAAAACTCAAGTTAGGGTTAGGGTTGGGGAGACTGCGGATCCCAAGCGTGATCCTGGGCTTCGGTGCAGCCCAGCTTGGTGAAAAAGACTGAGTGGGCCATCGGGATAGCTTGCCTACTTTCTTTTTGTACACCGTTTGGACGGGGGAATGTTTCAGTTGCACAAGAAAATTAGGGCCAAGACTCTAGTTAGGGTTAAGGTTGGGGAGGCTAGGCTTCCGTGCAGGGAACCAGACCCTCTGTGAAGCCTAGCTTGGTGAAAAAGACTTGAGTGGGCCACCAGGATGGCTTCCCTACTCCGTTTTAGTACATCGTGTCCATGGGGGGATGTTTCCGTTGCAGAAGTACATTAGCCTTAAGACCCAAATTAGGGTTAGGGTTATGGAGGCTGGGCTTCCCAGGCAGGAACTACGGCCTCGATGAAGCCGAGCCTGGTGAAACAGACTGAGTGGGCCATCAGGATTGCTTGCCTACTGTCTTTTTGTATGCTGTATGGACGAGGGGATGTTTCAGTCGCCCGGGAAAATTAGGATTAATACCCAAGTGAGGGCTGGGTTGGGGAGACTGTGGTTCCCAGGCAGCAACCAGGGCCTCTGTGAATGCTAGCTTATTGGAACAGATTGAGTTGGCAATCGGGATGGCTTGCCTACTGACTTTTTCTAAGCCGTATGGACGGGGGGATGTTTCACTTGCACAAGAAAATTAGGGTTAATACTCAAGTTAGGGTTAGGGTTGGGGAGACTGGGCTCCCCAGGCGGGATCCTGGGCTTCGGTGTAGCCTAGCTTGGTGAAACAGACTGAGTGGGCCATCGGGATAGCTTTCCTACTGGCTTTCTGTGCACTGTAAGGACGGGGTATCGTTTCAGTTGCACAAGAAAATTTGTGTAAAAACTCAAGTTAGGGTTAGGGTTGGGGAGACTGCGGATCCCAAGCGTGATCCTGGGCTTCGGTGCAGCCTATCTTGGTGAAAAAGACTGAGTGGGCCATCGGGATAGCTTGCCTACTTTCTTTTTGTACACCGTTTGGACGGGGGAATGTTTCAGTTGCACAAGAAAATTAGGGCCAAGACTCTAGTTAGGGGTAAGGTTGGGGAGGTTAGGCTTCCCTGGAGGGAACCAGACACTCTGTGAAGCCTAGCTTGGTGAAACAGACTTGAGTGGGACACCAGGATGGCTTTCCTACTCCGTTTTAGTACACCGTATCCATGGGGGGATGTTTCCATTGCAGAAGAACATTAGCATTAAAACACAAATTAGGGTTATGGTTATGGAGGCAGGGCTTCCCAGGCAGGAACTACGGCCTCGATGAAGCCGAGCCTGGTGAAACAACCTGAGTGGGCCATCAGGATTGCTTGCCTACTGTCTTTTTGTACGCTGTATGGACGAGGGGATGTTTCAGTTGCACAGGAAAATTAGGATTAATACCCAAGTGAGGGCTGGGTTGGGGAGACTGTGCTTCCCAGGCAGGAACCAGGGCCTCTGTGAAGGCTAGCTTGGTGGAACAGATTGAGTTGGCAATCGGGATGGCTTGCCTACTGACTTTTTCTAAACCGTATGGACGGGGGGAGGTTTCACTTGCACAAGAAAATTAGGGTTAAGAAGACTGAAGTTAGGGTTAGGGTTGGTGAGACCGGGCTTCCCAGGCAGGAACCAGGGCCTCTGTGAAGGATAGCTTGGTGGAACAGATGGAGTTGGCAATCGGGATGGCTTGCCTACTGACTTTTTCTAAACCGTATGGACGGGGGGATGTTTCACTTGCACAAGAAAATTAGGGTTAAGACTCAAGTTAGGGTTAGGGTTGGGGAGACTGGGCTTCCCAGGCGGGAATCTGGGTTTCGGTGTAGCCTAGCTTGGTGAAACAGACTGAGTGGGCCATCGGGATAGCTTTCCTTCTGGCTTTCTGTGCACTGTAAGGACAGGGTATCGTTTCAGTTGCACAAGAAAATTTGTGTAAAAACTCAAGTTAGGGTTAGGGTTGGGGAGACTGCGGATCCCAAGCGTGATCCTGGGCTTCGGTGCAGGCCAGCTTGGTGAAAAAGACTGAGTGGGCCATCGGGATAGCTTGCCTACTTTCTTTTTGTACACCGTTTGGACGGGGGAATGTTTCAGTTGCACAAGAAAATTAGGGCCAAGACTCTAGTTAGGGTTAAGGTTGTGGAGGCTAGGCTTCCCTGCAGGGAACCAGACCCTCTGTGAAGCCTAGCTTGGTGAAACAGACTTGAGTGGGCCACCAGGATGGCTTCCCTACTCCGTTTTAGTACATCGTGTCCATGGGGGGATGTTTCCGTTGCAGAAGTACATTAGCCTTAAGACCCAAATTAGGGTTAGGGTTATGGAGGCTGGGCTTCCCAGGCAGGAACTACGGCCTCGATGAAGCCGAGCCTGGTGAAACAAACTGAGTGGGCCATCAGGATTGCTTGCCTACTGTCTTTTGTACGCTGTATGGACGAGGGGATGTTTCAGTTGCACAGGAAAATTAGGATTAATACCCAAGGTAGGTCTGGGTTGGGGAGACTGTGCTTCCCAGGCAGGAACCAGGGCCTCTGTGAAGGCTAGCTTGGTGGAACAGATTGAGTTGGCAATCGGGATGGCTTGCCTACTGACTTTTTCTAAACCGTATGGACGGGGGGAGGTTTCACTTGCACAAGAAAATTAGGGTTAAGAAGACTCAAGTTAGGGTTAGGGTTGGTGAGACCGGGCTTCCCAGGCAGGAACCAGGGCCTCTGTGAAGGCTAGCTTGGTGGAACAGATTGAGTTGGCAATCGGGATGGCTTGCCTACTGACTTTTTCTAAACCGTATGGACGGGGGGATGTTTCACTTGCACAAGAAAATTAGGGTTAAGAAGACTGAAGTTAGGGTTAGGGTTGGTGAGACCGGGCTTCCCAGGCAGGAACCAGGGCCTCTGTGAAGGCTAGCTTGGTGGAACAGATTGAGGTGGCAATCGGGATGGCTTGCCTACTGACTTTTTCTAAACCGTATGGACGGGGGGATGTTTCACTTGCACAAGAAAAGTAGGGTTAAGACTCAAGTTAGTGTTAGGGTTGGGGAGACTGGGCTTCCCAGGCGGGATCCTGGGCTTCGGTGTAGCCTAGCTTGGTGAAACAGACTGAGTGGGCCATCGGGATAGCTTTCCTTCTGGCTTTCTGTGCACTGTAAGGACAGGGTATCGTTTCAGTTGCACAAGAAAATTTGTGTAAAAACTCAAGTTAGGGTTAGGGTTGGGGAGACTGCGGATCCCAAGCGTGATCCTGGGCTTCGGTGCAGCCCAGCTTGGTGAAAAAGACTGAGTGGGCCATCGGGATAGCTTGCCTACTTTCTTTTTGTACACCGTTTGGACGGGGGAATGTTTCAGTTGCACAAGAAAATTAGGGCCAAGACTCTAGTTAGGGTTAAGGTTGGGGAGGCTAGGCTTCCGTGCAGGGAACCAGACCCTCTGTGAAGCCTAGCTTGGTGAAAAAGACTTGAGTGGGCCACCAGGATGGCTTCCCTACTCCGTTTTAGTACATCGTGTCCATGGGGGGATGTTTCCGTTGCAGAAGTACATTAGCCTTAAGACCCAAATTAGGGTTAGGGTTATGGAGGCTGGGCTTCCCAGGCAGGAACTACGGCCTCGATGAAGCCGAGCCTGGTGAAACAGACTGAGTGGGCCATCAGGATTGCTTGCCTACTGTCTTTTTGTATGCTGTATGGACGAGGGGATGTTTCAGTCGCCCGGGAAAATTAGGATTAATACCCAAGTGAGGGCTGGGTTGGGGAGACTGTGGTTCCCAGGCAGCAACCAGGGCCTCTGTGAATGCTAGCTTATTGGAACAGATTGAGTTGGCAATCGGGATGGCTTGCCTACTGACTTTTTCTAAACCGTATGGACGGGGGGATGTTTCACTTGCACAAGAAAATTAGGGTTAAGACTCAAGTTAGGGTTAGGGTTGGGGAGACTGGGCTCCCCAGGCGGGATCCTGGGCTTCGGTGTAGCCTAGCTTGGTGAAACAGACTGAGTGGGCCATCGGGATAGCTTTCCTACTGGCTTTCTGTGCACTGTAAGGACGGGGTATCGTTTCAGTTGCACAAGAAAATTTGTGTAAAAACTCAAGTTAGGGTTAGGGTTGGGGAGACTGCGGATCCCAAGCGTGATCCTGGGCTTCGGTGCAGCCTATCTTGGTGAAAAAGACTGAGTGGGCCATCGGGATAGCTTGCCTACTTTCTTTTTGTACACCGTTTGGACGGGGGAATGTTTCAGTTGCACAAGAAAATTAGGGCCAAGACTCTAGTTAGGGGTAAGGTTGGGGAGGTTAGGCTTCCCTGGAGGGAACCAGACACTCTGTGAAGCCTAGCTTGGTGAAACAGACTTGAGTGGGACACCAGGATGGCTTTCCTACTCCGTTTTAGTACACCGTATCCATGGGGGGATGTTTCCATTGCAGAAGAACATTAGCATTAAAACACAAATTAGGGTTATGGTTATGGAGGCAGGGCTTCCCAGGCAGGAACTACGGCCTCGATGAAGCCGAGCCTGGTGAAACAACCTGAGTGGGCCATCAGGATTGCTTGCCTACTGTCTTTTTGTACGCTGTATGGACGAGGGGATGTTTCAGTTGCACAGGAAAATTAGGATTAATACCCAAGTGAGGGCTGGGTTGGGGAGACTGTGCTTCCCAGGCAGGAACCAGGGCCTCTGTGAAGGCTAGCTTGGTGGAACAGATTGAGTTGGCAATCGGGATGGCTTGCCTACTGACTTTTTCTAAACCGTATGGACGGGGGGAGGTTTCACTTGCACAAGAAAATTAGGGTTAAGAAGACTGAAGTTAGGGTTAGGGTTGGTGAGACCGGGCTTCCCAGGCAGGAACCAGGGCCTCTGTGAAGGATAGCTTGGTGGAACAGATGGAGTTGGCAATCGGGATGGCTTGCCTACTGACTTTTTCTAAACCGTATGGACGGGGGGATGTTTCACTTGCACAAGAAAATTAGGGTTAAGACTCAAGTTAGGGTTAGGGTTGGGGAGACTGGGCTTCCCAGGCGGGAATCTGGGTTTCGGTGTAGCCTAGCTTGGTGAAACAGACTGAGTGGGCCATCGGGATAGCTTTCCTTCTGGCTTTCTGTGCACTGTAAGGACAGGGTATCGTTTCAGTTGCACAAGAAAATTTGTGTAAAAACTCAAGTTAGGGTTAGGGTTGGGGAGACTGCGGATCCCAAGCGTGATCCTGGGCTTCGGTGCAGGCCAGCTTGGTGAAAAAGACTGAGTGGGCCATCGGGATAGCTTGCCTACTTTCTTTTTGTACACCGTTTGGACGGGGGAATGTTTCAGTTGCACAAGAAAATTAGGGCCAAGACTCTAGTTAGGGTTAAGGTTGTGGAGGCTAGGCTTCCCTGCAGGGAACCAGACCCTCTGTGAAGCCTAGCTTGGTGAAACAGACTTGAGTGGGCCACCAGGATGGCTTCCCTACTCCGTTTTAGTACATCGTGTCCATGGGGGGATGTTTCCGTTGCAGAAGTACATTAGCCTTAAGACCCAAATTAGGGTTAGGGTTATGGAGGCTGGGCTTCCCAGGCAGGAACTACGTCCTCGATGAAGCCGAGCCTGGTGAAACAGACTGAGTGGGCCATCAGGATTGCTTGCCTACTGTCTTTTTGTATGCTGTATGGACGAGGGGATGTTTCAGTCGCACAGGAAAATTAGGATTAATACCCAAGTGAGGGCTGGGTTGGGGAGGCTGTGGTTCCCAGGCAGCAACCAGGGCCTCTGTGAATGCTAGCTTGGTGGAACAGATTGAGTTGGCAATCGGGATGGCTTGCCTACTGACTTTTTCTAAACCGTATGGACGGGGGGAGGTTTCACTTGCACAAGAAAATTAGGGTTAAGAAGACTCAAGTTAGGGTTAGGGTTGGTGAGACCGGGCTTCCCAGGCAGGAACCAGGGCCTCTGTGAATGCTAGCTTGGTGGAACAGATTGAGTTGGCAATCGGGATGGCTTGCCTACTGACTTTTTCTAAACCGTATGGACGGGGGGATGTTTCACTTGCACAAGAAAATTAGGGTTAAGACTCAAGTTAGGGTTAGGGTTGGGGAGACTGGGCTTCCCAGGCGGGATCCTGGGCTTCGGTGTAGCCTAGCTTGGTGAAACAGACTGAGTGGGCCATCGGGATAGCTTTCCTTCTGGCTTTCTGTGCACTGTAAGGACAGGGTATCGTTTCAGTTGCACAAGAAAATTTGTGTAAAAACTCAAGTTAGGGTTAGGGTTGGGGAGACTGCGGATCCCAAGCGTGATCCTGGGCTTCGGTGCAGGCCAGCTTGGTGAAAAAGACTGAGTGGGCCATCGGGATAGCTTGCCTACTTTCTTTTTGTACACCGTTTGGACGGGGGAATGTTTCAGTTGCACAAGAAAATTAGGGCCAAGACTCTAGTTAGGGTTAAGGTTGGGGAGGCTAGGCTTCCCTGCAGGGAACCAGACCCTCTGTGAAGCCTAGCTTGGTGAAACAGACTTGAGTGGGCCACCAGGATGGCTTCCCTACTCCGTTTTAGTACATCGTGTCCATGGGGGGATGTTTCCGTTGCAGAAGTACATTAGCCTTAAGACCCAAATTAGGGTTAGGGTTATGGAGGCTGGGCTTCCCAGGCAGGAACTACGGCCTCGATGAAGCCGAGCCTGGTGAAACAAACTGAGTGGGCCATCAGGATTGCTTGCCTACTGTCTTTTGTACGCTGTATGGACGAGGGGATGTTTCAGTTGCACAGGAAAATTAGGATTAATACCCAAGGTAGGTCTGGGTTGGGGAGACTGTGCTTCCCAGGCAGGAACCAGGGCCTCTGTGAAGGCTAGCTTGGTGGAACAGATTGAGTTGGCAATCGGGATGGCTTGCCTACTGACTTTTTCTAAACCGTATGGACGGGGGGAGGTTTCACTTGCACAAGAAAATTAGGGTTAAGAAGACTCAAGTTAGGGTTAGGGTTGGTGAGACCGGGCTTCCCAGGCAGGAACCAGGGCCTCTGTGAAGGCTAGCTTGGTGGAACAGATTGAGTTGGCAATCGGGATGGCTTGCCTACTGACTTTTTCTAAACCGTATGGACGGGGGGATGTTTCAGTCGCCCGGGAAAATTAGGATTAATACCCAAGTGAGGGCTGGGTTGGGGAGACTGTGGTTCCCAGGCAGCAACCAGGGCCTCTGTGAATGCTAGCTTATTGGAACAGATTGAGTTGGCAATCGGGATGGCTTGCCTACTGACTTTTTCTAAACCGTATGGACGGGGGGATGTTTCACTTGCACAAGAAAATTAGGGTTAAGACTCAAGTTAGGGTTAGGGTTGGGGAGACTGGGCTCCCCAGACGGGATCCTGGGCTTCGGTGTAGCCTAGCTTGGTGAAACAGACTGAGTGGGCCATCGGGATAGCTTTCCTACTGGCTTTCTGTGCACTGTAAGGACGGGGTATCGTTTCAGTTGCACAAGAAAATTTGTGTAAAAACTCAAGTTAGGGTTAGGGTTGGGGAGACTGCGGATCCCAAGCGTGATCCTGGGCTTCGGTGCAGCCTAGCTTGGTGAAAAAGACTGAGTGGGCCATCGGGATAGCTTGCCTACTTTCTTTTTGTACACCGTTTGGACGGGGGAATGTTTCAGTTGCACAAGAAAATTAGGGCCAAGACTCTAGTTAGGGGTAAGGTTGGGGAGGTTAGGCTTCCCTGGAGGGAACCAGACACTCTGTGAAGCCTAGCTTGGTGAAACAGACTTGAGTGGGACACCAGGATGGCTTTCCTACTCCGTTTTAGTACAGCGTATCCATGGGGGGATGTTTCCATTGCAGAAGAACATTAGCATTAAAACACAAATTAGGGTTATGGTTATGGAGGCAGGGCTTCCCAGGCAGGAACTACGGCCTCGATGAAGCCGAGCCTGGTGAAACAACCTGAGTGGGCCATCAGGATTGCTTGCCTACTGTCTTTTTGTACGCTGTATGGACGAGGGGATGTTTCAGTTGCACAGGAAAATTAGGATTAATACCCAAGTGAGGGCTGGGTTGGGGAGACTGTGCTTCCCAGGCAGGAACCAGGGCCTCTGTGAAGGCTAGCTTGGTGGAACAGATTGAGTTGGCAATCGGGATGGCTTGCCTACTGACTTTTTCTAAACCGTATGGACGGGGGGAGGTTTCACTTGCACAAGAAAATTAGGGTTAAGAAGACTGAAGTTAGGGTTAGGGTTGGTGAGACCGGGCTTCCCAGGCAGGAACCAGGGCCTCTGTGAATGCTAGCTTGGTGGAACAGATGGAGTTGGCAATCGGGATGGCTTGCCTACTGACTTTTTCTAAACCGTATGGACGGGGGGATGTTTCACTTGCACAAGAAAATTAGGGTTAAGACTCAAGTTAGGGTTAGGGTTGGGGAGACTGGGCTTCCCAGGCGGGAATCTGGGTTTCGGTGTAGCCTAGCTTGGTGAAACAGACTGAGTGGGCCATCGGGAAAGCTTTCCTTCTGGCTTTCTGTGCACTGTAAGGACAGGGTATCGTTTCAGTTGCACAAGAAAATTTGTGTAAAAACTCAAGTTAGGGTTAGGGTTGGGGAGACTGCGGATCCCAAGCGTGATCCTGGGCTTCGGTGCAGGCCAGCTTGGTGAAAAAGACTGAGTGGGCCATCGGGATAGCTTGCCTACTTTCTTTTTGTACACCGTTTGGACGGGGGAATGTTTCAGTTGCACAAGAAAATTAGGGCCAAGACTCTAGTTAGGGTTAAGGTTGTGGAGGCTAGGCTTCCCTGCAGGGAACCAGACCCTCTGTGAAGCCTAGCTTGGTGAAACAGACTTGAGTGGGCCACCAGGATGGCTTCCCTACTCCGTTTTAGTACATCGTGTCCATGGGGGGATGTTTCCGTTGCAGAAGTACATTAGCCTTAAGACCCAAATTAGGGTTAGGGTTATGGAGGCTGGGCTTCCCAGGCAGGAACTACGTCCTCGATGAAGCCGAGCCTGGTGAAACAGACTGAGTGGGCCATCAGGATTGCTTGCCTACTGTCTTTTTGTACGCTGTATGGACGAGGGGATGTTTCAGTTGCACAGGAAAATTAGGATTAATACCCAAGTGAGGGCTGGGTTGGGGAGACTGTGCTTCCCAGGCAGGAACCAGGGCCTCTGTGAAGGCTAGCTTGGTGGAACAGATTGAGTTGGCAATCGGGATGGCTTGCCTACTGACTTTTTCTAAACCGTATGGACGGGGGGAGGTTTCACTTGCACAAGAAAATTAGGGTTAAGAAGACTGAAGTTAGGGTTAGGGTTGGTGAGACCGGGCTTCCCAGGCAGGAACCAGGGCCTCTGTGAAGGATAGCTTGGTGGAACAGATGGAGTTGGCAATCGGGATGGCTTGCCTACTGCCTTTTTCTAAACCGTATGGACGGGGGGATGGTTCACTTGCACAAGAAAATTAGGGTTAAGACTCAAGTTAGGGTTAGGGTTGGGGAGACTGGGCTTCCCAGGCGGGAATCTGGGTTTCGGTGTAGCCTAGCTTGGTGAAACAGACTGAGTGGGCCATCGGGATAGCTTTCCTTCTGGCTTTCTGTGCACTGTAAGGACAGGGTATCGTTTCAGTTGCACAAGAAAATTTGTGTAAAAACTCAAGTTAGGGTTAGGGTTGGGGAGACTGCGGATCCCAAGCGTGATCCTGGGCTTCGGTGCAGGCCAGCTTGGTGAAAAAGACTGAGTGGGCCATCGGGATAGCTTGCCTACTTTCTTTTTGTACACCGTTTGGACGGGGGAATGTTTCAGTTGCACAAGAAAATTAGGGCCAAGACTCTAGTTAGGGTTAAGGTTGTGGAGGCTAGGCTTCCCTGCAGGGAACCAGACCCTCTGTGAAGCCTAGCTTGGTGAAACAGACTTGAGTGGGCCACCAGGATGGCTTCCCTACTCCGTTTTAGTACATCGTGTCCATGGGGGATGTTTCCGTTGCAGAAGTACATTAGCCTTAAGACCCAAATTAGGGTTAGGGTTATGGAGGCTGGGCTTCCCAGGCAGGAACTACGTCCTCGATGAAGCCGAGCCTGGTGAAACAGACTGAGTGGGCCATCAGGATTGCTTGCCTACTGTCTTTTTGTATGCTGTATGGACGAGGGGATGTTTCAGTTGCACAGGAAAATTAGGATTAATACCCAAGTGAGGGCTGGGTTGGGGAGACTGTGCTTCCCAGGCAGGAACCAGGGCCTCTGTGAAGGCTAGCTTGGTGGAACAGATTGAGTTGGCAATCGGGATGGCTTGCCTACTGACTTTTTCTAAACCGTATGGACGGGGGGAGGTTTCACTTGCACAAGAAAATTAGGGTTAAGAAGACTGAAGTTAGGGTTAGGGTTGGTGAGACCGGGCTTCCCAGGCAGGAACCAGGGCCTCTGTGAAGGATAGCTTGGTGGAACAGATGGAGTTGGCAATCGGGATGGCTTGCCTACTGACTTTTTCTAAACCGTATGGACGGGGGGATGTTTCACTTGCACAAGAAAATTAGGGTTAAGACTCAAGTTAGGGTTAGGGTTGGGGAGACTGGGCTTCCCAGGCGGGAATCTGGGTTTCGGTGTAGCCTAGCTTGGTGAAACAGACTGAGTGGGCCATCGGGATAGCTTTCCTTCTGGCTTTCTGTGCACTGTAAGGACAGGGTATCGTTTCAGTTGCACAAGAAAATTTGTGTAAAAACTCAAGTTAGGGTTAGGGTTGGGGAGACTGCGGATCCCAAGCGTGAT
The DNA here is from genome assembly GCF_057233095.1 of Heloderma suspectum. NCBI lineage: Eukaryota > Metazoa > Chordata > Lepidosauria > Squamata > Helodermatidae > Heloderma > Heloderma suspectum. The sequence goes on along the minus strand of NC_139459.1, from coordinate 150,708,555 downwards.
CCTGGGCTTCGGTGCAGGCCAGCTTGGTGAAAAAGACTGAGTGGGCCATCGGGATAGCTTGCCTACTTTCTTTTTGTACACCGTTTGGACGGGGGAATGTTTCAGTTGCACAAGAAAATTAGGGCCAAGACTCTAGTTAGGGTTAAGGTTGTGGAGGCTAGGCTTCCCTGCAGGGAACCAGACCCTCTGTGAAGCCTAGCTTGGTGAAACAGACTTGAGTGGGCCACCAGGATGGCTTCCCTACTCCGTTTTAGTACATCGTGTCCATGGGGGGATGTTTCCGTTGCAGAAGTACATTAGCCTTAAGACCCAAATTAAGGTTAGGGTTATGGAGGCTGGGCTTCCCAGGCAGGAACTACGTCCTCGATGAAGCCGAGCCTGGTGAAACAGACTGAGTGGGCCATCAGGATTGCTTGCCTACTGTCTTTTTGTATGCTGTATGGACGAGGGGATGTTTCAGTCGCACAGGAAAATTAGGATTAATACCCAAGTGAGGGCTGGGTTGGGGAGGCTGTGGTTCCCAGGCAGCAACCAGGGCCTCTGTGAATGCTAGCTTGGTGGAACAGATTGAGTTGGCAATCGGGATGGCTTGCCTACTGACTTTTTCTAAACCGTATGGACGGGGGGAGGTTTCACTTGCACAAGAAAATTAGGGTTAAGAAGACTCAAGTTAGGGTTAGGGTTGGTGAGACCGGGCTTCCCAGGCAGGAACCAGGGCCTCTGTGAATGCTAGCTTGGTGGAACAGATTGAGTTGGCAATCGGGATGGCTTGCCTACTGACTTTTTCTAAACCGTATGGACGGGGGGATGTTTCACTTGCACAAGAAAATTAGGGTTAAGAAGACTGAAGTTAGGGTTAGGGTTGGTGAGACCGGGCTTCCCAGGCAGGAACCAGGGCCTCTGTGAATGCTAGCTTGGTGGAACAGATTGAGTTGGCAATCGGGATGGCTTGCCTACTGACTTTTTCTAAACCGTATGGACGGGGGGAGGTTTCACTTGCACAAGAAAATTAGGGTTAAGAAGACTCAAGTTAGGGTTAGGGTTGGTGAGACCGGGCTTCCCAGGCAGGAACCAGGGCCTCTGTGAATGCTAGCTTGGTGGAACAGATTGAGTTGGCAATCGGGATGGCTTGCCTACTGACTTTTTCTAAACCGTATGGACGGGGGGAGGTTTCACTTGCACAAGAAAATTAGGGTTAAGAAGACTGAAGTTAGGGTTAGGGTTGGTGAGACCGGGCTTCCCAGGCAGGAACCAGGGCCTCTGTGAAGGATAGCTTGGTGGAACAGATGGAGTTGGCAATCGGGATGGCTTGCCTACTGACTTTTTCTAAACCGTATGGACGGGGGGATGTTTCACTTGCACAAGAAAATTAGGGTTAAGACTCAAGTTAGGGTTAGGGTTGGGGAGACTGGGCTTCCCAGGCGGGAATCTGGGTTTCGGTGTAGCCTAGCTTGGTGAAACAGACTGAGTGGGCCATCGGGATAGCTTTCCTTCTGGCTTTCTGTGCACTGTAAGGACAGGGTATCGTTTCAGTTGCACAAGAAAATTTGTGTAAAAACTCAAGTTAGGGTTAGGGTTGGGGAGACTGCGGATCCCAAGCGTGATCCTGGGCTTCGGTGCAGGCCAGCTTGGTGAAAAAGACTGAGTGGGCCATCGGGATAGCTTGCCTACTTTCTTTTTGTACACCGTTTGGACGGGGGAATGTTTCAGTTGCACAAGAAAATTAGGGCCAAGACTCTAGTTAGGGTTAAGGTTGTGGAGGCTAGGCTTCCCTGCAGGGAACCAGACCCTCTGTGAAGCCTAGCTTGGTGAAACAGACTTGAGTGGGCCACCAGGATGGCTTCCCTACTCCGTTTTAGTACATCGTGTCCATGGGGGGATGTTTCCGTTGCAGAAGTACATTAGCCTTAAGACCCAAATTAGGGTTAGGGTTATGGAGGCTGGGCTTCCCAGGCAGGAACTACGGCCTCGATGAAGCCGAGCCTGGTGAAACAAACTGAGTGGGCCATCAGGATTGCTTGCCTACTGTCTTTTGTACGCTGTATGGACGAGGGGATGTTTCAGTTGCACAGGAAAATTAGGATTAATACCCAAGGTAGGTCTGGGTTGGGGAGACTGTGCTTCCCAGGCAGGAACCAGGGCCTCTGTGAAGGCTAGCTTGGTGGAACAGATTGAGTTGGCAATCGGGATGGCTTGCCTACTGACTTTTTCTAAACCGTATGGACGGGGGGAGGTTTCACTTGCACAAGAAAATTAGGGTTAAGAAGACTGAAGTTAGGGTTAGGGTTGGTGAGACCGGGCTTCCCAGGCAGGAACCAGGGCCTCTGTGAAGGCTAGCTTGGTGGAACAGATTGAGTTGGCAATCGGGATGGCTTGCCTACTGACTTTTTCTAAACCGTATGGACGGGGGGATGTTTCACTTGCACAAGAAAATTAGGGTTAAGAAGACTGAAGTTAGGGTTAGGGTTGGTGAGACCGGGCTTCCCAGGCAGGAACCAGGGCCTCTGTGAAGGCTAGCTTGGTGGAACAGATTGAGTTGGCAATCGGGATGGCTTGCCTACTGACTTTTTCTAAACCGTATGGACGGGGGGATGTTTCACTTGCACAAGAAAAGTAGGGTTAAGACTCAAGTTAGTGTTAGGGTTGGGGAGACTGGGCTTCCCAGGCGGGATCCTGGGCTTCGGTGTAGCCTAGCTTGGTGAAACAGACTGAGTGGGCCATCGGGATAGCTTTCCTTCTGGCTTTCTGTGCACTGTAAGGACAGGGTATCGTTTCAGTTGCACAAGAAAATTTGTGTAAAAACTCAAGTTAGGGTTAGGGTTGGGGAGACTGCGGATCCCAAGCGTGATCCTGGGCTTCGGTGCAGCCCAGCTTGGTGAAAAAGACTGAGTGGGCCATCGGGATAGCTTGCCTACTTTCTTTTTGTACACCGTTTGGACGGGGGAATGTTTCAGTTGCACAAGAAAATTAGGGCCAAGACTCTAGTTAGGGTTAAGGTTGGGGAGGCTAGGCTTCCGTGCAGGGAACCAGACCCTCTGTGAAGCCTAGCTTGGTGAAAAAGACTTGAGTGGGCCACCAGGATGGCTTCCCTACTCCGTTTTAGTACATCGTGTCCATGGGGGGATGTTTCCGTTGCAGAAGTACATTAGCCTTAAGACCCAAATTAGGGTTAGGGTTATGGAGGCTGGGCTTCCCAGGCAGGAACTACGGCCTCGATGAAGCCGAGCCTGGTGAAACAGACTGAGTGGGCCATCAGGATTGCTTGCCTACTGTCTTTTTGTATGCTGTATGGACGAGGGGATGTTTCAGTCGCCCGGGAAAATTAGGATTAATACCCAAGTGAGGGCTGGGTTGGGGAGACTGTGGTTCCCAGGCAGCAACCAGGGCCTCTGTGAATGCTAGCTTATTGGAACAGATTGAGTTGGCAATCGGGATGGCTTGCCTACTGACTTTTTCTAAACCGTATGGACGGGGGGATGTTTCACTTGCACAAGAAAATTAGGGTTAATACTCAAGTTAGGGTTAGGGTTGGGGAGACTGGGCTCCCCAGGCGGGATCCTGGGCTTCGGTGTAGCCTAGCTTGGTGAAACAGACTGAGTGGGCCATCGGGATAGCTTTCCTACTGGCTTTCTGTGCACTGTAAGGACGGGGTATCGTTTCAGTTGCACAACAAAATTTGTGTGAAAACTCAAGTTAGGGTTAGGGTTGGGGAGACTGCGGATCCCAAGCGTGATCCTGGGCTTCGGTGCAGCCTATCTTGGTGAAAAAGACTGAGTGGGCCATCGGGATAGCTTGCCTACTTTCTTTTTGTACACCGTTTGGACGGGGGAATGTTTCAGTTGCACAAGAAAATTAGGGCCAAGACTCTAGTTAGGGGTAAGGTTGGGGAGGTTAGGCTTCCCTGGAGGGAACCAGACACTCTGTGAAGCCTAGCTTGGTGAAACAGACTTGAGTGGGACACCAGGATGGCTTTCCTACTCCGTTTTAGTACACCGTATCCATGGGGGGATGTTTCCATTGCAGAAGAACATTAGCATTAAAACACAAATTAGGGTTATGGTTATGGAGGCAGGGCTTCCCAGGCAGGAACTACGGCCTCGATGAAGCCGAGCCTGGTGAAACAACCTGAGTGGGCCATCAGGATTGCTTGCCTACTGTCTTTTTGTACGCTGTATGGACGAGGGGATGTTTCAGTTGCACAGGAAAATTAGGATTAATACCCAAGTGAGGGCTGGGTTGGGGAGACTGTGCTTCCCAGGCAGGAACCAGGGCCTCTGTGAAGGCTAGCTTGGTGGAACAGATTGAGTTGGCAATCGGGATGGCTTGCCTACTGACTTTTTCTAAACCGTATGGACGGGGGGAGGTTTCACTTGCACAAGAAAATTAGGGTTAAGAAGACTGAAGTTAGGGTTAGGGTTGGTGAGACCGGGCTTCCCAGGCAGGAACCAGGGCCTCTGTGAAGGATAGCTTGGTGGAACAGATGGAGTTGGCAATCGGGATGGCTTGCCTACTGACTTTTTCTAAACCGTATGGACGGGGGGATGTTTCACTTGCACAAGAAAATTAGGGTTAAGACTCAAGTTAGGGTTAGGGTTGGGGAGACTGGGCTTCCCAGGCGGGAATCTGGGTTTCGGTGTAGCCTAGCTTGGTGAAACAGACTGAGTGGGCCATCGGGATAGCTTTCCTTCTGGCTTTCTGTGCACTGTAAGGACAGGGTATCGTTTCAGTTGCACAAGAAAATTTGTGTAAAAACTCAAGTTAGGGTTAGGGTTGGGGAGACTGCGGATCCCAAGCGTGATCCTGGGCTTCGGTGCAGGCCAGCTTGGTGAAAAAGACTGAGTGGGCCATCGGGATAGCTTGCCTACTTTCTTTTTGTACACCGTTTGGACGGGGGAATGTTTCAGTTGCACAAGAAAATTAGGGCCAAGACTCTAGTTAGGGTTAAGGTTGTGGAGGCTAGGCTTCCCTGCAGGGAACCAGACCCTCTGTGAAGCCTAGCTTGGTGAAACAGACTTGAGTGGGCCACCAGGATGGCTTCCCTACTCCGTTTTAGTACATCGTGTCCATGGGGGGATGTTTCCGTTGCAGAAGTACATTAGCCTTAAGACCCAAATTAGGGTTAGGGTTATGGAGGCTGGGCTTCCCAGGCAGGAACTACGGCCTCGATGAAGCCGAGCCTGGTGAAACAAACTGAGTGGGCCATCAGGATTGCTTGCCTACTGTCTTTTGTACGCTGTATGGACGAGGGGATGTTTCAGTTGCACAGGAAAATTAGGATTAATACCCAAGGTAGGTCTGGGTTGGGGAGACTGTGCTTCCCAGGCAGGAACCAGGGCCTCTGTGAAGGCTAGCTTGGTGGAACAGATTGAGTTGGCAATCGGGATGGCTTGCCTACTGACTTTTTCTAAACCGTATGGACGGGGGGAGGTTTCACTTGCACAAGAAAATTAGGGTTAAGAAGACTCAAGTTAGGGTTAGGGTTGGTGAGACCGGGCTTCCCAGGCAGGAACCAGGGCCTCTGTGAAGGCTAGCTTGGTGGAACAGATTGAGTTGGCAATCGGGATGGCTTGCCTACTGACTTTTTCTAAACCGTATGGACGGGGGGATGTTTCACTTGCACAAGAAAATTAGGGTTAAGAAGACTGAAGTTAGGGTTAGGGTTGGTGAGACCGGGCTTCCCAGGCAGGAACCAGGGCCTCTGTGAAGGCTAGCTTGGTGGAACAGATTGAGGTGGCAATCGGGATGGCTTGCCTACTGACTTTTTCTAAACCGTATGGACGGGGGGATGTTTCACTTGCACAAGAAAAGTAGGGTTAAGACTCAAGTTAGTGTTAGGGTTGGGGAGACTGGGCTTCCCAGGCGGGATCCTGGGCTTCGGTGTAGCCTAGCTTGGTGAAACAGACTGAGTGGGCCATCGGGATAGCTTTCCTTCTGGCTTTCTGTGCACTGTAAGGACAGGGTATCGTTTCAGTTGCACAAGAAAATTTGTGTAAAAACTCAAGTTAGGGTTAGGGTTGGGGAGACTGCGGATCCCAAGCGTGATCCTGGGCTTCGGTGCAGCCCAGCTTGGTGAAAAAGACTGAGTGGGCCATCGGGATAGCTTGCCTACTTTCTTTTTGTACACCGTTTGGACGGGGGAATGTTTCAGTTGCACAAGAAAATTAGGGCCAAGACTCTAGTTAGGGTTAAGGTTGGGGAGGCTAGGCTTCCGTGCAGGGAACCAGACCCTCTGTGAAGCCTAGCTTGGTGAAAAAGACTTGAGTGGGCCACCAGGATGGCTTCCCTACTCCGTTTTAGTACATCGTGTCCATGGGGGGATGTTTCCGTTGCAGAAGTACATTAGCCTTAAGACCCAAATTAGGGTTAGGGTTATGGAGGCTGGGCTTCCCAGGCAGGAACTACGGCCTCGATGAAGCCGAGCCTGGTGAAACAGACTGAGTGGGCCATCAGGATTGCTTGCCTACTGTCTTTTTGTATGCTGTATGGACGAGGGGATGTTTCAGTCGCCCGGGAAAATTAGGATTAATACCCAAGTGAGGGCTGGGTTGGGGAGACTGTGGTTCCCAGGCAGCAACCAGGGCCTCTGTGAATGCTAGCTTATTGGAACAGATTGAGTTGGCAATCGGGATGGCTTGCCTACTGACTTTTTCTAAACCGTATGGACGGGGGGATGTTTCACTTGCACAAGAAAATTAGGGTTAAGACTCAAGTTAGGGTTAGGGTTGGGGAGACTGGGCTCCCCAGGCGGGATCCTGGGCTTCGGTGTAGCCTAGCTTGGTGAAACAGACTGAGTGGGCCATCGGGATAGCTTTCCTACTGGCTTTCTGTGCACTGTAAGGACGGGGTATCGTTTCAGTTGCACAAGAAAATTTGTGTAAAAACTCAAGTTAGGGTTAGGGTTGGGGAGACTGCGGATCCCAAGCGTGATCCTGGGCTTCGGTGCAGCCTATCTTGGTGAAAAAGACTGAGTGGGCCATCGGGATAGCTTGCCTACTTTCTTTTTGTACACCGTTTGGACGGGGGAATGTTTCAGTTGCACAAGAAAATTAGGGCCAAGACTCTAGTTAGGGGTAAGGTTGGGGAGGTTAGGCTTCCCTGGAGGGAACCAGACACTCTGTGAAGCCTAGCTTGGTGAAACAGACTTGAGTGGGACACCAGGATGGCTTTCCTACTCCGTTTTAGTACAGCGTATCCATGGGGGGATGTTTCCATTGCAGAAGAACATTAGCATTAAAACACAAATTAGGGTTATGGTTATGGAGGCAGGGCTTCCCAGGCAGGAACTACGGCCTCGATGAAGCCGAGCCTGGTGAAACAACCTGAGTGGGCCATCAGGATTGCTTGCCTACTGTCTTTTTGTACGCTGTATGGACGAGGGGATGTTTCAGTTGCACAGGAAAATTAGGATTAATACCCAAGTGAGGGCTGGGTTGGGGAGACTGTGCTTCCCAGGCAGGAACCAGGGCCTCTGTGAAGGCTAGCTTGGTGGAACAGATTGAGTTGGCAATCGGGATGGCTTGCCTACTGACTTTTTCTAAACCGTATGGACGGGGGGAGGTTTCACTTGCACAAGAAAATTAGGGTTAAGAAGACTGAAGTTAGGGTTAGGGTTGGTGAGACCGGGCTTCCCAGGCAGGAACCAGGGCCTCTGTGAAGGATAGCTTGGTGGAACAGATGGAGTTGGCAATCGGGATGGCTTGCCTACTGACTTTTTCTAAACCGTATGGACGGGGGGATGTTTCACTTGCACAAGAAAATTAGGGTTAAGACTCAAGTTAGGGTTAGGGTTGGGGAGACTGGGCTTCCCAGGCGGGAATCTGGGTTTCGGTGTAGCCTAGCTTGGTGAAACAGACTGAGTGGGCCATCGGGATAGCTTTCCTTCTGGCTTTCTGTGCACTGTAAGGACAGGGTATCGTTTCAGTTGCACAAGAAAATTTGTGTAAAAACTCAAGTTAGGGTTAGGGTTGGGGAGACTGCGGATCCCAAGCGTGATCCTGGGCTTCGGTGCAGGCCAGCTTGGTGAAAAAGACTGAGTGGGCCATCGGGATAGCTTGCCTACTTTCTTTTTGTACACCGTTTGGACGGGGGAATGTTTCAGTTGCACAAGAAAATTAGGGCCAAGACTCTAGTTAGGGTTAAGGTTGTGGAGGCTAGGCTTCCCTGCAGGGAACCAGACCCTCTGTGAAGCCTAGCTTGGTGAAACAGACTTGAGTGGGCCACCAGGATGGCTTCCCTACTCCGTTTTAGTACATCGTGTCCATGGGGGGATGTTTCCGTTGCAGAAGTACATTAGCCTTAAGACCCAAATTAGGGTTAGGGTTATGGAGGCTGGGCTTCCCAGGCAGGAACTACGTCCTCGATGAAGCCGAGCCTGGTGAAACAGACTGAGTGGGCCATCAGGATTGCTTGCCTACTGTCTTTTTGTATGCTGTATGGACGAGGGGATGTTTCAGTCGCACAGGAAAATTAGGATTAATACCCAAGTGAGGGCTGGGTTGGGGAGGCTGTGGTTCCCAGGCAGCAACCAGGGCCTCTGTGAATGCTAGCTTGGTGGAACAGATTGAGTTGGCAATCGGGATGGCTTGCCTACTGACTTTTTCTAAACCGTATGGACGGGGGGAGGTTTCACTTGCACAAGAAAATTAGGGTTAAGAAGACTCAAGTTAGGGTTAGGGTTGGTGAGACCGGGCTTCCCAGGCAGGAACCAGGGCCTCTGTGAATGCTAGCTTGGTGGAACAGATTGAGTTGGCAATCGGGATGGCTTGCCTACTGACTTTTTCTAAACCGTATGGACGGGGGGATGTTTCACTTGCACAAGAAAATTAGGGTTAAGACTCAAGTTAGGGTTAGGGTTGGGGAGACTGGGCTTCCCAGGCGGGATCCTGGGCTTCGGTGTAGCCTAGCTTGGTGAAACAGACTGAGTGGGCCATCGGGATAGCTTTCCTTCTGGCTTTCTGTGCACTGTAAGGACAGGGTATCGTTTCAGTTGCACAAGAAAATTTGTGTAAAAACTCAAGTTAGGGTTAGGGTTGGGGAGACTGCGGATCCCAAGCGTGATCCTGGGCTTCGGTGCAGCCCAGCTTGGTGAAAAAGACTGAGTGGGCCATCGGGATAGCTTGCCTACTTTCTTTTTGTACACCGTTTGGACGGGGGAATGTTTCAGTTGCACAAGAAAATTAGGGCCAAGACTCTAGTTAGGGTTAAGGTTGGGGAGGCTAGGCTTCCCTGCAGGGAACCAGACCCTCTGTGAAGCCTAGCTTGGTGAAACAGACTTGAGTGGGCCACCAGGATGGCTTCCCTACTCCGTTTTAGTACATCGTGTCCATGGGGGGATGTTTCCGTTGCAGAAGTACATTAGCCTTAAGACCCAAATTAGGGTTAGGGTTATGGAGGCTGGGCTTCCCAGGCAGGAACTACGGCCTCGATGAAGCCGAGCCTGGTGAAACAAACTGAGTGGGCCATCAGGATTGCTTGCCTACTGTCTTTTGTACGCTGTATGGACGAGGGGATGTTTCAGTTGCACAGGAAAATTAGGATTAATACCCAAGGTAGGTCTGGGTTGGGGAGACTGTGCTTCCCAGGCAGGAACCAGGGCCTCTGTGAAGGCTAGCTTGGTGGAACAGATTGAGTTGGCAATCGGGATGGCTTGCCTACTGACTTTTTCTAAACCGTATGGACGGGGGGAGGTTTCACTTGCACAAGAAAATTAGGGTTAAGAAGACTCAAGTTAGGGTTAGGGTTGGTGAGACCGGGCTTCCCAGGCAGGAACCAGGGCCTCTGTGAAGGCTAGCTTGGTGGAACAGATTGAGTTGGCAATCGGGATGGCTTGCCTACTGACTTTTTCTAAACCGTATGGACGGGGGGATGTTTCACTTGCACAAGAAAATTAGGGTTAAGAAGACTGAAGTTAGGGTTAGGGTTGGTGAGACCGGGCTTCCCAGGCAGGAACCAGGGCCTCTGTGAAGGCTAGCTTGGTGGAACAGATTGAGTTGGCAATCGGGATGGCTTGCCTACTGACTTTTTCTAAACCGTATGGACGGGGGGATGTTTCACTTGCACAAGAAAAGTAGGGTTAAGACTCAAGTTAGTGTTAGGGTTGGGGAGACTGGGCTTCCCAGGCGGGATCCTGGGCTTCGGTGTAGCCTAGCTTGGTGAAACAGACTGAGTGGGCCATCGGGATAGCTTTCCTTCTGGCTTTCTGTGCACTGTAAGGACAGGGTATCATTTCAGTTGCACAAGAAAATTTGTGTAAAAACTCAAGTTAGGGTTAGGGTTGGGGAGACTGCGGATCCCAAGCGTGATCCTGGGCTTCGGTGCAGGCCAGCTTGGTGAAAAAGACTGAGTGGGCCATCGGGATAGCTTGCCTACTTTCTTTTTGTACACCGTTTGGACGGGGGAATGTTTCAGTTGCACAAGAAAATTAGGGCCAAGACTCTAGTTAGGGTTAAGGTTGGGGAGGCTAGGCTTCCGTGCAGGGAACCAGACCCTCTGTGAAGCCTAGCTTGGTGAAAAAGACTTGAGTGGGCCACCAGGATGGCTTCCCTACTCCGTTTTAGTACATCGTGTCCATGGGGGGATGTTTCCGTTGCAGAAGTACATTAGCCTTAAGACCCAAATTAGGGTTAGGGTTATGGAGGCTGGGCTTCCCAGGCAGGAACTACGGCCTCGATGAAGCCGAGCCTGGTGAAACAGACTGAGTGGGCCATCAGGATTGCTTGCCTACTGTCTTTTTGTATGCTGTATGGACGAGGGGATGTTTCAGTCGCCCGGGAAAATTAGGATTAATACCCAAGTGAGGGCTGGGTTGGGGAGACTGTGGTTCCCAGGCAGCAACCAGGGCCTCTGTGAATGCTAGCTTATTGGAACAGATTGAGTTGGCAATCGGGATGGCTTGCCTACTGACTTTTTCTAAACCGTATGGACGGGGGGATGTTTCACTTGCACAAGAAAATTAGGGTTAAGACTCAAGTTAGGGTTAGGGTTGGGGAGACTGGGCTCCCCAGACGGGATCCTGGGCTTCGGTGTAGCCTAGCTTGGTGAAACAGACTGAGTGGGCCATCGGGATAGCTTTCCTACTGGCTTTCTGTGCACTGTAAGGACGGGGTATCGTTTCAGTTGCACAAGAAAATTTGTGTAAAAACTCAAGTTAGGGTTAGGGTTGGGGAGACTGCGGATCCCAAGCGTGATCCTGGGCTTCGGTGCAGCCTAGCTTGGTGAAAAAGACTGAGTGGGCCATCGGGATAGCTTGCCTACTTTCTTTTTGTACACCGTTTGGACGGGGGAATGTTTCAGTTGCACAAGAAAATTAGGGCCAAGACTCTAGTTAGGGGTAAGGTTGGGGAGGTTAGGCTTCCCTGGAGGGAACCAGACACTCTGTGAAGCCTAGCTTGGTGAAACAGACTTGAGTGGGACACCAGGATGGCTTTCCTACTCCGTTTTAGTACAGCGTATCCATGGGGGGATGTTTCCATTGCAGAAGAACATTAGCATTAAAACACAAATTAGGGTTATGGTTATGGAGGCAGGGCTTCCCAGGCAGGAACTACGGCCTCGATGAAGCCGAGCCTGGTGAAACAACCTGAGTGGGCCATCAGGATTGCTTGCCTACTGTCTTTTTGTACGCTGTATGGACGAGGGGATGTTTCAGTTGCACAGGAAAATTAGGATTAATACCCAAGTGAGGGCTGGGTTGGGGAGACTGTGCTTCCCAGGCAGGAACCAGGGCCTCTGTGAAGGCTAGCTTGGTGGAACAGATTGAGTTGGCAATCGGGATGGCTTGCCTACTGACTTTTTCTAAACCGTATGGACGGGGGGAGGTTTCACTTGCACAAGAAAATTAGGGTTAAGAAGACTGAAGTTAGGGTTAGGGTTGGTGAGACCGGGCTTCCCAGGCAGGAACCAGGGCCTCTGTGAATGCTAGCTTGGTGGAACAGATGGAGTTGGCAATCGGGATGGCTTGCCTACTGACTTTTTCTAAACCGTATGGACGGGGGGATGTTTCACTTGCACAAGAAAATTAGGGTTAAGACTCAAGTTAGGGTTAGGGTTGGGGAGACTGGGCTTCCCAGGCGGGAATCTGGGTTTTGGTGTAGCCTAGCTTGGTGAAACAGACTGAGTGGGCCATCGGGAAAGCTTTCCTTCTGGCTTTCTGTGCACTGTAAGGACAGGGTATCGTTTCAGTTGCACAAGAAAATTTGTGTAAAAACTCAAGTTAGGGTTAGGGTTGGGGAGACTGCGGATCCCAAGCGTGATCCTGGGCTTCGGTGCAGGCCAGCTTGGTGAAAAAGACTGAGTGGGCCATCGGGATAGCTTGCCTACTTTCTTTTTGTACACCGTTTGGACGGGGGAATGTTTCAGTTGCACAAGAAAATTAGGGCCAAGACTCTAGTTAGGGTTAAGGTTGTGGAGGCTAGGCTTCCCTGCAGGGAACCAGACCCTCTGTGAAGCCTAGCTTGGTGAAACAGACTTGAGTGGGCCACCAGGATGGCTTCCCTACTCCGTTTTAGTACATCGTGTCCATGGGGGGATGTTTCCGTTGCAGAAGTACATTAGCCTTAAGACCCAAATTAGGGTTAGGGTTATGGAGGCTGGGCTTCCCAGGCAGGAACTACGTCCTCGATGAAGCCGAGCCTGGTGAAACAGACTGAGTGGGCCATCAGGATTGCTTGCCTACTGTCTTTTTGTATGCTGTATGGACGAGGGGATGTTTCAGTCGCACAGGAAAATTAGGATTAATACCCAAGTGAGGGCTGGGTTGGGGAGGCTGTGGTTCCCAGGCAGCAACCAGGGCCTCTGTGAATGCTAGCTTGGTGGAACAGATTGAGTTGGCAATCGGGATGGCTTGCCTACTGACTTTTTCTAAACCGTATGGACGGGGGGAGGTTTCACTTGCACAAGAAAATTAGGGTTAAGAAGACTCAAGTTAGGGTTAGGGTTGGTGAGACCGGGCTTCCCAGGCAGGAACCAGGGCCTCTGTGAATGCTAGCTTGGTGGAACAGATTGAGTTGGCAATCGGGATGGCTTGCCTACTGACTTTTTCTAAACCGTATGGACGGGGGGATGTTTCACTTGCACAAGAAAATTAGGGTTAAGACTGAAGTTAGGGTTAGGGTTGGGGAGACTGGGCTTCCCAGGCGGGATCCTGGGCTTCGGTGTAGCCTAGCTTGGTGAAACAGACTGAGTGGGCCATTGGGATAGCTTTCCTTCTGGCTTTCTGTGCACTGTAAGGACAGGGTATCGTTTCAGTTGCACAAGAAAATTTGTGTAAAAACTCAAGTTAGGGTTAGGGTTGGGGAGACTGCGGATCCCAAGCGTGATCCTGGGCTTCGGTGCAGGCCAGCTTGGTGAAAAAGACTGAGTGGGCCATCGGGATAGCTTGCCTACTTTCTTTTTGTACACCGTTTGGACGGGGGAATGTTTCAGTTGCACAAGAAAATTAGGGCCAAGACTCTAGTTAGGGTTAAGGTTAGGGAGGCTAGGCTTCCCTGCAGGGAACCAGACCCTCTGTGAAGCCTAGCTTGGTGAAACAGACTTGAGTGGGCCACCAGGATGGCTTCCCTACTCCGTTTTAGTACATCGTGTCCATGGGGGGATGTTTCCGTTGCAGAAGTACATTAGCCTTAAGACCCAAATTAGGGTTAGGGTTATGGAGGCTGGGCTTCCCAGGCAGGAACTACGGCCTCGATGAAGCCGAGCCTGGTGAAACAAACTGAGTGGGCCATCAGGATTGCTTGCCTACTGTCTTTTTGTACGCTGTATGGACGAGGGGATGTTTCAGTTGCACAGGAAAATTAGGATTAATACCCAAGGTAGGTCTGGGTTGGGGAGACTGTGCTTCCCAGGCAGGAACCAGGGCCTCTGTGAAGGCTAGCTTGGTGGAACAGATTGAGTTGGCAATCGGGATGGCTTGCCTACTGACTTTTTCTAAACCGTATGGACGGGGGGAGGTTTCACTTGCACAAGAAAATTAGGGTTAAGAAGACTCAAGTTAGGGTTAGGGTTGGTGAGACCGGGCTTCCCAGGCAGGAACCAGGGCCTCTGTGAAGGCTAGCTTGGTGGAACAGATTGAGTTGGCAATCGGGATGGCTTGCCTACTGACTTTTTCTAAACCGTATGGACGGGGGGATGTTTCACTTGCACAAGAAAATTAGGGTTAAGAAGACTGAAGTTAGGGTTAGGGTTGGTGAGACCGGGCTTCCCAGGCAGGAACCAGGGCCTCTGTGAAGGCTAGCTTTGTGGAACAGATTGAGTTGGCAATCGGGATGGCTTGCCTACTGACTTTTTCTAAACCGTATGGACGGGGGGATGTTTCACTTGCACAAGAAAAGTAGGGTTAAGACTCAAGTTAGTGTTAGGGTTGGGGAGACTGGGCTTCCCAGGCGGGATCCTGGGCTTCGGTGTAGCCTAGCTTGGTGAAACAGACTGAGTGGGCCATCGGGATAGCTTTCCTTCTGGCTTTCTGTGCACTGTAAGGACAGGGTATCTTTTCAGTTGCACAAGAAAATTTGTGTAAAAACTCAAGTTAGGGTTAGGGTTGGGGAGACTGCGGATCCCAAGCGTGATCCTGGGCTTCGGTGCAGGCCAGCTTGGTGAAAAAGACTGAGTGGGCCATCGGGATAGCTTGCCTACTTTCTTTTTGTACACCGTTTGGACGGGGGAATGTTTCAGTTGCACAAGAAAATTAGGGCCAAGACTCTAGTTAGGGTTAAGGTTGGGGAGGCTAGGCTTCCGTGCAGGGAACCAGACCCTCTGTGAAGCCTAGCTTGGTGAAAAAGTCTTGAGTGGGCCACCAGGATGGCTTCCCTACTCCGTTTTAGTACATCGTGTCCATGGGGGTTGTTTCCGTTGCAGAAGTACATTAGCCTTAAGACCCAAATTAGGGTTAGGGTTATGGAGGCTGGGCTTCCCAGGCAGGAACTACGGCCTCGATGAAGCCGAGCCTGGTGAAACAGACTGAGTGGGCCATCAGGATTGCTTGCCTACTGTCTTTTTGTATGCTGTATGGACGAGGGGATGTTTCAGTCGCCCGGGAAAATTAGGATTAATACCCAAGTGAGGGATGGGTTGGGGAGACTGTGGTTCCCAGGCAGCAACCAGGGCCTCTGTGAATGCTAGCTTATTGGAACAGATTGAGTTGGCAATCGGGATGGCTTGCCTACTGACTTTTTCTAAACCGTATGGACGGGGGGATGTTTCACTTGCACAAGAAAATTAGGGTTAATACTCAAGTTAGGGTTAGGGTTGGGGAGACTGGGCTCCCCAGGCGGGATCCTGGGCTTCGGTGTAGCCTAGCTTGGTGAAACAGACTGAGTGGGCCATCGGGATAGCTTTCCTACTGGCTTTCTGTGCACTGTAAGGACGGGGTATCGTTTCAGTTGCACAAGAAAATTTGTGTAAAAACTCAAGTTAGGGTTAGGGTTGGGGAGACTGCGGATCCCAAGCGTGATCCTGGGCTTCGGTGCAGCCTATCTTGGTGAAAAAGACTGAGTGGGCCATCGGGATAGCTTGCCTACTTTCTTTTTGTACACCGTTTGGACGGGGGAATGTTTCAGTTGCACAAGAAAATTAGGGCCAAGACTCTAGTTAGGGGTAAGGTTGGGGAGGTTAGGCTTCCCTGGAGGGAACCAGACACTCTGTGAAGCCTAGCTTGGTGAAACAGACTTGAGTGGGACACCAGGATGGCTTTCCTACTCCGTTTTAGTACACCGTATCCATGGGGGGATGTTTCCATTGCAGAAGAACATTAGCATTAAAACACAAATTAGGGTTATGGTTATGGAGGCAGGGCTTCCCAGGCAGGAACTACGGCCTCGATGAAGCCGAGCCTGGTGAAACAACCTGAGTGGGCCATCAGGATTGCTTGCCTACTGTCTTTTTGTACGCTGTATGGACGAGGGGATGTTTCAGTTGCACAGGAAAATTAGGATTAATACCCAAGTGAGGGCTGGGTTGGGGAGACTGTGCTTCCCAGGCAGGAACCAGGGCCTCTGTGAAGGCTAGCTTGGTGGAACAGATTGAGTTGGCAATCGGGATGGCTTGCCTACTGACTTTTTCTAAACCGTATGGACGGGGGGAGGTTTCACTTGCACAAGAAAATTAGGGTTAAGAAGACTGAAGTTAGGGTTAGGGTTGGTGAGACCGGGCTTCCCAGGCAGGAACCAGGGCCTCTGTGAAGGATAGCTTGGTGGAACAGATGGAGTTGGCAATCGGGATGGCTTGCCTACTGACTTTTTCTAAACCGTATGGACGGGGGGATGTTTCACTTGCACAAGAAAATTAGGGTTAAGACTCAAGTTAGGGTTAGGGTTGGGGAGACTGGGCTTCCCAGGCGGGAATCTGGGTTTCGGTGTAGCCTAGCTTGGTGAAACAGACTGAGTGGGCCATCGGGATAGCTTTCCTTCTGGCTTTCTGTGCACTGTAAGGACAGGGTATCGTTTCAGTTGCACAAGAAAATTTGTGTAAAAACTCAAGTTAGGGTTAGGGTTGGGGAGACTGCGGATCCCAAGCGTGATCCTGGGCTTCGGTGCAGGCCAGCTTGGTGAAAAAGACTGAGTGGGCCATCGGGATAGCTTGCCTACTTTCTTTTTGTACACCGTTTGGACGGGGGAATGTTTCAGTTGCACAAGAAAATTAGGGCCAAGACTCTAGTTAGGGTTAAGGTTGTGGAGGCTAGGCTTCCCTGCAGGGAACCAGACCCTCTGTGAAGCCTAGCTTGGTGAAACAGACTTGAGTGGGCCACCAGGATGGCTTCCCTACTCCGTTTTAGTACATCGTGTCCATGGGGGGATGTTTCCGTTGCAGAAGTACATTAGCCTTAAGACCCAAATTAGGGTTAGGGTTATGGAGGCTGGGCTTCCCAGGCAGGAACTACGGCCTCGATGAAGCCGAGCCTGGTGAAACAAACTGAGTGGGCCATCAGGATTGCTTGCCTACTGTCTTTTGTACGCTGTATGGACGAGGGGATGTTTCAGTTGCACAGGAAAATTAGGATTAATACCCAAGGTAGGTCTGGGTTGGGGAGACTGTGCTTCCCAGGCAGGAACCAGGGCCTCTGTGAAGGCTAGCTTGGTGGAACAGATTGAGTTGGCAATCGGGATGGCTTGCCTACTGACTTTTTCTAAACCGTATGGACGGGGGGAGGTTTCACTTGCACAAGAAAATTAGGGTTAAGAAGACTCAAGTTAGGGTTAGGGTTGGTGAGACCGGGCTTCCCAGGCAGGAACCAGGGCCTCTGTGAAGGCTAGCTTGGTGGAACAGATTGAGTTGGCAATCGGGATGGCTTGCCTACTGACTTTTTCTAAACCGTATGGACGGGGGGATGTTTCACTTGCACAAGAAAATTAGGGTTAAGAAGACTGAAGTTAGGGTTAGGGTTGGTGAGACCGGGCTTCCCAGGCAGGAACCAGGGCCTCTGTGAAGGCTAGCTTGGTGGAACAGATTGAGTTGGCAATCGGGATGGCTTGCCTACTGACTTTTTCTAAACCGTATGGACGGGGGGATGTTTCACTTGCACAAGAAAAGTAGGGTTAAGACTCAAGTTAGTGTTAGGGTTGGGGAGACTGGGCTTCCCAGGCGGGATCCTGGGCTTCGGTGTAGCCTAGCTTGGTGAAACAGACTGAGTGGGCCATCGGGATAGCTTTCCTTCTGGCTTTCTGTGCACTGTAAGGACAGGGTATCGTTTCAGTTGCACAAGAAAATTTGTGTAAAAACTCAAGTTAGGGTTAGGGTTGGGGAGACTGCGGATCCCAAGCGTGATCCTGGGCTTCGGTGCAGCCCAGCTTGGTGAAAAAGACTGAGTGGGCCATCGGGATAGCTTGCCTACTTTCTTTTTGTACACCGTTTGGACGGGGGAATGTTTCAGTTGCACAAGAAAATTAGGGCCAAGACTCTAGTTAGGGTTAAGGTTGGGGAGGCTAGGCTTCCGTGCAGGGAACCAGACCCTCTGTGAAGCCTAGCTTGGTGAAAAAGACTTGAGTGGGCCACCAGGATGGCTTCCCTACTCCGTTTTAGTACATCGTGTCCATGGGGGGATGTTTCCGTTGCAGAAGTACATTAGCCTTAAGACCCAAATTAGGGTTAGGGTTATGGAGGCTGGGCTTCCCAGGCAGGAACTACGGCCTCGATGAAGCCGAGCCTGGTGAAACAGACTGAGTGGGCCATCAGGATTGCTTGCCTACTGTCTTTTTGTATGCTGTATGGACGAGGGGATGTTTCAGTCGCCCGGGAAAATTAGGATTAATACCCAAGTGAGGGCTGGGTTGGGGAGACTGTGGTTCCCAGGCAGCAACCAGGGCCTCTGTGAATGCTAGCTTATTGGAACAGATTGAGTTGGCAATCGGGATGGCTTGCCTACTGACTTTTTCTAAACCGTATGGACGGGGGGATGTTTCACTTGCACAAGAAAATTAGGGTTAAGACTCAAGTTAGGGTTAGGGTTGGGGAGACTGGGCTCCCCAGGTGGGATCCTGGGCTTCGGTGTAGCCTAGCTTGGTGAAACAGACTGAGTGGGCCATCGGGATAGCTTTCCTACTGGCTTTCTGTGCACTGTAAGGACGGGGTATCGTTTCAGTTGCACAAGAAAATTTGTGTAAAAACTCAAGTTAGGGTTAGGGTTGGGGAGACTGCGGATCCCAAGCGTGATCCTGGGCTTCGGTGCAGCCTATCTTGGTGAAAAAGACTGAGTGGGCCATCGGGATAGCTTGCCTACTTTCTTTTTGTACACCGTTTGGACGGGGGAATGTTTCAGTTGCACAAGAAAATTAGGGCCAAGACTCTAGTTAGGGGTAAGGTTGGGGAGGTTAGGCTTCCCTGGAGGGAACCAGACACTCTGTGAAGCCTAGCTTGGTGAAACAGACTTGAGTGGGACAC
The DNA here is from genome assembly GCF_057233095.1 of Heloderma suspectum. NCBI lineage: Eukaryota > Metazoa > Chordata > Lepidosauria > Squamata > Helodermatidae > Heloderma > Heloderma suspectum. The sequence continues at coordinate 150,689,688 of NC_139459.1, read as the reverse complement.
CAGGATGGCTTTCCTACTCCGTTTTAGTACACCGTATCCATGGGGGGATGTTTCCATTGCAGAAGAACATTAGCATTAAAACACAAATTAGGGTTATGGTTATGGAGGCAGGGCTTCCCAGGCAGGAACTACGGCCTCGATGAAGCCGAGCCTGGTGAAACAACCTGAGTGGGCCATCAGGATTGCTTGCCTACTGTCTTTTTGTACGCTGTATGGACGAGGGGATGTTTCAGTTGCACAGGAAAATTAGGATTAATACCCAAGTGAGGGCTGGGTTGGGGAGACTGTGCTTCCCAGGCAGGAACCAGGGCCTCTGTGAAGGCTAGCTTGGTGGAACAGATTGAGTTGGCAATCGGGATGGCTTGCCTACTGACTTTTTCTAAACCGTATGGACGGGGGGAGGTTTCACTTGCACAAGAAAATTAGGGTTAAGAAGACTGAAGTTAGGGTTAGGGTTGGTGAGACCGGGCTTCCCAGGCAGGAACCAGGGCCTCTGTGAAGGATAGCTTGGTGGAACAGATGGAGTTGGCAATCGGGATGGCTTGCCTACTGACTTTTTCTAAACCGTATGGACGGGGGGATGTTTCACTTGCACAAGAAAATTAGGGTTAAGACTCAAGTTAGGGTTAGGGTTGGGGAGACTGGGCTTCCCAGGCGGGAATCTGGGTTTCGGTGTAGCCTAGCTTGGTGAAACAGACTGAGTGGGCCATCGGGATAGCTTTCCTTCTGGCTTTCTGTGCACTGTAAGGACAGGGTATCGTTTCAGTTGCACAAGAAAATTTGTGTAAAAACTCAAGTTAGGGTTAGGGTTGGGGAGACTGCGGATCCCAAGCGTGATCCTGGGCTTCGGTGCAGGCCAGCTTGGTGAAAAAGACTGAGTGGGCCATCGGGATAGCTTGCCTACTTTCTTTTTGTACACCGTTTGGACGGGGGAATGTTTCAGTTGCACAAGAAAATTAGGGCCAAGACTCTAGTTAGGGTTAAGGTTGTGGAGGCTAGGCTTCCCTGCAGGGAACCAGACCCTCTGTGAAGCCTAGCTTGGTGAAACAGACTTGAGTGGGCCACCAGGATGGCTTCCCTACTCCGTTTTAGTACATCGTGTCCATGGGGGGATGTTTCCGTTGCAGAAGTACATTAGCCTTAAGACCCAAATTAGGGTTAGGGTTATGGAGGCTGGGCTTCCCAGGCAGGAACTACGTCCTCGATGAAGCCGAGCCTGGTGAAACAGACTGAGTGGGCCATCAGGATTGCTTGCCTACTGTCTTTTTGTATGCTGTATGGACGAGGGGATGTTTCAGTCGCACAGGAAAATTAGGATTAATACCCAAGTGAGGGCTGGGTTGGGGAGGCTGTGGTTCCCAGGCAGCAACCAGGGCCTCTGTGAATGCTAGCTTGGTGGAACAGATTGAGTTGGCAATCGGGATGGCTTGCCTACTGACTTTTTCTAAACCGTATGGACGGGGGGAGGTTTCACTTGCACAAGAAAATTAGGGTTAAGAAGACTCAAGTTAGGGTTAGGGTTGGTGAGACCGGGCTTCCCAGGCAGGAACCAGGGCCTCTGTGAATGCTAGCTTGGTGGAACAGATTGAGTTGGCAATCGGGATGGCTTGCCTACTGACTTTTTCTAAACCGTATGGACGGGGGGATGTTTCACTTGCACAAGAAAATTAGGGTTAAGACTCAAGTTAGGGTTAGGGTTGGGGAGACTGGGCTTCCCAGGCGGGATCCTGGGCTTCGGTGTAGCCTAGCTTGGTGAAACAGACTGAGTGGGCCATCGGGATAGCTTTCCTTCTGGCTTTCTGTGCACTGTAAGGACAGGGTATCGTTTCAGTTGCACAAGAAAATTTGTGTAAAAACTCAAGTTAGGGTTAGGGTTGGGGAGACTGCGGATCCCAAGCGTGATCCTGGGCTTCGGTGCAGCCCAGCTTGGTGAAAAAGACTGAGTGGGCCATCGGGATAGCTTGCCTACTTTCTTTTTGTACACCGTTTGGACGGGGGAATGTTTCAGTTGCACAAGAAAATTAGGGCCAAGACTCTAGTTAGGGTTAAGGTTGGGGAGGCTAGGCTTCCCTGCAGGGAACCAGACCCTCTGTGAAGCCTAGCTTGGTGAAACAGACTTGAGTGGGCCACCAGGATGGCTTCCCTACTCCGTTTTAGTACATCGTGTCCATGGGGGGATGTTTCCGTTGCAGAAGTACATTAGCCTTAAGACCCAAATTAGGGTTAGGGTTATGGAGGCTGGGCTTCCCAGGCAGGAACTACGGCCTCGATGAAGCCGAGCCTGGTGAAACAAACTGAGTGGGCCATCAGGATTGCTTGCCTACTGTCTTTTGTACGCTGTATGGACGAGGGGATGTTTCAGTTGCACAGGAAAATTAGGATTAATACCCAAGGTAGGTCTGGGTTGGGGAGACTGTGCTTCCCAGGCAGGAACCAGGGCCTCTGTGAAGGCTAGCTTGGTGGAACAGATTGAGTTGGCAATCGGGATGGCTTGCCTACTGACTTTTTCTAAACCGTATGGACGGGGGGAGGTTTCACTTGCACAAGAAAATTAGGGTTAAGAAGACTCAAGTTAGGGTTAGGGTTGGTGAGACCGGGCTTCCCAGGCAGGAACCAGGGCCTCTGTGAAGGCTAGCTTGGTGGAACAGATTGAGTTGGCAATCGGGATGGCTTGCCTACTGACTTTTTCTAAACCGTATGGACGGGGGGATGTTTCACTTGCACAAGAAAATTAGGGTTAAGAAGACTGAAGTTAGGGTTAGGGTTGGTGAGACCGGGCTTCCCAGGCAGGAACCAGGGCCTCTGTGAAGGCTAGCTTGGTGGAACAGATTGAGTTGGCAATCGGGATGGCTTGCCTACTGACTTTTTCTAAACCGTATGGACGGGGGGATGTTTCACTTGCACAAGAAAAGTAGGGTTAAGACTCAAGTTAGTGTTAGGGTTGGGGAGACTGGGCTTCCCAGGCGGGATCCTGGGCTTCGGTGTAGCCTAGCTTGGTGAAACAGACTGAGTGGGCCATCGGGATAGCTTTCCTTCTGGCTTTCTGTGCACTGTAAGGACAGGGTATCGTTTCAGTTGCACAAGAAAATTTGTGTAAAAACTCAAGTTAGGGTTAGGGTTGGGGAGACTGCGGATCCCAAGCGTGATCCTGGGCTTCGGTGCAGCCCAGCTTGGTGAAAAAGACTGAGTGGGCCATCGGGATAGCTTGCCTACTTTCTTTTTGTACACCGTTTGGACGGGGGAATGTTTCAGTTGCACAAGAAAATTAGGGCCAAGACTCTAGTTAGGGTTAAGGTTGGGGAGGCTAGGCTTCCGTGCAGGGAACCAGACCCTCTGTGAAGCCTAGCTTGGTGAAAAAGACTTGAGTGGGCCACCAGGATGGCTTCCCTACTCCGTTTTAGTACATCGTGTCCATGGGGGGATGTTTCCGTTGCAGAAGTACATTAGCCTTAAGACCCAAATTAGGGTTAGGGTTATGGAGGCTGGGCTTCCCAGGCAGGAACTACGGCCTCGATGAAGCCGAGCCTGGTGAAACAGACTGAGTGGGCCATCAGGATTGCTTGCCTACTGTCTTTTTGTATGCTGTATGGACGAGGGGATGTTTCAGTCGCCCGGGAAAATTAGGATTAATACCCAAGTGAGGGCTGGGTTGGGGAGACTGTGGTTCCCAGGCAGCAACCAGGGCCTCTGTGAATGCTAGCTTATTGGAACAGATTGAGTTGGCAATCGGGATGGCTTGCCTACTGACTTTTTCTAAACCGTATGGACGGGGGGATGTTTCACTTGCACAAGAAAATTAGGGTTAAGACTCAAGTTAGGGTTAGGGTTGGGGAGACTGGGCTCCCCAGACGGGATCCTGGGCTTCGGTGTAGCCTAGCTTGGTGAAACAGACTGAGTGGGCCATCGGGATAGCTTTCCTACTGGCTTTCTGTGCACTGTAAGGACGGGGTATCGTTTCAGTTGCACAAGAAAATTTGTGTAAAAACTCAAGTTAGGGTTAGGGTTGGGGAGACTGCGGATCCCAAGCGTGATCCTGGGCTTCGGTGCAGCCTAGCTTGGTGAAAAAGACTGAGTGGGCCATCGGGATAGCTTGCCTACTTTCTTTTTGTACACCGTTTGGACGGGGGAATGTTTCAGTTGCACAAGAAAATTAGGGCCAAGACTCTAGTTAGGGGTAAGGTTGGGGAGGTTAGGCTTCCCTGGAGGGAACCAGACACTCTGTGAAGCCTAGCTTGGTGAAACAGACTTGAGTGGGACACCAGGATGGCTTTCCTACTCCGTTTTAGTACACCGTATCCATGGGGGGATGTTTCCATTGCAGAAGAACATTAGCATTAAAACACAAATTAGGGTTATGGTTATGGAGGCAGGGCTTCCCAGGCAGGAACTACGGCCTCGATGAAGCCGAGCCTGGTGAAACAACCTGAGTGGGCCATCAGGATTGCTTGCCTACTGTCTTTTTGTACGCTGTATGGACGAGGGGATGTTTCAGTTGCACAGGAAAATTAGGATTAATACCCAAGTGAGGGCTGGGTTGGGGAGACTGTGCTTCCCAGGCAGGAACCAGGGCCTCTGTGAAGGCTAGCTTGGTGGAACAGATTGAGTTGGCAATCGGGATGGCTTGCCTACTGACTTTTTCTAAACCGTATGGACGGGGGGAGGTTTCACTTGCACAAGAAAATTAGGGTTAAGAAGACTGAAGTTAGGGTTAGGGTTGGTGAGACCGGGCTTCCCAGGCAGGAACCAGGGCCTCTGTGAATGCTAGCTTGGTGGAACAGATGGAGTTGGCAATCGGGATGGCTTGCCTACTGACTTTTTCTAAACCGTATGGACGGGGGGATGTTTCACTTGCACAAGAAAATTAGGGTTAAGACTCAAGTTAGGGTTAGGGTTGGGGAGACTGGGCTTCCCAGGCGGGAATCTGGGTTTCGGTGTAGCCTAGCTTGGTGAAACAGACTGAGTGGGCCATCGGGAAAGCTTTCCTTCTGGCTTTCTGTGCACTGTAAGGACAGGGTATCGTTTCAGTTGCACAAGAAAATTTGTGTAAAAACTCAAGTTAGGGTTAGGGTTGGGGAGACTGCGGATCCCAAGCGTGATCCTGGGCTTCGGTGCAGGCCAGCTTGGTGAAAAAGACTGAGTGGGCCATCGGGATAGCTTGCCTACTTTCTTTTTGTACACCGTTTGGACGGGGGAATGTTTCAGTTGCACAAGAAAATTAGGGCCAAGACTCTAGTTAGGGTTAAGGTTGTGGAGGCTAGGCTTCCCTGCAGGGAACCAGACCCTCTGTGAAGCCTAGCTTGGTGAAACAGACTTGAGTGGGCCACCAGGATGGCTTCCCTACTCCGTTTTAGTACATCGTGTCCATGGGGGGATGTTTCCGTTGCAGAAGTACATTAGCCTTAAGACCCAAATTAGGGTTAGGGTTATGGAGGCTGGGCTTCCCAGGCAGGAACTACGTCCTCGATGAAGCCGAGCCTGGTGAAACAGACTGAGTGGGCCATCAGGATTGCTTGCCTACTGTCTTTTTGTATGCTGTATGGACGAGGGGATGTTTCAGTCGCACAGGAAAATTAGGATTAATACCCAAGTGAGGGCTGGGTTGGGGAGGCTGTGGTTCCCAGGCAGCAACCAGGGCCTCTGTGAATGCTAGCTTGGTGGAACAGATTGAGTTGGCAATCGGGATGGCTTGCCTACTGACTTTTTCTAAACCGTATGGACGGGGGGAGGTTTCACTTGCACAAGAAAATTAGGGTTAAGAAGACTCAAGTTAGGGTTAGGGTTGGTGAGACCGGGCTTCCCAGGCAGGAACCAGGGCCTCTGTGAATGCTAGCTTGGTGGAACAGATTGAGTTGGCAATCGGGATGGCTTGCCTACTGACTTTTTCTAAACCGTATGGACGGGGGGATGTTTCACTTGCACAAGAAAATTAGGGTTAAGACTGAAGTTAGGGTTAGGGTTGGGGAGACTGGGCTTCCCAGGCGGGATCCTGGGCTTCGGTGTAGCCTAGCTTGGTGAAACAGACTGAGTGGGCCATTGGGATAGCTTTCCTTCTGGCTTTCTGTGCACTGTAAGGACAGGGTATCGTTTCAGTTGCACAAGAAAATTTGTGTAAAAACTCAAGTTAGGGTTAGGGTTGGGGAGACTGCGGATCCCAAGCGTGATCCTGGGCTTCGGTGCAGGCCAGCTTGGTGAAAAAGACTGAGTGGGCCATCGGGATAGCTTGCCTACTTTCTTTTTGTACACCGTTTGGACGGGGGAATGTTTCAGTTGCACAAGAAAATTAGGGCCAAGACTCTAGTTAGGGTTAAGGTTAGGGAGGCTAGGCTTCCCTGCAGGGAACCAGACCCTCTGTGAAGCCTAGCTTGGTGAAACAGACTTGAGTGGGCCACCAGGATGGCTTCCCTACTCCGTTTTAGTACATCGTGTCCATGGGGGGATGTTTCCGTTGCAGAAGTACATTAGCCTTAAGACCCAAATTAGGGTTAGGGTTATGGAGGCTGGGCTTCCCAGGCAGGAACTACGGCCTCGATGAAGCCGAGCCTGGTGAAACAAACTGAGTGGGCCATCAGGATTGCTTGCCTACTGTCTTTTTGTACGCTGTATGGACGAGGGGATGTTTCAGTTGCACAGGAAAATTAGGATTAATACCCAAGGTAGGTCTGGGTTGGGGAGACTGTGCTTCCCAGGCAGGAACCAGGGCCTCTGTGAAGGCTAGCTTGGTGGAACAGATTGAGTTGGCAATCGGGATGGCTTGCCTACTGACTTTTTCTAAACCGTATGGACGGGGGGAGGTTTCACTTGCACAAGAAAATTAGGGTTAAGAAGACTCAAGTTAGGGTTAGGGTTGGTGAGACCGGGCTTCCCAGGCAGGAACCAGGGCCTCTGTGAAGGCTAGCTTGGTGGAACAGATTGAGTTGGCAATCGGGATGGCTTGCCTACTGACTTTTTCTAAACCGTATGGACGGGGGGATGTTTCACTTGCACAAGAAAATTAGGGTTAAGAAGACTGAAGTTAGGGTTAGGGTTGGTGAGACCGGGCTTCCCAGGCAGGAACCAGGGCCTCTGTGAAGGCTAGCTTGGTGGAACAGATTGAGTTGGCAATCGGGATGGCTTGCCTACTGACTTTTTCTAAACCGTATGGACGGGGGGATGTTTCACTTGCACAAGAAAATTAGGGTTAAGACTCAAGTTAGGGTTAGGGTTGGGGAGACTGGGCTTCCCAGGCGGGATCCTGGGCTTCGGTGTAGCCTAGCTTGGTGAAACAGACTGAGTGGGCCATCGGGATAGCTTTCCTTCTGGCTTTCTGTGCACTGTAAGGACAGGGTATCGTTTCAGTTGCACAAGAAAATTTGTGTAAAAACTCAAGTTAGGGTTAGGGTTGGGGAGACTGCGGATCCCAAGCGTGATCCTGGGCTTCGGTGCAGCCCAGCTTGGTGAAAAAGACTGAGTGGGCCATCGGGATAGCTTGCCTACTTTCTTTTTGTACACCGTTTGGACGGGGGAATGTTTCAGTTGCACAAGAAAATTAGGGCCAAGACTCTAGTTAGGGTTAAGGTTGGGGAGGCTAGGCTTCCCTGCAGGGAACCAGACCCTCTGTGAAGCCTAGCTTGGTGAAACAGACTTGAGTGGGCCACCAGGATGGCTTCCCTACTCCGTTTTAGTACATCGTGTCCATGGGGGGATGTTTCCGTTGCAGAAGTACATTAGCCTTAAGACCCAAATTAGGGTTAGGGTTATGGAGGCTGGGCTTCCCAGGCAGGAACTACGGCCTCGATGAAGCCGAGCCTGGTGAAACAAACTGAGTGGGCCATCAGGATTGCTTGCCTACTGTCTTTTGTACGCTGTATGGACGAGGGGATGTTTCAGTTGCACAGGAAAATTAGGATTAATACCCAAGGTAGGTCTGGGTTGGGGAGACTGTGCTTCCCAGGCAGGAACCAGGGCCTCTGTGAAGGCTAGCTTGGTGGAACAGATTGAGTTGGCAATCGGGATGGCTTGCCTACTGACTTTTTCTAAACCGTATGGACGGGGGGAGGTTTCACTTGCACAAGAAAATTAGGGTTAAGAAGACTCAAGTTAGGGTTAGGGTTGGTGAGACCGGGCTTCCCAGGCAGGAACCAGGGCCTCTGTGAAGGCTAGCTTGGTGGAACAGATTGAGTTGGCAATCGGGATGGCTTGCCTACTGACTTTTTCTAAACCGTATGGACGGGGGGATGTTTCACTTGCACAAGAAAATTAGGGTTAAGAAGACTGAAGTTAGGGTTAGGGTTGGTGAGACCGGGCTTCCCAGGCAGGAACCAGGGCCTCTGTGAAGGCTAGCTTGGTGGAACAGATTGAGTTGGCAATCGGGATGGCTTGCCTACTGACTTTTTCTAAACCGTATGGACGGGGGGATGTTTCACTTGCACAAGAAAAGTAGGGTTAAGACTCAAGTTAGTGTTAGGGTTGGGGAGACTGGGCTTCCCAGGCGGGATCCTGGGCTTCGGTGTAGCCTAGCTTGGTGAAACAGACTGAGTGGGCCATCGGGATAGCTTTCCTTCTGGCTTTCTGTGCACTGTAAGGACAGGGTATCGTTTCAGTTGCACAAGAAAATTTGTGTAAAAACTCAAGTTAGGGTTAGGGTTGGGGAGACTGCGGATCCCAAGCGTGATCCTGGGCTTCGGTGCAGCCCAGCTTGGTGAAAAAGACTGAGTGGGCCATCGGGATAGCTTGCCTACTTTCTTTTTGTACACCGTTTGGACGGGGGAATGTTTCAGTTGCACAAGAAAATTAGGGCCAAGACTCTAGTTAGGGTTAAGGTTGGGGAGGCTAGGCTTCCGTGCAGGGAACCAGACCCTCTGTGAAGCCTAGCTTGGTGAAAAAGACTTGAGTGGGCCACCAGGATGGCTTCCCTACTCCGTTTTAGTACATCGTGTCCATGGGGGGATGTTTCCGTTGCAGAAGTACATTAGCCTTAAGACCCAAATTAGGGTTAGGGTTATGGAGGCTGGGCTTCCCAGGCAGGAACTACGGCCTCGATGAAGCCGAGCCTGGTGAAACAGACTGAGTGGGCCATCAGGATTGCTTGCCTACTGTCTTTTTGTATGCTGTATGGACGAGGGGATGTTTCAGTCGCCCGGGAAAATTAGGATTAATACCCAAGTGAGGGCTGGGTTGGGGAGACTGTGGTTCCCAGGCAGCAACCAGGGCCTCTGTGAATGCTAGCTTATTGGAACAGATTGAGTTGGCAATCGGGATGGCTTGCCTACTGACTTTTTCTAAACCGTATGGACGGGGGGATGTTTCACTTGCACAAGAAAATTAGGGTTAAGACTCAAGTTAGGGTTAGGGTTGGGGAGACTGGGCTCCCCAGACGGGATCCTGGGCTTCGGTGTAGCCTAGCTTGGTGAAACAGACTGAGTGGGCCATCGGGATAGCTTTCCTACTGGCTTTCTGTGCACTGTAAGGACGGGGTATCGTTTCAGTTGCACAAGAAAATTTGTGTAAAAACTCAAGTTAGGGTTAGGGTTGGGGAGACTGCGGATCCCAAGCGTGATCCTGGGCTTCGGTGCAGCCTAGCTTGGTGAAAAAGACTGAGTGGGCCATCGGGATAGCTTGCCTACTTTCTTTTTGTACACCGTTTGGACGGGGGAATGTTTCAGTTGCACAAGAAAATTAGGGCCAAGACTCTAGTTAGGGGTAAGGTTGGGGAGGTTAGGCTTCCCTGGAGGGAACCAGACACTCTGTGAAGCCTAGCTTGGTGAAACAGACTTGAGTGGGACACCAGGATGGCTTTCCTACTCCGTTTTAGTACACCGTATCCATGGGGGGATGTTTCCATTGCAGAAGAACATTAGCATTAAAACACAAATTAGGGTTATGGTTATGGAGGCAGGGCTTCCCAGGCAGGAACTACGGCCTCGATGAAGCCGAGCCTGGTGAAACAACCTGAGTGGGCCATCAGGATTGCTTGCCTACTGTCTTTTTGTACGCTGTATGGACGAGGGGATGTTTCAGTTGCACAGGAAAATTAGGATTAATACCCAAGTGAGGGCTGGGTTGGGGAGACTGTGCTTCCCAGGCAGGAACCAGGGCCTCTGTGAAGGCTAGCTTGGTGGAACAGATTGAGTTGGCAATCGGGATGGCTTGCCTACTGACTTTTTCTAAACCGTATGGACGGGGGGAGGTTTCACTTGCACAAGAAAATTAGGGTTAAGAAGACTGAAGTTAGGGTTAGGGTTGGTGAGACCGGGCTTCCCAGGCAGGAACCAGGGCCTCTGTGAATGCTAGCTTGGTGGAACAGATGGAGTTGGCAATCGGGATGGCTTGCCTACTGACTTTTTCTAAACCGTATGGACGGGGGGATGTTTCACTTGCACAAGAAAATTAGGGTTAAGACTCAAGTTAGGGTTAGGGTTGGGGAGACTGGGCTTCCCAGGCGGGAATCTGGGTTTCGGTGTAGCCTAGCTTGGTGAAACAGACTGAGTGGGCCATCGGGAAAGCTTTCCTTCTGGCTTTCTGTGCACTGTAAGGACAGGGTATCGTTTCAGTTGCACAAGAAAATTTGTGTAAAAACTCAAGTTAGGGTTAGGGTTGGGGAGACTGCGGATCCCAAGCGTGATCCTGGGCTTCGGTGCAGGCCAGCTTGGTGAAAAAGACTGAGTGGGCCATCGGGATAGCTTGCCTACTTTCTTTTTGTACACCGTTTGGACGGGGGAATGTTTCAGTTGCACAAGAAAATTAGGGCCAAGACTCTAGTTAGGGTTAAGGTTGTGGAGGCTAGGCTTCCCTGCAGGGAACCAGACCCTCTGTGAAGCCTAGCTTGGTGAAACAGACTTGAGTGGGCCACCAGGATGGCTTCCCTACTCCGTTTTAGTACATCGTGTCCATGGGGGGATGTTTCCGTTGCAGAAGTACATTAGCCTTAAGACCCAAATTAGGGTTAGGGTTATGGAGGCTGGGCTTCCCAGGCAGGAACTACGTCCTCGATGAAGCCGAGCCTGGTGAAACAGACTGAGTGGGCCATCAGGATTGCTTGCCTACTGTCTTTTTGTATGCTGTATGGACGAGGGGATGTTTCAGTCGCACAGGAAAATTAGGATTAATACCCAAGTGAGGGCTGGGTTGGGGAGGCTGTGGTTCCCAGGCAGCAACCAGGGCCTCTGTGAATGCTAGCTTGGTGGAACAGATTGAGTTGGCAATCGGGATGGCTTGCCTACTGACTTTTTCTAAACCGTATGGACGGGGGGAGGTTTCACTTGCACAAGAAAATTAGGGTTAAGAAGACTCAAGTTAGGGTTAGGGTTGGTGAGACCGGGCTTCCCAGGCAGGAACCAGGGCCTCTGTGAATGCTAGCTTGGTGGAACAGATTGAGTTGGCAATCGGGATGGCTTGCCTACTGACTTTTTCTAAACCGTATGGACGGGGGGATGTTTCACTTGCACAAGAAAATTAGGGTTAAGACTGAAGTTAGGGTTAGGGTTGGGGAGACTGGGCTTCCCAGGCGGGATCCTGGGCTTCGGTGTAGCCTAGCTTGGTGAAACAGACTGAGTGGGCCATTGGGATAGCTTTCCTTCTGGCTTTCTGTGCACTGTAAGGACAGGGTATCGTTTCAGTTGCACAAGAAAATTTGTGTAAAAACTCAAGTTAGGGTTAGGGTTGGGGAGACTGCGGATCCCAAGCGTGATCCTGGGCTTCGGTGCAGGCCAGCTTGGTGAAAAAGACTGAGTGGGCCATCGGGATAGCTTGCCTACTTTCTTTTTGTACACCGTTTGGACGGGGGAATGTTTCAGTTGCACAAGAAAATTAGGGCCAAGACTCTAGTTAGGGTTAAGGTTAGGGAGGCTAGGCTTCCCTGCAGGGAACCAGACCCTCTGTGAAGCCTAGCTTGGTGAAACAGACTTGAGTGGGCCACCAGGATGGCTTCCCTACTCCGTTTTAGTACATCGTGTCCATGGGGGGATGTTTCCGTTGCAGAAGTACATTAGCCTTAAGACCCAAATTAGGGTTAGGGTTATGGAGGCTGGGCTTCCCAGGCAGGAACTACGGCCTCGATGAAGCCGAGCCTGGTGAAACAAACTGAGTGGGCCATCAGGATTGCTTGCCTACTGTCTTTTTGTACGCTGTATGGACGAGGGGATGTTTCAGTTGCACAGGAAAATTAGGATTAATACCCAAGGTAGGTCTGGGTTGGGGAGACTGTGCTTCCCAGGCAGGAACCAGGGCCTCTGTGAAGGCTAGCTTGGTGGAACAGATTGAGTTGGCAATCGGGATGGCTTGCCTACTGACTTTTTCTAAACCGTATGGACGGGGGGAGGTTTCACTTGCACAAGAAAATTAGGGTTAAGAAGACTCAAGTTAGGGTTAGGGTTGGTGAGACCGGGCTTCCCAGGCAGGAACCAGGGCCTCTGTGAAGGCTAGCTTGGTGGAACAGATTGAGTTGGCAATCGGGATGGCTTGCCTACTGACTTTTTCTAAACCGTATGGACGGGGGGATGTTTCACTTGCACAAGAAAATTAGGGTTAAGAAGACTGAAGTTAGGGTTAGGGTTGGTGAGACCGGGCTTCCCAGGCAGGAACCAGGGCCTCTGTGAAGGCTAGCTTTGTGGAACAGATTGAGTTGGCAATCGGGATGGCTTGCCTACTGACTTTTTCTAAACCGTATGGACGGGGGGATGTTTCACTTGCACAAGAAAAGTAGGGTTAAGACTCAAGTTAGTGTTAGGGTTGGGGAGACTGGGCTTCCCAGGCGGGATCCTGGGCTTCGGTGTAGCCTAGCTTGGTGAAACAGACTGAGTGGGCCATCGGGATAGCTTTCCTTCTGGCTTTCTGTGCACTGTAAGGACAGGGTATCTTTTCAGTTGCACAAGAAAATTTGTGTAAAAACTCAAGTTAGGGTTAGGGTTGGGGAGACTGCGGATCCCAAGCGTGATCCTGGGCTTCGGTGCAGGCCAGCTTGGTGAAAAAGACTGAGTGGGCCATCGGGATAGCTTGCCTACTTTCTTTTTGTACACCGTTTGGACGGGGGAATGTTTCAGTTGCACAAGAAAATTAGGGCCAAGACTCTAGTTAGGGTTAAGGTTGGGGAGGCTAGGCTTCCGTGCAGGGAACCAGACCCTCTGTGAAGCCTAGCTTGGTGAAAAAGTCTTGAGTGGGCCACCAGGATGGCTTCCCTACTCCGTTTTAGTACATCGTGTCCATGGGGGTTGTTTCCGTTGCAGAAGTACATTAGCCTTAAGACCCAAATTAGGGTTAGGGTTATGGAGGCTGGGCTTCCCAGGCAGGAACTACGGCCTCGATGAAGCCGAGCCTGGTGAAACAGACTGAGTGGGCCATCAGGATTGCTTGCCTACTGTCTTTTTGTATGCTGTATGGATGAGGGGATGTTTCAGTCGCACAGGAAAATTAGGATTAATACCCAAGTGAGGGCTGGGTTGGGGAGACTGTGGTTCCCAGGCAGCAACCAGGGCCTCTGTGAGTGCTAGCTTATTGGAACAGATTGAGTTGGCAATCGGGATGGCTTGCCTACTGCCTTTTTCTAAACCGTATGGACGGGGGGATGTTTCACTTGCACAAGAAAATTAGGGTTAAGACTCAAGTTAGGGTTAGGGTTGGGGAGACTGGGCTTCCCAGGCGGGAATCTGGGTTTCGGTGTAGCCTAGCTTGGTGAAACAGACTGAGTGGGCCATCGGGATAGCTTTCCTTCTGGCTTTCTGTGCACTGTAAGGACAGGGTATCATTTCAGTTGCACAAGAAAATTTGTGTAAAAACTCAAGTTAGGGTTAGGGTTGGGGAGACTGCGGATCCCAAGCGTGATCCTGGGCTTCGGTGCAGGCCAGCTTGGTGAAAAAGACTGAGTGGGCCATCGGGATAGCTTGCCTACTTTCTTTTTGTACACCGTTTGGACGGGGGAATGTTTCAGTTGCACAAGAAAATTAGGGCCAAGACTCTAGTTAGGGTTAAGGTTGTGGAGGCTAGGCTTCCCTGCAGGGAACCAGACCCTCTGTGAAGCCTAGCTTGGTGAAACAGACTTGAGTGGGCCACCAGGATGGGTTCCCTACTCCGTTTTAGTACATCGTGTCCATGGGGGGATGTTTCCGTTGCAGAAGTACATTAGCCTTAAGACCCAAATTAGGGTTAGGGTTATGGAGGCTGGGCTTCCCAGGCAGGAACTACGTCCTCGATGAAGCCGAGCCTGGTGAAACAGACTGAGTGGGCCATCAGGATTGCTTGCCTACTGTCTTTTTGTATGCTGTATGGACGAGGGGATGTTTCAGTCGCACAGGAAAATTAGGATTAATACCCAAGTGAGGGCTGGGTTGGGGAGACTGTGGTTCCCAGGCAGCAACCAGGGCCTCTGTGAATGCTAGCTTGGTGGAACAGATTGAGTTGGCAATCGGGATGGCTTGCCTACTGACTTTTTCTAAACCGTATGGACGGGGGGATGTTTCACTTGCACAAGAAAATTAGGGTTAAGAAGACTGAAGTTAGGGTTAGGGTTGGTGAGACCGGGCTTCCCAGGCAGGAACCAGGGCCTCTGTGAAGGCTAGCTTTGTGGAACAGATTGAGTTGGCAATCGGGATGGCTTGCCTACTGACTTTTTCTAAACCGTATGGACGGGGGGATGTTTCACTTGCACAAGAAAAGTAGGGTTAAGACTCAAGTTAGTGTTAGGGCTGGGGAGACTGGGCTTCCCAGGTGGGATCCTGGGCTTCGGTGTAGCCTAGCTTGGTGAAACAGACTGAGTGGGCCATCGGGATAGCTTTCCTTCTGGCTTTCTGTGCACTGTAAGGACAGGGTATCTTTTCAGTTGCACAAGAAAATTTGTGTAAAAACTCAAGTTAGGGTTAGGGTTGGGGAGACTGCGGATCCCAAGCGTGATCCTGGGCTTCGGTGCAGGCCAGCTTGGTGAAAAAGACTGAGTGGGCCATCGGGATAGCTTGCCTACATTCTTTTTGTACACCGTTTGGACGGGGGAATGTTTCAGTTGCACAAGAAAATTAGGGCCAAGACTCTAGTTAGGGTTAAGGTTGGGGAGGCTAGGCTTCCGTGCAGGGAACCAGACCCTCTGTGAAGCCTAGCTTGGTGAAACAGACTTGAGTGGGCCACCAGGATGGCTTCCCTACTCCGTTTTAGTACATCGTGTCCATGGGGGGATGTTTCCGTTGCAGAAGTACATTAGCCTTAAGACCCAAATTAGGGTTAGGGTTATGGAGGCTGGGCTTCCCAGGCAGGAACTATGGCCTCGATGAAGCCGAGCCTGGTGAAACAGACTGAGTGGGCCATCAGGATTGCTTGCCTACTGTCTTTTTGTATGCTGTATGGACGAGGGGATGTTTCAGTCGCACAGGAAAATTAGGATTAATACCCAAGGTAGGGCTGGGTTGGGGAGACTGTGGTTCCCAGGCAGCAACCAGGGCCTCTGTGAATGCTAGCTTGGTGGAACAGATTGAGTTGGCAATCGGGATGGCTTGCCTACTGACTTTTTCTAAACCGTATGGACGGGGGGATGTTTCACTTGCACAAGAAAATTAGGGTTAAGAAGACTCAACTTAGGGTTAGGGTTGGTGAGACCGGGCTTCCCAGGCAGGAACCAGGGCCTCTGTGAATGCTAGCTTGGTGAAACAGACTGAGTGGGCCATCGGGATAGCTTTCCTACTGGCTTTCTGTGCACTGTAAGGACGGGGTATCGTTTCAGTTGCACAAGAAAATTTGTGTAAAAACTCAAGTTAGGGTTAGGGTTGGGGAGACTGCGGATCCCAAGCGTGATCCTGGGCTTCGGTGCAGCCTAGCTTGGTGAAAAAGACTGAGTGGGCCATCGGGATAGCTTGCCTACTTTCTTTTTGTACACCGTTTGGACGGGGGAATGTTTCAGTTGCACAAGAAAATTAGGGCCAAGACTCTAGTTAGGGGTAAGGTTGGGGAGGTTAGGCTTCCCTGGAGGGAACCAGACACTCTGTGAAGCCTAGCTTGGTGAAACAGACTTGAGTGGGACACCAGGATGGCTTTCCTACTCCGTTTTAGTACAGCGTATCCATGGGGGGATGTTTCCATTGCAGAAGAACATTAGCATTAAAACACAAATTAGGGTTATGGTTATGGAGGCAGGGCTTCCCAGGCAGGAACTACGGCCTCGATGAAGCCGAGCCTGGTGAAACAAACTGAGTGGGCCATCAGGATTGCTTGCCTACTGTCTTTTTGTACGCTGTATGGACGAGGGGATGTTTCAGTTGCACAGGAAAATTAGGATTAATACCCAAGTGAGGGCTGGGTTGGGGAGACTGTGCTTCCCAGGCAGGAACCAGGGCCTCTGTGAAGGCTAGCTTGGTGGAACAGATTGAGTTGGCAATCGGGATGGCTTGCCTACTGACTTTTTCTAAACCGTATGGACGGGGGGAGGTTTCACTTGCACAAGAAAATTAGGGTTAAGAAGACTGAAGTTAGGGTTAGGGTTGGTGAGACCGGGCTTCCCAGGCAGGAACCAGGGCCTCTGTGAATGCTAGCTTGGTGGAACAGATTGAGTTGGCAATCGGGATGGCTTGCCTACTGACTTTTTCTAAACCGTATGGACGGGGGGATGTTTCACTTGCACAAGAAAATTAGGGTTAAGAAGACTCAAGTTAGGGTTAGGGTTGGTGAGACCGGGCTTCCCAGGCAGGAACCAGGGCCTCTGTGAATGCTAGCTTGGTGGAACAGATTGAGTTGGCAATCGGGATGGCTTGCCTACTGACTTTTTCTAAACCGTATGGACGGGGGGATGTTTCACTTGCACAAGAAAATTAGGGTTAAGACTCAAGTTAGGGTTAGGGTTGGGGAGACTGGGCTTCCCAGGCGGGATCCTGGGCTTCGGTGTAGCCTAGCTTGGTGAAACAGACTGAGTGGGCCATCGGGATAGCTTTCCTTCTGGCTTTCTGTGCACTGTAAGGACAGGGTATCGTTTCAGTTGCACAAGAAAATTTGTGTAAAAACTCAAGTTAGGGTTAGGGTTGGGGAGACTGCGGATCCCAAGCGTGATCCTGGGCTTCGGTGCAGGCCAGCTTGGTGAAAAAGACTGAGTGGGCCATCGGGATAGCTTGCCTACTTTCTTTTTGTACACCGTTTGGACGGGGGAATGTTTCAGTTGCACAAGAAAATTAGGGCCAAGACTCTAGTTAGGGTTAAGGTTGGGGAGGCTAGGCTTCCCTGGAGGGAACCAGACCCTCTGTGAAGCCTAGCTTGGTGAAACAGACTTGAGTGGGCCACCAGGATGGCTTCCCTACTCCGTTTTAGTACATCGTGTCCATGGGGGGATGTTTCCGTTGCAGAAGTACATTAGCCTTAAAACCCAAATTAGGGTTAGGGTTATGGAGGCTGGGCTTCCCAGGCAGGAACTACGGCCTCGATGAAGCCGAGCCTGGTGAAACAAACTGAGTGGGCCATCAGGATTGCTTGCCTACTGTCTTTTTGTACGCTGTATGGACGAGGGGATGTTTCAGTTGCACAGGAAAATTAGGATTAATACCCAAGGTAGGTCTGGGTTGGGGAGACTGTGCTTCCCAGGCAGGAACCAGGGCCTCTGTGAAGGCTAGCTTGGTGGAACAGATTGAGTTGGCAATCGGGATGGCTTGCCTACTGACTTTTTCTAAACCGTATGGACGGGGGGAGGTTTCACTTGCACAAGAAAATTAGGGTTAAGAAGACTCAAGTTAGGGTTAGGGTTGGTGAGACCGGGCTTCCCAGGCAGGAACCAGGGCCTCTGTGAAGGCTAGCTTGGTGGAACAGATTGAGTTGGCAATCGGGATGGCTTGCCTACTGACTTTTTCTAAACCGTATGGACGGGGGGATGTTTCACTTGCACAAGAAAATTAGGGTTAAGAAGACTGAAGTTAGGGTTAGGGTTGGTGAGACCGGGCTTCCCAGGCAGGAACCAGGGCTTCGGTGTAGCCTAGCTTGGTGAAACAGACTGAGTGGGCCATCGGGATAGCTTTCCTACTGGCTTTCTGTGCACTGTAAGGACGGGGTATCGTTTCAGTTGCACAAGAAAATTTGTGTAAAAACTCAAGTTAGGGTTAGGGTTGGGGAGACTGCGGATCCCAAGCGTGATCCTGGGCTTCGGTGCAGCCTAGCTTGGTGAAAAAGACTGAGTGGGCCATCGGGATAGCTTGCCTACTTTCTTTTTGTACACCGTTTGGACGGGGGAATGTTTCAGTTGCACAAGAAAATTAGGGCCAAGACTCTAGTTAGGGGTAAGGTTGGGGAGGTTAGGCTTCCCTGGAGGGAACCAGACACTCTGTGAAGCCTAGCTTGGTGAAACAGACTTGAGTGGGCCACCAGGATGGCTTTCCTACTCCGTTTTAGTACACCGTATCCATGGGGGGATGTTTCCATTGCAGAAGAACATTAGCATTAAAACACAAATTAGGGTTATGGTTATGGAGGCAGGGCTTCCCAGGCAGGAACTACGGCCTCGATGAAGCCGAGCCTGGTGAAACAAACTGAGTGGGCCATCAGGATTGCTTGCCTACTGTCTTTTTGTACGCTGTATGGACGAGGGGATGTTTCAGTCGCACAGGAAAATTAGGATTAATACCCAAGTGAGGGCTGGGTTGGGGAGACTGTGGTTCCCAGGCAGCAACCAGGGCCTCTGTGAATGCTAGCTTGGTGGAACAGATTGAGTTGGCAATCGGGATGGCTTGCCTACTGACTTTTTCTAAACCGTATGGACGGGGGGATGTTTCACTTGCACAAGAAAATTAGGGTTAAGAAGACTCAAGTTAGGGTTAGGGTTGGTGAGACCGGGCTTCCCAGGCAGGAACCAGGGCCTCTGTGAATGCTAGCTTGGTGGAACAGATTGAGTTGGCAATCGGGATGGCTTGCCTACTGACTTTTTCTAAACCGTATGGACGGGGGGATGTTTCACTTGCACAAGAAAATTAGGGTTAAGACTCAAGTTAGGGTTAGGGTTGGGGAGACTGGGCTTCCCAGGCGGGATCCTGGGCTTCGGTGTAGCCTAGCTTGGTGAAACAGACTGAGTGGGCCATCGGGATAGCTTTCCTTCTGGCTTTCTGTGCACTGTAAGGACAGGGTATCGTTTCAGTTGCACAAGAAAATTTGTGTAAAAACTCAAGTTAGGGTTAGGGTTGGGGAGACTGCGGATCCCAAGCGTGATCCTGGGCTTCGGTGCAGGCCAGCTTGGTGAAAAAGACTGAGTGGGCCATCGGGATAGCTTGCCTACTTTCTTTTTGTACACCGTTTGGACGGGGGAATGTTTCAGTTGCACAAGAAAATTAGGGCCAAGACTCTAGTTAGGGTTAAGGTTGGGGAGGCTAGGCTTCCCTGCAGGGAACCAGACCCTCTGTGAAGCCTAGCTTGGTGAAACAGACTTGAGTGGGCCACCAGGATGGCTTCCCTACTCCGTTTTAGTACATCGTGTCCATGGGGGGATGTTTCCGTTGCAGAAGTACATTAGCCTTAAGACCCAAATTAGGGTTAGGGTTATGGAGGCTGGGCTTCCCAGGCAGGAACTACGGCCTCGATGAAGCCGAGCCTGGTGAAACAAACTGAGTGGGCCATCAGGATTGCTTGCCTACTGTCTTTTTGTACGCTGTATGGACGAGGGGATGTTTCAGTTGCACAGGAAAATTAGGATTAATACCCAAGGTAGGTCTGGGTTGGGGAGACTGTGCTTCCCAGGCAGGAACCAGGGCCTCTGTGAAGGCTAGCTTGGTGGAACAGATTGAGTTGGCAATCGGGATGGCTTGCCTACTGACTTTTTCTAAACCGTATGGACGGGGGGAGGTTTCACTTGCACAAGAAAATTAGGGTTAAGAAGACTGAAGTTAGGGTTAGGGTTGGTGAGACCGGGCTTCCCAGGCAGGAACCAGGGCCTCTGTGAAGGCTAGCTTGGTGGAACAGATTGAGTTGGCAATCGGGATGGCTTGCCTACTGACTTTTTCTAAACCGTATGGACGGGGGGATGTTTCACTTGCACAAGAAAATTAGGGTTAAGAAGACTCAAGTTAGGGTTAGGGTTGGTGAGACCGGGCTTCCCAGGCAGGAACCAGGGCCTCTGTGAAGGCTAGCTTTGTGGAACAGATTGAGTTGGCAATCGGGATGGCTTGCCTACTGACTTTTTCTAAACCGTATGGACGGGGGGATGTTTCACTTGCACAAGAAAAGTAGGGTTAAGACTCAAGTTAGTGTTAGGGTTGGGGAGACTGGGCTTCCCAGGCGGGATCCTGGGCTTCGGTGTAGCCTAGCTTGGTGAAACAGACTGAGTGGGCCATCGGGATAGCTTTCCTTCTGGCTTTCTGTGCACTGTAAGGACAGGGTATCTTTTCAGTTGCACAAGAAAATTTGTGTAAAAACTCAAGTTAGGGTTAGGGTTGGGGAGACTGCGGATCCCAAGCGTGATCCTGGGCTTCGGTGCAGGCCAGCTTGGTGAAAAAGACTGAGTGGGCCATCGGGATAGCTTGCCTACTTTCTTTTTGTACACCATTTGGACGGGGGAATGTTTCAGTTGCACAAGAAAATTAGGGCCAAGACTCTAGTTAGGGTTAAGGTTGGGGAGGCTAGGCTTCCGTGCAGGGAACCAGACCCTCTGTGAAGCCTAGCTTGGTGAAACAGACTTGAGTGGGCCACCAGGATGGCTTCCCTACTCCGTTTTAGTACATCGTGTCCATGGGGGGATGTTTCCGTTGCAGAAGTACATTAGCCTTAAGACCCAAATTAGGGTTAGGGTTATGGAGGCTGGGCTTCCCAGGCAGGAACTATGGCCTCGATGAAGCCGAGCCTGGTGAAACAGACTGAGTGGGCCATCAGGATTGCTTGCCTACTGTCTTTTTGTATGCTGTATGGACGAGGGGATGTTTCAGTCGCACAGGAAAATTAGGATTAATACCCAAGTGAGGGCTGGGTTGGGGAGACTGTGGTTCCCAGGCAGCAACCAGGGCCTCTGTGAATGCTAGCTTGGTGGAACAGATTGAGTTGGCAATCGGGATGGCTTGCCTACTGACTTTTTCTAAACCGTATGGACGGGGGGATGTTTCACTTGCACAAGAAAATTAGGGTTAAGAAGACTGAAGTTAGGGTTAGGGTTGGTGAGACCGGGCTTCCCAGGCAGGAACCAGGGCCTCTGTGAATGCTAGCTTGGTGGAACAGATTGAGTTGGCAATCGGGATGGCTTGCCTACTGACTTTTTCTAAACCGTATGGACGGGGGGATGTTTCACTTGCACAAGAAAATTAGGGTTAAGACTCAAGTTAGGGTTAGGGTTGGGGAGACTGGGCTTCCCAGGCGGGATCCTGGGCTTCGGTGTAGCCTAGCTTGGTGAAACAGACTGAGTGGGCCATCGGGATAGCTTTCCTACTGGCTTTCTGTGCACTGTAAGGACGGGGTATCGTTTCAGTTGCACAAGAAAATTTGTGTAAAAACTCAAGTTAGGGTTAGGGTTGGGGAGACTGCGGATCCCAAGCGTGATCCTGGGCTTCGGTGCAGCCTAGCTTGGTGAAAAAGACTGAGTGGGCCATCGGGATAGCTTGCCTACTTTCTTTTTGTACACCGTTTGGACGGGGGAATGTTTCAGTTGCACAAGAAAATTAGGGCCAAGACTCTAGTTAGGGGTAAGGTTGGGGAGGTTAGGCTTCCCTGGAGGGAACCAGACACACTGTGAAGCCTAGCTTGGTGAAACAGACTTGAGTGGGACACCAGGATGGCTTTCCTACTCCGTTTTAGTACAGCGTATCCATGGGGGGATGTTTCCATTGCAGAAGAACATTAGCATTAAAACACAAATTAGGGTTATGGTTATGGAGGCAGGGCTTCCCAGGCAGGAACTACGGCCTCGATGAAGCCGAGCCTGGTGAAACAAACTGAGTGGGCCATCAGGATTGCTTGCCTACTGTCTTTTTGTACGCTGTATGGACGAGGGGATGTTTCAGTTGCACAGGAAAATTAGGATTAATACCCAAGTGAGGGCTGGGTTGGGGAGACTGTGCTTCCCAGGCAGGAACCAGGGCCTCTGTGAAGGCTAGCTTGGTGGAACAGATTGAGTTGGCAATCGGGATGGCTTGCCTACTGACTTTTTCTAAACCGTATGGACGGGGGGAGGTTTCACTTGCACAAGAAAATTAGGGTTAAGAAGACTGAAGTTAGGGTTAGGGTTGGTGAGAC
Source organism: Heloderma suspectum (assembly GCF_057233095.1). Taxonomy (NCBI): domain Eukaryota; kingdom Metazoa; phylum Chordata; class Lepidosauria; order Squamata; family Helodermatidae; genus Heloderma; species Heloderma suspectum. The sequence goes on along the minus strand of NC_139459.1, from coordinate 150,667,560 downwards.
CGGGCTTCCCAGGCAGGAACCAGGGCCTCTGTGAAGGATAGCTTGGTGGAACAGATGGAGTTGGCAATCGGGATGGCTTGCCTACTGCCTTTTTCTAAACCGTATGGACGGGGGGATGGTTCACTTGCACAAGAAAATTAGGGTTAAGACTCAAGTTAGGGTTAGGGTTGGGGAGACTGGGCTTCCCAGGCGGGATCCTGGGCTTCGGTGTAGCCTAGCTTGGTGAAACAGACTGAGTGGGCCATCGGGATAGCTTTCCTTCTGGCTTTCTGTGCACTGTAAGGACAGGGTATCGTTTCAGTTGCACAAGAAAATTTGTGTAAAAACTCAAGTTAGGGTTAGGGTTGGGGAGACTGCGGATCCCAAGCGTGATCCTGGGCTTCGGTGCAGGCCAGCTTGGTGAAAAAGACTGAGTGGGCCATCGGGATAGCTTGCCTACTTTCTTTTTGTACACCGTTTGGACGGGGGAATGTTTCAGTTGCACAAGAAAATTAGGGCCAAGACTCTAGTTAGGGTTAAGGTTGTGGAGGCTAGGCTTCCCTGCAGGGAACCAGACCCTCTGTGAAGCCTAGCTTGGTGAAACAGACTTGAGTGGGCCACCAGGATGGCTTCCCTACTCCGTTTTAGTACATCGTGTCCATGGGGGGATGTTTCCGTTGCAGAAGTACATTAGCCTTAAGACCCAAATTAGGGTTAGGGTTATGGAGGCTGGGCTTCCCAGGCAGGAACTACGTCCTCGATGAAGCCGAGCCTGGTGAAACAGACGGAGTGGGCCATCAGGATTGCTTGCCTACTGTCTTTTTATATGCTGTATGGACGAGGGGATGTTTCAGTCGCACAGGAAAATTAGGATTAATACCCAAGTTTGGGCTGGGTTGGGGAGACTGTGGTTCCCAGGCAGCAACCAGGGCCTCTGTGAATGCTAGCTTGGTGGAACAGATTGAGTTGGCAATCGGGATGGCTTGCCTACTGACTTTTTCTAAACCGTATGGACGGGGGGAGGTTTCACTTGCACAAGAAAATTAGGGTTAAGAAGACTCAAGTTAGGGTTAGGGTTGGTGAGACCGGGCTTCCCAGGCAGGAACCAGGGCCTCTGTGAATGCTAGCTTGGTGGAACAGATTGAGTTGGCAATCGGGATGGCTTGCCTACTGACTTTTTCTAAACCGTATGGACGGGGGGATGTTTCACTTGCACAAGAAAATTAGGGTTAAGACTCAAGTTAGGGTTAGGGTTGGGGAGACTGGGCTTCCCAGGCGGGATGCTGGGCTTCGGTGTAGCCTAGCTTGGTGAAACAGACTGAGTGGGCCATCGGGATAGCTTTCCTTCTGGCTTTCTGTGCACTGTAAGGACAGGGTATCGTTTCAGTTGCACAAGAAAATTTGTGTAAAAACTCAAGTTAGGGTTAGGGTTGGGGAGACTGCGGATCCCAAGCGTGATCCTGGGCTTCGGTGCAGGCCAGCTTGGTGAAAAAGACTGAGTGGGCCATCGGGATAGCTTGCCTACTTTCTTTTTGTACACCGTTTGGACGGGGGAATGTTTCAGTTGCACAAGAAAATTAGGGCCAAGACTCTAGTTAGGGTTAAGGTTGGGGAGGCTAGGCTTCCCTGCAGGGAACCAGACCCTCTGTGAAGCCTAGCTTGGTGAAACAGACTTGAGTGGGCCACCAGGATGGCTTCCCTACTCCGTTTTAGTACATCGTGTCCATGGGGGGATGTTTCCGTTGCAGAAGTACATTAGCCTTAAGACCCAAATTAGGGTTAGGGTTATGGAGGCTGGGCTTCCCAGGCAGGAACTACGGCCTCGATGAAGCCGAGCCTGGTGAAACAAACTGAGTGGGCCATCAGGATTGCTTGCCTACTGTCTTTTTGTACGCTGTATGGACGAGGGGATGTTTCAGTTGCACAGGAAAATTAGGATTAATACCCAAGGTAGGTCTGGGTTGGGGAGACTGTGCTTCCCAGGCAGGAACCAGGGCCTCTGTGAAGGCTAGCTTGGTGGAACAGATTGAGTTGGCAATCGGGATGGCTTGCCTACTGACTTTTTCTAAACCGTATGGACGGGGGGAGGTTTCACTTGCACAAGAAAATTAGGGTTAAGAAGACTCAAGTTAGGGTTAGGGTTGGTGAGACCGGGCTTCCCAGGCAGGAACCAGGGCCTCTGTGAAGGCTAGCTTGGTGGAACAGATTGAGTTGGCAATCGGGATGGCTTGCCTACTGACTTTTTCTAAACCGTATGGACGGGGGGATGTTTCACTTGCACAAGAAAATTAGGGTTAAGAAGACTGAAGTTAGGGTTAGGGTTGGTGAGACCGGGCTTCCCAGGCAGGAACCAGGGCCTCTGTGAAGGCTAGCTTTGTGGAACAGATTGAGTTGGCAATCGGGATGGCTTGCCTACTGACTTTTTCTAAACCGTATGGACGGGGGGATGTTTCACTTGCACAAGAAAAGTAGGGTTAAGACTCAAGTTAGTGTTAGGGTTGGGGAGACTGGGCTTCCCAGGCGGGATCCTGGGCTTCGGTGTAGCCTAGCTTGGTGAAACAGACTGAGTGGGCCATCGGGATAGCTTTCCTTCTGGCTTTCTGTGCACTGTAAGGACAGGGTATCTTTTCAGTTGCACAAGAAAATTTGTGTAAAAACTCAAGTTAGGGTTAGGGTTGGGGAGACTGCGGATCCCAAGCGTGATCCTGGGCTTCGGTGCAGGCCAGCTTGGTGAAAAAGACTGAGTGGGCCATCGGGATAGCTTGCCTACTTTCTTTTTGTACACCGTTTGGACGGGGGAATGTTTCAGTTGCACAAGAAAATTAGGGCCAAGACTCTAGTTAGGGTTAAGGTTGGGGAGGCTAGGCTTCCGTGCAGGGAACCAGACCCTCTGTGAAGCCTAGCTTGGTGAAACAGACTTGAGTGGGCCACCAGGATGGCTTCCCTACTCCGTTTTAGTACATCGTGTCCATGGGGGGATGTTTCCGTTGCAGAAGTACATTAGCCTTAAGACCCAAATTAGGGTTAGGGTTATGGAGGCTGGGCTTCCCAGGCAGGAACTATGGCCTCGATGAAGCCGAGCCTGGTGAAACAGACTGAGTGGGCCATCAGGATTGCTTGCCTACTGTCTTTTTGTATGCTGTATGGACGAGGGGATGTTTCAGTCGCACAGGAAAATTAGGATTAATACCCAAGGTAGGGCTGGGTTGGGGAGACTGTGGTTCCCAGGCAGCAACCAGGGCCTCTGTGAATGCTAGCTTGGTGGAACAGATTGAGTTGGCAATCGGGATGGCTTGCCTACTGACTTTTTCTAAACCGTATGGACGGGGGGATGTTTCACTTGCACAAGAAAATTAGGGTTAAGAAGACTCAAGTTAGGGTTAGGGTTGGTGAGACCGGGCTTCCAAGGCAGGAACAAGGGCCTCTGTGAATGCTAGCTTGGTGGAACAGATTGAGTTGGCAATCGGGATGGCTTGCCTACTGACTTTTTCTAAACCGTATGGACGGGCGGATGTTTCACTTGCACAAGAAAATTTGTGTAAAAACTCAAGTTAGGGTTAGGGTTGGGGAGACTGCGGATCCCAAGCGTGTTCCTGGGCTTCGGTGCAGCCTAGCTTGGTGAAAAAGACTGAGTGGGCCATCGGGATAGCTTGCCTACTTTCTTTTTGTACACCGTTTGGACGGGGGAATGTTTCAGTTGCACAAGAAAATTAGGGCCAAGACTCTAGTTAGGGGTAAGGTTGGGGAGGTTAGGCTTCCCTGGAGGGAACCAGACACTCTGTGAAGCCTAGCTTGGTGAAACAGACTTGAGTGGGACACCAGGATGGCTTTCCTACTCCGTTTTAGTACAGCGTATCCATGGGGGGATGTTTCCATTGCAGAAGAACATTAGCATTAAAACACAAATTAGGGTTATGGTTATGGAGGCAGGGCTTCCCAGGCAGGAACTACGGCCTCGATGAAGCCGAGCCTGGTGAAACAAACTGAGTGGGCCATCAGGATTGCTTGCCTACTGTCTTTTTGTACGCTGTATGGACGAGGGGATGTTTCAGTTGCACAGGAAAATTAGGATTAATACCCAAGTGAGGGCTGGGTTGGGGAGACTGTGCTTCCCAGGCAGGAACCAGGGCCTCTGTGAAGGCTAGCTTGGTGGAACAGATTGAGTTGGCAATCGGGATGGCTTGCCTACTGACTTTTTCTAAACCGTATGGACGGGGGGAGGTTTCACTTGCACAAGAAAATTAGGGTTAAGAAGACTGAAGTTAGGGTTAGGGTTGGTGAGACCGGGCTTCCCAGGCAGGAACCAGGGCCTCTGTGAAGGATAGCTTGGTGGAACAGATGGAGTTGGCAATCGGGATGGCTTGCCTACTGCCTTTTTCTAAACCGTATGGACGGGGGGATGTTTCACTTGCACAAGAAAATTAGGGTTAAGACTCAAGTTAGGGTTAGGGTTGGGGAGACTGGGCTTCCCAGGCGGGAATCTGGGTTTCGGTGTAGCCTAGCTTGGTGAAACAGACTGAGTGGGCCATCGGGATAGCTTTCCTTCTGGCTTTCTGTGCACTGTAAGGACAGGGTATCGTTTCAGTTGCACAAGAAAATTTGTGTAAAAACTCAAGTTAGGGTTAGGGTTGGGGAGACTGCGGATCCCAAGCGTGATCCTGGGCTTCGGTGCAGGCCAGCTTGGTGAAAAAGACTGAGTGGGCCATCGGGATAGCTTGCCTACTTTCTTTTTGTACACCGTTTGGACGGGGGAATGTTTCAGTTGCACAAGAAAATTAGGGCCAAGACTCTAGTTAGGGTTAAGGTTGTGGAGGCTAGGCTTCCCTGCAGGGAACCAGACCCTCTGTGAAGCCTAGCTTGGTGAAACAGACTTGAGTGGGCCACCAGGATGGCTTCCCTACTCCGTTTTAGTACATCGTGTCCATGGGGGGATGTTTCCGTTGCAGAAGTACATTAGCCTTAAGACCCAAATTAGGGTTAGGGTTATGGAGGCTGGGCTTCCCAGGCAGGAACTACGTCCTCGATGAAGCCGAGCCTGGTGAAACAGACTGAGTGGGCCATCAGGATTGCTTGCCTACTGTCTTTTTGTATGCTGTATGGACGAGGGGATGTTTCAGTCGCACAGGAAAATTAGGATTAATACCCAAGTGAGGGCTGGGTTGGGGAGACTGTGGTTCCCAGGCAGCAACCAGGGCCTCTGTGAATGCTAGCTTGGTGGAACAGATTGAGTTGGCAATCGGGATGGCTTGCCTACTGACTTTTTCTAAACCGTATGGACGGGGGGATGTTTCACTTGCACAAGAAAATTAGGGTTAAGAAGACTGAAGTTAGGGTTAGGGTTGGTGAGACCGGGCTTCCCAGGCAGGAACCAGGGCCTCTGTGAATGCTAGCTTGGTGGAACAGATTGAGTTGGCAATCGGGATGGCTTGCCTACTGACTTTTTCTAAACCGTATGGACGGGGGGATGTTTCACTTGCACAAGAAAATTAGGGTTAAGACTCAAGTTAGGGTTAGGGTTGGGGAGACTGGGCTTCCCAGGCGGGATCCTGGGCTTCGGTGTAGCCTAGCTTGGTGAAACAGACTGAGTGGGCCATCGGGATAGCTTTCCTTCTGGCTTTCTGTGCACTGTAAGGACAGGGTATCGTTTCAGTTGCACAAGAAAATTTGTGTAAAAACTCAAGTTAGGGTTAGGGTTGGGGAGACTGCGGATCCCAAGCGTGATCCTGGGCTTCGGTGCAGGCCAGCTTGGTGAAAAAGACTGAGTGGGCCATCGGGATAGCTTGCCTACTTTCTTTTTGTACACCGTTTGGACGGGGGAATGTTTCAGTTGCACAAGAAAATTAGGGCCAAGACTCTAGTTAGGGTTAAGGTTGGGGAGGCTAGGCTTCCCTGCAGGGAACCAGACCCTCTGTGAAGCCTAGCTTGGTGAAACAGACTTGAGTGGGCCACCAGGATGGCTTCCCTACTCCGTTTTAGTACATCGTGTCCATGGGGGGATGTTTCCGTTGCAGAAGTACATTAGCCTTAAGACCCAAATTAGGGTTAGGGTTATGGAGGCTGGGCTTCCCAGGCAGGAACTACGGCCTCGATGAAGCCGAGCCTGGTGAAACAAACTGAGTGGGCCATCAGGATTGCTTGCCTACTGTCTTTTTGTACGCTGTATGGACGAGGGGATGTTTCAGTTGCACAGGAAAATTAGGATTAATACCCAAGGTAGGTCTGGGTTGGGGAGACTGTGCTTCCCAGGCAGGAACCAGGGCCTCTGTGAAGGCTAGCTTGGTGGAACAGATTGAGTTGGCAATCGGGATGGCTTGCCTACTGACTTTTTCTAAACCGTATGGACGGGGGGAGGTTTCACTTGCACAAGAAAATTAGGGTTAAGAAGACTCAAGTTAGGGTTAGGGTTGGTGAGACCGGGCTTCCCAGGCAGGAACCAGGGCCTCTGTGAAGGCTAGCTTGGTGGAACAGATTGAGTTGGCAATCGGGATGGCTTGCCTACTGACTTTTTCTAAACCGTATGGACGGGGGGATGTTTCACTTGCACAAGAAAATTAGGGTTAAGAAGACTCAAGTTAGGGTTAGGGTTGGTGAGACCGGGCTTCCCAGGCAGGAACCAGGGCCTCTGTGAAGGCTAGCTTTGTGGAACAGATTGAGTTGGCAATCGGGATGGCTTGCCTACTGACTTTTTCTAAACCGTATGGACGGGGGGATGTTTCACTTGCACAAGAAAAGTAGGGTTAAGACTCAAGTTAGTGTTAGGGTTGGGGAGACTGGGCTTCCCAGGCGGGATCCTGGGCTTCGGTGTAGCCTAGCTTGGTGAAACAGACTGAGTGGGCCATCGGGATAGCTTTCCTTCTGGCTTTCTGTGCACTGTAAGGACAGGGTATCTTTTCAGTTGCACAAGAAAATTTGTGTAAAAACTCAAGTTAGGGTTAGGGTTGGGGAGACTGCGGATCCCAAGCGTGATCCTGGGCTTCGGTGCAGGCCAGCTTGGTGAAAAAGACTGAGTGGGCCATCGGGATAGCTTGCCTACTTTCTTTTTGTACACCGTTTGGACGGGGGAATGTTTCAGTTGCACAAGAAAATTAGGGCCAAGACTCTAGTTAGGGTTAAGGTTGGGGAGGCTAGGCTTCCGTGCAGGGAACCAGACCCTCTGTGAAGCCTAGCTTGGTGAAACAGACTTGAGTGGGCCACCAGGATGGCTTCCCTACTCCGTTTTAGTACATCGTGTCCATGGGGGGATGTTTCCGTTGCAGAAGTACATTAGCCTTAAGACCCAAATTAGGGTTAGGGTTATGGAGGCTGGGCTTCCCAGGCAGGAACTATGGCCTCGATGAAGCCGAGCCTGGTGAAACAGACTGAGTGGGCCATCAGGATTGCTTGCCTACTGTCTTTTTGTATGCTGTATGGACGAGGGGATGTTTCAGTCGCACAGGAAAATTAGGATTAATACCCAAGTGAGGGCTGGGTTGGGGAGACTGTGGTTCCCAGGCAGCAACCAGGGCCTCTGTGAATGCTAGCTTGGTGGAACAGATTGAGTTGGCAATCGGGATGGCTTGCCTACTGACTTTTTCTAAACCGTATGGACGGGGGGATGTTTCACTTGCACAAGAAAATTAGGGTTAAGAAGACTGAAGTTAGGGTTAGGGTTGGTGAGACCGGGCTTCCCAGGCAGGAACCAGGGCCTCTGTGAATGCTAGCTTGGTGGAACAGATTGAGTTGGCAATCGGGATGGCTTGCCTACTGACTTTTTCTAAACCGTATGGACGGGGGGATGTTTCACTTGCACAAGAAAATTAGGGTTAAGACTCAAGTTAGTGTTAGGGTTGGGGAGACTGGGCTTCCTAGGCGGGATCCTGGGCTTCGGTGTAGCCTAGCTTGGTGAAACAGACTGAGTGGGCCATCGGGATAGCTTTCCTACTGGCTTTCTGTGCACTGTAAGGACGGGGTATCGTTTCAGTTGCACAAGAAAATTTGTGTAAAAACTCAAGTTAGGGTTAGGGTTGGGGAGACTGCGGATCCCAAGCGTGATCCTGGGCTTCGGTGCAGCCTAGCTTGGTGAAAAAGACTGAGTGGGCCATCGGGATAGCTTGCCTACTTTCTTTTTGTACACCGTTTGGACGGGGGAATGTTTCAGTTGCACAAGAAAATTAGGGCCAAGACTCTAGTTAGGGGTAAGGTTGGGGAGGTTAGGCTTCCCTGGAGGGAACCAGACACACTGTGAAGCCTAGCTTGGTGAAACAGACTTGAGTGGGACACCAGGATGGCTTTCCTACTCCGTTTTAGTACACCGTATCCATGGGGGGATGTTTCCATTGCAGAAGAACATTAGCATTAAAACACAAATTAGGGTTAGGGTTATGGAGGCAGGGCTTCCCAGGCAGGAACTACGTCCTCGTTGAAGCCGAGCCTGGTGAAACAGACTGAGTGGGCCATCAGGATTGCTTGCCTACTGTCTTTTTGTATGCTGTATGGACGAGGGGATGTTTCAGTCGCACAGGAAAATTAGGATTAATACCCAAGTGAGGGCTGGGTTGGGGAGACTGTGGTTCCCAGGCAGCAACCAGGGCCTCTGTGAATGCTAGCTTGGTGGAACAGATTGAGTTGGCAATCGGGATGGCTTGCCTACTGACTTTTTCTAAACCGTATGGACGGGGGGATGTTTCACTTGCACAAGAAAATTAGGGTTAAGAAGACTCAAGTTAGGGTTAGGGTTGGTGAGACCGGGCTTCCCAGGCAGGAACCAGGGCCTCTGTGAATGCTAGCTTGGTGGAACAGATTGAGTTGGCAATCGGGATGGCTTGCCTACTGACTTTTTCTGAACCGTATGGACGGGGGGATGTTTCACTTGCACAAGAAAATTAGGGTTAAGACTCAAGTTAGGGTTAGGGTTGGGGAGACTGGGCTTCCCAGGCGGGATCCTGGGGTTCGGTGTAGCCTAGCTTGGTGAAACAGACTGAGTGGGCCATCGGGATAGCTTGCCTACTTTCTTTTTGTACACCGTATCCATGGGGGGATGTTTCCATTGCAGAAGAACATTAGCATTAAAACCCAAATTAGGGTTAGGGTTATGGAGGCAGGGCTTCCCAGGCAGGAACTACGGCCTCGATGAAGCCGAGCCTGGTGAAACAAACTGAGTGGGCCATCAGGATTGCTTGCCTACTGTCTTTTTGTACGCTGTATGGACGAGGGGATGTTTCAGTTGCACAGGAAAATTAGGATTAATACCCAAGGTAGGTCTGGGTTGGGGAGACTGTGCTTCCCAGGCAGGAACCAGGGCCTCTGTGAAGGCTAGCTTGGTGGAACAGATTGAGTTGGCAATCGGGATGGCTTGCCTACTGACTTTTTCTAAACCGTATGGACGGGGGGAGGTTTCACTTGCACAAGAAAATTAGGGTTAAGAAGACTCAAGTTAGGGTTAGGGTTGGTGAGACCGGGCTTCCCAGGCAGGAACCAGGGCCTCTGTGAAGGCTAGCTTGGTGGAACAGATTGAGTTGGCAATCGGGATGGCTTGCCTACTGACTTTTTCTAAACCGTATGGACGGGGGGATGTTTCACTTGCACAAGAAAATTAGGGTTAAGAAGACTGAAGTTAGGGTTAGGGTTGGTGAGACCGGGCTTCCCAGGCAGGAACCAGGGCCTCTGTGAAGGCTAGCTTTGTGGAACAGATTGAGTTGGCAATCGGGATGGCTTGCCTACTGACTTTTTCTAAACCGTATGGACGGGGGGATGTTTCACTTGCACAAGAAAAGTAGGGTTAAGACTCTAGTTAGTGTTAGGGTTGGGGAGACTGGGCTTCCCAGGCGGGATCCTGGGCTTCGGTGTAGCCTAGCTTGGTGAAACAGACTGAGTGGGCCATCGGGATAGCTTTCCTTCTGGCTTTCTGTGCACTGTAAGGACAGGGTATCTTTTCAGTTGCACAAGAAAATTTGTGTAAAAACTCAAGTTAGGGTTAGGGTTGGGGAGACTGCGGATCCCAAGCGTGATCCTGGGCTTCGGTGCAGGCCAGCTTGGTGAAAAAGACTGAGTGGGCCATCGGGATAGCTTGCCTACTTTCTTTTTGTACACCATTTGGACGGGGGAATGTTTCAGTTGCACAAGAAAATTAGGGCCAAGACTCTAGTTAGGGTTAAGGTTGGGGAGGCTAGGCTTCCGTGCAGGGAACCAGACCCTCTGTGAAGCCTAGCTTGGTGAAACAGACTTGAGTGGGCCACCAGGATGGCTTCCCTACTCCGTTTTAGTACATCGTGTCCATGGGGGGATGTTTCCGTTGCAGAAGTACATTAGCCTTAAGACCCAAATTAGGGTTAGGGTTATGGAGGCTGGGCTTCCCAGGCAGGAACTATGGCCTCGATGAAGCCGAGCCTGGTGAAACAGACTGAGTGGGCCATCAGGATTGCTTGCCTACTGTCTTTTTGTATGCTGTATGGACGAGGGGATGTTTCAGTCGCACAGGAAAATTAGGATTAATACCCAAGTGAGGGCTGGGTTGGGGAGACTGTGGTTCCCAGGCAGCAACCAGGGCCTCTGTGAATGCTAGCTTGGTGGAACAGATTGAGTTGGCAATCGGGATGGCTTGCCTACTGACTTTTTCTAAACCGTATGGACGGGGGGATGTTTCACTTGCACAAGAAAATTAGGGTTAAGAAGACTGAAGTTAGGGTTAGGGTTGGTGAGACCGGGCTTCCCAGGCAGGAACCAGGGCCTCTGTGAATGCTAGCTTGGTGGAACAGATTGAGTTGGCAATCGGGATGGCTTGCCTACTGACTTTTTCTAAACCGTATGGACGGGGGGATGTTTCACTTGCACAAGAAAATTAGGGTTAAGACTCAAGTTAGGGTTAGGGTTGGGGAGACTGGGCTTCCCAGGCGGGATCCTGGGCTTCGGTGTAGCCTAGCTTGGTGAAACAGACTGAGTGGGCCATCGGGATAGCTTTCCTACTGGCTTTCTGTGCACTGTAAGGACGGGGTATCGTTTCAGTTGCACAAGAAAATTTGTGTAAAAACTCAAGTTAGGGTTAGGGTTGGGGAGACTGCGGATCCCAAGCGTGATCCTGGGCTTCGGTGCAGCCTAGCTTGGTGAAAAAGACTGAGTGGGCCATCGGGATAGCTTGCCTACTTTCTTTTTGTACACCGTTTGGACGGGGGAATGTTTCAGTTGCACAAGAAAATTAGGGCCAAGACTCTAGTTAGGGGTAAGGTTGGGGAGGTTAGGCTTCCCTGGAGGGAACCAGACACTCTGTGAAGCCTAGCTTGGTGAAACAGACTTGAGTGGGACACCAGGATGGCTTTCCTACTCCATTTTAGTACACCGTATCCATGGGGGGATGTTTCCATTGCAGAAGAACATTAGCATTAAAACACAAATTAGGGTTATGGTTATGGAGGCAGGGCTTCCCAGGCAGGAACTACGGCCTCGATGAAGCCGAGCCTGGTGAAACAAACTGAGTGGGCCATCAGGATTGCTTGCCTACTGTCTTTTTGTACGCTGTATGGACGAGGGGATGTTTCAGTTGCACAGGAAAATTAGGATTAATACCCAAGTGAGGGCTGGGTTGGGGAGACTGTGCTTCCCAGGCAGGAACCAGGGCCTCTGTGAAGGCTAGCTTGGTGGAACAGATTGAGTTGGCAATCGGGATGGCTTGCCTACTGACTTTTTCTAAACCGTATGGACGGGGGGAGGTTTCACTTGCACAAGAAAATTAGGGTTAAGAAGACTGAAGTTAGGGTTAGGGTTGGTGAGACCGGGCTTCCCAGGCAGGAACCAGGGCCTCTGTGAAGGATAGCTTGGTGGAACAGATGGAGTTGGCAATCGGGATGGCTTGCCTACTGCCTTTTTCTAAACCGTATGGACGGGGGGATGTTTCACTTGCACAAGAAAATTAGGGTTAAGACTCAAGTTAGGGTTAGGGTTGGGGAGACTGGGCTTCCCAGGCGGGAATCTGGGTTTCGGTGTAGCCTAGCTTGGTGAAACAGACTGAGTGGGCCATCGGGATAGCTTTCCTTCTGGCTTTCTGTGCACTGTAAGGACAGGGTATCGTTTCAGTTGCACAAGAAAATTTGTGTAAAAACTCAAGTTAGGGTTAGGGTTGGGGAGACTGCGGATCCCAAGCGTGATCCTGGGCTTCGGTGCAGGCCAGCTTGGTGAAAAAGACTGAGTGGGCCATCGGGATAGCTTGCCTACTTTATTTTGTACACCGTTTGGACGGGGGAATGTTTCAGTTGCACAAGAAAATTAGGGCCAAGACTCTAGTTAGGGTTAAGGTTGTGGAGGCTAGGCTTCCCTGCAGGGAACCAGACCCTCTGTGAAGCCTAGCTTGGTGAAACAGACTTGAGTGGGCCACCAGGATGGCTTCCCTACTCCGTTTTAGTACATCGTGTCCATGGGGGGATGTTTCCGTTGCAGAAGTACATTAGCCTTAAGACCCAAATTAGGGTTAGGGTTATGGAGGCTGGGCTTCCCAGGCAGGAACTACGTCCTCGATGAAGCCGAGCCTGGTGAAACAGACTGAGTGCGCCATCAGGATTGCTTGCCTACTGTCTTTTTGTATGCTGTATGGACGAGGGGATGTTTCAGTCGCACAGGAAAATTAGGATTAATACCCAAGTTTGGGCTGGGTTGGGGAGACTGTGGTTCCCAGGCAGCAACCAGGGCCTATGTGAATGCTAGCTTGGTGGAACAGATTGAGTTGGCAATCGGGATGGCTTGCCTACTGACTTTTTCTAAACCGTATGGACGGGGGGATGTTTCACTTGCACAAGAAAATTAGGGTTAAGAAGACTCAAGTTAGGGTTAGGGTTGGTGAGACCGGGCTTCCCAGGCAGGAACCAGGGCCTCTGTGAATGCTAGCTTGGTGGAACAGATTGAGTTGGCAATCGGGATGGCTTGCCTACTGACTTTTTCTAAACCGTATGGACGGGGGGATGTTTCACTTGCACAAGAAAATTAGGGTTAAGACTCAAGTTAGGGTTAGGGTTGGGGAGACTGGGCTTCCCAGGCGGGATCCTGGGCTTCGGTGTAGCCTAGCTTGGTGAAACAGACTGAGTGGGCCATCGGGATAGCTTTCCTTCTGGCTTTCTGTGCACTGTAAGGACAGGGTATCGTTTCAGTTGCACAAGAAAATTTGTGTAAAAACTCAAGTTAGGGTTAGGGTTGGGGAGACTGCGGATCCCAAGCGTGATCCTGGGCTTCGGTGCAGGCCAGCTTGGTGAAAAAGACTGAGTGGGCCATCGGGATAGCTTGCCTACTTTCTTTTTGTACACCGTTTGGACGGGGGAATGTTTCAGTTGCACAAGAAAATTAGGGCCAAGACTCTAGTTAGGGTTAAGGTTGGGGAGGCTAGGCTTCCCTGCAGGGAACCAGACCTCTGTGAAGCCTAGCTTGGTGAAACAGACTTGAGTGGGCCACCAGGATGGCTTCCCTACTCCGTTTTAGTACATCGTGTCCATGGGGGGATGTTTCCGTTGCAGAAGTACATTAGCCTTAAGACCCAAATTAGGGTTAGGGTTATGGAGGCTGGGCTTCCCAGGCAGGAACTACGGCCTCGATGAAGCCGAGCCTGGTGAAACAAACTGAGTGGGCCATCAGGATTGCTTGCCTACTGTCTTTTTGTACGCTGTATGGACGAGGGGATGTTTCAGTTGCACAGGAAAATTAGGATTAATACCCAAGGTAGGTCTGGGTTGGGGAGACTGTGCTTCCCAGGCAGGAACCAGGGCCTCTGTGAAGGCTAGCTTGGTGGAACAGATTGAGTTGGCAATCGGGATGGCTTGCCTACTGACTTTTTCTAAACCGTATGGACGGGGGGAGGTTTCACTTGCACAAGAAAATTAGGGTTAAGAAGACTCAAGTTAGGGTTAGGGTTGGTGAGACCGGGCTTCCCAGGCAGGAACCAGGGCCTCTGTGAAGGCTAGCTTGGTGGAACAGATTGAGTTGGCAATCGGGATGGCTTGCCTACTGACTTTTTCTAAACCGTATGGACGGGGGGATGTTTCACTTGCACAAGAAAATTAGGGTTAAGAAGAGTCAAGTTAGGGTTAGGGTTGGTGAGACCGGGCTTCCCAGGCAGGAACCAGGGCCTCTGTGAAGGCTAGCTTTGTGGAACAGATTGAGTTGGCAATCGGGATGGCTTGCCTACTGACTTTTTCTAAACCGTATGGACGGGGGGATGTTTCACTTGCACAAGAAAAGTAGGGTTAAGACTCAAGTTAGTGTTAGGGTTGGGGAGACTGGGCTTCCCAGGCGGGATCCTGGGCTTCGTTGTAGCCTAGCTTGGTGAAACAGACTGAGTGGGCCATCGGGATAGCTTTCCTTCTGGCTTTCTGTGCACTGTAAGGACAGGGTATCGTTTCAGTTGCACAAGAAAATTTGTGTAAAAACTCAAGTTAGGGTTAGGGTTGGGGAGACTGCGGATCCCAAGCGTGATCCTGGGCTTCGGTGCAGGCCAGCTTGGTGAAAAAGACTGAGTGGGCCATCGGGATAGCTTGCCTACTTTCTTTTTGTACACCGTTTGGACGGGGGAATGTTTCAGATGCACAAGAAAATTAGGGCCAAGACTCTAGTTAGGGTTAAGGTTGGGGAGGCTAGGCTTCCGTGCAGGGAACCAGACCCTCTGTGAAGCCTAGCTTGGTGAAACAGACTTGAGTGGGCCACCAGGATGGCTTCCCTACTCCGTTTTAGTACATCGTGTCCATGGGGGGATGTTTCCGTTGCAGAAGTACATTAGCCTTAAGACCCAAATTAGGGTTAGGGTTATGGAGGCTGGGCTTCCCAGGCAGGAACTACGTCCTCGATGAAGCCGAGCCTGGTGAAACAGACTGAGTGGGCCATCAGGATTGCTTGCCTACTGTCTTTTTGTATGCTGTATGGACGAGGGGATGTTTCAGTCGCACAGGAAAATTAGGATTAATACCCAAGTGAGGGCTGGGTTGGGGAGACTGTGGTTCCCAGGCAGCAACCAGGGCCTCTGTGAATGCTAGCTTGGTGGAACAGATTGAGTTGGCAATCGGGATGGCTTGCCTACTGACTTTTTCTAAACCGTATGGACGGGGGGATGTTTCACTTGCACAAGAAAATTAGGGTTAAGACTCAAGTTAGGGTTAGGGTTGGGGAGACTGGGCTTCCCAGGCGGGATCCTGGGCTTCGGTGTAGCCTAGCTTGGTGAAACAGACTGAGTGGGCCATCGGGATAGCTTTCCTTCTGGCTTTCTGTGCACTGTAAGGACAGGGTATCGTTTCAGTTGCACAAGAAAATTTGTGTAAAAACTCAAGTTAGGGTTAGGGTTGGGGAGACTGCGGATCCCAAGCGTGATCCTGGGCTTCGGTGCAGGCCAGCTTGGTGAAAAAGACTGAGTGGGCCATCGGGATAGCTTGCCTACTTTCTTTTTGTACACCGTTTGGACGGGGGAATGTTTCAGTTGCACAAGAAAATTAGGGCCAAGACTCTAGTTAGGGTTAAGGTTGGGGAGGCTAGGCTTCCCTGGAGGGAACCAGACCCTCTGTGAAGCCTAGCTTGGTGAAACAGACTTGAGTGGGCCACCAGGATGGCTTCCCTACT
Source organism: Heloderma suspectum (assembly GCF_057233095.1). Classification (NCBI taxonomy): domain Eukaryota; kingdom Metazoa; phylum Chordata; class Lepidosauria; order Squamata; family Helodermatidae; genus Heloderma; species Heloderma suspectum. The sequence goes on along the minus strand of NC_139459.1, from coordinate 150,652,026 downwards.
CCGTTTTAGTACATCGTGTCCATGGGGGGATGTTTCCGTTGCAGAAGTACATTAGCCTTAAAACCCAAATTAGGGTTAGGGTTATGGAGGCTGGGCTTCCCAGGCAGGAACTACGGCCTCGATGAAGCCGAGCCTGGTGAAACAAACTGAGTGGGCCATCAGGATTGCTTGCCTACTGTCTTTTTGTACGCTGTATGGACGAGGGGATGTTTCAGTTGCACAGGAAAATTAGGATTAATACCCAAGGTAGGTCTGGGTTGGGGAGACTGTGCTTCCCAGGCAGGAACCAGGGCCTCTGTGAAGGCTAGCTTGGTGGAACAGATTGAGTTGGCAATCGGGATGGCTTGCCTACTGACTTTTTCTAAACCGTATGGACGGGGGGAGGTTTCACTTGCACAAGAAAATTAGGGTTAAGAAGACTCAAGTTAGGGTTAGGGTTGGTGAGACCGGGCTTCCCAGGCAGGAACCAGGGCCTCTGTGAAGGCTAGCTTGGTGGAACAGATTGAGTTGGCAATCGGGATGGCTTGCCTACTGACTTTTTCTAAACCGTATGGACGGGGGGATGTTTCACTTGCACAAGAAAATTAGGGTTAAGAAGACTGAAGTTAGGGTTAGGGTTGGTGAGACCGGGCTTCCCAGGCAGGAACCAGGGCTTCGGTGTAGCCTAGCTTGGTGAAACAGACTGAGTGGGCCATCGGGATAGCTTTCCTACTGGCTTTCTGTGCACTGTAAGGACGGGGTATCGTTTCAGTTGCACAAGAAAATTTGTGTAAAAACTCAAGTTAGGGTTAGGGTTGGGGAGACTGCGGATCCCAAGCGTGATCCTGGGCTTCGGTGCAGCCTAGCTTGGTGAAAAAGACTGAGTGGGCCATCGGGATAGCTTGCCTACTTTCTTTTTGTACACCGTTTGGACGGGGGAATGTTTCAGTTGCACAAGAAAATTAGGGCCAAGACTCTAGTTAGGGGTAAGGTTGGGGAGGTTAGGCTTCCCTGGAGGGAACCAGACACTCTGTGAAGCCTAGCTTGGTGAAACAGACTTGAGTGGGCCACCAGGATGGCTTTCCTACTCCGTTTTAGTACACCGTATCCATGGGGGGATGTTTCCATTGCAGAAGAACATTAGCATTAAAACACAAATTAGGGTTATGGTTATGGAGGCAGGGCTTCCCAGGCAGGAACTACGGCCTCGATGAAGCCGAGCCTGGTGAAACAAACTGAGTGGGCCATCAGGATTGCTTGCCTACTGTCTTTTTGTACGCTGTATGGACGAGGGGATGTTTCAGTCGCACAGGAAAATTAGGATTAATACCCAAGTGAGGGCTGGGTTGGGGAGACTGTGGTTCCCAGGCAGCAACCAGGGCCTCTGTGAATGCTAGCTTGGTGGAACAGATTGAGTTGGCAATCGGGATGGCTTGCCTACTGACTTTTTCTAAACCGTATGGACGGGGGGAGGTTTCACTTGCACAAGAAAATTAGGGTTAAGAAGACTCAAGTTAGGGTTAGGGTTGGTGAGACCGGGCTTCCCAGGCAGGAACCAGGGCCTCTGTGAAGGCTAGCTTGGTGGAACAGATTGAGTTGGCAATCGGGATGGCTTGCCTACTGACTTTTTCTAAACCGTATGGACGGGGGGATGTTTCACTTGCACAAGAAAATTAGGGTTAAGACTCAAGTTAGGGTTAGGGTTGGGGAGACTGGGCTTCCCAGGCGGGATCCTGGGCTTCGGTGTAGCCTAGCTTGGTGAAACAGACTGAGTGGGCCATCGGGATAGCTTTCCTTCTGGCTTTCTGTGCACTGTAAGGACAGGGTATCGTTTCAGTTGCACAAGAAAATTTGTGTAAAAACTCAAGTTAGGGTTAGGGTTGGGGAGACTGCGGATCCCAAGCGTGATCCTGGGCTTCGGTGCAGGCCAGCTTGGTGAAAAAGACTGAGTGGGCCATCGGGATAGCTTGCCTACTTTCTTTTTGTACACCGTTTGGACGGGGGAATGTTTCAGTTGCACAAGAAAATTAGGGCCAAGACTCTAGTTAGGGTTAAGGTTGGGGAGGCTAGGCTTCCCTGCAGGGAACCAGACCCTCTGTGAAGCCTAGCTTGGTGAAACAGACTTGAGTGGGCCACCAGGATGGCTTCCCTACTCCGTTTTAGTACATCGTGTCCATGGGGGGATGTTTCCGTTGCAGAAGTACATTAGCCTTAAGACCCAAATTAGGGTTAGGGTTATGGAGGCTGGGCTTCCCAGGCAGGAACTACGGCCTCGATGAAGCCGAGCCTGGTGAAACAAACTGAGTGGGCCATCAGGATTGCTTGCCTACTGTCTTTTTGTACGCTGTATGGACGAGGGGATGTTTCAGTTGCACAGGAAAATTAGGATTAATACCCAAGGTAGGTCTGGGTTGGGGAGACTGTGCTTCCCAGGCAGGAACCAGGGCCTCTGTGAAGGCTAGCTTGGTGGAACAGATTGAGTTGGCCATCGGGATGGCTTGCCTACTGACTTTTTCTAAACCGTATGGACGGGGGGAGGTTTCACTTGCACAAGAAAATTAGGGTTAAGAAGACTGAAGTTAGGGTTAGGGTTGGTGAGACCGGGCTTCCCAGGCAGGAACCAGGGCCTCTGTGAAGGCTAGCTTGGTGGAACAGATTGAGTTGGCAATCGGGATGGCTTGCCTACTGACTTTTTCTAAACCGTATGGACGGGGGGATGTTTCACTTGCACAAGAAAATTAGGGTTAAGAAGACTCAAGTTAGGGTTAGGGTTGGTGAGACCGGGCTTCCCAGGCAGGAACCAGGGCCTCTGTGAAGGCTAGCTTTGTGGAACAGATTGAGTTGGCAATCGGGATGGCTTGCCTACTGACTTTTTCTAAACCGTATGGACGGGGGGATGTTTCACTTGCACAAGAAAAGTAGGGTTAAGACTCAAGTTAGTGTTAGGGTTGGGGAGACTGGGCTTCCCAGGCGGGATCCTGGGCTTCGGTGTAGCCTAGCTTGGTGAAACAGACTGAGTGGGCCATCGGGATAGCTTTCCTTCTGGCTTTCTGTGCACTGTAAGGACAGGGTATCTTTTCAGTTGCACAAGAAAATTTGTGTAAAAACTCAAGTTAGGGTTAGGGTTGGGGAGACTGCGGATCCCAAGCGTGATCCTGGGCTTCGGTGCAGGCCAGCTTGGTGAAAAAGACTGAGTGGGCCATCGGGATAGCTTGCCTACTTTCTTTTTGTACACCATTTGGACGGGGGAATGTTTCAGTTGCACAAGAAAATTAGGGCCAAGACTCGAGTTAGGGTTAAGGTTGGGGAGGCTAGGCTTCCGTGCAGGGAACCAGACCCTCTGTGAAGCCTAGCTTGGTGAAACAGACTTGAGTGGGCCACCAGGATGGCTTCCCTACTCCGTTTTAGTACATCGTGTCCATGGGGGGATGTTTCCGTTGCAGAAGTACATTAGCCTTAAGACCCAAATTAGGGTTAGGGTTATGGAGGCTGGGCTTCCCAGGCAGGAACTATGGCCTCGATGAAGCCGAGCCTGGTGAAACAGACTGAGTGGGCCATCAGGATTGCTTGCCTACTGTCTTTTTGTATGCTGTATGGACGAGGGGATGTTTCAGTCGCACAGGAAAATTAGGATTAATACCCAAGTGAGGGCTGGGTTGGGGAGACTGTGGTTCCCAGGCAGCAACCAGGGCCTCTGTGAATGCTAGCTTGGTGGAACAGATTGAGTTGGCAATCGGGATGGCTTGCCTACTGACTTTTTCTAAACCGTATGGACGGGGGGATGTTTCACTTGCACAAGAAAATTAGGGTTAAGAAGACTGAAGTTAGGGTTAGGGTTGGTGAGACCGGGCTTCCCAGGCAGGAACCAGGGCCTCTGTGAATGCTAGCTTGGTGGAACAGATTGAGTTGGCAATCGGGATGGCTTGCCTACTGACTTTTTCTAAACCGTATGGACGGGGGGATGTTTCACTTGCACAAGAAAATTAGGGTTAAGACTCAAGTTAGGGTTAGGGTTGGGGAGACTGGGCTTCCCAGGCGGGATCCTGGGCTTCGGTGTAGCCTAGCTTGGTGAAACAGACTGAGTGGGCCATCGGGATAGCTTTCCTACTGGCTTTCTGTGCACTGTAAGGACGGGGTATCGTTTCAGTTGCACAAGAAAATTTGTGTAAAAACTCAAGTTAGGGTTAGGGTTGGGGAGACTGCGGATCCCAAGCGTGATCCTGGGCTTCGGTGCAGCCTAGCTTGGTGAAAAAGACTGAGTGGGCCATCGGGATAGCTTGCCTACTTTCTTTTTGTACACCGTTTGGACGGGGGAATGTTTCAGTTGCACAAGAAAATTAGGGCCAAGACTCTAGTTAGGGGTAAGGTTGGGGAGGTTAGGCTTCCCTGGAGGGAACCAGACACACTGTGAAGCCTAGCTTGGTGAAACAGACTTGAGTGGGACACCAGGATGGCTTTCCTACTCCGTTTTAGTACAGCGTATCCATGGGGGGATGTTTCCATTGCAGAAGAACATTAGCATTAAAACACAAATTAGGGTTATGGTTATGGAGGCAGGGCTTCCCAGGCAGGAACTACGGCCTCGATGAAGCCGAGCCTGGTGAAACAAACTGAGTGGGCCATCAGGATTGCTTGCCTACTGTCTTTTTGTACGCTGTATGGACGAGGGGATGTTTCAGTTGCACAGGAAAATTAGGATTAATACCCAAGTGAGGGCTGGGTTGGGGAGACTGTGCTTCCCAGGCAGGAACCAGGGCCTCTGTGAAGGCTAGCTTGGTGGAACAGATTGAGTTGGCAATCGGGATGGCTTGCCTACTGACTTTTTCTAAACCGTATGGACGGGGGGAGGTTTCACTTGCACAAGAAAATTAGGGTTAAGAAGACTGAAGTTAGGGTTAGGGTTGGTGAGACCGGGCTTCCCAGGCAGGAACCAGGGCCTCTGTGAAGGATAGCTTGGTGGAACAGATGGAGTTGGCAATCGGGATGGCTTGCCTACTGCCTTTTTCTAAACCGTATGGACGGGGGGATGGTTCACTTGCACAAGAAAATTAGGGTTAAGACTCAAGTTAGGGTTAGGGTTGGGGAGACTGGGCTTCCCAGGCGGGATCCTGGGCTTCGGTGTAGCCTAGCTTGGTGAAACAGACTGAGTGGGCCATCGGGATAGCTTTCCTTCTGGCTTTCTGTGCACTGTAAGGACAGGGTATCGTTTCAGTTGCACAAGAAAATTTGTGTAAAAACTCAAGTTAGGGTTAGGGTTGGGGAGACTGCGGATCCCAAGCGTGATCCTGGGCTTCGGTGCAGGCCAGCTTGGTGAAAAAGACTGAGTGGGCCATCGGGATAGCTTGCCTACTTTCTTTTTGTACACCGTTTGGACGGGGGAATGTTTCAGTTGCACAAGAAAATTAGGGCCAAGACTCTAGTTAGGGTTAAGGTTGTGGAGGCTAGGCTTCCCTGCAGGGAACCAGACCCTCTGTGAAGCCTAGCTTGGTGAAACAGACTTGAGTGGGCCACCAGGATGGCTTCCCTACTCCGTTTTAGTACATCGTGTCCATGGGGGGATGTTTCCGTTGCAGAAGTACATTAGCCTTAAGACCCAAATTAGGGTTAGGGTTATGGAGGCTGGGCTTCCCAGGCAGGAACTACGTCCTCGATGAAGCCGAGCCTGGTGAAACAGACGGAGTGGGCCATCAGGATTGCTTGCCTACTGTCTTTTTATATGCTGTATGGACGAGGGGATGTTTCAGTCGCACAGGAAAATTAGGATTAATACCCAAGTTTGGGCTGGGTTGGGGAGACTGTGGTTCCCAGGCAGCAACCAGGGCCTCTGTGAATGCTAGCTTGGTGGAACAGATTGAGTTGGCAATCGGGATGGCTTGCCTACTGACTTTTTCTAAACCGTATGGACGGGGGGAGGTTTCACTTGCACAAGAAAATTAGGGTTAAGAAGACTCAAGTTAGGGTTAGGGTTGGTGAGACCGGGCTTCCCAGGCAGGAACCAGGGCCTCTGTGAATGCTAGCTTGGTGGAACAGATTGAGTTGGCAATCGGGATGGCTTGCCTACTGACTTTTTCTAAACCGTATGGACGGGGGGATGTTTCACTTGCACAAGAAAATTAGGGTTAAGACTCAAGTTAGGGTTAGGGTTGGGGAGACTGGGCTTCCCAGGCGGGATGCTGGGCTTCGGTGTAGCCTAGCTTGGTGAAACAGACTGAGTGGGCCATCGGGATAGCTTTCCTTCTGGCTTTCTGTGCACTGTAAGGACAGGGTATCGTTTCAGTTGCACAAGAAAATTTGTGTAAAAACTCAAGTTAGGGTTAGGGTTGGGGAGACTGCGGATCCCAAGCGTGATCCTGGGCTTCGGTGCAGGCCAGCTTGGTGAAAAAGACTGAGTGGGCCATCGGGATAGCTTGCCTACTTTCTTTTTGTACACCGTTTGGACGGGGGAATGTTTCAGTTGCACAAGAAAATTAGGGCCAAGACTCTAGTTAGGGTTAAGGTTGGGGAGGCTAGGCTTCCCTGCAGGGAACCAGACCCTCTGTGAAGCCTAGCTTGGTGAAACAGACTTGAGTGGGCCACCAGGATGGCTTCCCTACTCCGTTTTAGTACATCGTGTCCATGGGGGGATGTTTCCGTTGCAGAAGTACATTAGCCTTAAGACCCAAATTAGGGTTAGGGTTATGGAGGCTGGGCTTCCCAGGCAGGAACTACGGCCTCGATGAAGCCGAGCCTGGTGAAACAAACTGAGTGGGCCATCAGGATTGCTTGCCTACTGTCTTTTTGTACGCTGTATGGACGAGGGGATGTTTCAGTTGCACAGGAAAATTAGGATTAATACCCAAGGTAGGTCTGGGTTGGGGAGACTGTGCTTCCCAGGCAGGAACCAGGGCCTCTGTGAAGGCTAGCTTGGTGGAACAGATTGAGTTGGCAATCGGGATGGCTTGCCTACTGACTTTTTCTAAACCGTATGGACGGGGGGAGGTTTCACTTGCACAAGAAAATTAGGGTTAAGAAGACTCAAGTTAGGGTTAGGGTTGGTGAGACCGGGCTTCCCAGGCAGGAACCAGGGCCTCTGTGAAGGCTAGCTTGGTGGAACAGATTGAGTTGGCAATCGGGATGGCTTGCCTACTGACTTTTTCTAAACCGTATGGACGGGGGGATGTTTCACTTGCACAAGAAAATTAGGGTTAAGAAGACTGAAGTTAGGGTTAGGGTTGGTGAGACCGGGCTTCCCAGGCAGGAACCAGGGCCTCTGTGAAGGCTAGCTTTGTGGAACAGATTGAGTTGGCAATCGGGATGGCTTGCCTACTGACTTTTTCTAAACCGTATGGACGGGGGGATGTTTCACTTGCACAAGAAAAGTAGGGTTAAGACTCAAGTTAGTGTTAGGGTTGGGGAGACTGGGCTTCCCAGGCGGGATCCTGGGCTTCGGTGTAGCCTAGCTTGGTGAAACAGACTGAGTGGGCCATCGGGATAGCTTTCCTTCTGGCTTTCTGTGCACTGTAAGGACAGGGTATCTTTTCAGTTGCACAAGAAAATTTGTGTAAAAACTCAAGTTAGGGTTAGGGTTGGGGAGACTGCGGATCCCAAGCGTGATCCTGGGCTTCGGTGCAGGCCAGCTTGGTGAAAAAGACTGAGTGGGCCATCGGGATAGCTTGCCTACTTTCTTTTTGTACACCGTTTGGACGGGGGAATGTTTCAGTTGCACAAGAAAATTAGGGCCAAGACTCTAGTTAGGGTTAAGGTTGGGGAGGCTAGGCTTCCGTGCAGGGAACCAGACCCTCTGTGAAGCCTAGCTTGGTGAAACAGACTTGAGTGGGCCACCAGGATGGCTTCCCTACTCCGTTTTAGTACATCGTGTCCATGGGGGGATGTTTCCGTTGCAGAAGTACATTAGCCTTAAGACCCAAATTAGGGTTAGGGTTATGGAGGCTGGGCTTCCCAGGCAGGAACTATGGCCTCGATGAAGCCGAGCCTGGTGAAACAGACTGAGTGGGCCATCAGGATTGCTTGCCTACTGTCTTTTTGTATGCTGTATGGACGAGGGGATGTTTCAGTCGCACAGGAAAATTAGGATTAATACCCAAGGTAGGGCTGGGTTGGGGAGACTGTGGTTCCCAGGCAGCAACCAGGGCCTCTGTGAATGCTAGCTTGGTGGAACAGATTGAGTTGGCAATCGGGATGGCTTGCCTACTGACTTTTTCTAAACCGTATGGACGGGGGGATGTTTCACTTGCACAAGAAAATTAGGGTTAAGAAGACTCAAGTTAGGGTTAGGGTTGGTGAGACCGGGCTTCCAAGGCAGGAACAAGGGCCTCTGTGAATGCTAGCTTGGTGGAACAGATTGAGTTGGCAATCGGGATGGCTTGCCTACTGACTTTTTCTAAACCGTATGGACGGGGGGATGTTTCACTTGCACAAGAAAATTTGTGTAAAAACTCAAGTTAGGGTTAGGGTTGGGGAGACTGCGGATCCCAAGCGTGTTCCTGGGCTTCGGTGCAGCCTAGCTTGGTGAAAAAGACTGAGTGGGCCATCGGGATAGCTTGCCTACTTTCTTTTTGTACACCGTTTGGACGGGGGAATGTTTCAGTTGCACAAGAAAATTAGGGCCAAGACTCTAGTTAGGGGTAAGGTTGGGGAGGTTAGGCTTCCCTGGAGGGAACCAGACACTCTGTGAAGCCTAGCTTGGTGAAACAGACTTGAGTGGGACACCAGGATGGCTTTCCTACTCCGTTTTAGTACAGCGTATCCATGGGGGGATGTTTCCATTGCAGAAGAACATTAGCATTAAAACACAAATTAGGGTTATGGTTATGGAGGCAGGGCTTCCCAGGCAGGAACTACGGCCTCGATGAAGCCGAGCCTGGTGAAACAAACTGAGTGGGCCATCAGGATTGCTTGCCTACTGTCTTTTTGTACGCTGTATGGACGAGGGGATGTTTCAGTTGCACAGGAAAATTAGGATTAATACCCAAGTGAGGGCTGGGTTGGGGAGACTGTGCTTCCCAGGCAGGAACCAGGGCCTCTGTGAAGGCTAGCTTGGTGGAACAGATTGAGTTGGCAATCGGGATGGCTTGCCTACTGACTTTTTCTAAACCGTATGGACGGGGGGAGGTTTCACTTGCACAAGAAAATTAGGGTTAAGAAGACTGAAGTTAGGGTTAGGGTTGGTGAGACCGGGCTTCCCAGGCAGGAACCAGGGCCTCTGTGAAGGATAGCTTGGTGGAACAGATGGAGTTGGCAATCGGGATGGCTTGCCTACTGCCTTTTTCTAAACCGTATGGACGGGGGGATGTTTCACTTGCACAAGAAAATTAGGGTTAAGACTCAAGTTAGGGTTAGGGTTGGGGAGACTGGGCTTCCCAGGCGGGAATCTGGGTTTCGGTGTAGCCTAGCTTGGTGAAACAGACTGAGTGGGCCATCGGGATAGCTTTCCTTCTGGCTTTCTGTGCACTGTAAGGACAGGGTATCGTTTCAGTTGCACAAGAAAATTTGTGTAAAAACTCAAGTTAGGGTTAGGGTTGGGGAGACTGCGGATCCCAAGCGTGATCCTGGGCTTCGGTGCAGGCCAGCTTGGTGAAAAAGACTGAGTGGGCCATCGGGATAGCTTGCCTACTTTCTTTTTGTACACCGTTTGGACGGGGGAATGTTTCAGTTGCACAAGAAAATTAGGGCCAAGACTCTAGTTAGGGTTAAGGTTGTGGAGGCTAGGCTTCCCTGCAGGGAACCAGACCCTCTGTGAAGCCTAGCTTGGTGAAACAGACTTGAGTGGGCCACCAGGATGGCTTCCCTACTCCGTTTTAGTACATCGTGTCCATGGGGGGATGTTTCCGTTGCAGAAGTACATTAGCCTTAAGACCCAAATTAGGGTTAGGGTTATGGAGGCTGGGCTTCCCAGGCAGGAACTACGTCCTCGATGAAGCCGAGCCTGGTGAAACAGACTGAGTGGGCCATCAGGATTGCTTGCCTACTGTCTTTTTGTATGCTGTATGGACGAGGGGATGTTTCAGTCGCACAGGAAAATTAGGATTAATACCCAAGTGAGGGCTGGGTTGGGGAGACTGTGGTTCCCAGGCAGCAACCAGGGCCTCTGTGAATGCTAGCTTGGTGGAACAGATTGAGTTGGCAATCGGGATGGCTTGCCTACTGACTTTTTCTAAACCGTATGGACGGGGGGATGTTTCACTTGCACAAGAAAATTAGGGTTAAGAAGACTGAAGTTAGGGTTAGGGTTGGTGAGACCGGGCTTCCCAGGCAGGAACCAGGGCCTCTGTGAATGCTAGCTTGGTGGAACAGATTGAGTTGGCAATCGGGATGGCTTGCCTACTGACTTTTTCTAAACCGTATGGACGGGGGGATGTTTCACTTGCACAAGAAAATTAGGGTTAAGACTCAAGTTAGGGTTAGGGTTGGGGAGACTGGGCTTCCCAGGCGGGATCCTGGGCTTCGGTGTAGCCTAGCTTGGTGAAACAGACTGAGTGGGCCATCGGGATAGCTTTCCTTCTGGCTTTCTGTGCACTGTAAGGACAGGGTATCGTTTCAGTTGCACAAGAAAATTTGTGTAAAAACTCAAGTTAGGGTTAGGGTTGGGGAGACTGCGGATCCCAAGCGTGATCCTGGGCTTCGGTGCAGGCCAGCTTGGTGAAAAAGACTGAGTGGGCCATCGGGATAGCTTGCCTACTTTCTTTTTGTACACCGTTTGGACGGGGGAATGTTTCAGTTGCACAAGAAAATTAGGGCCAAGACTCTAGTTAGGGTTAAGGTTGGGGAGGCTAGGCTTCCCTGCAGGGAACCAGACCCTCTGTGAAGCCTAGCTTGGTGAAACAGACTTGAGTGGGCCACCAGGATGGCTTCCCTACTCCGTTTTAGTACATCGTGTCCATGGGGGGATGTTTCCGTTGCAGAAGTACATTAGCCTTAAGACCCAAATTAGGGTTAGGGTTATGGAGGCTGGGCTTCCCAGGCAGGAACTACGGCCTCGATGAAGCCGAGCCTGGTGAAACAAACTGAGTGGGCCATCAGGATTGCTTGCCTACTGTCTTTTTGTACGCTGTATGGACGAGGGGATGTTTCAGTTGCACAGGAAAATTAGGATTAATACCCAAGGTAGGTCTGGGTTGGGGAGACTGTGCTTCCCAGGCAGGAACCAGGGCCTCTGTGAAGGCTAGCTTGGTGGAACAGATTGAGTTGGCAATCGGGATGGCTTGCCTACTGACTTTTTCTAAACCGTATGGACGGGGGGAGGTTTCACTTGCACAAGAAAATTAGGGTTAAGAAGACTCAAGTTAGGGTTAGGGTTGGTGAGACCGGGCTTCCCAGGCAGGAACCAGGGCCTCTGTGAAGGCTAGCTTGGTGGAACAGATTGAGTTGGCAATCGGGATGGCTTGCCTACTGACTTTTTCTAAACCGTATGGACGGGGGGATGTTTCACTTGCACAAGAAAATTAGGGTTAAGAAGACTCAAGTTAGGGTTAGGGTTGGTGAGACCGGGCTTCCCAGGCAGGAACCAGGGCCTCTGTGAAGGCTAGCTTTGTGGAACAGATTGAGTTGGCAATCGGGATGGCTTGCCTACTGACTTTTTCTAAACCGTATGGACGGGGGGATGTTTCACTTGCACAAGAAAAGTAGGGTTAAGACTCAAGTTAGTGTTAGGGTTGGGGAGACTGGGCTTCCCAGGCGGGATCCTGGGCTTCGGTGTAGCCTAGCTTGGTGAAACAGACTGAGTGGGCCATCGGGATAGCTTTCCTTCTGGCTTTCTGTGCACTGTAAGGACAGGGTATCTTTTCAGTTGCACAAGAAAATTTGTGTAAAAACTCAAGTTAGGGTTAGGGTTGGGGAGACTGCGGATCCCAAGCGTGATCCTGGGCTTCGGTGCAGGCCAGCTTGGTGAAAAAGACTGAGTGGGCCATCGGGATAGCTTGCCTACTTTCTTTTTGTACACCGTTTGGACGGGGGAATGTTTCAGTTGCACAAGAAAATTAGGGCCAAGACTCTAGTTAGGGTTAAGGTTGGGGAGGCTAGGCTTCCGTGCAGGGAACCAGACCCTCTGTGAAGCCTAGCTTGGTGAAACAGACTTGAGTGGGCCACCAGGATGGCTTCCCTACTCCGTTTTAGTACATCGTGTCCATGGGGGGATGTTTCCGTTGCAGAAGTACATTAGCCTTAAGACCCAAATTAGGGTTAGGGTTATGGAGGCTGGGCTTCCCAGGCAGGAACTATGGCCTCGATGAAGCCGAGCCTGGTGAAACAGACTGAGTGGGCCATCAGGATTGCTTGCCTACTGTCTTTTTGTATGCTGTATGGACGAGGGGATGTTTCAGTCGCACAGGAAAATTAGGATTAATACCCAAGTGAGGGCTGGGTTGGGGAGACTGTGGTTCCCAGGCAGCAACCAGGGCCTCTGTGAATGCTAGCTTGGTGGAACAGATTGAGTTGGCAATCGGGATGGCTTGCCTACTGACTTTTTCTAAACCGTATGGACGGGGGGATGTTTCACTTGCACAAGAAAATTAGGGTTAAGAAGACTGAAGTTAGGGTTAGGGTTGGTGAGACCGGGCTTCCCAGGCAGGAACCAGGGCCTCTGTGAATGCTAGCTTGGTGGAACAGATTGAGTTGGCAATCGGGATGGCTTGCCTACTGACTTTTTCTAAACCGTATGGACGGGGGGATGTTTCACTTGCACAAGAAAATTAGGGTTAAGACTCAAGTTAGTGTTAGGGTTGGGGAGACTGGGCTTCCTAGGCGGGATCCTGGGCTTCGGTGTAGCCTAGCTTGGTGAAACAGACTGAGTGGGCCATCGGGATAGCTTTCCTACTGGCTTTCTGTGCACTGTAAGGACGGGGTATCGTTTCAGTTGCACAAGAAAATTTGTGTAAAAACTCAAGTTAGGGTTAGGGTTGGGGAGACTGCGGATCCCAAGCGTGATCCTGGGCTTCGGTGCAGCCTAGCTTGGTGAAAAAGACTGAGTGGGCCATCGGGATAGCTTGCCTACTTTCTTTTTGTACACCGTTTGGACGGGGGAATGTTTCAGTTGCACAAGAAAATTAGGGCCAAGACTCTAGTTAGGGGTAAGGTTGGGGAGGTTAGGCTTCCCTGGAGGGAACCAGACACACTGTGAAGCCTAGCTTGGTGAAACAGACTTGAGTGGGACACCAGGATGGCTTTCCTACTCCGTTTTAGTACACCGTATCCATGGGGGGATGTTTCCATTGCAGAAGAACATTAGCATTAAAACACAAATTAGGGTTAGGGTTATGGAGGCAGGGCTTCCCAGGCAGGAACTACGTCGTCGTTGAAGCCGAGCCTGGTGAAACAGACTGAGTGGGCCATCAGGATTGCTTGCCTACTGTCTTTTTGTATGCTGTATGGACGAGGGGATGTTTCAGTCGCACAGGAAAATTAGGATTAATACCCAAGTGAGGGCTGGGTTGGGGAGACTGTGGTTCCCAGGCAGCAACCAGGGCCTCTGTGAATGCTAGCTTGGTGGAACAGATTGAGTTGGCAATCGGGATGGCTTGCCTACTGACTTTTTCTAAACCGTATGGACGGGGGGATGTTTCACTTGCACAAGAAAATTAGGGTTAAGAAGACTCAAGTTAGGGTTAGGGTTGGTGAGACCGGGCTTCCCAGGCAGGAACCAGGGCCTCTGTGAATGCTAGCTTGGTGGAACAGATTGAGTTGGCAATCGGGATGGCTTGCCTACTGACTTTTTCTGAACCGTATGGACGGGGGGATGTTTCACTTGCACAAGAAAATTAGGGTTAAGACTCAAGTTAGGGTTAGGGTTGGGGAGACTGGGCTTCCCAGGCGGGATCCTGGGGTTCGGTGTAGCCTAGCTTGGTGAAACAGACTGAGTGGGCCATCGGGATAGCTTGCCTACTTTCTTTTTGTACACCGTATCCATGGGGGGATGTTTCCATTGCAGAAGAACATTAGCATTAAAACCCAAATTAGGGTTAGGGTTATGGAGGCAGGGCTTCCCAGGCAGGAACTACGGCCTCGATGAAGCCGAGCCTGGTGAAACAAACTGAGTGGGCCATCAGGATTGCTTGCCTACTGTCTTTTTGTACGCTGTATGGACGAGGGGATGTTTCAGTTGCACAGGAAAATTAGGATTAATACCCAAGGTAGGTCTGGGTTGGGGAGACTGTGCTTCCCAGGCAGGAACCAGGGCCTCTGTGAAGGCTAGCTTGGTGGAACAGATTGAGTTGGCAATCGGGATGGCTTGCCTACTGACTTTTTCTAAACCGTATGGACGGGGGGAGGTTTCACTTGCACAAGAAAATTAGGGTTAAGAAGACTCAAGTTAGGGTTAGGGTTGGTGAGACCGGGCTTCCCAGGCAGGAACCAGGGCCTCTGTGAAGGCTAGCTTGGTGGAACAGATTGAGTTGGCAATCGGGATGGCTTGCCTACTGACTTTTTCTAAACCGTATGGACGGGGGGATGTTTCACTTGCACAAGAAAATTAGGGTTAAGAAGACTGAAGTTAGGGTTAGGGTTGGTGAGACCGGGCTTCCCAGGCAGGAACCAGGGCCTCTGTGAAGGCTAGCTTTGTGGAACAGATTGAGTTGGCAATCGGGATGGCTTGCCTACTGACTTTTTCTAAACCGTATGGACGGGGGGATGTTTCACTTGCACAAGAAAAGTAGGGTTAAGACTCTAGTTAGTGTTAGGGTTGGGGAGACTGGGCTTCCCAGGCGGGATCCTGGGCTTCGGTGTAGCCTAGCTTGGTGAAACAGACTGAGTGGGCCATCGGGATAGCTTTCCTTCTGGCTTTCTGTGCACTGTAAGGACAGGGTATCTTTTCAGTTGCACAAGAAAATTTGTGTAAAAACTCAAGTTAGGGTTAGGGTTGGGGAGACTGCGGATCCCAAGCGTGATCCTGGGCTTCGGTGCAGGCCAGCTTGGTGAAAAAGACTGAGTGGGCCATCGGGATAGCTTGCCTACTTTCTTTTTGTACACCATTTGGACGGGGGAATGTTTCAGTTGCACAAGAAAATTAGGGCCAAGACTCTAGTTAGGGTTAAGGTTGGGGAGGCTAGGCTTCCGTGCAGGGAACCAGAAACTCTGTGAAGCCTAGCTTGGTGAAACAGACTTGAGTGGGCCACCAGGATGGCTTCCCTACTCCGTTTTAGTACATCGTGTCCATGGGGGGATGTTTCCGTTGCAGAAGTACATTAGCCTTAAGACCCAAATTAGGGTTAGGGTTATGGAGGCTGGGCTTCCCAGGCAGGAACTATGGCCTCGATGAAGCCGAGCCTGGTGAAACAGACTGAGTGGGCCATCAGGATTGCTTGCCTACTGTCTTTTTGTATGCTGTATGGACGAGGGGATGTTTCAGTCGCACAGGAAAATTAGGATTAATACCCAAGTGAGGGCTGGGTTGGGGAGACTGTGGTTCCCAGGCAGCAACCAGGGCCTCTGTGAATGCTAGCTTGGTGGAACAGATTGAGTTGGCAATCGGGATGGCTTGCCTACTGACTTTTTCTAAACCGTATGGACGGGGGGATGTTTCACTTGCACAAGAAAATTAGGGTTAAGAAGACTGAAGTTAGGGTTAGGGTTGGTGAGACCGGGCTTCCCAGGCAGGAACCAGGGCCTCTGTGAATGCTAGCTTGGTGGAACAGATTGAGTTGGCAATCGGGATGGCTTGCCTACTGACTTTTTCTAAACCGTATGGACGGGGGGATGTTTCACTTGCACAAGAAAATTAGGGTTAAGACTCAAGTTAGGGTTAGGGTTGGGGAGACTGGGCTTCCCAGGCGGGATCCTGGGCTTCGGTGTAGCCTAGCTTGGTGAAACAGACTGAGTGGGCCATCGGGATAGCTTTCCTACTGGCTTTCTGTGCACTGTAAGGACGGGGTATCGTTTCAGTTGCACAAGAAAATTTGTGTAAAAACTCAAGTTAGGGTTAGGGTTGGGGAGACTGCGGATCCCAAGCGTGATCCTGGGCTTCGGTGCAGCCTAGCTTGGTGAAAAAGACTGAGTGGGCCATCGGGATAGCTTGCCTACTTTCTTTTTGTACACCGTTTGGACGGGGGAATGTTTCAGTTGCACAAGAAAATTAGGGCCAAGACTCTAGTTAGGGGTAAGGTTGGGGAGGTTAGGCTTCCCTGGAGGGAACCAGACACTCTGTGAAGCCTAGCTTGGTGAAACAGACTTGAGTGGGACACCAGGATGGCTTTCCTACTCCATTTTAGTACACCGTATCCATGGGGGGATGTTTCCATTGCAGAAGAACATTAGCATTAAAACACAAATTAGGGTTATGGTTATGGAGGCAGGGCTTCCCAGGCAGGAACTACGGCCTCGATGAAGCCGAGCCTGGTGAAACAAACTGAGTGGGTCATCAGGATTGCTTGCCTACTGTCTTTTTGTACGCTGTATGGACGAGGGGATGTTTCAGTTGCACAGGAAAATTAGGATTAATACCCAAGTGAGGGCTGGGTTGGGGAGACTGTGCTTCCCAGGCAGGAACCAGGGCCTCTGTGAAGGCTAGCTTGGTGGAACAGATTGAGTTGGCAATCGGGATGGCTTGCCTACTGACTTTTTCTAAACCGTATGGACGGGGGGAGGTTTCACTTGCACAAGAAAATTAGGGTTAAGAAGACTGAAGTTAGGGTTAGGGTTGGTGAGACCGGGCTTCCCAGGCAGGAACCAGGGCCTCTGTGAAGGATAGCTTGGTGGAACAGATGGAGTTGGCAATCGGGATGGCTTGCCTACTGCCTTTTTCTAAACCGTATGGACGGGGGGATGTTTCACTTGCACAAGAAAATTAGGGTTAAGACTCAAGTTAGGGTTAGGGTTGGGGAGACTGGGCTTCCCAGGCGGGAATCTGGGTTTCGGTGTAGCCTAGCTTGGTGAAACAGACTGAGTGGGCCATCGGGATAGCTTTCCTTCTGGCTTTCTGTGCACTGTAAGGACAGGGTATCGTTTCAGTTGCACAAGAAAATTTGTGTAAAAACTCAAGTTAGGGTTAGGGTTGGGGAGACTGCGGATCCCAAGCGTGATCCTGGGCTTCGGTGCAGGCCAGCTTGGTGAAAAAGACTGAGTGGGCCATCGGGATAGCTTGCCTACTTTATTTTGTACACCGTTTGGACGGGGGAATGTTTCAGTTGCACAAGAAAATTAGGGCCAAGACTCTAGTTAGGGTTAAGGTTGTGGAGGCTAGGCTTCCCTGCAGGGAACCAGACCCTCTGTGAAGCCTAGCTTGGTGAAACAGACTTGAGTGGGCCACCAGGATGGCTTCCCTACTCCGTTTTAGTACATCGTGTCCATGGGGGGATGTTTCCGTTGCAGAAGTACATTAGCCTTAAGACCCAAATTAGGGTTAGGGTTATGGAGGCTGGGGTTCCCAGGCAGGAACTACGTCCTTGATGAAGCCGAGCCTGGTGAAACAGACTGAGTGGGCCATCAGGATTGCTTGCCTACTGTCTTTTTGTATGCTGTATGGACGAGGGGATGTTTCAGTCGCACAGGAAAATTAGGATTAATACCCAAGTTTGGGCTGGGTTGGGGAGACTGTGGTTCCCAGGCAGCAACCAGGGCCTATGTGAATGCTAGCTTGGTGGAACAGATTGAGTTGGCAATCGGGATGGCTTGCCTACTGACTTTTTCTAAACCGTATGGACGGGGGGATGTTTCACTTGCACAAGAAAATTAGGGTTAAGAAGACTCAAGTTAGGGTTAGGGTTGGTGAGACCGGGCTTCCCAGGCAGGAACCAGGGCCTCTGTGAATGCTAGCTTGGTGGAACAGATTGAGTTGGCAATCGGGATGGCTTGCCTACTGACTTTTTCTAAACCGTATGGACGGGGGGATGTTTCACTTGCACAAGAAAATTAGGGTTAAGACTCAAGTTAGGGTTAGGGTTGGGGAGACTGGGCTTCCCAGGCGGGATCCTGGGCTTCGGTGTAGCCTAGCTTGGTGAAACAGACTGAGTGGGCCATCGGGATAGCTTTCCTTCTGGCTTTCTGTGCACTGTAAGGACAGGGTATCGTTTCAGTTGCACAAGAAAATTTGTGTAAAAACTCAAGTTAGGGTTAGGGTTGGGGAGACTGCGGATCCCAAGCGTGATCCTGGGCTTCGGTGCAGGCCAGCTTGGTGAAAAAGACTGAGTGGGCCATCGGGATAGCTTGCCTACTTTCTTTTTGTACACCGTTTGGACGGGGGAATGTTTCAGTTGCACAAGAAAATTAGGGCCAAGACTCTAGTTAGGGTTAAGGTTGGGGAGGCTAGGCTTCCCTGCAGGGAACCAGACCTCTGTGAAGCCTAGCTTGGTGAAACAGACTTGAGTGGGCCACCAGGATGGCTTCCCTACTCCGTTTTAGTACATCGTGTCCATGGGGGGATGTTTCCGTTGCAGAAGTACATTAGCCTTAAGACCCAAATTAGGGTTAGGGTTATGGAGGCTGGGCTTCCCAGGCAGGAACTACGGCCTCGATGAAGCCGAGCCTGGTGAAACAAACTGAGTGGGCCATCAGGATTGCTTGCCTACTGTCTTTTTGTACGCTGTATGGACGAGGGGATGTTTCAGTTGCACAGGAAAATTAGGATTAATACCCAAGGTAGGTCTGGGTTGGGGAGACTGTGCTTCCCAGGCAGGAACCAGGGCCTCTGTGAAGGCTAGCTTGGTGGAACAGATTGAGTTGGCAATCGGGATGGCTTGCCTACTGACTTTTTCTAAACCGTATGGACGGGGGGAGGTTTCACTTGCACAAGAAAATTAGGGTTAAGAAGACTCAAGTTAGGGTTAGGGTTGGTGAGACCGGGCTTCCCAGGCAGGAACCAGGGCCTCTGTGAAGGCTAGCTTGGTGGAACAGATTGAGTTGGCAATCGGGATGGCTTGCCTACTGACTTTTTCTAAACCGTATGGACGGGGGGATGTTTCACTTGCACAAGAAAATTAGGGTTAAGAAGAGTCAAGTTAGGGTTAGGGTTGGTGAGACCGGGCTTCCCAGGCAGGAACCAGGGCCTCTGTGAAGGCTAGCTTTGTGGAACAGATTGAGTTGGCAATCGGGATGGCTTGCCTACTGACTTTTTCTAAACCGTATGGACGGGGGGATGTTTCACTTGCACAAGAAAAGTAGGGTTAAGACTCAAGTTAGTGTTAGGGTTGGGGAGACTGGGCTTCCCAGGCGGGATCCTGGGCTTCGTTGTAGCCTAGCTTGGTGAAACAGACTGAGTGGGCCATCGGGATAGCTTTCCTTCTGGCTTTCTGTGCACTGTAAGGACAGGGTATCGTTTCAGTTGCACAAGAAAATTTGTGTAAAAACTCAAGTTAGGGTTAGGGTTGGGGAGACTGCGGATCCCAAGCGTGATCCTGGGCTTCGGTGCAGGCCAGCTTGGTGAAAAAGACTGAGTGGGCCATCGGGATAGCTTGCCTACTTTCTTTTTGTACACCGTTTGGACGGGGGAATGTTTCAGATGCACAAGAAAATTAGGGCCAAGACTCTAGTTAGGGTTAAGGTTGGGGAGGCTAGGCTTCCGTGCAGGGAACCAGACCCTCTGTGAAGCCTAGCTTGGTGAAACAGACTTGAGTGGGCCACCAGGATGGCTTCCCTACTCCGTTTTAGTACATCGTGTCCATGGGGGGATGTTTCCGTTGCAGAAGTACATTAGCCTTAAGACCCAAATTAGGGTTAGGGTTATGGAGGCTGGGCTTCCCAGGCAGGAACTACGTCCTCGATGAAGCCGAGCCTGGTGAAACAGACTGAGTGGGCCATCAGGATTGCTTGCCTACTGTCTTTTTGTATGCTGTATGGACGAGGGGATGTTTCAGTCGCACAGGAAAATTAGGATTAATACCCAAGTGAGGGCTGGGTTGGGGAGACTGTGGTTCCCAGGCAGCAACCAGGGCCTCTGTGAATGCTAGCTTGGTGGAACAGATTGAGTTGGCAATCGGGATGGCTTGCCTACTGACTTTTTCTAAACCGTATGGACGGGGGGATGTTTCACTTGCACAAGAAAATTAGGGTTAAGAAGACTCAAGTTAGGGTTAGGGTTGGTGAGACCGGGCTTCCCAGGCAGGAACCAGGGCCTCTGTGAAGGCTAGCTTGGTGGAACAGATTGAGTTGGCAATCGGGATGGCTTGCCTACTGACTTTTTCTGAACCGTATGGACGGGGGGATGTTTCACTTGCACAAGAAAATTAGGGTTAAGACTCAAGTTAGGGTTAGGGTTGGGGAGACTGGGCTTCCCAGGCGGGATCCTGGGGTTCGGTGTAGCCTAGCTTGGTGAAACAGACTGAGTGGGCCATCGGGATAGCTTTCCTACTGGCTTTCTGTGCACTGTAAGGACGGGGTATCGTTTCAGTTGCACAAGAAAATTTGTGTAAAAGCTCAAGTTAGGGTTAGGGTTGGGGAGACTGCGGATCCCAAGCGTGATCCTGGGCTTCGGTGCAGCCTAGCTTGGTGAAAAAGACTGAGTGGGCCATCGGGATAGCTTGCCTACTTTCTTTTTGTACACCGTTTGGACGGGGGAATGTTTCAGTTGCACAAGAAAATTAGGGCCAAGACTCTAGTTAGGGGTAAGGTTGGGGAGGTTAGGCTTCCTTGGAGGGAACCAGACACTCTGTGAAGCCTAGCTTGGTGAAACAGACTTGAGTGGGCCACCAGGATGGCTTTCCTACTCCGTTTTAGTACACCGTATCCATGGGGGGATGTTTCCATTGCAGAAGAACATTAGCATTAAAACCCAAATTAGGGTTAGGGTTATGGAGGCAGGGCTTCCCAGGCAGGAACTACGGCCTCGATGAAGCCGAGCCTGGTGAAACAAACTGAGTGGGCCATCAGGATTGCTTGCCTACTGTCTTTTTGTACGCTGTATGGACGAGGGGATGTTTCAGTTGCACAGGAAAATTAGGATTAATACCCAAGGTAGGTCTGGGTTGGGGAGACTGTGCTTCCCAGGCAGGAACCAGGGCCTCTGTGAAGGCTAGCTTGGTGGAACAGATTGAGTTGGCAATCGGGATGGCTTGCCTACTGACTTTTTCTAAACCGTATGGACGGGGGGAGGTTTCACTTGCACAAGAAAATTAGGGTTAAGAAGACTCAAGTTAGGGTTAGGGTTGGTGAGACCGGGCTTCCCAGGCAGGAACCAGGGCCTCTGTGAAGGCTAGCTTGGTGGAACAGATTGAGTTGGCCATCGGGATGGCTTGCCTACTGACTTTTTCTAAACCGTATGGACGGGGGGATGTTTCACTTGCACAAGAAAATTAGGGTTAAGAAGACTGAAGTTAGGGTTAGGGTTGGTGAGACCGGGCTTCCCAGGCAGGAACCAGGGCCTCTGTGAAGGCTAGCTTTGTGGAACAGATTGAGTTGGCAATCGGGATGGCTTGCCTACTGACTTTTTCTAAACCGTATGGACGGGGGGATGTTTCACTTGCACAAGAAAAGTAGGGTTAAGACTCTAGTTAGTGTTAGGGTTGGGGAGACTGGGCTTCCCAGGCGGGATCCTGGGCTTCGGTGTAGCCTAGCTTGGTGAAACAGACTGAGTGGGCCATCGGGATAGCTTTCCTTCTGGCTTTCTGTGCACTGTAAGGACAGGGTATCTTTTCAGTTGCACAAGAAAATTTGTGTAAAAACTCAAGTTAGGGTTAGGGTTGGGGAGACTGCGGATCCCAAGCGTGATCCTGGGCTTCGGTGCAGGCCAGCTTGGTGAAAAAGACTGAGTGGGCCATCGGGATAGCTTGCCTACTTTCTTTTTGTACACCATTTGGACGGGGGAATGTTTCAGTTGCACAAGAAAATTAGGGCCAAGACTCTAGTTAGGGTTAAGGTTGGGGAGGCTAGGCTTCCGTGCAGGGAACCAGACCCTCTGTGAAGCCTAGCTTGGTGAAACAGACTTGAGTGGGCCACCAGGATGGCTTCCCTACTCCGTTTTAGTACATCGTGTCCATGGGGGGATGTTTCCGTTGCAGAAGTACATTAGCCTTAAGACCCAAATTAGGGTTAGGGTTATGGAGGCTGGGCTTCCCAGGCAGGAACTATGGCCTCGATGAAGCCGAGCCTGGTGAAACAGACTGAGTGGGCCATCAGGATTGCTTGCCTACTGTCTTTTTGTATGCTGTATGGACGAGGGGATGTTTCAGTCGCACAGGAAAATTAGGATTAATACCCAAGTGAGGGCTGGGTTGGGGAGACTGTGGTTCCCAGGCAGCAACCAGGGCCTCTGTGAATGCTAGCTTGGTGGAACAGATTGAGTTGGCAATCGGGATGGCTTGCCTACTGACTTTTTCTAAACCGTATGGACGGGGGGATGTTTCACTTGCACAAGAAAATTAGGGTTAAGAAGACTCAAGTTAGGGTTAGGGTTGGTGAGACCGGGCTACCCAGGCAGGAACCAGGGCCTCTGTGAATGCTAGCTTGGTGGAACAGATTGAGTTGGCAATCGGGATGGCTTGCCTACTGACTTTTTCTAAACCGTATGGACGGGGGGATGTTTCACTTGCACAAGAAAATTAGGGTTAAGACTCAAGTTAGGGTTAGGGTTGGGGAGACTGGGCTTCCCAGGCGGGATCCTGGGCTTCGGTGTAGCCTAACTTGGTGAAACAGACTGAGTGGGCCATCGGGATAGCTTTCCTACTGGCTTTCTGTGCACTGTAAGGACGGGGTATCGTTTCAGTTGCACAAGAAAATTTGTGTAAAAACTCAAGTTAGGGTTAGGGTTGGGGAGACTGCGGATCCCAAGCGTGATCCTGGGCTTCGGTGCAGCCTAGCTTGGTGAAAAAGACTGAGTGGGCCATCGGGATAGCTTGCCTACTTTCTTTTTGTACACCGTTTGGACGGGGGAATGTTTCAGTTGCACAAGAAAATTAGGGCCAAGACTCTAGTTAGGGGTAAGGTTGGGGAGGTTAGGCTTCCCTGGAGGGAACCAGACACTCTGTGAAGCCTAGCTTGGTGAAACAGACTTGAGTGGGACACCAGGATGGCTTTCCTACTCCGTTTTAGTACACCGTATCCATGGGGGGATGTTTCCATTGCAGAAGAACATTAGCATTAAAACACAAATTAGGGTTATGGTTATGGAGGCAGGGCTTCCCAGGCAGGAACTACGGCCTCGATGAAGCCGAGCCTGGTGAAACAAACTGAGTGGGCCATCAGGATTGCTTGCCTACTGTCTTTTTGTACGCTGTATGGACGAGGGGATGTTTCAGTTGCACAGGAAAATTAGGATTAATACCCAAGTGAGGGCTGGGTTGGGGAGACTGTGCTTCCCAGGCAGGAACCAGGGCCTCTGTGAAGGCTAGCTTGGTGGAACAGATTGAGTTGGCAATCGGGATGGCTTGCCTACTGACTTTTTCTAAACCGTATGGACGGGGGGAGGTTTCACTTGCACAAGAAAATTAGGGTTAAGAAGACTGAAGTTAGGGTTAGGGTTGGTGAGACCGGGCTTCCCAGGCAGGAACCAGGGCCTCTGTGAAGGATAGCTTGGTGGAACAGATGGAGTTGGCAATCGGGATGGCTTGCCTACTGCCTTTTTCTAAACCGTATGGACGGGGGGATGTTTCACTTGCACAAGAAAATTAGGGTTAAGAAGACTCAAGTTAGGGTTAGGGTTGGTGAGACCGGGCTTCCCAGGCAGGAACCAGGGCCTCTGTGAATGCTAGCTTGGTGGAACAGATTGAGTTGGCAATCGGGATGGCTTGCCTACTGACTTTTTCTAAACCGTATGGACGGGGGGATGTTTCACTTGCACAAGAAAATTAGGGTTAAGACTCAAGTTAGGGTTAGGGTTGGGGAGACTGGGCTTCCCAGGCGGGATCCTGGGCTTCGGTGTAGCCTAGCTTGGTGAAACAGACTGAGTGGGCCATCGGGATAGCTTTCCTACTGGCTTTCTGTGCACTGTAAGGACGGGGTATCGTTTCAGTTGCACAAGAAAATTTGTGTAAAAACTCAAGTTAGGGTTAGGGTTGGGGAGACTGCGGATCCCAAGCGTGATCCTGGGCTTCGGTGCAGCCTAGCTTGGTGAAAAAGACTGAGTGGGCCATCGGGATAGCTTGCCTACTTTCTTTTTGTACACCGTTTGGACGGGGGAATGTTTCAGTTGCACAAGAAAATTAGGGCCAAGACTCTAGTTAGGGGTAAGGTTGGGGAGGTTAGGCTTCCCTGGAGGGAACCAGACACTCTGTGAAGCCTAGCTTGGTGAAACAGACTTGAGTGGGACACCAGGATGGCTTTCCTACTCCGTTTTAGTACACCGTATCCATGGGGGGATGTTTCCATTGCAGAAGAACATTAGCATTAAAACACAAATTAGGGTTATGGTTATGGAGGCAGGGCTTCCCAGGCAGGAACTACGGCCTCGATGAAGCCGAGCCTGGTGAAACAAACTGAGTGGGCCATCAGGATTGCTTGCCTACTGTCTTTTTGTACGCTGTATGGACGAGGGGATGTTTCAGTTGCACAGGAAAATTAGGATTAATACCCAAGTGAGGGCTGGGTTGGGGAAACTGTGGTTCCCAGGCAGCAACCAGGGCCTCTGTGAATGCTAGCTTGGTGGAACAGATTGAGTTGGCAATCGGGATGGCTTGCCTACTGACTTTTTCTAAACCGTATGGACGGGGGGAGGTTTCACTTGCACAAGAAAATTAGGGTTAAGAAGACTGAAGTTAGGGTTAGGGTTGGTGAGACCGGGCTTCCCAGGCAGGAACCAGGGCCTCTGTGAAGGATAGCTTGGTGGAACAGATGGAGTTGGCAATCGGGATGGCTTGCCTACTGCCTTTTTCTAAACCGTATGGACGGGGGGATGTTTCACTTGCACAAGAAAATTAGGGTTAAGACTCAAGTTAGGGTTAGGGTTGGGGAGACTGGGCTTCCCAGGCGGGAATCTGGGTTTCGGTGTAGCCTAGCTTGGTGAAACAGACTGAGTGGGCCATCGGGATAGCTTTCCTTCTGGCTTTCTGTGCACTGTAAGGACAGGGTATCGTTTCAGTTGTACAAGAAAATTTGTGTAAAAACTCAAGTTAGGGTTAGGGTTGGGGAGACTGCGGATCCCAAGCGTGATCCTGGGCTTCGGTGCAGGCCAGCTTGGTGAAAAAGACTGAGTGGGCCATCGGGATAGCTTGCCTACTTGCTTTTTGTACACCGTTTGGACGGGGGAATGTTTCAGTTGCACAAGAAAATTAGGGCCAAGACTCTAGTTAGGGTTAAGGTTGTGGAGGCTAGGCTTCCCTGCAGGGAACCAGACCCTCTGTGAAGCCTAGCTTGGTGAAACAGACTTGAGTGGGCCACCAGGATGGCTTCCCTACTCCGTTTTAGTACATCGTGTCCATGGGGGGATGTTTCCGTTGCAGAAGTACATTAGCCTTAAGACCCAAATTAGGGTTAGGGTTATGGAGGCTGGGCTTCCCAGGCAGGAACTACGTCCTCGATGAAGCCGAGCCTGGTGAAACAGACTGAGTGGGCCATCAGGATTGCTTGCCTACTGTCTTTTTGTATGCTGTATGGACGAGGGGATGTTTCAGTCGCACAGGAAAATTAGGATTAATACCCAAGTTTGGGCTGGGTTGGGGAGACTATGGTTCCCAGGCAGCAACCAGGGCCTCTGTGAATGCTAGCTTGGTGGAACAGATTGAGTTGGCAATCGGGATGGCTTGCCTACTGACTTTTTCTAAACCGTATGGACGGGGGGATGTTTCACTTGCACAAGAAAATTAGGGTTAAGAAGACTCAAGTTAGGGTTAGGGTTGGTGAGACCGGGCTTCCCAGGCAGGAACCAGGGCCTCTGTGAATGCTAGCTTGGTGGAACAGATTGAGTTGGCAATCGGGATGGCTTGCCTACTGACTTTTTCTAAACCGTATGGACGGGGGGATGTTTCACTTGCACAAGAAAATTAGGGTTAAGACTCAAGTTAGGGTTAGGGTTGGGGAGACTGGGCTTCCCAGGCGGGATCCTGGGCTTCGGTGTAGCCTAGCTTGGTGAAACAGACTGAGTGGGCCATCGGGATAGCTTTCCTTCTGGCTTTCTGTGCACTGTAAGGACAGGGTATCGTTTCAGTTGCACAAGAAAATTTGTGTAAAAACTCAAGTTAGGGTTAGGGTTGGGGAGACTGCGGATCCCAAGCGTGATCCTGGGCTTCGGTGCAGCCCAGCTTGGTGAAAAAGACTGAGTGGGCCATCGGGATAGCTTGCCTACTTTCTTTTTGTACACCGTTTGGACGGGGGAATGTTTCAGTTGCACAAGAAAATTAGGGCCAAGACTCTAGTTAGGGTTAAGGTTGGGGAGGCTAGGCTTCCCTGCAGGGAACCAGACCCTCTGTGAAGCCTAGCTTGGTGAAACAGACTTGAGTGGGACACCAGGATGGCTTTCCTACTCCGTTTTAGTACACCGTATCCATGGGGGGATGTTTCCATTGCAGAAGAACATTAGCATTAAAACACAAATTAGGGTTATGGTTATGGAGGCAGGGCTTCCCAGGCAGGAACTACGGCCTCGATGAAGCCGAGCCTGGTGAAACAGACTGAGTGGGCCATCAGGATTGCTTGCCTACTGTCTTTTTGTATGCTGTATGGACGAGGGGATGTTTCAGTCGCACAGGAAAATTAGGATTAATACCCAAGTGAGGGCTGGGTTGGGGAGACTGTGGTTCCCAGGCAGCAACCAGGGCCTCTGTGAATGCTAGCTTGGTGGAACAGATTGAGTTGGCAATCGGGATGGCTTGCCTACTGACTTTTTCTAAACCGTATGGACGGGGGGATGTTTCACTTGCACAAGAAAATTAGGGTTAAGAAGACTCAAGTTAGGGTTAGGGTTGGTGAGACCGGGCTTCCCAGGCAGGAACCAGGGCCTCTGTGAATGCTAGCTTGGTGGAACAGATTGAGTTGGCAATCGGGATGGCTTGCCTACTGACTTTTTCTAAACCGTATGGACGGGGGGATGTTTCACTTGCACAAGAAAATTAGGGTTAAGACTCAAGTTAGGGTTAGGGTTGGGGAGACTGGGCTTCCCAGGCGGGATCCTGGGCTTCGGTGTAGCCTAGCTTGGTGAAACAGACTGAGTGGGCCATCGGGATAGCTTTCCTTCTGGCTTTCTGTGCACTGTAACGACAGGGTATCGTTTCAGTTGCACAAGAAAATTTGTGTAAAAACTCAAGTTAGGGTTAGGGTTGGGGAGACTGCGGATCCCAAGCGTGATCCTGGGCTTCGGTGCAGGCCAGCTTGGTGAAAAAGACTGAGTGGGCCATCGGGATAGCTTGCCTACTTTCTTTTTGTACACCGTTTGGACGGGGGAATGTTTCAGTTGCACAAGAAAATTAGGGCCAAGACTCTAGTTAGGGTTAAGGTTGGGGAGGCTAGGCTTCCCTGCAGGGAACCAGACCCTCGGTGAAGCCTAGCTTGGTGAAACAGACTTGAGTGGGCCACCAGGATGGCTTCCCTACTCCGTTTTAGTACATCGTGTCCATGGGGGGATGTTTCCGTTGCAGAAGTACATTAGCCTTAAGACCCAAATTAGGGTTAGGGTTATGGAGGCTGGGCTTCCCAGGCAGGAACTACGGCCTCGATGAAGCCGAGCCTGGTGAAACAAACTGAGTGGGCCATCAGGATTGCTTGCCTACTGTCTTTTTGTACGCTGTATGGACGAGGGGATGTTTCAGTTGCACAGGAAAATTAGGATTAATACCCAAGGTAGGTCTGGGTTGGGGAGACTGTGCTTCCCAGGCAGGAACCAGGGCCTCTGTGAAGGCTAGCTTGGTGGAACAGATTGAGTTGGCAATCGGGATGGCTTGCCTACTGACTTTTTCTAAACCGTATGGACGGGGGGAGGTTTCACTTGCACAAGAAAATTAGGGTTAAGAAGACTCAAGTTAGGGTTAGGGTTGGTGAGACCGGGCTTCCCAGGCAGGAACCAGGGCCTCTGTGAAGGCTAGCTTGGTGGAACAGATTGAGTTGGCAATCGGGATGGCTTGCCTACTGACTTTTTCTAAACCGTATGGACGGGGGGATGTTTCACTTGCACAAGAAAATTAGGGTTAAGACTCAAGTTAGGGTTAGGGTTGGGGAGACTGGGCTTCCCAGGCGGGATCCTGGGCTTCGGTGTAGCCTAGCTTGGTGAAACAGACTGAGTGGGCCATCGGGATAGCTTTCCTACTGGCTTTCTGTGCACTGTAAGGACGGGGTATCGTTTCAGTTGCACAAGAAAATTTGTGTAAAAACTCAAGTTAGGGTTAGGGTTGGGGAGACTGCGGATCCCAAGCGTGATCCTGGGCTTCGGTGCAGCCTAGCTTGGTGAAAAAGACTGAGTGGGCCATCGGGATAGCTTGCCTACTTTCTTTTTGTACACCGTTTGGACGGGGGAATGTTTCAGTTGCACAAGAAAATTAGGGCCAAGACTCTAGTTAGGGGTAAGGTTGGGGAGGTTAGGCTTCCCTGGAGGGAACCAGACACTCTGTGAAGCCTAGCTTGGTGAAACAGACTTGAGTGGGACACCAGGATGGCTTTCCTACTCCGTTTTAGTACACCGTATCCATGGGGTGATGTTTCCATTGCAGAAGAACATTAGCATTAAAACACAAATTAGGGTTATGGTTATGGAGGCAGGGCTTCCCAGGCAGGAACTACGGCCTCGATGAAGCCGAGCCTGGTGAAACAAACTGAGTGGGCCATCAGGATTGCTTGCCTACTGTCTTTTTGTACGCTGTATGGACGAGGGGATGTTTCAGTTGCACAGGAAAATTAGGATTAATACCCAAGTGAGGGCTGGGTTGGGGAGACTGTGGTTCCCAGGCAGCAACCAGGGCCTCTGTGAATGCTAGCTTGGTGGAACAGATTGAGTTGGCAATCGGGATGGCTTGCCTACTGACTTTTTCTAAACCGTATGGACGGGGGGAGGTTTCACTTGCACAAGAAAATTAGGGTTAAGAAGACTGAAGTTAGGGTTAGGGTTGGTGAGACCGGGCTTCCCAGGCAGGAACCAGGGCCTCTGTGAAGGATAGCTTGGTGGAACAGATGGAGTTGGCAATCGGGATGGCTTGCCTACTGCCTTTTTCTAAACCGTATGGACGGGGGGATGTTTCACTTGCACAAGAAAATTAGGGTTAAGACTCAAGTTAGGGTTAGGGTTGGGGAGACTGGGCTTCCCAGGCGGGAATCTGGGTTTCGGTGTAGCCTAGCTTGGTGAAACAGACTGAGTGGGCCATCGGGATAGCTTTCCTTCTGGCTTTCTGTGCACTGTAAGGACAGGGTATCGTTTCAGTTGCACAAGAAAATTTGTGTAAAAACTCAAGTTAGGGTTAGGGTTGGGGAGACTGCGGATCCCAAGCGTGATCCTGGGCTTCGGTGCAGGCCAGCTTGGTGAAAAAGACTGAGTGGGCCATCGGGATAGCTTGCCTACTTGCTTTTTGTACACCGTTTGGACGGGGGAATGTTTCAGTTGCACAAGAAAATTAGGGCCAAGACTCTAGTTAGGGTTAAGGTTGTGGAGGCTAGGCTTCCCTGCAGGGAACCAGACCCTCTGTGAAGCCTAGCTTGGTGAAACAGACTTGAGTGGGCCACCAGGATGGCTTCCCTACTCCGTTTTAGTACATCGTGTCCATGGGGGGATGTTTCCGTTGCAGAAGTACATTAGCCTTAAGACCCAAATTAGGGTTAGGGTTATGGAGGCTGGGCTTCCCAGGCAGGAACTACGGCCTCGATGAAGCCGAGCCTGGTGAAACAGACTGAGTGGGCCATCAGGATTGCTTGCCTACTGTCTTTTTGTATGCTGTATGGACGAGGGGATGTTTCAGTCGCACAGGAAAATTAGGATTAATACCCAAGTTTGGGCTGGGTTGGGGAGACTATGGTTCCCAGGCAGCAACCAGGGCCTCTGTGAATGCTAGCTTGGTGGAACAGATTGAGTTGGCAATCGGGATGGCTTGCCTCCTGACTTTTTCTAAACCGTATGGACGGGGGGATGTTTCACTTGCACAAGAAAATTAGGGTTAAGAAGACTCAAGTTAGGGTTAGGGTTGGTGAGACCGGGCTTCCCAGGCAGGAACCAGGGCCTCTGTGAATGCTAGCTTGGTGGAACAGATTGAGTTGGCAATCGGGATGGCTTGCCTACTGACTTTTTCTAAACCGTATGGACGGGGGGATGTTTCACTTGCACAAGAAAATTAGGGTTAAGACTCAAGTTAGGGTTAGGGTTGGGGAGACTGGGCTTCCCAGGCGGGATCCTGGGCTTCGGTGTAGCCTAGCTTGGTGAAACAGACTGAGTGGGCCATCGGGATAGCTTTCCTTCTGGCTTTCTGTGCACTGTAAGGACAGGGTATCGTTTCAGTTGCACAAGAAAATTTGTGTAAAAACTCAAGTTAGGGTTAGGGTTGGGGAGACTGCGGATCCCAAGCGTGATCCTGGGCTTCGGTGCAGCCCAGCTTGGTGAAAAAGACTGAGTGGGCCATCGGGATAGCTTGCCTACTTTCTTTTTGTACACCGTTTGGACGGGGGAATGTTTCAGTTGCACAAGAAAATTAGGGCCAAGACTCTAGTTAGGGTTAAGGTTGGGGAGGCTAGGCTTCCCTGCAGGGAACCAGACCCTCTGTGAAGCCTAGCTTGGTGAAACAGACTTGAGTGGGACACCAGGATGGCTTTCCTACTCCGTTTTAGTACACCGTATCCATGGGGGGATGTTTCCATTGCAGAAGAACATTAGCATTAAAACCCAAATTAGGGTTATGGTTATGGAGGCAGGGCTTCCCAGGCAGGAACTACGGCCTCGATGAAGCCGAGCCTGGTGAAACAGACTGAGTGGGCCATCAGGATTGCTTGCCTACTGTCTTTTTGTATGCTGTATGGACGAGGGGATGTTTCAGTCGCACAGGAAAATTAGGATTAATACCCAAGTGAGGGCTGGGTTGGGGAGACTGTGGTTCCCAGGCAGCAACCAGGGCCTCTGTGAATGCTAGCTTGGTGGAACAGATTGAGTTGGCAATCGGGATGGCTTGCCTACTGACTTTTTCTAAACCGTATGGACGGGGGGATGTTTCACTTGCACAAGAAAATTAGGGTTAAGAAGACTCAAGTTAGGGTTAGGGTTGGTGAGACCGGGCTTCCCAGGCAGGAACCAGGGCCTCTGTGAATGCTAGCTTGGTGGAACAGATTGAGTTGGCAATCGGGATGGCTTGCCTACTGACTTTTTCTAAACCGTATGGACGGGGGGATGTTTCACTTGCACAAGAAAATTAGGGTTAAGACTCAAGTTAGGGTTAGGGTTGGGGAGACTGGGCTTCCCAGGCGGGATCCTGGGCTTCGGTTTAGCCTAGCTTGGTGAAACAGACTGAGTGGGCCATCGGGATAGCTTTCCTTCTGGCTTTCTGTGCACTGTAACGACAGGGTATCGTTTCAGTTGCACAAGAAAATTTGTGTAAAAACTCAAGTTAGGGTTAGGGTTGGGGAGACTGCGGATCCCAAGCGTGATCCTGGGCTTCGGTGCAGGCCAGCTTGGTGAAAAAGACTGAGTGGGCCATCGGGATAGCTTGCCTACTTTCTTTTTGTACACCGTTTGGACGGGGGAATGTTTCAGTTGCACAAGAAAATTAGGGCCAAGACTCTAGTTAGGGTTAAGGTTGGGGAGGCTAGGCTTCCCTGCAGGGAACCAGACCCTCTGTGAAGCCTAGCTTGGTGAAACAGACTTGAGTGGGCCACCAGGATGGCTTCCCTACTCCGTTTTAGTACATCGTGTCCATGGGGGGATGTTTCCGTTGCAGAAGTACATTAGCCTTAAGACCCAAATTAGGGTTAGGGTTATGGAGGCTGGGCTTCCCAGGCAGGAACTACGGCCTCGATGAAGCCGAGCCTGGTGAAACAAACTGAGTGGGCCATCAGGATTGCTTGCCTACTGTCTTTTTGTACGCTGTATGGACGAGGGGATGTTTCAGTTGCACAGGAAAATTAGGATTAATACCCAAGGTAGGTCTGGGTTGGGGAGACTGTGCTTCCCAGGCAGGAACCAGGGCCTCTGTGAAGGCTAGCTTGGTGGAACAGATTGAGTTGGCAATCGGGATGGCTTGCCTACTGACTTTTTCTAAACCGTATGGACGGGGGGAGGTTTCACTTGCACAAGAAAATTAGGGTTAAGAAGACTCAAGTTAGGGTTAGGGTTGGTGAGACCGGGCTTCCCAGGCAGGAACCAGGGCCTCTGTGAAGGCTAGCTTGGTGGAACAGATTGAGTTGGCAATCGGGATGGCTTGCCTACTGACTTTTTCTAAACCGTATGGACGGGGGGATGTTTCACTTGCACAAGAAAATTAGGGTTAAGAAGACTGAAGTTAGGGTTAGGGTTGGTGAGACCGGGCTTCCCAGGCAGGAACCAGGGCCTCTGTGAAGGCTAGCTTTGTGGAACAGATTGAGTTGGCAATCGGGATGGCTTGCCTACTGACTTTTTCTAAACCGTATGGACGGGGGGATGTTTCACTTGCACAAGAAAAGTAGGGTTAAGACTCAAGTTAGTGTTAGGGTTGGAGAGACTGGGCTTCCCAGGCGGGATCCTGGGCTTCGGTGTAGCCTAGCTTGGTGAAACAGACTGAGTGGGCCATCGGGATAGCTTTCCTTCTGGCTTTCTGTGCACTGTAAGGACAGGGTATCGTTTCAGTTGCACAAGAAAATTTGTGTAAAAACTCAAGTTAGGGTTAGGGTTGGGGAGACTGCGGATCCCAAGCGTGATCCTGGGCTTCGGTGCAGGCCAGCTTGGTGAAAAAGACTAAGTGGGCCATCGGGATAGCTTGCCTACTTTCTTTTTGTACACCGTTTGGACGGGGGAATGTTTCAGTTGCACAAGAAAATTAGGGCCAAGACTCTAGTTAGGGTTAAGGTTGGGGAGGCTAGGCTTCCGTGCAGGGAACCAGACCCTCTGTGAAGCCTAGCTTGGTGAAACAGACTTGAGTGGGCCACCAGGATGGCTTCCCTACTCCGTTTTAGTACATCGTGTCCATGGGTGGATGTTTCCGTTGCAGAAGTACATTAGCCTTAAGACCCAAATTAGGGTTAGGGTTATGGAGGCTGGGCTTCCCAGGCAGGAACTACGTCCTCGATGAAGCTGAGCCTGGTGAAACAGACTGAGTGGGCCATCAGGATTGCTTGTCTACTGTCTTTTTGTATGCTGTATGGACGAGGGGATGTTTCAGTCGCACAGGAAAATTA
Organism: Heloderma suspectum; assembly: GCF_057233095.1. Taxonomy (NCBI): domain Eukaryota; kingdom Metazoa; phylum Chordata; class Lepidosauria; order Squamata; family Helodermatidae; genus Heloderma; species Heloderma suspectum. The sequence goes on along the minus strand of NC_139459.1, from coordinate 150,618,936 downwards.
GGATTAATACCCAAGTGAGGGCTGGGTTGGGGAGACTGTGGTTCCCAGGCAGCAACCAGGGCCTCTGTGAATGCTAGCTTGGTGGAACAGATTGAGTTGGCAATCGGGATGGCTTGCCTACTGACTTTTTCTAAACCGTATGGACGGGGGGATGTTTCACTTGCACAAGAAAATTAGGGTTAAGAAGACTCAAGTTAGGGTTAGGGTTGGTGAGACCGGGCTTCCCAGGCAGGAACCAGGGCCTCTGTGAAGGCTAGCTTGGTGGAACAGATTGAGTTGGCAATCGGGATGGCTTGCCTACTGACTTTTTCTGAACCGTATGGACGGGGGGATGTTTCACTTGCACAAGAAAATTAGGGTTAAGACTCAAGTTAGGGTTAGGGTTGGTGAGACCGGGCTTCCCAGGCAGGAACCAGGGCCTCTGTGAATGCTAGCTTGGTGGAACAGATTGAGTTGGCAATCGGGATGGCTTGCCTACTGACTTTTTCTAAACCGTATGGACGGGGGGATGTTTCACTTGCACAAGAAAATTAGGGTTAAGACTCAAGTTAGGGTTAGGGTTGGGGAGACTGGGCTTCCCAGGCGGGATCCTGGGCTTCGGTGTAGCCTAGCTTGGTGAAACAGACTGAGTGGGCCATCGGGATAGCTTTCCTACTGGCTTTCTGTGCACTGTAAGGACGGGGTATCGTTTCAGTTGCACAAGAAAATTTGTGTAAAAACTCAAGTTAGGGTTAGGGTTGGGGAGACTGCGGATCCCAAGCGTGATCCTGGGCTTCGGTGCAGCCCAGCTTGGTGAAAAAGACTGAGTGGGCCATCGGGATAGCTTGCCTACTTTCTTTTTGTACACCGTTTGGACGGGGGAATGTTTCAGTTGCACAAGAAAATTAGGGCCAAGACTCTAGTTAGGGTTAAGGTTGGGGAGGCTAGGCTTCCCTGCAGGGAACCAGACCCTCTGTGAAGCCTAGCTTGGTGAAACAGACTTGAGTGGGACACCAGGATGGCTTTCCTACTCCGTTTTAGTACACCGTATCCATGGGGGGATGTTTCCATTGCAGAAGAACATTAGCATTAAAACACAAATTAGGGTTATGGTTATGGAGGCAGGGCTTCCCAGGCAGGAACTACGGCCTCGATGAAGCCGAGCCTGGTGAAACAGACTGAGTGGGCCATCAGGATTGCTTGCCTACTGTCTTTTTGTATGCTGTATGGACGAGGGGATGTTTCAGTCGCACAGGAAAATTAGGATTAATACCCAAGTGAGGGCTGGGTTGGGGAGACTGTGGTTCCCAGGCAGCAACCAGGGCCTCTGTGAATGCTAGCTTGGTGGAACAGATTGAGTTGGCAATCGGGATGGCTTGCCTACTGACTTTTTCTAAACCGTATGGACGGGGGGATGTTTCACTTGCACAAGAAAATTAGGGTTAAGAAGACTCAAGTTAGGGTTAGGGTTGGTGAGACCGGGCTTCCCAGGCAGGAACCAGGGCCTCTGTGAATGCTAGCTTGGTGGAACAGATTGAGTTGGCAATCGGGATGGCTTGCCTACTGACTTTTTCTAAACCGTATGGACGGGGGGATGTTTCACTTGCACAAGAAAATTAGGGTTAAGACTCAAGTTAGGGTTAGGGTTGGGGAGACTGGGCTTCCCAGGCGGGATCCTGGGCTTCGGTGTAGCCTAGCTTGGTGAAACAGACTGAGTGGGCCATCGGGATAGCTTTCCTTCTGGCTTTCTGTGCACTGTAACGACAGGGTATCGTTTCAGTTGCACAAGAAAATTTGTGTAAAAACTCAAGTTAGGGTTAGGGTTGGGGAGACTGCGGATCCCAAGCGTGATCCTGGGCTTCGGTGCAGGCCAGCTTGGTGAAAAAGACTGAGTGGGCCATCGGGATAGCTTGCCTACTTTCTTTTTGTACACCGTTTGGACGGGGGAATGTTTCAGTTGCACAAGAAAATTAGGGCCAAGACTCTAGTTAGGGTTAAGGTTGGGGAGGCTAGGCTTCCCTGCAGGGAACCAGACCCTCTGTGAAGCCTAGCTTGGTGAAACAGACTTGAGTGGGCCACCAGGATGGCTTCCCTACTCCGTTTTAGTACATCGTGTCCATGGGGGGATGTTTCCGTTGCAGAAGTACATTAGCCTTAAGACCCAAATTAGGGTTAGGGTTATGGAGGCTGGGCTTCCCAGGCAGGAACTACGTCCTCGATGAAGCTGAGCCTGGTGAAACAGACTGAGTGGGCCATCAGGATTGCTTGTCTACTGTCTTTTTGTATGCTGTATGGACGAGGGGATGTTTCAGTCGCACAGGAAAATTAGGATTAATACCCAAGTGAGGGCTGGGTTGGGGAGACTGTGGTTCCCAGGCAGCAACCAGGGCCTCTGTGAATGCTAGCTTGGTGGAACAGATTGAGTTGGCAATCGGGATGGCTTGCCTACTGACTTTTTCTAAACCGTATGGACGGGGGGATGTTTCACTTGCACAAGAAAATTAGGGTTAAGAAGACTCAAGTTAGGGTTAGGGTTGGTGAGACCGGGCTTCCCAGGCAGGAACCAGGGCCTCTGTGAAGGCTAGCTTGGTGGAACAGATTGAGTTGGCAATCGGGATGGCTTGCCTACTGACTTTTTCTGAACCGTATGGACGGGGGGATGTTTCACTTGCACAAGAAAATTAGGGTTAAGACTCAAGTTAGGGTTAGGGTTGGGGAGACTGGGCTTCCCAGGCGGGATCCTGGGGTTCGGTGTAGCCTAGCTTTGTGAAACAGACTGAGTGGGCCATCGGGATAGCTTTCCTACTGGCTTTCTGTGCACTGTAAGGACGGGGTATCGTTTCAGTTGCACAAGAAAATTTGTGTAAAAGCTCAAGTTAGGGTTAGGGTTGGGGAGACTGCGGATCCCAAGCGTGATCCTGGGCTTCGGTGCAGCCTAGCTTGGTGAAAAAGACTGAGTGGGCCATCGGGATAGCTTGCCTACTTTCTTTTTGTACACCGTTTGGACGGGGGAATGTTTCAGTTGCACAAGAAAATTAGGGCCAAGACTCTAGTTAGGGGTAAGGTTGGGGAGGTTAGGCTTCCTTGGAGGGAACCAGACACTCTGTGAAGCCTAGCTTGGTGAAACAGACTTGAGTGGGCCACCAGGATGGCTTTCCTACTCCGTTTTAGTACACCGTATCCATGGGGGGATGTTTCCATTGCAGAAGAACATTAGCATTAAAACCCAAATTAGGGTTAGGGTTATGGAGGCAGGGCTTCCCAGGCAGGAACTACGGCCTCGATGAAGCCGAGCCTGGTGAAACAAACTGAGTGGGCCATCAGGATTGCTTGCCTACTGTCTTTTTGTACGCTGTATGGACGAGGGGATGTTTCAGTTGCACAGGAAAATTAGGATTAATACCCAAGGTAGGTCTGGGTTGGGGAGACTGTGCTTCCCAGGCAGGAACCAGGGCCTCTGTGAAGGCTAGCTTGGTGGAACAGATTGAGTTGGCAATCGGGATGGCTTGCCTACTGACTTTTTCTAAACCGTATGGACGGGGGGAGGTTTCACTTGCACAAGAAAATTAGGGTTAAGAAGACTCAAGTTAGGGTTAGGGTTGGTGAGACCGGGCTTCCCAGGCAGGAACCAGGGCCTCTGTGAAGGCTAGCTTGGTGGAACAGATTGAGTTGGCAATCGGGATGGCTTGCCTACTGACTTTTTCTAAACCGTATGGACGGGGGGATGTTTCACTTGCACAAGAAAATTAGGGTTAAGAAGACTGAAGTTAGGGTTAGGGTTGGTGAGACCGGGCTTCCCAGGCAGGAACCAGGGCCTCTGTGAAGGCTAGCTTTGTGGAACAGATTGAGTTGGCAATCGGGATGGCTTGCCTACTGACTTTTTCTAAACCGTATGGACGGGGGGATGTTTCACTTGCACAAGAAAAGTAGGGTTAAGACTCTAGTTAGTGTTAGGGTTGGGGAGACTGGGCTTCCCAGGCGGGATCCTGGGCTTCGGTGTAGCCTAGCTTGGTGAAACAGACTGAGTGGGCCATCGGGATAGCTTTCCTTCTGGCTTTCTGTGCACTGTAAGGACAGGGTATCTTTTCAGTTGCACAAGAAAATTTGTGTAAAAACTCAAGTTAGGGTTAGGGTTGGGGAGACTGCGGATCCCAAGCGTGATCCTGGGCTTCGGTGCAGGCCAGCTTGGTGAAAAAGACTGAGTGGGCCATCGGGATAGCTTGCCTACTTTCTTTTTGTACACCATTTGGACGGGGGAATGTTTCAGTTGCACAAGAAAATTAGGGCCAAGACTCTAGTTAGGGTTAAGGTTGGGGAGGCTAGGCTTCCGTGCAGGGAACCAGACCCTCTGTGAAGCCTAGCTTGGTGAAACAGACTTGAGTGGGCCACCAGGATGGCTTCCCTACTCCGTTTTAGTACATCGTGTCCATGGGGGGATGTTTCCGTTGCAGAAGTACATTAGCCTTAAGACCCAAATTAGGGTTAGGGTTATGGAGGCTGGGCTTCCCAGGCAGGAACTATGGCCTCGATGAAGCCGAGCCTGGTGAAACAGACTGAGTGGGCCATCAGGATTGCTTGCCTACTGTCTTTTTGTATGCTGTATGGACGAGGGGATGTTTCAGTCGCACAGGAAAATTAGGATTAATACCCAAGTGAGGGCTGGGTTGGGGAGACTGTGGTTCCCAGGCAGCAACCAGGGCCTCTGTGAATGCTAGCTTGGTGGAACAGATTGAGTTGGCAATCGGGATGGCTTGCCTACTGACTTTTTCTAAACCGTATGGACGGGGGGATGTTTCACTTGCACAAGAAAATTAGGGTTAAGAAGACTGAAGTTAGGGTTAGGGTTGGTGAGACCGGGCTTCCCAGGCAGGAACCAGGGCCTCTGTGAATGCTAGCTTGGTGGAACAGATTGAGTTGGCAATCGGGATGGCTTGCCTACTGACTTTTTCTAAACCGTATGGACGGGGGGATGTTTCACTTGCACAAGAAAATTAGGGTTAAGACTCAAGTTAGGGTTAGGGTTGGGGAGACTGGGCTTCCCAGGCGGGATCCTGGGCTTCGGTGTAGCCTAGCTTGGTGAAACAGACTGAGTGGGCCATCGGGATAGCTTTCCTACTGGCTTTCTGTGCACTGTAAGGACGGGGTATCGTTTCAGTTGCACAAGAAAATTTGTGTAAAAACTCAAGTTAGGGTTAGGGTTGGGGAGACTGCGGATCCCAAGCGTGATCCTGGGCTTCGGTGCAGCCTAGCTTGGTGAAAAAGACTGAGTGGGCCATCGGGATAGCTTGCCTACTTTCTTTTTGTACACCGTTTGGACGGGGGAATGTTTCAGTTGCACAAGAAAATTAGGGCCAAGACTCTAGTTAGGGGTAAGGTTGGGGAGGTTAGGCTTCCCTGGAGGGAACCAGACACTCTGTGAAGCCTAGCTTGGTGAAACAGACTTGAGTGGGACACCAGGATGGCTTTCCTACTCCGTTTTAGTACACCGTATCCATGGGGGGATGTTTCCATTGCAGAAGAACATTAGCATTAAAACACAAATTAGGGTTATGGTTATGGAGGCAGGGCTTCCCAGGCAGGAACTACGGCCTCGATGAAGCCGAGCCTGGTGAAACAAACTGAGTGGGCCATCAGGATTGCTTGCCTACTGTCTTTTTGTACGCTGTATGGACGAGGGGATGTTTCAGTTGCACAGGAAAATTAGGATTAATACCCAAGTGAGGGCTGGGTTGGGGAGACTGTGCTTCCCAGGCAGGAACCAGGGCCTCTGTGAAGGCTAGCTTGGTGGAACAGATTGAGTTGGCAATCGGGATGGCTTGCCTACTGACTTTTTCTAAACCGTATGGACGGGGGGAGGTTTCACTTGCACAAGAAAATTAGGGTTAAGAAGACTGAAGTTAGGGTTAGGGTTGGTGAGACCGGGCTTCCCAGGCAGGAACCAGGGCCTCTGTGAAGGATAGCTTGGTGGAACAGATGGAGTTGGCAATCGGGATGGCTTGCCTACTGCCTTTTTCTAAACCGTATGGACGGGGGGATGTTTCACTTGCACAAGAAAATTAGGGTTAAGACTCAAGTTAGGGTTAGGGTTGGGGAGACTGGGCTTCCCAGGCGGGAATCTGGGTTTCGGTGTAGCCTAGCTTGGTGAAACAGACTGAGTGGGCCATCGGGATAGCTTTCCTTCTGGCTTTCTGTGCACTGTAAGGACAGGGTATCGTTTCAGTTGCACAAGAAAATTTGTGTAAAAACTCAAGTTAGGGTTAGGGTTGGGGAGACTGCGGATCCCAAGCGTGATCCTGGGCTTCGGTGCAGGCCAGCTTGGTGAAAAAGACTGAGTGGGCCATCGGGATAGCTTGCCTACTTTCTTTTTGTACACCGTTTGGACGGGGGAATGTTTCAGTTGCACAAGAAAATTAGGGCCAAGACTCTAGTTAGGGTTAAGGTTGTGGAGGCTAGGCTTCCCTGCAGGGAACCAGACCCTCTGTGAAGCCTAGCTTGGTGAAACAGACTTGAGTGGGCCACCAGGATGGCTTCCCTACTCCGTTTTAGTACATCGTGTCCATGGGGGGATGTTTCCGTTGCAGAAGTACATTAGCCTTAAGACCCAAATTAGGGTTAGGGTTATGGAGGCTGGGCTTCCCAGGCAGGAACTACGTCCTTGATGAAGCCGAGCCTGGTGAAACAGACTGAGTGGGCCATCAGGATTGCTTGCCTACTGTCTTTTTGTATGCTGTATGGACGAGGGGATGTTTCAGTCGCACAGGAAAATTAGGATTAATACCCAAGTTTGGGCTGGGTTGGGGAGACTGTGGTTCCCAGGCAGCAACCAGGGCCTATGTGAATGCTAGCTTGGTGGAACAGATTGAGTTGGCAATCGGGATGGCTTGCCTACTGACTTTTTCTAAACCGTATGGACGGGGGGATGTTTCACTTGCACAAGAAAATTAGGGTTAAGAAGACTCAAGTTAGGGTTAGGGTTGGTGAGACCGGGCTTCCCAGGCAGGAACCAGGGCCTCTGTGAATGCTAGCTTGGTGGAACAGATTGAGTTGGCAATCGGGATGGCTTGCCTACTGACTTTTTCTAAACCGTATGGACGGGGGGATGTTTCACTTGCACAAGAAAATTAGGGTTAAGACTCAAGTTAGGGTTAGGGTTGGGGAGACTGGGCTTCCCAGGCGGGATCCTGGGCTTCGGTGTAGCCTAGCTTGGTGAAACAGACTGAGTGGGCCATTGGGATAGCTTTCCTTCTGGCTTTCTGTGCACTGTAAGGACAGGGTATCGTTTCAGTTGCACAAGAAAATTTGTGTAAAAACTCAAGTTAGGGTTAGGGTTGGGGAGACTGCGGATCCCAAGCGTGATCCTGGGCTTCGGTGCAGGCCAGCTTGGTGAAAAAGACTGAGTGGGCCATCGGGATAGCTTGCCTACTTTCTTTTTGTACACCGTTTGGACGGGGGAATGTTTCAGTTGCACAAGAAAATTAGGGCCAAGACTCTAGTTAGGGTTAAGGTTGGGGAGGCTAGGCTTCCCTGCAGGGAACCAGACCTCTGTGAAGCCTAGCTTGGTGAAACAGACTTGAGTGGGCCACCAGGATGGCTTCCCTACTCCGTTTTAGTACATCGTGTCCATGGGGGGATGTTTCCGTTGCAGAAGTACATTAGCCTTAAGACCCAAATTAGGGTTAGGGTTATGGAGGCTGGGCTTCCCAGGCAGGAACTACGGCCTCGATGAAGCCGAGCCTGGTGAAACAAACTGAGTGGGCCATCAGGATTGCTTGCCTACTGTCTTTTTGTACGCTGTATGGACGAGGGGATGTTTCAGTTGCACAGGAAAATTAGGATTAATACCCAAGGTAGGTCTGGGTTGGGGAGACTGTGCTTCCCAGGCAGGAACCAGGGCCTCTGTGAAGGCTAGCTTGGTGGAACAGATTGAGTTGGCAATCGGGATGGCTTGCCTACTGACTTTTTCTAAACCGTATGGACGGGGGGAGGTTTCACTTGCACAAGAAAATTAGGGTTAAGAAGACTCAAGTTAGGGTTAGGGTTGGTGAGACCGGGCTTCCAAGGCAGGAACCAGGGCCTCTGTGAAGGCTAGCTTGGTGGAACAGATTGAGTTGGCAATCGGGATGGCTTGCCTACTGACTTTTTCTAAACCGTATGGACGGGGGGATGTTTCACTTGCACAAGAAAATTAGGGTTAAGAAGACTGAAGTTAGGGTTAGGGTTGGTGAGACCGGGCTTCCCAGGCAGGAACCAGGGCCTCTGTGAAGGCTAGCTTTGTGGAACAGATTGAGTTGGCAATCGGGATGGCTTGCCTACTGACTTTTTCTAAACCGTATGGACGGGGGGATGTTTCACTTGCACAAGAAAAGTAGGGTTAAGACTCAAGTTAGTGTTAGGGTTGGGGAGACTGGGCTTCCCAGGCGGGATCCTGGGCTTCGTTGTAGCCTAGCTTGGTGAAACAGACTGAGTGGGCCATCGGGATAGCTTTCCTTCTGGCTTTCTGTGCACTGTAAGGACAGGGTATCGTTTCAGTTGCACAAGAAAATTTGTGTAAAAACTCAAGTTAGGGTTAGGGTTGGGGAGACTGCGGATCCCAAGCGTGATCCTGGGCTTTGGTGCAGGCCAGCTTGGTGAAAAAGACTGAGTGGGCCATCGGGATAGCTTGCCTACTTTCTTTTTGTACACCGTTTGGACGGGGGAATGTTTCAGATGCACAAGAAAATTAGGGCCAAGACTCTAGTTAGGGTTAAGGTTGGGGAGGCTAGGCTTCCGTGCAGGGAACCAGACCCTCTGTGAAGCCTAGCTTGGTGAAACAGACTTGAGTGGGCCACCAGGATGGCTTCCCTACTCCGTTTTAGTACATCGTGTCCATGGGGGGATGTTTCCGTTGCAGAAGTACATTAGCCTTAAGACCCAAATTAGGGTTAGGGTTATGGAGGCTGGGCTTCCCAGGCAGGAACTACGTCCTCGATGAAGCCGAGCCTGGTGAAACAGACTGAGTGGGCCATCAGGATTGCTTGCCTACTGTCTTTTTGTATGCTGTATGGACGAGGGGATGTTTCAGTCGCACAGGAAAATTAGGATTAATACCCAAGTGAGGGCTGGGTTGGGGAGACTGTGGTTCCCAGGCAGCAACCAGGGCCTCTGTGAATGCTAGCTTGGTGGAACAGATTGAGTTGGCAATCGGGATGGCTTGCCTACTGACTTTTTCTAAACCGTATGGACGGGGGGATGTTTCACTTGCACAAGAAAATTAGGGTTAAGAAGACTCAAGTTAGGGTTAGGGTTGGTGAGACCGGGCTTCCCAGGCAGGAACCAGGGCCTCTGTGAATGCTAGCTTGGTGGAACAGATTGAGTTGGCAATTGGGATGGCTTGCCTACTGACTTTTTCTGAACCGTATGGACGGGGGGATGTTTCACTTGCACAAGAAAATTAGGGTTAAGACTCAAGTTAGGGTTAGGGTTGGGGAGACTGGGCTTCCCAGGCGGGATCCTGGGCTTCGGTGTAGCCTAGCTTGGTGAAACAGACTGAGTGGGCCATCGGGATAGCTTTCCTACTGGCTTTCTGTGCACTGTAAGGACGGGGTATCGTTTCAGTTGCACAAGAAAATTTGTGTAAAAGCTCAAGTTACGGTTAGGGTTGGGGAGACTGCGGATCCCAAGCGTGATCCTGGGCTTCGGTGCAGCCTAGCTTGGTGAAAAAGACTGAGTGGGCCATCGGGATAGCTTGCCTACTTTCTTTTTGTACACCGTTTGGACGGGGGAATGTTTCAGTTGCACAAGAAAATTAGGGCCAAGACTCTAGTTAGGGGTAAGGTTGGGGAGGTTAGGCTTCCTTGGAGGGAACCAGACACTCTGTGAAGCCTAGCTTGGTGAAACAGACTTGAGTGGGACACCAGGATGGCTTTCCTACTCCGTTTTAGTACAACGTATCCATGGGGGGATGTTTCCATTGCAGAAGAACATTAGCATTAAAACCCAAATTAGGGTTAGGGTTATGGAGGCAGGGCTTCCCAGGCAGGAACTACGGCCTCGATGAAGCCGAGCCTGGTGAAACAAACTGAGTGGGCCATCAGGATTGCTTGCCTACTGTCTTTTTGTATGCTGTATGGACGAGGGGATGTTTCAGTTGCACAGGAAAATTAGGATTAATACCCAAGGTAGGTCTGGGTTGGGGAGACTGTGCTTCCCAGGCAGGAACCAGGGCCTCTGTGAAGGCTAGCTTGGTGGAACAGATTGAGTTGGCAATCGGGATGGCTTGCCTACTGACTTTTTCTAAACCGTATGGACGGGGGGAGGTTTCACTTGCACAAGAAAATTAGGGTTAAGAAGACTGAAGTTAGGGTTAGGGTTGGTGAGACCGGGCTTCCCAGGCAGGAACCAGGGCCTCTGTGAAGGCTAGCTTGGTGGAACAGATTGAGTTGGCCATCGGGATGGCTTGCCTACTGACTTTTTCTAAACCGTATGGACGGGGGGATGTTTCACTTGCACAAGAAAATTAGGGTTAAGAAGACTGAAGTTAGGGTTAGGGTTGGTGAGACCGGGCTTCCCAGGCAGGAACCAGGGCCTCTGTGAAGGCTAGCTTTGTGGAACAGATTGAGTTGGCAATCGGGATGGCTTGCCTACTGACTTTTTCTAAACCGTATGGACGGGGGGATGTTTCACTTGCACAAGAAAAGTAGGGTTAAGACTCAAGTTAGGGTTAGGGTTGGGGAGACTGGGCTTCCCAGGCGGGATCCTGGGGTTCGGTGTAGCCTAGCTTGGTGAAACAGACTGAGTGGGCCTTCGGGATAGCTTTCCTACTGGCTTTCTGTGCACTGTAAGGACGGGGTATCGTTTCAGTTGCACAAGAAAATTTGTGTAAAAGCTCAAGTTAGGGTTAGGGTTGGGGAGACTGCGGATCCCAAGCGTGATCCTGGGCTTCGGTGCAGCCTAGCTTGGTGAAAAAGACTGAGTGGGCCATCGGGATAGCTTGCCTACTTTCTTTTTGTACACCGTTTGGACGGGGGAATGTTTCAGTTGCACAAGAAAATTAGGGCCAAGACTCTAGTTAGGGGTAAGGTTGGGGAGGTTAGGCTTCCTTGGAGGGAACCAGACACTCTGTGAAGCCTAGCTTGGTGAAACAGACTTGAGTGGGCCACCAGGATGGCTTTCCTACTCCGTTTTAGTACACCGTATCCATGGGGGGATGTTTCCATTGCAGAAGAACATTAGCATTAAAACCCAAATTAGGGTTAGGGTTATGGAGGCAGGGCTTCCCAGGCAGGAACTACGGCCTCGATGAAGCCGAGCCTGGTGAAACAAACTGAGTGGGCCATCAGGATTGCTTGCCTACTGTCTTTTTGTACGCTGTATGGACGAGGGGATGTTTCAGTTGCACAGGAAAATTAGGATTAATACCCAAGGTAGGTCTGGGTTGGGGAGACTGTGCTTCCCAGGCAGGAACCAGGGCCTCTGTGAAGGCTAGCTTGGTGGAACAGATTGAGTTGGCAATCGGGATGGCTTGCCTACTGACTTTTTCTAAACCGTATGGACGGGGGGAGGTTTCACTTGCACAAGAAAATTAGGGTTAAGAAGACTCAAGTTAGGGTTAGGGTTGGTGAGACCGGGCTTCCCAGGCAGGAACCAGGGCCTCTGTGAAGGCTAGCTTGGTGGAACAGATTGAGTTGGCCATCGGGATGGCTTGCCTACTGACTTTTTCTAAACCGTATGGACGGGGGGATGTTTCACTTGCACAAGAAAATTAGGGTTAAGAAGACTGAAGTTAGGGTTAGGGTTGGTGAGACCGGGCTTCCCAGGCAGGAACCAGGGCCTCTGTGAAGGCTAGCTTTGTGGAACAGATTGAGTTGGCAATCGGGATGGCTTGCCTACTGACTTTTTCTAAACCGTATGGACGGGGGGATGTTTCACTTGCACAAGAAAAGTAGGGTTAAGACTCTAGTTAGTGTTAGGGTTGGGGAGACTGGGCTTCCCAGGCGGGATCCTGGGCTTCGGTGTAGCCTAGCTTGGTGAAACAGACTGAGTGGGCCATCGGGATAGCTTGCCTACTTTCTTTTTGTACACCATTTGGACGGGGGAATGTTTCAGTTGCACAAGAAAATTAGGGCCAAGACTCTAGTTAGGGTTAAGGTTGGGGAGGCTAGGCTTCCGTGCAGGGAACCAGACCCTCTGTGAAGCCTAGCTTGGTGAAACAGACTTGAGTGGGCCACCAGGATGGCTTCCCTACTCCGTTTTAGTACATCGTGTCCATGGGGGGATGTTTCCGTTGCAGAAGTACATTAGCCTTAAGACCCAAATTAGGGTTAGGGTTATGGAGGCTGGGCTTCCCAGGCAGGAACTATGGCCTCGATGAAGCCGAGCCTGGTGAAACAGACTGAGTGGGCCATCAGGATTGCTTGCCTACTGTCTTTTTGTATGCTGTATGGACGAGGGGATGTTTCAGTCGCACAGGAAAATTAGGATTAATACCCAAGTGAGGGCTGGGTTGGGGAGACTGTGGTTCCCAGGCAGCAACCAGGGCCTCTGTGAATGCTAGCTTGGTGGAACAGATTGAGTTGGCAATCGGGATGGCTTGCCTACTGCCTTTTTCTAAACCGTATGGACGGGGGGATGTTTCACTTGCACAAGAAAATTAGGGTTAAGAAGACTCAAGTTAGGGTTAGGGTTGGTGAGACCGGGCTTCCCAGGCAGGAACCAGGGCCTCTGTGAATGCTAGCTTGGTGGAACAGATTGAGTTGGCAATCGGGATGGCTTGCCTACTGACTTTTTCTAAACCGTATGGACGGGGGGATGTTTCACTTGCACAAGAAAATTAGGGTTAAGACTCAAGTTAGGGTTAGGGTTGGGGAGACTGGGCTTCCCAGGCGGGATCCTGGGCTTCGGTGTAGCCTAGCTTGGTGAAACAGACTGAGTGGGCCATCGGGATAGCTTTCCTACTGGCTTTCTGTGCACTGTAAGGACGGGGTATCGTTTCAGTTGCACAAGAAAATTTGTGTAAAAACTCAAGTTAGGGTTAGGGTTGGGGAGACTGCGGATCCCAAGCGTGATCCTGGGCTTCGGTGCAGCCTAGCTTGGTGAAAAAGACTGAGTGGGCCATCGGGATAGCTTGCCTACTTTCTTTTTGTACACCGTTTGGACGGGGGAATGTTTCAGTTGCACAAGAAAATTAGGGCCAAGACTCTAGTTAGGGGTAAGGTTGGGGAGGTTAGGCTTCCCTGGAGGGAACCAGACACTCTGTGAAGCCTAGCTTGGTGAAACAGACTTGAGTGGGACACCAGGATGGCTTTCCTACTCCGTTTTAGTACACCGTATCCATGGGGGGATGTTTCCATTGCAGAAGAACATTAGCATTAAAACACAAATTAGGGTTATGGTTATGGAGGCAGGGCTTCCCAGGCAGGAACTACGGCCTCGATGAAGCCGAGCCTGGTGAAACAAACTGAGTGGGCCATCAGGATTGCTTGCCTACTGTCTTTTTGTACGCTGTATGGACGAGGGGATGTTTCAGTTGCACAGGAAAATTAGGATTAATACCCAAGTGAGGGCTGGGTTGGGGAGACTCTGGTTCCCAGGCAGCAACCAGGGCCTCTGTGAATGCTAGCTTGGTGGAACAGATTGAGTTGGCAATCGGGATGGCTTGCCTACTGACTTTTTCTAAACCGTATGGACGGGGGGAGGTTTCACTTGCACAAGAAAATTAGGGTTAAGAAGACTGAAGTTAGGGTTAGGGTTGGTGAGACCGGGCTTCCCAGGCAGGAACCAGGGCCTCTGTGAAGGATAGCTTGGTGGAACAGATGGAGTTGGCAATCGGGATGGCTTGCCTACTGCCTTTTTCTAAACCGTATGGACGGGGGGATGTTTCACTTGCACAAGAAAATTAGGGTTAAGACTCAAGTTAGGGTTAGGGTTGGGGAGACTGGGCTTCCCAGGCGGGAATCTGAGTTTCGGTGTAGCCTAGCTTGGTGAAACAGACTGAGTGGGCCATCGGGATAGCTTTCCTTCTGGCTTTCTGTGCACTGTAAGGACAGGGTATCGTTTCAGTTGCACAAGAAAATTTGTGTAAAAACTCAAGTTAGGGTTAGGGTTGGGGAGACTGCGGATCCCAAGCGTGATCCTGGGCTTCGGTGCAGGCCAGCTTGGTGAAAAAGACTGAGTGGGCCATCGGGATAGCTTGCCTACTTGCTTTTTGTACACCGTTTGGACGGGGGAATGTTTCAGTTGCACAAGAAAATTAGGGCCAAGACTCTAGTTAGGGTTAAGGTTGTGGAGGCTAGGCTTCCCTGCAGGGAACCAGACCCTCTGTGAAGCCTAGCTTGGTGAAACAGACTTGAGTGGGCCACCAGGATGGCTTCCCTACTCCGTTTTAGTACATCGTGTCCATGGGGGGATGTTTCCGTTGCAGAAGTACATTAGCCTTAAGACCCAAATTAGGGTTAGGGTTATGGAGGCTGGGCTTCCCAGGCAGGAACTACGTCCTCGATGAAGCCGAGCCTGGTGAAACAGACTGAGTGGGCCATCAGGATTGCTTGCCTACTGTCTTTTTGTATGCTGTATGGACGAGGGGATGTTTCAGTCGCACAGGAAAATTAGGATTAATACCCAAGTTTGGGCTGGGTTGGGGAGACTATGGTTCCCAGGCAGCAACCAGGGCCTCTGTGAATGCTAGCTTGGTGGAACAGATTGAGTTGGCAATCGGGATGGCTTGCCTACTGACTTTTTCTAAACCGTATGGACGGGGGGATGTTTCACTTGCACAAGAAAATTAGGGTTAAGAAGACTCAAGTTAGGGTTAGGGTTGGTGAGACCGGGCTTCCCAGGCAGGAACCAGGGCCTCTGTGAATGCTAGCTTGGTGGAACAGATTGAGTTGGCAATCGGGATGGCTTGCCTACTGACTTTTTCTAAACCGTATGGACGGGGGGATGTTTCACTTGCACAAGAAAATTAGGGTTAAGACTCAAGTTAGGGTTAGGGTTGGGGAGACTGGGCTTCCCAGGCGGGATCCTGGGCTTCGGTGTAGCCTAGCTTGGTGAAACAGACTGAGTGGGCCATCGGGATAGCTTTCCTTCTGGCTTTCTGTGCACTGTAAGGACAGGGTATCGTTTCAGTTGCACAAGAAAATTTGTGTAAAAACTCAAGTTAGGGTTAGGGTTGGGGAGACTGCGGATCCCAAGCGTGATCCTGGGCTTCGGTGCAGCCCAGCTTGGTGAAAAAGACTGAGTGGGCCATCGGGATAGCTTGCCTACTTTCTTTTTGTACACCGTTTGGACGGGGGAATGTTTCAGTTGCACAAGAAAATTAGGGCCAAGACTCTAGTTAGGGTTAAGGTTGGGGAGGCTAGGCTTCCCTGCAGGGAACCAGACCCTCTGTGAAGCCTAGCTTGGTGAAACAGACTTGAGTGGGCCACTAGGATGGCTTCCCTACTCCGTTTTAGTACATCGTGTCCATGGGGGGATGTTTCCGTTGCAGAAGTACATTAGCCTTAAGACCCAAATTAGGGTTAGGGTTATGGAGGCTGGGCTTCCCAGGCAGGAACTATGGCCTCGATGAAGCCGAACCTGGTGAAACAGACTGAGTGGGCCATCAGGATTGCTTGCCTACTGTCTTTTTGTATGCTGTATGGACGAGGGGATGTTTCAGTCGCACAGGAAAATTAGGATTAATACCCAAGTGAGGGCTGGGTTGGGGAGACTGTGGTTCCCAGGCAGCAACCAGGGCCTCTGTGAATGCTAGCTTGGTGGAACAGATTGAGTTGGCAATCGGGATGGCTTGCCTACTGACTTTTTCTAAACCGTATGGACGGGGGGATGTTTCACTTGCACAAGAAAATTAGGGTTAAGAAGACTCAAGTTAGGGTTAGGGTTGGTGAGACCGGGCTTCCCAGGCAGGAACCAGGGCCTCTGTGAATGCTAGCTTGGTGGAACAGATTGAGTTGGCAATCGGGATGGCTTGCCTACTGACTTTTTCTAAACCGTATGGACGGGGGGATGTTTCACTTGCACAAGAAAATTAGGGTTAAGACTCAAGTTAGGGTTAGGGTTGGGGAGACTGGGCTTCCCAGGCGGGATCCTGGGCTTCGGTGTAGCCTAGCTTGGTGAAACAGACTGAGTGGGCCATCGGGATAGCTTTCCTACTGGCTTTCTGTGCACTGTAAGGACGGGGTATCGTTTCAGTTGCACAAGAAAATTTGTGTAAAAACTCAAGTTAGGGTTAGGGTTGGGGAGACTGCGGATCCCAAGCGTGATCCTGGGCTTCGGTGCAGCCTAGCTTGGTGAAAAAGACTGAGTGGGCCATCGGGATAGCTTGCCTACTTTCTTTTTGTACACCGTTTGGACGGGGGAATGTTTCAGTTGCACAAGAAAATTAGGGCCAAGACTCTAGTTAGGGGTAAGGTTGGGGAGGTTAGGCTTCCCTGGAGGGAACCAGACACTCTGTGAAGCCTAGCTTGGTGAAACAGACTTGAGTGGGACACCAGGATGGCTTTCCTACTCCGTTTTAGTACACCGTATCCATGGGGGGATGTTTCCATTGCAGAAGAACATTAGCATTAAAACACAAATTAGGGTTATGGTTATGGAGGCAGGGCTTCCCAGGCAGGAACTACGGCCTCGATGAAGCCGAGCCTGGTGAAACAAACTGAGTGGGCCATCAGGATTGCTTGCCTACTGTCTTTTTGTATGCTGTATGGACGAGGGGATGTTTCAGTTGCACAGGAAAATTAGGATTAATACCCAAGTGAGGGCTGGGTTGGGGAGACTGTGGTTCCCAGGCAGCAACCAGGGCCTCTGTGAATGCTAGCTTGGTGGAACAGATTGAGTTGGCAATCGGGATGGCTTGCCTACTGACTTTTTCTAAACCGTATGGACGGGGAGAGGTTTCACTTGCACAAGAAAATTAGGGTTAAGAAGACTGAAGTTAGGGTTAGGGTTGGTGAGACCGGGCTTCCCAGGCAGGAACCAGGGCCTCTGTGAAGGATAGCTTGGTGGAACAGATGGAGTTGGCAATCGGGATGGCTTGCCTACTGCCTTTTTCTAAACCGTATGGACGGGGGGATGTTTCACTTGCACAAGAAAATTAGGGTTAAGACTCAAGTTAGGGTTAGGGTTGGGGAGACTGGGCTTCCCAGGCGGGAATCTGGGTTTCGGTGTAGCCTAGCTTGGTGAAACAGACTGAGTGGGCCATCGGGATAGCTTTCCTTCTGGCTTTCTGTGCACTGTAAGGACAGGGTATCGTTTCAGTTGCACAAGAAAATTTGTGTAAAAGCTCAAGTTAGGGTTAGGGTTGGGGAGACTGCGGATCCCAAGCGTGATCCTGGGCTTCGGTGCAGCCTAGCTTGGTGAAAAAGACTGAGTGGGCCATCGGGATAGCTTGCCTACTTTCTTTTTGTACACCGTTTGGACGGGGGAATGTTTCAGTTGCACAAGAAAATTAGGGCCAAGACTCTAGTTAGGGGTAAGGTTGGGGAGGTTAGGCTTCCTTGGAGGGAACCAGACACTCTGTGAAGCCTAGCTTGGTGAAACAGACTTGAGTGGGCCACCAGGATGGCTTTCCTACTCCGTTTTAGTACACCGTATCCATGGGGGGATGTTTCCATTGCAGAAGAACATTAGCATTAAAACCCAAATTAGGGTTAGGGTTATGGAGGCAGGGCTTCCCAGGCAGGAACTACGGCCTCGATGAAGCCGAGCCTGGTGAAACAAACTGAGTGGGCCATCAGGATTGCTTGCCTACTGTCTTTTTGTACGCTGTATGGACGAGGGGATGTTTCAGTTGCACAGGAAAATTAGGATTAATACCCAAGGTAGGTCTGGGTTGGGGAGACTGTGCTTCCCAGGCAGGAACCAGGGCCTCTGTGAAGGCTAGCTTGGTGGAACAGATTGAGTTGGCAATCGGGATGGCTTGCCTACTGACTTTTTCTAAACCGTATGGACGGGGGGAGGTTTCACTTGCACAAGAAAATTAGGGTTAAGAAGACTCAAGTTAGGGTTAGGGTTGGTGAGACCGGGCTTCCCAGGCAGGAACCAGGGCCTCTGTGAAGGCTAGCTTGGTGGAACAGATTGAGTTGGCCATCGGGATGGCTTGCCTACTGACTTTTTCTAAACCGTATGGACGGGGGGATGTTTCACTTGCACAAGAAAATTAGGGTTAAGAAGACTGAAGTTAGGGTTAGGGTTGGTGAGACCGGGCTTCCCAGGCAGGAACCAGGGCCTCTGTGAAGGCTAGCTTTGTGGAACAGATTGAGTTGGCAATCGGGATGGCTTGCCTACTGACTTTTTCTAAACCGTATGGACGGGGGGATGTTTCACTTGCACAAGAAAAGTAGGGTTAAGACTCTAGTTAGTGTTAGGGTTGGGGAGACTGGGCTTCCCAGGCGGGATCCTGGGCTTCGGTGTAGCCTAGCTTGGTGAAACAGACTGAGTGGGCCATCGGGATAGCTTGCCTACTTTCTTTTTGTACACCATTTGGACGGGGGAATGTTTCAGTTGCACAAGAAAATTAGGGCCAAGACTCTAGTTAGGGTTAAGGTTGGGGAGGCTAGGCTTCCGTGCAGGGAACCAGACCCTCTGTGAAGCCTAGCTTGGTGAAACAGACTTGAGTGGGCCACCAGGATGGCTTCCCTACTCCGTTTTAGTACATCGTGTCCATGGGGGGATGTTTCCGTTGCAGAAGTACATTAGCCTTAAGACCCAAATTAGGGTTAGGGTTATGGAGGCTGGGCTTCCCAGGCAGGAACTATGGCCTCGATGAAGCCGAGCCTGGTGAAACAGACTGAGTGGGCCATCAGGATTGCTTGCCTACTGTCTTTTTGTATGCTGTATGGACGAGGGGATGTTTCAGTCGCACAGGAAAATTAGGATTAATACCCAAGTGAGGGCTGGGTTGGGGAGACTGTGGTTCCCAGGCAGCAACCAGGGCCTCTGTGAATGCTAGCTTGGTGGAACAGATTGAGTTGGCAATCGGGATGGCTTGCCTACTGCCTTTTTCTAAACCGTATGGACGGGGGGATGTTTCACTTGCACAAGAAAATTAGGGTTAAGAAGACTCAAGTTAGGGTTAGGGTTGGTGAGACCGGGCTTCCCAGGCAGGAACCAGGGCCTCTGTGAATGCTAGCTTGGTGGAACAGATTGAGTTGGCAATCGGGATGGCTTGCCTACTGACTTTTTCTAAACCGTATGGACGGGGGGATGTTTCACTTGCACAAGAAAATTAGGGTTAAGACTCAAGTTAGGGTTAGGGTTGGGGAGACTGGGCTTCCCAGGCGGGATCCTGGGCTTCGGTGTAGCCTAGCTTGGTGAAACAGACTGAGTGGGCCATCGGGATAGCTTTCCTACTGGCTTTCTGTGCACTGTAAGGACGGGGTATCGTTTCAGTTGCACAAGAAAATTTGTGTAAAAACTCAAGTTAGGGTTAGGGTTGGGGAGACTGCGGATCCCAAGCGTGATCCTGGGCTTCGGTGCAGCCTAGCTTGGTGAAAAAGACTGAGTGGGCCATCGGGATAGCTTGCCTACTTTCTTTTTGTACACCGTTTGGACGGGGGAATGTTTCAGTTGCACAAGAAAATTAGGGCCAAGACTCTAGTTAGGGGTAAGGTTGGGGAGGTTAGGCTTCCCTGGAGGGAACCAGACACTCTGTGAAGCCTAGCTTGGTGAAACAGACTTGAGTGGGACACCAGGATGGCTTTCCTACTCCGTTTTAGTACACCGTATCCATGGGGGGATGTTTCCATTGCAGAAGAACATTAGCATTAAAACACAAATTAGGGTTATGGTTATGGAGGCAGGGCTTCCCAGGCAGGAACTACGGCCTCGATGAAGCCGAGCCTGGTGAAACAAACTGAGTGGGCCATCAGGATTGCTTGCCTACTGTCTTTTTGTACGCTGTATGGACGAGGGGATGTTTCAGTTGCACAGGAAAATTAGGATTAATACCCAAGTGAGGGCTGGGTTGGGGAGACTCTGGTTCCCAGGCAGCAACCAGGGCCTCTGTGAATGCTAGCTTGGTGGAACAGATTGAGTTGGCAATCGGGATGGCTTGCCTACTGACTTTTTCTAAACCGTATGGACGGGGGGAGGTTTCACTTGCACAAGAAAATTAGGGTTAAGAAGACTGAAGTTAGGGTTAGGGTTGGTGAGACCGGGCTTCCCAGGCAGGAACCAGGGCCTCTGTGAAGGATAGCTTGGTGGAACAGATGGAGTTGGCAATCGGGATGGCTTGCCTACTGCCTTTTTCTAAACCGTATGGACGGGGGGATGTTTCACTTGCACAAGAAAATTAGGGTTAAGACTCAAGTTAGGGTTAGGGTTGGGGAGACTGGGCTTCCCAGGCGGGAATCTGAGTTTCGGTGTAGCCTAGCTTGGTGAAACAGACTGAGTGGGCCATCGGGATAGCTTTCCTTCTGGCTTTCTGTGCACTGTAAGGACAGGGTATCGTTTCAGTTGCACAAGAAAATTTGTGTAAAAACTCAAGTTAGGGTTAGGGTTGGGGAGACTGCGGATCCCAAGCGTGATCCTGGGCTTCGGTGCAGGCCAGCTTGGTGAAAAAGACTGAGTGGGCCATCGGGATAGCTTGCCTACTTGCTTTTTGTACACCGTTTGGACGGGGGAATGTTTCAGTTGCACAAGAAAATTAGGGCCAAGACTCTAGTTAGGGTTAAGGTTGTGGAGGCTAGGCTTCCCTGCAGGGAACCAGACCCTCTGTGAAGCCTAGCTTGGTGAAACAGACTTGAGTGGGCCACCAGGATGGCTTCCCTACTCCGTTTTAGTACATCGTGTCCATGGGGGGATGTTTCCGTTGCAGAAGTACATTAGCCTTAAGACCCAAATTAGGGTTAGGGTTATGGAGGCTGGGCTTCCCAGGCAGGAACTACGTCCTCGATGAAGCCGAGCCTGGTGAAACAGACTGAGTGGGCCATCAGGATTGCTTGCCTACTGTCTTTTTGTATGCTGTATGGACGAGGGGATGTTTCAGTCGCACAGGAAAATTAGGATTAATACCCAAGTTTGGGCTGGGTTGGGGAGACTATGGTTCCCAGGCAGCAACCAGGGCCTCTGTGAATGCTAGCTTGGTGGAACAGATTGAGTTGGCAATCGGGATGGCTTGCCTACTGACTTTTTCTAAACCGTATGGACGGGGGGATGTTTCACTTGCACAAGAAAATTAGGGTTAAGAAGACTCAAGTTAGGGTTAGGGTTGGTGAGACCGGGCTTCCCAGGCAGGAACCAGGGCCTCTGTGAATGCTAGCTTGGTGGAACAGATTGAGTTGGCAATCGGGATGGCTTGCCTACTGACTTTTTCTAAACCGTATGGACGGGGGGATGTTTCACTTGCACAAGAAAATTAGGGTTAAGACTCAAGTTAGGGTTAGGGTTGGGGAGACTGGGCTTCCCAGGCGGGATCCTGGGCTTCGGTGTAGCCTAGCTTGGTGAAACAGACTGAGTGGGCCATCGGGATAGCTTTCCTTCTGGCTTTCTGTGCACTGTAAGGACAGGGTATCGTTTCAGTTGCACAAGAAAATTTGTGTAAAAACTCAAGTTAGGGTTAGGGTTGGGGAGACTGCGGATCCCAAGCGTGATCCTGGGCTTCGGTGCAGCCCAGCTTGGTGAAAAAGACTGAGTGGGCCATCGGGATAGCTTGCCTACTTTCTTTTTGTACACCGTTTGGACGGGGGAATGTTTCAGTTGCACAAGAAAATTAGGGCCAAGACTCTAGTTAGGGTTAAGGTTGGGGAGGCTAGGCTTCCCTGCAGGGAACCAGACCCTCTGTGAAGCCTAGCTTGGTGAAACAGACTTGAGTGGGCCACTAGGATGGCTTCCCTACTCCGTTTTAGTACATCGTGTCCATGGGGGGATGTTTCCGTTGCAGAAGTACATTAGCCTTAAGACCCAAATTAGGGTTAGGGTTATGGAGGCTGGGCTTCCCAGGCAGGAACTATGGCCTCGATGAAGCCGAACCTGGTGAAACAGACTGAGTGGGCCATCAGGATTGCTTGCCTACTGTCTTTTTGTATGCTGTATGGACGAGGGGATGTTTCAGTCGCACAGGAAAATTAGGATTAATACCCAAGTGAGGGCTGGGTTGGGGAGACTGTGGTTCCCAGGCAGCAACCAGGGCCTCTGTGAATGCTAGCTTGGTGGAACAGATTGAGTTGGCAATCGGGATGGCTTGCCTACTGACTTTTTCTAAACCGTATGGACGGGGGGATGTTTCACTTGCACAAGAAAATTAGGGTTAAGAAGACTCAAGTTAGGGTTAGGGTTGGTGAGACCGGGCTTCCCAGGCAGGAACCAGGGCCTCTGTGAATGCTAGCTTGGTGGAACAGATTGAGTTGGCAATCGGGATGGCTTGCCTACTGACTTTTTCTAAACCGTATGGACGGGGGGATGTTTCACTTGCACAAGAAAATTAGGGTTAAGACTCAAGTTAGGGTTAGGGTTGGGGAGACTGGGCTTCCCAGGCGGGATCCTGGGCTTCGGTGTAGCCTAGCTTGGTGAAACAGACTGAGTGGGCCATCGGGATAGCTTTCCTACTGGCTTTCTGTGCACTGTAAGGACGGGGTATCGTTTCAGTTGCACAAGAAAATTTGTGTAAAAACTCAAGTTAGGGTTAGGGTTGGGGAGACTGCGGATCCCAAGCGTGATCCTGGGCTTCGGTGCAGCCTAGCTTGGTGAAAAAGACTGAGTGGGCCATCGGGATAGCTTGCCTACTTTCTTTTTGTACACCGTTTGGACGGGGGAATGTTTCAGTTGCACAAGAAAATTAGGGCCAAGACTCTAGTTAGGGGTAAGGTTGGGGAGGTTAGGCTTCCCTGGAGGGAACCAGACACTCTGTGAAGCCTAGCTTGGTGAAACAGACTTGAGTGGGACACCAGGATGGCTTTCCTACTCCGTTTTAGTACACCGTATCCATGGGGGGATGTTTCCATTGCAGAAGAACATTAGCATTAAAACACAAATTAGGGTTATGGTTATGGAGGCAGGGCTTCCCAGGCAGGAACTACGGCCTCGATGAAGCCGAGCCTGGTGAAACAAACTGAGTGGGCCATCAGGATTGCTTGCCTACTGTCTTTTTGTATGCTGTATGGACGAGGGGATGTTTCAGTTGCACAGGAAAATTAGGATTAATACCCAAGTGAGGGCTGGGTTGGGGAGACTGTGGTTCCCAGGCAGCAACCAGGGCCTCTGTGAATGCTAGCTTGGTGGAACAGATTGAGTTGGCAATCGGGATGGCTTGCCTACTGACTTTTTCTAAACCGTATGGACGGGGAGAGGTTTCACTTGCACAAGAAAATTAGGGTTAAGAAGACTGAAGTTAGGGTTAGGGTTGGTGAGACCGGGCTTCCCAGGCAGGAACCAGGGCCTCTGTGAAGGATAGCTTGGTGGAACAGATGGAGTTGGCAATCGGGATGGCTTGCCTACTGCCTTTTTCTAAACCGTATGGACGGGGGGATGTTTCACTTGCACAAGAAAATTAGGGTTAAGACTCAAGTTAGGGTTAGGGTTGGGGAGACTGGGCTTCCCAGGCGGGAATCTGGGTTTCGGTGTAGCCTAGCTTGGTGAAACAGACTGAGTGGGCCATCGGGATAGCTTTCCTTCTGGCTTTCTGTGCACTGTAAGGACAGGGTATCGTTTCAGTTGCACAAGAAAATTTGTGTAAAAACTCAAGTTAGGGTTAGGGTTGGGGAGACTGCGGATCCCAAGCGTGATCCTGGGCTTCGGTGCAGGCCAGCTTGGTGAAAAAGACTGAGTGGGCCATCGGGATAGCTTGCCTACTTTCTTTTTGTACACCGTTTGGACGGGGGAATGTTTCAGTTGCACAAGAAAATTAGGGCCAAGACTCTAGTTAGGGTTAAGGTTGTGGAGGCTAGGCTTCCCTGCAGGGAACCAGACCCTCTGTGAAGCCTAGCTTGGTGAAACAGACTTGAGTGGGCCACCAGGATGGCTTCCCTACTCCGTTTTAGTACATCGTGTCCATGGGGGGATGTTTCCGTTGCAGAAGTACATTAGCCTTAAGACCCAAATTAGGGTTAGGGTTATGGAGGCTGGGCTTCCCAGGCAGGAACTACGTCCTCGATGAAGCCGAGCCTGGTGAAACAGACTGAGTGGGCCATCAGGATTGCTTGCCTACTGTCTTTTTGTATGCTGTATGGACGAGGGGATGTTTCAGTCGCACAGGAAAATTAGGATTAATACCCAAGTGAGGGCTGGGTTGGGGAGACTGTGGTTCCCAGGCAGCAACCAGGGCCTCTGTGAATGCTAGCTTGGTGGAACAGATTGAGTTGGCAATCGGGATGGCTTGCCTACTGACTTTTTCTAAACCGTATGGACGGGGGGATGTTTCACTTGCACAAGAAAATTAGGGTTAAGAAGACTCAAGTTAGGGTTAGGGTTGGTGAGACCGGGCTTCCCAGGCAGGAACCAGGGCCTCTGTGAATGCTAGCTTGGTGGAACAGATTGAGTTGGCAATCGGGATGGCTTGCCTACTGACTTTTTCTAAACCGTATGGACGGGGGGATGTTTCACTTGCACAAGAAAATTAGGGTTAAGACTCAAGTTAGGGTTAGGGTTGGGGAGACTGGGCTTCCCAGGCGGGATCCTGGGCTTCGGTGTAGCCTAGCTTGGTGAAACAGACTGAGTGGGCCATCGGGATAGCTTTCCTTCTGGCTTTCTGTGCACTGTAAGGACAGGGTATCGTTTCAGTTGCACAAGAAAATTTGTGTAAAAACTCAAGTTAGGGTTAGGGTTGGGGAGACTGCGGATCCCAAGCGTGATCCTGGGCTTCGGTGCAGGCCAGCTTGGTGAAAAAGACTGAGTGGGCCATCGGGATAGCTTGCCTACTTTCTTTTTGTACACCGTTTGGACGGGGGAATGTTTCAGTTGCACAAGAAAATTAGGGCCAAGACTCTAGTTAGGGTTAAGGTTGGGGAGGCTAGGCTTCCCTGCAGGGAACCAGACCCTCTGTGAAGCCTAGCTTGGTGAAACAGACTTGAGTGGGCCACCAGGATGGCTTCCCTACTCCGTTTTAGTACATCGTGTCCATGGGGGGATGTTTCCGTTGCAGAAGTACATTAGCCTTAAGACCCAAATTAGGGTTAGGGTTATGGAGGCTGGGCTTCCCAGGCAGGAACTACGGCCTCGATGAAGCCGAGCCTGGTGAAACAAACTGAGTGGGCCATCAGGATTGCTTGCCTACTGTCTTTTTGTACGCTGTATGGACGAGGGGATGTTTCAGTTGCACAGGAAAATTAGGATTAATACCCAAGGTAGGTCTGGGTTGGGGAGACTGTGCTTCCCAGGCAGGAACCAGGGCCTCTGTGAAGGCTAGCTTGGTGGAACAGATTGAGTTGGCAATCGGGATGGCTTGCCTACTGACTTTTTCTAAACCGTATGGACGGGGGGAGGTTTCACTTGCACAAGAAAATTAGGGTTAAGAAGACTCAAGTTAGGGTTAGGGTTGGTGAGACCGGGCTTCCCAGGCAGGAACCAGGGCCTCTGTGAAGGCTAGCTTGGTGGAACAGATTGAGTTGGCAATCGGGATGGCTTGCCTACTGACTTTTTCTAAACCGTATGGACGGGGGGATGTTTCACTTGCACAAGAAAATTAGGGTTAAGAAGACTGAAGTTAGGGTTAGGGTTGGTGAGACCGGGCTTCCCAGGCAGGAACCAGGGCCTCTGTGAAGGCTAGCTTTGTGGAACAGATTGAGTTGGCAATCGGGATGGCTTGCCTACTGACTTTTTCTAAACCGTATGGACGGGGGGATGTTTCACTTGCACAAGAAAAGTAGGGTTAAGACTCAAGTTAGTGTTAGGGTTGGGGAGACTGGGCTTACCAGGCGGGATCCTGGGCTTCGGTGTAGCCTAGCTTGGTGAAACAGACTGAGTGGGCCATCGGGATAGCTTTCCTTCTGGCTTTCTGTGCACTGTAAGGACAGGGTATCGTTTCAGTTGCACAAGAAAATTTGTGTAAAAACTCAAGTTAGGGTTAGGGTTGGGGAGACTGCGGATCCCAAGCATGATCCTGGGCTTCGGTGCAGGCCAGCTTGGTGAAAAAGACTAAGTGGGCCATCGGGATAGCTTGCCTACTTTCTTTTTGTACACCGTTTGGACGGGGGAATGTTTCAGTTGCACAAGAAAATTAGGGCCAAGACTCTAGTTAGGGTTAAGGTTGGGGAGGCTAGGCTTCCGTGCAGGGAACCAGACCCTCTGTGAAGCCTAGCTTGGTGAAACAGACTTGAGTGGGCCACCAGGATGGCTTCCCTACTCCGTTTTAGTACATCGTGTCCATGGGGGGATGTTTCCGTTGCAGAAGTACATTAGCCTTAAGACCCAAATTAGGGTTAGGGTTATGGAGGCTGGGCTTCCCAGGCAGGAACTACGTCCTCGATGAAGCCGAGCCTGGTGAAACAGACTGAGTGGGCCATCAGGATTGCTTGCCTACTGTCTTTTTGTATGCTGTATGGACGAGGGGATGTTTCAGTCGCACAGGAAAATTAGGATTAATACCCAAGTGAGGGCTGGGTTGGGGAGACTGTGGTTCCCAGGCAGCAACCAGGGCCTCTGTGAATGCTAGCTTGGTGGAACAGATTGAGTTGGCAATCGGGATGGCTTGCCTACTGACTTTTTCTAAACCGTATGGACGGGGGGATGTTTCACTTGCACAAGAAAATTAGGGTTAAGAAGACTCAAGTTAGGGTTAGGGTTGGTGAGACCGGGCTTCCCAGGCAGGAACCAGGGCCTCTGTGAAGGCTAGCTTGGTGGAACAGATTGAGTTGGCAATCGGGATGGCTTGCCTACTGACTTTTTCTGAACCGTATGGACGGGGGGATGTTTCACTTGCACAAGAAAATTAGGGTTAAGACTCAAGTTAGGGTTAGGGTTGGGGAGACTGGGCTTCCCAGGCGGGATCCTGGGCTTCGGTGTAGCCTAGCTTGGTGAAACAGACTGAGTGGGCCATCGGGATAGCTTTCCTTCTGGCTTTCTGTGCACTGTAAGGACAGGGTATCGTTTCAGTTGCACAAGAAAATTTGTGTAAAAACTCAAGTTAGGGTTAGGGTTGGGGAGACTGCGGATCCCAAGCGTGATCCTGGGCTTCGGTGCAGCCCAGCTTGGTGAAAAAGACTGAGTGGGCCATCGGGATAGCTTGCCTACTTTCTTTTTGTACACCGTTTGGACGGGGGAATGTTTCAGTTGCACAAGAAAATTAGGGCCAAGACTCTAGTTAGGGTTAAGGTTGGGGAGGCTAGGCTTCCCTGCAGGGAACCAGACCCTCTGTGAAGCCTAGCTTGGTGAAACAGACTTGAGTGGGCCACCAGGATGGCTTCCCTACTCCGTTTTAGTACATCGTGTCCATGGGGGGATGTTTCTGTTGCAGAAGTACATTAGCCTTAAGACCCAAATTAGGGTTAGGGTTATGGAGGCTGGGCTTCCCAGGCAGGAACTACGGCCTCGATGAAGCCGAGCCTGGTGAAACAAACTGAGTGGGCCATCAGGATTGCTTGCCTACTGTCTTTTTGTATGCTGTATGGACGAGGGGATGTTTCAGTTGCACAGGAAAATTAGGATTAATACCCAAGGTAGGTCTGGGTTGGGGAGACTGTGCTTCCCAGGCAGGAACCAGGGCCTCTGTGAAGGCTAGCTTGGTGGAACAGATTGAGTTGGCAATCGGGATGGCTTGCCTACTGACTTTTTCTAAACCGTATGGACGGGGGGAGGTTTCACTTGCACAAGAAAATTAGGGTTAAGAAGACTGAAGTTAGGGTTAGGGTTGGTGAGACTGGGCTTCCCAGGCAGGAACCAGGGCCTCTGTGAATGCTAGCTTGGTGGAACAGATTGAGTTGGCAATCGGGATGGCTTGCCTACTGACTTTTTCTAAACCGTATGGACGGGGGGATGTTTCACTTGCACAAGAAAATTAGGGTTAAGACTCAAGTTAGGGTTAGGGTTGGGGAGACTGGGCTTCCCAGGCGGGATCCTGGGGTTCGGTGTAGCCTAGCTTGGTGAAACAGACTGAGTGGGCCATCGGGATAGCTTTCCTACTGGCTTTCTGTGCACTGTAAGGACGGGGTATCGTTTCAGTTGCACAAGAAAATTTGTGTAAAAGCTCAAGTTAGGGTTAGGGTTGGGGAGACTGCGGATCCCAAGCGTGATCCTGGGCTTCGGTGCAGCCTAGCTTGGTGAAAAAGACTGAGTGGGCCATCGGGATAGCTTGCCTACTTTCTTTTTGTACACCGTTTGGACGGGGGAATGTTTCAGTTGCACAAGAAAATTAGGGCCAAGACTCTAGTTAGGGGTAAGGTTGGGGAGGTTAGGCTTCCTTGGAGGGAACCAGACACTCTGTGAAGCCTAGCTTGGTGAAACAGACTTGAGTGGGCCACCAGGATGGCTTTCCTACTCCGTTTTAGTACACCGTATCCATGGGGGGATGTTTCCATTGCAGAAGAACATTAGCATTAAAACCCAAATTAGGGTTAGGGTTATGGAGGCAGGGCTTCCCAGGCAGGAACTACGGCCTCGATGAAGCCGAGCCTGGTGAAACAAACTGAGTGGGCCATCAGGATTGCTTGCCTACTGTCTTTTTGTACGCTGTATGGACGAGGGGATGTTTCAGTTGCACAGGAAAATTAGGATTAATACCCAAGTGAGGGCTGGGTTGGGGAGACTGTGCTTCCCAGGCAGGAACCAGGGCCTCTGTGAAGGCTAGCTTGGTGGAACAGATTGAGTTGGCAATCGGGATGGCTTGCCTACTGACTTTTTCTAAACCGTATAGATGGGGGGAGGTTTCACTTGCACAAGAAAATTAGGGTTAAGAAGACTGAAGTTAGGGTTAGGGTTGGTGAGACCGGGCTTCCCAGGCAGGAATCAGGGCCTCTGTGAAGGATAGCTTGGTGGAACAGATGGAGTTGGCAATCGGGATGGCTTGCCTACTGACTTTTTCTAAACCGTATGGACGGGGGGATGTTTCACTTGCACAAGAAAAGTAGGGTTAAGACTCAAGTTAGGGTTAGGGTTGGAGAGACTGGGCTTCCCAGGCGGGAATCTGGGTTTCGGTGTAGCCTAGCTTGGTGAAACAGACTGAGTGGGCCATCGGGATAGCTTTCCTTCTGGCTTTCTGTGCACTGTAAGGACAGGGTATCGTTTCAGTTGCACAAGAAAATTTGTGTAAAAACTCAAGTTAGGGTTAGGGTTGGGGAGACTGCGGATCCCAAGCGTGATCCTGGGCTTCGGTGCAGGCCAGCTTGGTGAAAAAGACTGAGTGGGCCATCGGGATAGCTTGCCTACTTTCTTTTTGTACACCGTTTGGACGGGGGAATGTTTCAGTTGCACAAGAAAATTAGGGCCAAGACTCTAGTTAGGGTTAAGGTTGTGGAGGCTAGGCTTCCCTGCAGGGAACCAGACCCTCTGTGAAGCCTAGCTTGGTGAAACAGACTTGAGTGGGCCACCAGGATGGCTTCCCTACTCCGTTTTAGTACATCGTGTCCATGGGCGGATGTTTCCGTTGCAGAAGTACATGAGCCTTAAGACCCAAATTAGGGTTAGGGTTATGGAGGCTGGGCTTCCCAGGCAGGAACTACGGCCTCGATGAAGCCGAGCCTGGTGAAACAAACTGAGTGGGCCATCAGGATTGCTTGCCTACTGTCTTTTTGTATGCTGTATGGACGAGGGGATGTTTCAGTTGCACAGGAAAATTAGGATTAATACCCAAGGTAGGTCTGGGTTGGGGAGACTGTGCTTCCCAGGCAGGAACCAGGGCCTCTGTGAAGGCTAGCTTGGTGGAACAGATTGAGTTGGCAATCGGGATGGCTTGCCTACTGACTTTTTCTAAACCGTATGGACGGGGGGAGGTTTCACTTGCACAAGAAAATTAGGGTTAAGAAGACTCAAGTTAGGGTTAGGGTTGGTGAGACCGGGCTTCCCAGGCAGGAACCAGGGCCTCTGTGAAGGCTAGCTTGGTGGAACAGATTGAGTTGGCAATCGGGATGGCTTGCCTACTGACTTTTTCTAAACCGTATGGACGGGGGGATGTTTCACTTGCACAAGAAAATTAGGGTTAAGAAGACTCAAGTTAGGGTTAGGGTTGGTGAGACCGGGCTTCCCAGGCAGGAACCAGGGCCTCTGTGAAGGCTAGCTTGGTGGAACAGATTGAGGTGGCAATCGGGATGGCTTGCCTACTGACTTTTTCTAAACCGTATGGACGGGGGGATGTTTCACTTGCACAAGAAAAGTAGGGTTAAGACTCAAGTTAGTGTTAGGGTTGGGGAGACTGGGCTTCCCAGGCGGGATCCTGGGCTTCGGTGTAGCCTAGCTTGGTGAAACAGACTGAGTGGGCCATCGGGATAGCTTTCCTTCTGGCTTTCTGTGCACTGTAAGGACAGGGTATCGTTTCAGTTGCACAAGAAAATTTGTGTAAAAACTCAAGTTAGGGTTAGGGTTGGGGAGACTGCGGATCCCAAGCGTGATCCTGGGCTTCGGTGCAGGCCAGCTTGGTGAAAAAGACTGAGTGGGCCATCGGGATAGCTTGCCTACTTTCTTTTTGTACACCGTTTGGACGGGGGAATGTTTCAGTTGCACAAGAAAATTAGGGCCAAGACTCTAGTTAGGGTTAAGGTTGGGGAGGCTAGGCTTCCCTGCAGGGAACCAGACCCTCTGTGAAGCCTAGCTTGGTGAAACAGACTTGAGTGGGCCACCAGGATGGCTTCCCTACTCCGTTTTAGTACATCGTGTCCATGGGGGGATGTTTCCGTTGCAGAAGTACATTAGCCTTAAGACCCAAATTAGGGTTAGGGTTATGGAGGCTGGGCTTCCCAGGCAGGAACTACGTCCTCGATGAAGCCGAGCCTGGTGAAACAGACTGAGTGGGCCATCAGGATTGCTTGCCTACTGTCTTTTTGTATGCTGTATGGACGAGGGGATGTTTCAGTTGCACAGGAAAATTAGGATTAATACCCAAGGTAGGTCTGGGTTGGGGAGACTGTGCTTCCCAGGCAGGAACCAGGGCCTCTGTGAAGGCTAGCTTGGTGGAACAGATTGAGTTGGCAATCGGGATGGCTTGCCTACTGACTTTTTCTAAACCGTATGGACGGGGGGAGGTTTCACTTGCACAAGAAAATTAGGGTTAAGAAGACTCAAGTTAGGGTTAGGGTTGGTGAGACCGGGCTTCCCAGGCAGGAACCAGGGCCTCTGTGAAGGCTAGCTTGGTGGAACAGATTGAGTTGGCAATCGGGATGGCTTGCCTACTGACTTTTTCTAAACCGTATGGACGGGGGGATGTTTCACTTGCACAAGAAAATTAGGGTTAAGAAGACTGAAGTTAGGGTTAGGGTTGGTGAGACCGGGCTTCCCAGGCAGGAACCAGGGCCTCTGTGAAGGCTAGCTTGGTGGAACAGATTGAGGTGGCAATCGGGATGGCTTGCCTACTGACTTTTTCTAAACAGTATGGACGGGGGGATGTTTCACTTGCACAAGAAAAGTAGGGTTAAGACTCAAGTTAGTGTTAGGGTTGGGGAGACTGGGCTTCCCAGGCGGGATCCTGGGCTTCGGTGTAGCCTAGCTTGGTGAAACAGACTGAGTGGGCCATCGGGATAGCTTTCCTACTGGCTTTCTGTGCACTGTAAGGACGGGGCATCGTTTTAGTTGCACAAGAAAATTTGTGTAAAAGCTCAAGTTAGGGTTAGGGTTGGGGAGACTGCGGATCCCAAGCGTGATCCTGGGCTTCGGTGCAGCCTAGCTTGGTGAAAACGACTGAGTGGGCCATCGGGATAGCTTGCCTACTTTCTTTTTGTACACCGTTTGGACGGGGGAATGTTTCAGTTGCACAAGAAAATTAGGGCCAAGACTCTAGTTAGGGGTAAGGTTGGGGAGGTTAGGCTTCCTTGGAGGGAACCAGACACTCTGTGAAGCCTAGCTTGGTGAAACAGACTTGAGTGGGCCACCAGGATGGCTTTCCTACTCCGTTTTAGTACACCGTATCCATGGGGGGATGTTTCCATTGCAGAAGAACATTAGCATTAAAACCCAAATTAGGGTTAGGGTTATGGAGGCAGGGCTTCCCAGGCAGGAACTACGGCCTCGATGAAGCCGAGCCTGGTGAAACAAACTGAGTGGGCCATCAGGATTGCTTGCCTACTGTCTTTTTGTACGCTGTATGGACGAGGGGATGTTTCAGTTGCACAGGAAAATTAGGATTAATACCCAAGTGAGGGCTGGGTTGGGGAGACTGTGCTTCCCAGGCAGGAACCAGGGCCTCTGTGAAGGCTAGCTTGGTGGAACAGATTGAGTTGGCAATCGGGATGGCTTGCCTACTGACTTTTTCTAAACCGTATGGACGGGGGGAGGTTTCACTTGCACAAGAAAATTAGGGTTAAGAAGACTGAAGTTAGGGTTAGGGTTGGTGAGACCGGGCTTCCCAGGCAGGAATCAGGGCCTCTGTGAAGGATAGCTTGGTGGAACAGATGGAGTTGGCAATCGGGATGGCTTGCCTACTGACTTTTTCTAAACCGTATGGACGGGGGGATGTTTCACTTGCACAAGAAAATTAGGGTTAAGACTCAAGTTAGGGTTAGGGTTGGGGAGACTGGGCTTCCCAGGCGGGAATCTGGGTTTCGGTGTAGCCTAGCTTGGTGAAACAGACTGAGTGGGCCATCGGGATAGCTTTCCTTCTGGCTTTCTGTGCACTGTAAGGACAGGGTATCGTTTCAGTTGCACAAGAAAATTTGTGTAAAAACTCAAGTTAGGGTTAGGGTTGGGGAGACTGCGGATCCCAAGCGTGATCCTGGGCTTCGGTGCAGGCCAGCTTGGTGAAAAAGACTGAGTGGGCCATCGGGATAGCTTGCCTACTTTCTTTTTGTACACCGTTTGGACGGGGGAATGTTTCAGTTGCACAAGAAAATTAGGGCCAAGACTCTAGTTAGGGTTAAGGTTGTGGAGGCTAGGCTTCCCTGCAGGGAACCAGACCCTCTGTGAAGCCTAGCTTGGTGAAACAGACTTGAGTGGGCCACCAGGATGGCTTCCCTACTCCGTTTTAGTACATCGTGTCCATGGGGGGATGTTTCCGTTGCAGAAGTACATTAGCCTTAAGACCCAAATTAGGGTTAGGGTTATGGAGGCTGGGCTTCCCAGGCAGGAACTACGTCCTCGATGAAGCCGAGCCTGGTGAAACAGACTGAGTGGGCCATCAGGATTGCTTGCCTACTGTCTTTTTGTACGCTGTATGGACGAGGGGATGTTTCAGTCGCACAGGAAAATTAGGATTAATACCCAAGTGAGGGCTGGGTTGGGGAGACTGTGGTTCCCAGGCAGCAACCAGGGCCTCTGTGAATGCTAGCTTGGTGGAACAGATTGAGTTGGCAATTGGGATGGCTTGCCTACTGACTTTTTCTAAACCGTATGGACGGGGGGATGTTTCACTTGCACAAGAAAATTAGGGTTAAGAAGACTCAAGTTAGGGTTAGGGTTGGTGAGACCGGGCTTCCCAGGCAGGAACCAGGGCCTCTGTGAAAGCTAGCTTGGTGGAACAGATTGAGTTGGCAATCGGGATGGCTTGCCTACTGACTTTTTCTAAACCGTATGGACGGGGGGATGTTTCACTTGCACAAGAAAATTAGGGTTAAGACTCAAGTTAGGGTTAGGGTTGGGGAGACTGGGCTTCCCAGGCGGGAATCTGGGCTTCGGTGTAGCCTAGCTTGGTGAAACAGACTGAGTGGGCCATCGGGATAGCTTTCCTTCTGGCTTTCTGTGCACTGTAAGGACAGGGTATCGTTTCAGTTGCACAAGAAAATTTGTGTAAAAACTCAAGTTAGGGTTAGGGTTGGGGAGACTGCGGATCCCAAGCGTGATCCTGGGCTTCGGTGCAGCCCAGCTTGGTGAAAAAGACTGAGTGGGCCATCGGGATAGCTTGCCTACTTTCTTTTTGTACACCGTTTGGACGGGGGAATGTTTCAGTTGCACAAGAAAATTAGGGCCAAGACTCTAGTTAGGGTTAAGGTTGGGGAGGCTAGGCTTCCCTGCAGGGAACCAGACCCTCTGTGAAGCCTAGCTTGGTGAAACAGACTTGAGTGGGCCACCAGGATGGCTTCCCTACTCCGTTTTAGTACATCGTGTCCATGGGGGGATGTTTCCGTTGCAGAAGTACATTAGCCTTAAGACCCAAATTAGGGTTAGGGTTATGGAGGCTGGGCTTCCCAGGCAGGAACTACGGCCTCGATGAAGCCGAGCCTGGTGAAACAAACTGAGTGGGCCATCAGGATTGCTTGCCTACTGTCTTTTTGTATGCTGTATGGACGAGGGGATGTTTCAGTTGCACAGGAAAATTAGGATTAATACCCAAGGTAGGTCTGGGTTGGGGAGACTGTGCTTCCCAGGCAGGAACCAGGGCCTCTGTGAAGGCTAGCTTGGTGGAACAGATTGAGTTGGCAATCGGGATGGCTTGCCTACTGACTTTTTCTAAACCGTATGGACGGGGGGAGGTTTCACTTGCACAAGAAAATTAGGGTTAAGAAGACTCAAGTTAGGGTTAGGGTTGGTGAGACCGGGCTTCCCAGGCAGGAACCAGGGCCTCTGTGAATGCTAGCTTGGTGGAACAGATGGAGTTGGCAATCGGGATGGCTTGCCTACTGACTTTTTCTAAACCGTATGGACGGGGGGATGTTTCACTTGCACAAGAAAATTAGGGTTAAGACTCAAGTTAGGGTTAGGGTTGGGGAGACTGGGCTTCCCAGGCGGGATTCTGGGGTTCGGTGTAGCCTAGCTTGGTGAAACAGACTGAGTGGGCCATCGGGATAGCTTTCCTACTGGCTTTCTGTGCACTGTAAGGACGGGGTATCGTTTCAGTTGCACAAGAAAATTTGTGTAAAAGCTCAAGTTAGGGTTAGGGTTGGGGAGACTGCGGATCCCAAGCGTGATCCTGGGCTTCGGTGCAGCCTAGCTTGGTGAAAAAGACTGAGTGGGCCATCGGGATAGCTTGCCTACTTTCTTTTTGTACACCGTTTGGACGGGGGAATGTTTCAGTTGCACAAGAAAATTAGGGCCAAGACTCTAGTTAGGGTTAAGGTTGTGGAGGCTAGGCTTCCCTGCAGGGAACCAGACCCTCTGTGAAGCCTAGCTTGGTGAAACAGACTTGAGTGGGCCACCAGGATGGCTTCCCTACTCCGTTTTAGTACATCGTGTCCATGGGGGGATGTTTCCGTTGCAGAAGTACATTAGCCTTAAGACCCAAATTAGGGTTAGTGTTATGGAGGCTGGGCTTCCCAGGCAGGAACTACGGCCTCGATGAAGCCGAGCCTGGTGAAACAAACTGAGTGGGCCATCAGGATTGCTTGCCTACTGTCTTTTTGTATGCTGTATGGACGAGGGGATGTTTCAGTTGCACAGGAAAATTAGGATTAATACCCAAGGTAGGTCTGGGTTGGGGAGACTGTGCTTCCCAGGCAGGAACCAGGGCCTCTGTGAAGGCTAGCTTGGTGGAACAGATTGAGTTGGCAATCGGGATGGCTTGCCTACTGACTTTTTCTAAACCGTATGGACGGGGGGAGGTTTCACTTGCACAAGAAAATTAGGGTTAAGAAGACTCAAGTTAGGGTTAGGGTTGGTGAGACCGGGCTTCCCAGGCAGGAACCAGGGCCTCTGTGAAGGCTAGCTTGGTGGAACAGATTGAGTTGGCAATCGGGATGGCTTGCCTACTGACTTTTTCTAAACCGTATGGACGGGGGGATGTTTCACTTGCACAAGAAAAGTAGGGTTAAGACTCAAGTTAGTGTTAGGGTTGGGGAGACTGGGCTTCCCAGGCGGGATCCTGGGCTTCGGTGTAGCCTAGCTTGGTGAAACAGACTGAGTGGGCCATCGGGATAGCTTTCCTTCTGGCTTTCTGTGCACTGTAATACGGACAGGGTATCGTTTCAGTTGCACAAGAAAATTTGTGTAAAAACTCAAGTTAGGGTTAGGGTTGGGGAGACTGCGGATCCCAAGCGTGATCCTGGGCTTCGGTGCAGGCCAGCTTGGTGAAAAAGACTGAGTGGGCCATCGGGATAGCTTGCCTACTTTCTTTTTGTACACCGTTTGGACGAGGGAATGTTTCAGTTGCACAAGAAAATTAGGGCCAAGACTCTAGTTAGGGTTAAGGTTGTGGAGGCTAGGCTTCCCTGCAGGGAACCAGACCCTCTGTGAAGCCTAGCTTGGTGAATCAGACTTGAGTGGGCCACCAGGATGGCTTCCCTACTCCGTTTTAGTACATCGTGTCCATGGGGGGATGTTTCCATTGCAGAAGAACATTAGCATTAAAACCCAAATTAGGGTTAGGGTTATGGAGGCAGGGCTTCCCAGGCAGGAACTACGGCCTCGATGAAGCCGAGCCTGGTGAAACAAACTGAGTGGGCCATCAGGATTGCTTGCCTACTGTCTTTTTGTACGCTGTATGGACGAGGGGATGTTTCAGTTGCACAGGAAAATTAGGATTAATACCCAAGTGAGGGCTGGGTTGGGGAGACTGTGCTTCCCAGGCAGGAACCAGGGCCTCTGTGAAGGCTAGCTTGGTGGAACAGATTGAGTTGGCAATCGGGATGGCTTGCCTACTGACTTTTTCTAAACCGTATGGATGGGGGGAGGTTTCACTTGCACAAGAAAATTAGGGTTAAGAAGACTGAAGTTAGGGTTAGGGTTGGTGAGACCGGGCTTCCCAGGCAGGAATCAGGGCCTCTGTGAAGGATAGCTTGGTGGAACAGATGGAGTTGGCAATCGGGATGGCTTGCCTACTGACTTTTTCTAAACCGTATGGACGGGGGGATGTTTCACTTGCACAAGAAAATTAGGGTTAAGACTCAAGTTAGGGTTAGGGTTGGGGAGACTGGGCTTCCCAGGCGGGAATCTGGGTTTCGGTGTAGCCTAGCTTGGTGAAACAGACTGAGTGGGCCATCGGGATAGCTTTCCTTCTGGCTTTCTGTGCACTGTAAGGACAGGGTATCGTTTCAGTTGCACAAGAAAATTTGTGTAAAAACTCAAGTTACGGTTAGGGTTGGGGAGACTGCGGATCCCAAGCGTGATCCTGGGCTTCGGTGCAGGCCAGCTTGGTGAAAAAGACTGAGTGGGCCATCGGGATAGCTTGCCTACTTTCTTTTTGTACACCGTTTGGACGGGGGAATGTTTCAGTTGCACAAGAAAATTAGGGCCAAGACTCTAGTTAGGGTTAAGGTTGTGGAGGCTAGGCTTCCCTGCAGGGAACCAGACCCTCTGTGAAGCCTAGCTTGGTGAAACAGACTTGAGTGGGCCACCAGGATGGCTTCCCTACTCCGTTTTAGTACATCGTGTCCATGGGGGGATGTTTCCGTTGCAGAAGTACATTAGCCTTAAGACACAAATTAGGGTTAGGGTTATGGAGGCTGGGCTTCCCAGGCAGGAACTACGGCCTCGATGAAGCCGAGCCTGGTGAAACAAACTGAGTGGGCCATCAGGATTGCTTGCCTACTGTCTTTTTGTATGCTGTATGGACGAGGGGATGTTTCAGTTGCACAGGAAAATTAGGATTAATACACAAGGTAGGTCTGGGTTGGGGAGACTGTGCTTCCCAGGCAGGAACCAGGGCCTCTGTGAAGGCTAGCTTGGTGGAACAGATTGAGTTGGCAATCGGGATGGCTTGCCTACTGACTTTTTCTAAACCGTATGGACGGGGGGAGGTTTCACTTGCACAAGAAAATTAGGGTTAAGAAGACTCAAGTTAGGGTTAGGGTTGGTGAGACCGGGCTTCCCAGGCAGGAACCAGGGCCTCTGTGAAGGCTAGCTTGGTGGAACAGATTGAGTTGGCAATCGGGATGGCTTGCCTACTGACTTTTTCTAAACCGTATGGACGGGGGGATGTTTCACTTGCACAAGAAAATTAGGGTTAAGAAGACTGAAGTTAGGGTTAGGGTTGGTGAGACCGGGCTTCCCAGGCAGGAACCAGGGCCTCTGTGAAGGCTAGCTTGGTGGAACAGATTGAGGTGGCTATCGGGATGGCTTGCCTACTGACTTTTTCTAAACCGTATGGACGGGGGGATGTTTCACTTGCACAAGAAAAGTAGGGTTAAGACTCAAGTTAGTGTTAGGGTTGGGGAGACTGGGCTTCCCAGGCGGGATCCTGGGCTTCGGTGTAGCCTAGCTTGGTGAAACAGACTGAGTGGGCCATCGGGATAGCTTTCCTTCTGGCTTTCTGTGCACTGTAAGGACAGGGTATCGTTTCAGTTGCACAAGAAAATTTGTGTAAAAACTCAAGTTAGGGTTAGGGTTGGGGAGACTGCGGATCCCAAGCGTGATCCT
Organism: Heloderma suspectum; assembly: GCF_057233095.1. Classification (NCBI taxonomy): domain Eukaryota; kingdom Metazoa; phylum Chordata; class Lepidosauria; order Squamata; family Helodermatidae; genus Heloderma; species Heloderma suspectum. The sequence goes on along the minus strand of NC_139459.1, from coordinate 150,580,689 downwards.
GGGCTTCGGTGCAGCCCAACTTGGTGAAAAAGACTGAGTGGGCCATCGGGATAGCTTGCCTACTTTCTTTTTGTACACCGTTTGGACGGGGGAATGTTTCAGTTGCACAAGAAAATTAGGGCCAAGACTCTAGTTAGGGTTAAGGTTGGGGAGGCTAGGCTTCCCTGCAGGGAACCAGACCCTCTGTGAAGCCTAGCTTGGTGAAACAGACTTGAGTGGGCCACCAGGATGGCTTCCCTACTCCGTTTTAGTACATCGTGTCCATGGGGGGATGTTTCCGTTGCAGAAGTACATTAGCCTTAAGACCCAAATTAGGGTTAGGGTTATGGAGGCTGGGCTTCCCAGGCAGGAACTACGGCCTCGATGAATCCGAGCCTGGTGAAACAGACTGAGTGGGCCATCAGGATTGCTTGCCTACTGTCTTTTTGTATGCTGTATGGACGAGGGGATGTTTCAGTTGCACAGGAAAATTAGGATTAATACCCAAGGTAGGTCTGGGTTGGGGAGACTGTGCTTCCCAGGCAGGAACCAGGGCCTCTGTGAAGGCTAGCTTGGTGGAACAGATTGAGTTGGCAATCGGGATGGCTTGCCTACTGACTTTTTCTAAACCGTATGGACGGGGGGAGGTTTCACTTGCACAAGAAAATTAGGGTTAAGAAGACTCAAGTTAGGGTTAGGGTTGGTGAGACCGGGCTTCCCAGGCAGGAACCAGGGCCTCTGTGAAGGCTAGCTTGGTGGAACAGATTGAGTTGGCAATCGGGATGGCTTGCCTACTGACTTTTTCTAAACCGTATGGACGGGGGGATGTTTCACTTGCACAAGAAAATTAGGGTTAAGAAGACTGAAGTTAGGGTTAGGGTTGGTGAGACCGGGCTTCCCAGGCAGGAACCAGGGCCTCTGTGAAGGCTAGCTTGGTGGAACAGATTGAGGTGGCAATCGGGATGGCTTGCCTACTGACTTTTTCTAAACCGTATGGACGGGGGGATGTTTCACTTGCACAAGAAAAGTAGGGTTAAGACTCAAGTTAGTGTTAGGGTTGGGGAGACTGGGCTTCCCAGGCGGGATCCTGGGCTTCGGTGTAGCCTAGCTTGGTGAAACAGACTGAGTGGGCCATCGGGATAGCTTTCCTTCTGGCTTTCTGTGCACTGTAAGGACAGGGTATCTTTTCAGTTGCACAAGAAAATTTGTGTAAAAACTCAAGTTAGGGTTAGGGTTGGGGAGACTGCGGATCCCAAGCGTGATCCTGGGCTTCGGTGCAGGCCAGCTTGGTGAAAAAGACTGAGTGGGCCATCGGGATAGCTTGCCTACTTTCTTTTTGTACACCGTTTGGACGGGGGAATGTTTCAGTTGCACAAGAAAATTAGGGCCAAGACTCTAGTTAGGGTTAAGGTTGGGGAGGCTAGGCTTCCGTGCAGGGAACCAGACCCTCTGTGAAGCCTAGCTTAGTGAAACAGACTTGAGTGGGCCACCAGGATGGCTTTCCTACTCCGTTTTAGTACACCGTATCCATGGGGGGATGTTTCCATTGCAGAAGAACATTAGCATTAAAACCCAAATTAGGGTTAGGGTTATGGAGGCAGGGCTTCCCAGGCAGGAACTACGGCCTCGATGAAGCCGAGCCTGGTGAAACAAACTGAGTGGGCCATCAGGATTGCTTGCCTACTGTCTTTTTGTACGCTGTATGGACGAGGGGATGTTTCAGTTGCACAGGAAAATTAGGATTAATACCCAAGTGAGGGCTGGGTTGGGGAGACTGTGCTTCCCAGGCAGGAACCAGGGCCTTTGTGATGGCTAGCTTGGTGGAACAGATTGAGTTGGCAATCGGGATGGCTTGCCTACTGACTTTTTCTAAACCGTATGGACGGGGGGAGGTTTCACTTGCACAAGAAAATTAGGGTTAAGAAGACTGAAGTTAGGGTTAGGGTTGGTGAGACCGGGCTTCCCAGGCAGGAACCAGGGCCTCTGTGAAGGATAGCTTGGTGGAACAGATGGAGTTGGCAATCGGGATGGCTTGCCTACTGACTTTTTCTAAACCGTATGGACGGGGGGATGTTTCACTTGCACAAGAAAATTAGGGTTAAGACTCAAGTTAGGGTTAGGGTTGGGGAGACTGGGCTTCCCAGGTGGGATCCTGGGCTTCGGTGTAGCCTAGCTTGGTGAAACAGACTGAGTGGGCCATCGGGATAGCTTTCCTTCTGGCTTTCTGTGCACTGTAAGGACAGGGTATCGTTTCAGTTGCACAAGAAAATTTGTGTAAAAACTCAAGTTAGGGTTAGGGTTGGGGAGACTGCGGATCCCAAGCGTGATCCTGGGCTTCGGTGCAGGCCAGCTTGGTGAAAAAGACTGAGTGGGCCATCGGGATAGCTTGCCTACTTTCTTTTTGTACACCGTTTGGACGAGGGAATGTTTCAGTTGCACAAGAAAATTAGGGCCAAGACTCTAGTTAGGGTTAAGGTTGTGGAGGCTAGGCTTCCCTGCAGGGAACCAGACCCTCTGTGAAGCCTAGCTTGGTGAATCAGACTTGAGTGGGCCACCAGGATGGCTTCCCTACTCCGATTTAGTACATCGTGTCCATGGGGGGATGTTTCCGTTGCAGAAGTACATTAGCCTTAAGACCCAAATTAGGGTTAGGGTTATGGAGGCTGGGCTTCCCAGGCAGGAACTACGGCCTCGATGAAGCCGAGCCTGGTGAAACAGACTGAGTGGGCCATCAGGATTGCTTGCCTAACTGTCTTTTTGTATGCTGTATGGACGAGGGGATGTTTCAGTCGCACAGGAAAATTAGGATTAATACCCAAGTTTGGGCTGGGTTGGGGAGACTGTGGTTCCCAGGCAGCAACCAGGGCCTCTGTGAATGCTAGCTTGGTGGAACAGATTGAGTTGGCAATCGGGATGGCTTGCCTACTGACTTTTTCTAAACCGTATGGACGGGGGGAGGTTTCACTTGACCAAGAAAATTAGGGTTAAGAAGACTGAAGTTAGGGTTAGGGTTGGTGAGACCGGGCTTCCCAGGCAGGAACCAGGGCCTCCGTGAATGCTAGCTTGGTGGAACAGATTGAGTTGGCAATCGGGATGGCTTGCCTACTGACTTTTTCTAAACCGTATGGACGGGGGGATGTTTCACTTGCACAAGAAAATTAGGGTTAAGACTCAAGTTAGGGTTAGGGTTGGGGAGACTGGGCTTCCCAGGCGGGATCCTGGGCTTCGGTGTAGCCTAGCTTGGTGAAACAGACTGAGTGGGCCATCGGGATAGCTTTCCTTCTGGCTTTCTGTGCACTGTAAGGACAGGGTATCTTTTCAGTTGCACAAGAAAATTTGTGTAAAAACTCAAGTTAGGGTTAGGGTTGGGGAGACTGCGGATCCCAAGCGTGATCCTGGGCTTCGGTGCAGGCCAGCTTGGTGAAAAAGACTGAGTGGGCCATCGGGATAGCTTGCCTACTTTCTTTTTGTACACCGTTTGGACGGGGGAATGTTTCAGTTGCACAAGAAAATTAGGGCCAAGACTCTAGTTAGGGTTAACGTTGTGGAGGCTAGGCTTCCCTGCAGGGAACCAGACCCTCTGTGAAGCCTAGCTTGGTGAAACAGACTTGAGTGGGCCACCAGGATGGCTTCCCTACTCCGTTTTAGTACATCGTGTCCATGGGGGGATGTTTCCGTTGCAGAAGTACATTAGCCTTAAGACACAAATTAGGGTTAGGGTTATGGAGGCTGGGCTTCCCAGGCAGGAACTACGGCCTCGATGAAGCCGAGCCTGGTGAAACAAACTGAGTGGGCCATCAGGATTGCTTGCCTACTGTCTTTTTGTATGCTGTATGGACGAGGGGATGTTTCAGTTGCACAGGAAAATTAGGATTAATACACAAGGTAGGTCTGGGTTGGGGAGACTGTGCTTCCCAGGCAGGAACCAGGGCCTCTGTGAAGGCTAGCTTGGTGGAACAGATTGAGTTGGCAATAGGGATGGCTTGCCTACTGACTTTTTCTAAACCGTATGGACGGGGGGAGGTTTCACTTGCACAAGAAAATTAGGGTTAAGAAGACTCAAGTTAGGGTTAGGGTTGGTGAGACCGGGCTTCCCAGGCAGGAACCAGGGCCTCTGTGAAGGCTAGCTTGGTGGAACAGATTGAGTTGGCAATCGGGATGGCTTGCCTACTGACTTTTTCTAAACCGTATGGACGGGGGGATGTTTCACTTGCACAAGAAAATTAGGGTTAAGAAGACTGAAGTTAGGGTTAGGGTTGGTGAGACCGGGCTTCCCAGGCAGGAACCAGGGCCTCTGTGAAGGCTAGCTTGGTGGAACAGATTGAGGTGGCAATCGGGATGGCTTGCCTACTGACTTTTTCTAAACCGTATGGACGGGGGGATGTTTCACTTGCACAAGAAAAGTAGGGTTAAGACTCAAGTTAGTGTTAGGGTTGGGGAGACTGGGCTTCCCAGGCGGGATCCTGGGCTTCGGTTTAGCCTAGCTTGGTGAAACAGACTGAGTGGGCCATCGGGATAGCTTTCCTTCTGGCTTTCTGTGCACTGTAAGGACAGGGTATCGTTTCAGTTGCACAAGAAAATTTGTGTAAAAACTCAAGTTAGGGTTAGGGTTGGGGAGACTGCGGATCCCAAGCGTGATCCTGGGCTTCGGTGCAGCCCAACTTGGTGAAAAAGACTGAGTGGGCCATCGGGATAGCTTGCCTACTTTCTTTTTGTACACCGTTTGGACGGGGGAATGTTTCAGTTGCACAAGAAAATTAGGGCCAAGACTCTAGTTAGGGTTAAGGTTGGGGAGGCTAGGCTTCCCTGCAGGGAACCAGACCCTCTGTGAAGCCTAGCTTGGTGAAACAGACTTGAGTGGGCCACCAGGATGGCTTCCCTACTCCGTTTTAGTACATCGTGTCCATGGGGGGATGTTTCCGTTGCAGAAGTACATTAGCCTTAAGACCCAAATTAGGGTTAGGGTTATGGAGGCTGGGCTTCCCAGGCAGGAACTACGGCCTCGATGAAGCCGAGCCTGGTGAAACAGACTGAGTGGGCCATCAGGATTGCTTGCCTACTGTCTTTTTGTATGCTGTATGGACGAGGGGATGTTTCAGTTGCACAGGAAAATTAGGATTAATACCCAAGGTAGGTCTGGGTTGGGGAGACTGTGCTTCCCAGGCAGGAACCAGGGCCTCTGTGAAGGCTAGCTTGGTGGAACAGATTGAGTTGGCAATCGGGATGGCTTGCCTACTGACTTTTTCTAAACCGTATGGACGGGGGGAGGTTTCACTTGCACAAGAAAATTAGGGTGAAGAAGACTCAAGTTAGGGTTAGGGTTGGTGAGACCGGGCTTCCCAGGCAGGAACCAGGGCCTCTGTGAAGGCTAGCTTGGTGGAACAGATTGAGTTGGCAATCGGGATGGCTTGCCTACTGACTTTTTCTAAACCGTATGGACGGGGGGATGTTTCACTTGCACAAGAAAATTAGGGTTAAGAAGACTGAAGTTAGGGTTAGGGTTGGTGAGACCGGGCTTCCCAGGCAGGAACCAGGGCCTCTGTGAAGGCTAGCTTGGTGGAACAGATTGAGGTGGCAATCGGGATGGCTTGCCTACTGACTTTTTCTAAACCGTATGGACGGGGGGATGTTTCACTTGCACAAGAAAAGTAGGGTTAAGACTCAAGTTAGTGTTAGGGTTGGGGAGACTGGGCTTCCCAGGCGGGATCCTGGGCTTCGGTGTAGCCTAGCTTGGTGAAACAGACTGAGTGGGCCATCGGGATAGCTTTCCTTCTGGCTTTCTGTGCACTGTAAGGACAGGGTATCTTTTCAGTTGCACAAGAAAATTTGTGTAAAAACTCAAGTTAGGGTTAGGGTTGGGGAGACTGCGGATCCCAAGCGTGATCCTGGGCTTCGGTGCAGGCCAGCTTGGTGAAAAAGACTGAGTGGGCCATCGGGATAGCTTGCCTACTTTCTTTTTGTACACCGTTTGGACGGGGGAATGTTTCAGTTGCACAAGAAAATTAGGGCCAAGACTCTAGTTAGGGTTAAGGTTGGGGAGGCTAGGCTTCCGTGCAGGGAACCAGACCCTCTGTGAAGCCTAGCTTAGTGAAACAGACTTGAGTGGGCCACCAGGATGGCTTTCCTACTCCGTTTTAGTACACCGTATCCATGGGGGGATGTTTCCATTGCAGAAGAACATTAGCATTAAAACCCAAATTAGGGTTAGGGTTATGGAGGCAGGGCTTCCCAGGCAGGAACTACGGCCTCGATGAAGCCGAGCCTGGTGAAACAAACTGAGTGGGCCATCAGGATTGCTTGCCTACTGTCTTTTTGTACGCTGTATGGACGAGGGGATGTTTCAGTTGCACAGGAAAATTAGGATTAATACCCAAGTGAGGGCTGGGTTGGGGAGACTGTGCTTCCCAGGCAGGAACCAGGGCCTTTGTGATGGCTAGCTTGGCGGAACAGATTGAGTTGGCAATCGGGATGGCTTGCCTACTGACTTTTTCTAAACCGTATGGACGGGGGGAGGTTTCACTTGCACAAGAAAATTAGGGTTAAGAAGACTGAAGTTAGGGTTAGGGTTGGTGAGACCGGGCTTCCCAGGCAGGAACCAGGGCCTCTGTGAAGGATAGCTTGGTGGAACAGATGGAGTTGGCAATCGGGATGGCTTGCCTACTGACTTTTTCTAAACCGTATGGACGGGGGGATGTTTCACTTGCACAAGAAAATTAGGGTTAAGACTCAAGTTAGGGTTAGGGTTGGGGAGACTGGGCTTCCCAGGTGGGATCCTGGGCTTCGGTGTAGCCTAGCTTGGTGAAACAGACTGAGTGGGCCATCGGGATAGCTTTCCTTCTGGCTTTCTGTGCACTGTAAGGACAGGGTATCGTTTCAGTTGCACAAGAAAATTTGTGTAAAAACTCAAGTTAGGGTTAGGGTTGGGGAGACTGCGGATCCCAAGCGTGATCCTGGGCTTCGGTGCAGGCCAGCTTGGTGAAAAAGACTGAGTGGGCCATCGGGATAGCTTGCCTACTTTCTTTTTGTACACCGTTTGGACGAGGGAATGTTTCAGTTGCACAAGAAAATTAGGGCCAAGACTCTAGTTAGGGTTAAGGTTGTGGAGGCTAGGCTTCCCTGCAGGGAACCAGACCCTCTGTGAAGCCTAGCTTGGTGAATCAGACTTGAGTGGGCCACCAGGATGGCTTCCCTACTCCGATTTAGTACATCGTGTCCATGGGGGGATGTTTCCGTTGCAGAAGTACATTAGCCTTAAGACCCAAATTAGGGTTAGGGTTATGGAGGCTGGGCTTCCCAGGCAGGAACTACGGCCTCGATGAAGCCGAGCCTGGTGAAACAGACTGAGTGGGCCATCAGGATTGCTTGCCTAACTGTCTTTTTGTATGCTGTATGGACGAGGGGATGTTTCAGTCGCACAGGAAAATTAGGATTAATACCCAAGTTTGGGCTGGGTTGGGGAGACTGTGGTTCCCAGGCAGCAACCAGGGCCTCTGTGAATGCTAGCTTGGTGGAACAGATTGAGTTGGCAATCGGGATGGCTTGCCTACTGACTTTTTCTAAACCGTATGGACGGGGGGAGGTTTCACTTGACCAAGAAAATTAGGGTTAAGAAGACTGAAGTTAGGGTTAGGGTTGGTGAGACCGGGCTTCCCAGGCAGGAACCAGGGCCTCCGTGAATGCTAGCTTGGTGGAACAGATTGAGTTGGCAATCGGGATGGCTTGCCTACTGACTTTTTCTAAACCGTATGGACGGGGGGATGTTTCACTTGCACAAGAAAATTAGGGTTAAGACTCAAGTTAGGGTTAGGGTTGGGGAGACTGGGCTTCCCAGGCGGGATCCTGGGCTTCGGTGTAGCCTAGCTTGGTGAAACAGACTGAGTGGGCCATCGGGATAGCTTTCCTTCTGGCTTTCTGTGCACTGTAAGGACAGGGTATCTTTTCAGTTGCACAAGAAAATTTGTGTAAAAACTCAAGTTAGGGTTAGGGTTGGGGAGACTGCGGATCCCAAGCGTGATCCTGGGCTTCGGTGCAGGCCAGCTTGGTGAAAAAGACTGAGTGGGCCATCGGGATAGCTTGCCTACTTTCTTTTTGTACACCGTTTGGACGGGGGAATGTTTCAGTTGCACAAGAAAATTAGGGCCAAGACTCTAGTTAGGGTTAACGTTGTGGAGGCTAGGCTTCCCTGCAGGGAACCAGACCCTCTGTGAAGCCTAGCTTGGTGAAACAGACTTGAGTGGGCCACCAGGATGGCTTCCCTACTCCGTTTTAGTACATCGTGTCCATGGGGGGATGTTTCCGTTGCAGAAGTACATTAGCCTTAAGACACAAATTAGGGTTAGGGTTATGGAGGCTGGGCTTCCCAGGCAGGAACTACGGCCTCGATGAAGCCGAGCCTGGTGAAACAAACTGAGTGGGCCATCAGGATTGCTTGCCTACTGTCTTTTTGTATGCTGTATGGACGAGGGGATGTTTCAGTTGCACAGGAAAATTAGGATTAATACACAAGGTAGGTCTGGGTTGGGGAGACTGTGCTTCCCAGGCAGGAACCAGGGCCTCTGTGAAGGCTAGCTTGGTGGAACAGATTGAGTTGGCAATAGGGATGGCTTGCCTACTGACTTTTTCTAAACCGTATGGACGGGGGGAGGTTTCACTTGCACAAGAAAATTAGGGTTAAGAAGACTCAAGTTAGGGTTAGGGTTGGTGAGACCGGGCTTCCCAGGCAGGAACCAGGGCCTCTGTGAAGGCTAGCTTGGTGGAACAGATTGAGGTGGCAATCGGGATGGCTTGCCTACTGACTTTTTCTAAACCGTATGGACGGGGGGATGTTTCACTTGCACAAGAAAAGTAGGGTTAAGACTCAAGTTAGTGTTAGGGTTGGGGAGACTGGGCTTCCCAGGCGGGATCCTGGGCTTCGGTTTAGCCTAGCTTGGTGAAACAGACTGAGTGGGCCATCGGGATAGCTTTCCTTCTGGCTTTCTGTGCACTGTAAGGACAGGGTATCGTTTCAGTTGCACAAGAAAATTTGTGTAAAAACTCAAGTTAGGGTTAGGGTTGGGGAGACTGCGGATCCCAAGCGTGATCCTGGGCTTCGGTGCAGCCCAACTTGGTGAAAAAGACTGAGTGGGCCATCGGGATAGCTTGCCTACTTTCTTTTTGTACACCGTTTGGACGGGGGAATGTTTCAGTTGCACAAGAAAATTAGGGCCAAGACTCTAGTTAGGGTTAAGGTTGGGGAGGCTAGGCTTCCCTGCAGGGAACCAGACCCTCTGTGAAGCCTAGCTTGGTGAAACAGACTTGAGTGGGCCACCAGGATGGCTTCCCTACTCCGTTTTAGTACATCGTGTCCATGGGGGGATGTTTCCGTTGCAGAAGTACATTAGCCTTAAGACCCAAATTAGGGTTAGGGTTATGGAGGCTGGGCTTCCCAGGCAGGAACTACGGCCTCGATGAATCCGAGCCTGGTGAAACAGACTGAGTGGGCCATCAGGATTGCTTGCCTACTGTCTTTTTGTATGCTGTATGGACGAGGGGATGTTTCAGTTGCACAGGAAAATTAGGATTAATACCCAAGGTAGGTCTGGGTTGGGGAGACTGTGCTTCCCAGGCAGGAACCAGGGCCTCTGTGAAGGCTAGCTTGGTGGAACAGATTGAGTTGGCAATCGGGATGGCTTGCCTACTGACTTTTTCTAAACCGTATGGACGGGGGGAGGTTTCACTTGCACAAGAAAATTAGGGTTAAGAAGACTCAAGTTAGGGTTAGGGTTGGTGAGACCGGGCTTCCCAGGCAGGAACCAGGGCCTCTGTGAAGGCTAGCTTGGTGGAACAGATTGAGTTGGCAATCGGGATGGCTTGCCTACTGACTTTTTCTAAACCGTATGGACGGGGGGATGTTTCACTTGCACAAGAAAATTAGGGTTAAGAAGACTGAAGTTAGGGTTAGGGTTGGTGAGACCGGGCTTCCCAGGCAGGAACCAGGGCCTCTGTGAAGGATAGCTTGGTGGAACAGATTGAGGTGGCAATCGGGATGGCTTGCCTACTGACTTTTTCTAAACCGTATGGACGGGGGGATGTTTCACTTGCACAAGAAAAGTAGGGTTAAGACTCAAGTTAGTGTTAGGGTTGGGGAGATTGGGCTTCCCAGGCGGGATCCTGGGCTTCGGTGTAGCCTAGCTTGGTGAAACAGACTGAGTGGGCCATCGGGATAGCTTTCCTTCTGGCTTTCTGTGCACTGTAAGGACAGGGTATCTTTTCAGTTGCACAAGAAAATTTGTGTAAAAACTCAAGTTAGGGTTAGGGTTGGGGAGACTGCGGATCCCAAGCGTGATCCTGGGCTTCGGTGCAGGCCAGCTTGGTGAAAAAGACTGAGTGGGCCATCGGGATAGCTTGCCTACTTTCTTTTTGTACACCGTTTGGACGGGGGAATGTTTCAGTTGCACAAGAAAATTAGGGCCAAGACTCTAGTTAGGGTTAAGGTTGGGGAGGCTAGGCTTCCGTGCAGGGAACCAGACCCTCTGTGAAGCCTAGCTTAGTGAAACAGACTTGAATGGGCCACCAGGATGGCTTTCCTACTCCGTTTTAGTACACCGTATCCATGGGGGGATGTTTCCATTGCAGAAGAACATTAGCATTAAAACCCAAATTAGGGTTAGGGTTATGGAGGCAGGGCTTCCCAGGCAGGAACTACGGCCTCGATGAAGCCGAGCCTGGTGAAACAAACTGAGTGGGCCATCAGGATTGCTTGCCTACTGTCTTTTTGTACGCTGTATGGACGAGGGGATGTTTCAGTTGCACAGGAAAATTAGGATTAATACCCAAGTGAGGGCTGGGTTGGGGAGACTGTGCTTCCCAGGCAGGAACCAGGGCCTTTGTGAAGGCTAGCTTGGTGGAACAGATTGAGTTGGCAATCGGGATGGCTTGCCTACTGACTTTTTCTAAACCGTATGGACGGGGGGAGGTTTCACTTGCACAAGAAAATTAGGGTTAAGAAGACTGAAGTTAGGGTTAGGGTTGGTGAGACCGGGCTTCCCAGGCAGGAACCAGGGCCTCTGTGAAGGATAGCTTGGTGGAACAGATGGAGTTGGCAATCGGGATGGCTTGCCTACTGACTTTTTCTAAACCGTATGGACGGGGGGATGTTTCACTTGCACAAGAAAATTAGGGTTAAGACTCAAGTTAGGGTTAGGGTTGGGGAGACTGGGCTTCCCAGGTGGGATCCTGGGCTTCGGTGTAGCCTAGCTTGGTGAAACAGACTGAGTGGGCCATCGGGATAGCTTTCCTTCTGGCTTTCTGTGCACTGTAAGGACAGGGTATCGTTTCAGTTGCACAAGAAAATTTGTGTAAAAACTCAAGTTAGGGTTAGGGTTGGGGAGACTGCGGATCCCAAGCGTGATCCTGGGCTTCGGTGCAGGCCAGCTTGGTGAAAAAGACTGAGTGGGCCATCGGGATAGCTTGCCTACTTTCTTTTTGTACACCGTTTGGACGAGGGAATGTTTCAGTTGCACAAGAAAATTAGGGCCAAGACTCTAGTTAGGGTTAAGGTTGTGGAGGCTAGGCTTCCCTGCAGGGAACCAGACCCTCTGTGAAGCCTAGCTTGGTGAATCAGACTTGAGTGGGCCACCAGGATGGCTTCCCTACTCCGATTTAGTACATCGTGTCCATGGGGGGATGTTTCCGTTGCAGAAGTACATTAGCCTTAAGACCCAAATTAGGGTTAGGGTTATGGAGGCTGGGCTTCCCAGGCAGGAACTACGGCCTCGATGAAGCCGAGCCTGGTGAAACAGACTGAGTGGGCCATCAGGATTGCTTGCCTAACTGTCTTTTTGTATGCTGTATGGACGAGGGGATGTTTCAGTCGCACAGGAAAATTAGGATTAATACCCAAGTTTGGGCTGGGTTGGGGAGACTGTGGTTCCCAGGCAGCAACCAGGGCCTCTGTGAATGCTAGCTTGGTGGAACAGATTGAGTTGGCAATCGGGATGGCTTGCCTACTGACTTTTTCTAAACCGTATGGACGGGGGGAGGTTTCACTTGACCAAGAAAATTAGGGTTAAGAAGACTGAAGTTAGGGTTAGGGTTGGTGAGACCGGGCTTCCCAGGCAGGAACCAGGGCCTCCGTGAATGCTAGCTTGGTGGAACAGATTGAGTTGGCAATCGGGATGGCTTGCCTACTGACTTTTTCTAAACCGTATGGACGGGGGGATGTTTCACTTGCACAAGAAAATTAGGGTTAAGACTCAAGTTAGGGTTAGGGTTGGGGAGACTGGGCTTCCCAGGCGGGATCCTGGGCTTCGGTGTAGCCTAGCTTGGTGAAACAGACTGAGTGGGCCATCGGGATAGCTTTCCTTCTGGCTTTCTGTGCACTGTAAGGACAGGGTATCTTTTCAGTTGCACAAGAAAATTTGTGTAAAAACTCAAGTTAGGGTTAGGGTTGGGGAGACTGCAGATCCCAAGCGTGATCCTGGGCTTCGGTGCAGGCCAGCTTGGTGAAAAAGACTGAGTGGGCCATCGGGATAGCTTGCCTACTTTCTTTTTGTACACCGTTTGGACGGGGGAATGTTTCAGTTGCACAAGAAAATTAGGGCCAAGACTCTAGTTAGGGTTAAGGTTGTGGAGGCTAGGCTTCCCTGCAGGGAACCAGACCCTCTGTGAAGCCTAGCTTGGTGAAACAGACTTGAGTGGGCCACCAGGATGGCTTCCCTACTTCGTTTTAGTACACCGTATCCATGGGGGGATGTTTCCATTGCAGAAGAACATTAGCATTAAAACCCAAATTAGGGTTAGGGTTATGGAGGCAGGGCTTCCCAGGCAGGAACTACGGCCTCGATGAAGCCGAGCCTGGTGAAACAGACTGAGTGGGCCATCAGGATTGCTTGCCTACTGTCTTTTTGTATGCTGTATGGACGAGGGGATGTTTCAGTCGCACAGGAAAATTAGGATTAATACCCAAGGTAGGGCTGGGTTGGGGAGACTGTGGTTCCCAGGCAGCAACCAGGGCCTCTGTGAATGCTAGCTTGGTGGAACAGATTGAGTTGGCAATCGGGATGGCTTGCCTACTGACTTTTTCTAAACCGTATGGACGGGGGGAGGTTTCACTTGCACAAGAAAATTAGGGTTAAGAAGACTCAAGTTAGGGTTAGGGTTGGTGAGACCGGGCTTCCCAGGCAGGAACCAGGGCCTCTGTGAAGTATAGCTTGGTGGAACAGATTGAGTTGGCAATCGGGATGGCTTGCCTACTGACTTTTTCTAAACCGTATGGACGGGGGGATGTTTCACTTGCACAAGAAAATTAGGGTTAAGACTCAAGTTAGGGTTAGGGTTGGGGAGACTGGGCTTCCCAGGTGGGATCCTGGGCTTCGGTGTAGCCTAGCTTGGTGAAACAGACTGAGTGGGCCATCGGGATAGCTTTCCTTCTGGCTTTCTGTGCACTGTAAGGACAGGGTATCGTTTCAGTTGCACATGAAAATTTGTGTAAAAACTCAAGTTAGGGTTAGGGTTGGGGAGACTGCGGATCCCAAGCGTGATCCTGGGCTTCGGTGCAGGCCAGCTTGGTGAAAAAGACTGAGTGGGCCATCGGGATAGCTTGCCTACTTTCTTTTTGTACACCGTTTGGACGGGGGAATGTTTCAGTTGCACAAGAAAATTAGGGCCAAGACTCTAGTTAGGGTTAAGGTTGGGGAGGCTAGGCTTCCCTGCAAACCAGACCCTCTGTGAAGCCTAGCTTGGTGAAACAGACTTGAGTGGGCCACCAGGATGGCTTCCCTACTCCGTTTTAGTACATCGTGTCCATGGGGGGATGTTTCCGTTGCAGAAGTACATTAGCCTTAAGACCCAAATTAGGGTTAGGGTTATGGAGGCTGGGCTTCCCAGGCAGGAACTACGTCCTCGATGAAGCCGAGCCTGGTGAAACAGACTGAGTGGGCCATCAGGATTGCTTGCCTACTGTCTTTTTGTACGCTGTATGGACGAGGGGATGTTTCAGTTGCACAGGAAAATTAGGATTAATACCCAAGGTAGGTCTGGGTTGGGGAGACTGTGCTTCCCAGGCAGGAACCAGGGCCTCTGTGAAGGCTAGCTTGGTGGAACAGATTGAGGTGGCAATCGGGATGGCTTGCCTACTGACTTTTTCTAAACCGTATGGACGGGGGGATGTTTCACTTGCACAAGAAAAGTAGGGTTAAGACTCAAGTTAGTGTTAGGGTTGGGGAGACTGGGCTTCCCAGGCGGGATCCTGGGCTTCGGTGTAGCCTAGCTTGGTGAAACAGACTGAGTGGGCCATCGGGATAGCTTTCCTTCTGGCTTTCTGTGCACTGTAATACGGACAGGGTATCGTTTCAGTTGCACAAGAAAATTTGTGTAAAAACTCAAGTTAGGGTTAGGGTTGGGGAGACTGCGGATCCCAAGCGTGATCCTGGGCTTCGGTGCAGGCCAGCTTGGTGAAAAAGACTGAGTGGGCCATCGGGATAGCTTGCCTACTTTCTTTTTGTACACCGTTTGGACGGGGGAATGTTTCAGTTGCACAAGAAAATTAGGGCCAAGACTCTAGTTAGGGTTAAGGTTGGGGAGGCTAGGCTTCCCTGCAGGGAACCAGACCCTCTGTGAAGCCTAGCTTGGTGAAACAGACTTGAGTGGGCCACCAGGATGGCTTCCCTACTCCGTTTTAGTACATCGTGTCCATGGGGGGATGTTTCCGTTGCAGAAGTACATTAGCCTTAAGACCCAAATTAGGGTTAGGGTTATGGAGGCTGGGCTTCCCAGGCAGGAACTACGGCCTCGATGAAGCCGAGCCTGGTGAAACAGACTGAGTGGGCCATCAGGATTGCTTGCCTACTGTCTTTTTGTATGCTGTATGGACGAGGGGATGTTTCAGTTGCACAGGAAAATTAGGATTAATACCCAAGGTAGGTCTGGGTTGGGGAGACTGTGCTTCCCAGGCAGGAACCAGGGCCTCTGTGAAGGCTAGCTTGGTGGAACAGATTGAGTTGGCAATCGGGATGGCTTGCCTACTGACTTTTTCTAAACCGTATGGACGGGGGGAGGTTTCACTTGCACAAGAAAATTAGGGTTAAGAAGACTCAAGTTAGGGTTAGGGTTGGTGAGACCGGGCTTCCCAGGCAGGAACCAGGGCCTCTGTGAAGGCTAGCTTGGTGGAACAGATTGAGTTGGCAATCGGGATGGCTTGCCTACTGACTTTTTCTAAACCGTATGGACGGGGGGATGTTTCACTTGCACAAGAAAAGTAGGGTTAAGACTCAAGTTAGTGTTAGGGTTGGGGAGACTGGGCTTCCCAGGCGGGATCCTGGGCTTCGGTGTAGCCTAGCTTGGTGAAACAGACTGAGTGGGCCATCGGGATAGCTTTCCTTCTGGCTTTCTGTGCACTGTAAGGACAGGGTATCTTTTCAGTTGCACAAGAAAATTTGTGTAAAAACTCAAGTTAGGGTTAGGGTTGGGGAGACTGCGGATCCCAAGCGTGATCCTGGGCTTCGGTGCAGGCCAGCTTGGTGAAAAAGACTGAGTGGGCCATCGGGATATCTTGCCTACTTTCTTTTTGTACACCGTTTGGACGGGGGAATGTTTCAGTTGCACAAGAAAATTAGGGCCAAGACTCTAGTTAGGGTTAAGGTTGGGGAGGCTAGGCTTCCGTGCAGGGAACCAGACCCTCTGTGAAGCCTAGCTTAGTGAAACAGACTTGAGTGGGCCACCAGGATGGCTTTCCTACTCCGTTTTAGTACACCGTATCCATGGGGGGATGTTTCCATTGCAGAAGAACATTAGCATTAAAACCCAAATTAGGGTTAGGGTTATGGAGGCAGGGCTTCCCAGGCAGGAACTACGGCCTCGATGAAGCCGAGCCTGGTGAAACAAACTGAGTGGGCCATCAGGATTGCTTGCCTACTGTCTTTTTGTACGCTGTATGGACGAGGGGATGTTTCAGTTGCACAGGAAAATTAGGATTAATACCCAAGTGAGGGCTGGGTTGGGGAGACTGTGCTTCCCAGGCAGGAACCAGGGCCTTTGTGAAGGCTAGCTTGGTGGAACAGATTGAGTTGGCAATCGGGATGGCTTGCCTACTGACTTTTTCTAAACCGTATGGACGGGGGGAGGTTTCACTTGCACAAGAAAATTAGGGTTAAGAAGACTGAAGTTAGGGTTAGGGTTGGTGAGACCGGGCTTCCCAGGCAGGAACCAGGGCCTCTGTGAAGGATAGCTTGGTGGAACAGATGGAGTTGGCAATCGGGATGGCTTGCCTACTGACTTTTTCTAAACCGTATGGACGGGGGGATGTTTCACTTGCACAAGAAAATTAGGGTTAAGACTCAAGTTAGGGTTAGGGTTGGGGAGACTGGGCTTCCCAGGTGGGATCCTGGGCTTCGGTGTAGCCTAGCTTGGTGAAACAGACTGAGTGGGCCATCGGGATAGCTTTCCTTCTGGCTTTCTGTGCACTGTAAGGACAGGGTATCGTTTCAGTTGCACAAGAAAATTTGTGTAAAAACTCAAGTTAGGGTTAGGGTTGGGGAGACTGGGCTTCCCTGCAGGGAACCAGACCCTCTGTGAAGCCTAGCTTGGTGAAACAGACTTGAGTGGGCCACCAGGATGGCTTCCCTACTCCGATTTAGTACATCGTGTCCATGGGGGGATGTTTCCGTTGCAGAAGTACATTAGCCTTAAGACCCAAATTAGGGTTAGGGTTATGGAGGCTGGGCTTCCCAGGCAGGAACTACGGCCTCGATGAAGCCGAGCCTGGTGAAACAGACTGAGTGGGCCATCAGGATTGCTTGCCTAACTGTCTTTTTGTATGCTGTATGGACGAGGGGATGTTTCAGTCGCACAGGAAAATTAGGATTAATACCCAAGTTTGGGCTGGGTTGGGGAGACTGTGGTTCCCAGGCAGCAACCAGGGCCTCTGTGAATGCTAGCTTGGTGGAACAGATTGAGTTGGCAATCGGGATGGCTTGCCTACTGACTTTTTCTAAACCGTATGGACGGGGGGATGTTTCACTTGACCAAGAAAATTAGGGTTAAGAAGACTCAAGTTAGGGTTAGGGTTGGTGAGACCGGGCTTCTCAGGCAGGAACCAGGGCCTCCGTGAATGCTTGCTTGGTGGAACAGATTGAGTTGGCAATCGGGATGGCTTGCCTACTGACTTTTTCTAAACCGTATGGACGGGGGGATGTTTCACTTGCACAAGAAAAGTAGGGTTAAGACTCAAGTTAGGGTTAGGGTTGGGGAGACTGGGCTTCCCAGGCGGGATCCTGGGCTTCGGTGTAGCCTAGCTTGGTGAAACAGACTGAGTGGGCCATCGGGATAGCTTTCCTTCTGGCTTTCTGTGCACTGTAAGGACAGGGTATCTTTTCAGTTGCACAAGAAAATTTGTGTAAAAACTCAAGTTAGGGTTAGGGTTGGGGAGACTGCGGATCCCAAGCGTGATCCTGGGCTTCGGTGCAGGCCAGCTTGGTGAAAAAGACTGAGTGGGCCATCGGGATAGCTTGCCTACTTTCTTTTTGTACACCGTTTGGACGGGGGAATGTTTCAGTTGCACAAGAAAATTAGGGCCAAGACTCTAGTTAGGGTTAAGGTTGGGGAGGCTAGGCTTCCCTGCAGGGAACCAGACCCTCTGTGAAGCCTAGCTTGGTGAAACAGACTTGAGTGGGCCACCAGGATGGCTTCCCTACTTCGTTTTAGTACACCGTATCCATGGGGGGATGTTTCCATTGCAGAAGAACATTAGCATTAAAACCCAAATTAGGGTTAGGGTTATGGAGGCAGGGCTTCCCAGGCAGGAACTACGGCCTCGATGAAGCCGAGCCTGGTGAAACAGACTGAGTGGGCCATCGGGATAGCTTGCCTACTTTCTTTTTGTACACCATTTGGACGGGGGAATGTTTCAGTTGCACAAGAAAATTAGGGCCAAGACTCTAGTTAGGGTTAAGGTTGGGGAGGCTAGGCTTCCGTGCAGGGAACCAGACCCTCTGTGAAGCCTAGCTTGGTGAAACAGACTTGAGTGGGCCACCAGGATGGCTTCCCTACTCCGTTTTAGTACATCGTGTCCATGGGGGGATGTTTCCGTTGCAGAAGTACATTAGCCTTAAGACCCAAATTAGGGTTAGGGTTATGGAGGCTGGGCTTCCCAGGCAGGAACTATGGCCTCGATGAAGCCGAGCCTGGTGAAACAGACTGAGTGGGCCATCAGGATTGCTTGCCTACTGTCTTTTTGTATGCTGTATGGACGAGGGGATGTTTCAGTCGCACAGGAAAATTAGGATTAATACCCAAGTGAGGGCTGGGTTGGGGAGACTGTGGTTCCCAGGCAGCAACCAGGGCCTCTGTGAATGCTAGCTTGGTGGAACAGATTGAGTTGGCAATCGGGATGGCTTGCCTACTGACTTTTTCTAAACCGTATGGACGGGGGGATGTTTCACTTGCACAAGAAAATTAGGGTTAAGAAGACTCAAGTTAGGGTTAGGGTTGGTGAGACCGGGCTTCCCAGGCAGGAACCAGGGCCTCTGTGAATGCTAGCTTGGTGGAACAGATTGAGTTGGCAATCGGGATGGCTTGCCTACTGACTTTTTCTAAACCGTATGGACGGGGGGATGTTTCACTTGCACAAGAAAATTAGGGTTAAGACTCAAGTTAGGGTTAGGGTTGGGGAGACTGGGCTTCCCAGGCGGGATCCTGGGCTTCGGTGTAGCCTAGCTTGGTGAAACAGACTGAGTGGGCCATCGGGATAGCTTTCCTACTGGCTTTCTGTGCACTGTAAGGACGGGGTATCGTTTCAGTTGCACAAGAAAATTTGTGTAAAAACTCAAGTTAGGGTTAGGGTTGGGGAGACTGCGGATCCCAAGCGTGATCCTGGGCTTCGGTGCAGCCTAGCTTGGTGAAAAAGACTGAGTGGGCCATCGGGATAGCTTGCCTACTTTCTTTTTGTACACCGTTTGGACGGGGGAATGTTTCAGTTGCACAAGAAAATTAGGGCCAAGACTCTAGTTAGGGGTAAGGTTGGGGAGGTTAGGCTTCCCTGGAGGGAACCAGACACTCTGTGAAGCCTAGCTTGGTGAAACAGACTTGAGTGGGACACCAGGATGGCTTTCCTACTCCGTTTTAGTACACCGTATCCATGGGGGGATGTTTCCATTGCAGAAGAACATTAGCATTAAAACACAAATTAGGGTTATGGTTATGGAGGCAGGGCTTCCCAGGCAGGAACTACGGCCTCGATGAAGCCGAGCCTGGTGAAACAAACTGAGTGGGCCATCAGGATTGCTTGCCTACTGTCTTTTTGTACGCTGTATGGACGAGGGGATGTTTCAGTTGCACAGGAAAATTAGGATTAATACCCAAGTGAGGGCTGGGTTGGGGAGACTGTGCTTCCCAGGCAGGAACCAGGGCCTCTGTAAAGGCTAGCTTGGTGGAACAGATTGAGTTGGCAATCGGGATGGCTTGCCTACTGACTTTTTCTAAACCGTATGGACGGGGGGAGGTTTCACTTGCACAAGAAAATTAGGGTTAAGAAGACTGAAGTTAGGGTTAGGGTTGGTGAGACCGGGCTTCCCAGGCAGGAACCAGGGCCTCTGTGAAGGCTAGCTTGGTGGAACAGATGGAGTTGGCAATCGGGATGGCTTGCCTACTGCCTTTTTCTAAACCGTATGGACGGGGGGATGTTTCACTTGCACAAGAAAATTAGGGTTAAGAAGACTCAAGTTAGGGTTAGGGTTGGTGAGACCGGGCTTCCCAGGCAGGAACCAGGGCCTCTGTGAATGCTAGCTTGGTGGAACAGATTGAGTTGGCAATCGGGATGGCTTGCCTACTGACTTTTTCTAAACCGTATGGACGGGGGGATGTTTCACTTGCACAAGAAAATTAGGGTTAAGACTCAAGTTAGGGTTAGGGTTGGGGAGACTGGGCTTCCCAGGCGGGATCCTGGGCTTCGGTGTAGCCTAGCTTGGTGAAACAGACTGAGTGGGCCATCGGGATAGCTTTCCTACTGGCTTTCTGTGCACTGTAAGGACGGGGTATCGTTTCAGTTGCACAAGAAAATTTGTGTAAAAACTCAAGTTAGGGTTAGGGTTGGGGAGACTGCGGATCCCAAGCGTGATCCTGGGCTTCGGTGCAGCCTAGCTTGGTGAAAAAGACTGAGTGGGCCATCGGGATAGCTTGCCTACTTTCTTTTTGTACACCGTTTGGACGGGGGAATGTTTCAGTTGCACAAGAAAATTAGGGCCAAGACTCTAGTTAGGGGTAAGGTTGGGGAGGTTAGGCTTCCCTGGAGGGAACCAGACACTCTGTGAAGCCTAGCTTGGTGAAACAGACTTGAGTGGGACACCAGGATGGCTTTCCTACTCCGTTTTAGTACACCGTATCCATGGGGGGATGTTTCCATTGCAGAAGAACATTAGCATTAAAACACAAATTAGGGTTATGGTTATGGAGGCAGGGCTTCCCAGGCAGGAACTACGGCCTCGATGAAGCCGAGCCTGGTGAAACAAACTGAGTGGGCCATCAGGATTGCTTGCCTACTGTCTTTTTGTACGCTGTATGGACGAGGGGATGTTTCAGTTGCACAGGAAAATTAGGATTAATACCCAAGTGAGGGCTGGGTTGGGGAGACTCTGGTTCCCAGGCAGCAACCAGGGCCTCTGTGAATGCTAGCTTGGTGGAACAGATTGAGTTGGCAATCGGGATGGCTTGCCTACTGACTTTTTCTAAACCGTATGGACGGGGGGAGGTTTCACTTGCACAAGAAAATTAGGGTTAAGAAGACTGAAGTTAGGGTTAGGGTTGGTGAGACCGGGCTTCCCAGGCAGGAACCAGGGCCTCTGTGAAGGATAGCTTGGTGGAACAGATGGAGTTGGCAATCGGGATGGCTTGCCTACTGCCTTTTTCTAAACCGTATGGACGGGGGGATGTTTCACTTGCACAAGAAAATTAGGGTTAAGACTCAAGTTAGGGTTAGGGTTGGGGAGACTGGGCTTCCCAGGCGGGAATCTGGGTTTCGGTGTAGCCTAGCTTGGTGAAACAGACTGAGTGGGCCATCGGGATAGCTTTCCTTCTGGCTTTCTGTGCACTGTAAGGACAGGGTATCGTTTCAGTTGCACAAGAAAATTTGTGTAAAAACTCAAGTTAGGGTTAGGGTTGGGGAGACTGCGGATCCCAAGCGTGATCCTGGGCTTCGGTGCAGGCCAGCTTGGTGAAAAAGACTGAGTGGGCCATCGGGATAGCTTGCCTACTTGCTTTTTGTACACCGTTTGGACGGGGGAATGTTTCAGTTGCACAAGAAAATTAGGGCCAAGACTCTAGTTAGGGTTAAGGTTGTGGAGGCTAGGCTTCCCTGCAGGGAACCAGACCCTCTGTGAAGCCTAGCTTGGTGAAACAGACTTGAGTGGGCCACCAGGATGGCTTCCCTACTCCGTTTTAGTACATCGTGTCCATGGGGGGATGTTTCCGTTGCAGAAGTACATTAGCCTTAAGACCCAAATTAGGGTTAGGGTTATGGAGGCTGGGCTTCCCAGGCAGGAACTACGTCCTCGATGAAGCCGAGCCTGGTGAAACAGACTGAGTGGGCCATCAGGATTGCTTGCCTACTGTCTTTTTGTATGCTGTATGGACGAGGGGATGTTTCAGTCGCACAGGAAAATTAGGATTAATACCCAAGTTTGGGCTGGGTTGGGGAGACTATGGTTCCCAGGCAGCAACCAGGGCCTCTGTGAATGCTAGCTTGGTGGAACAGATTGAGTTGGCAATCGGGATGGCTTGCCTACTGACTTTTTCTAAACCGTATGGACGGGGGGATGTTTCACTTGCACAAGAAAATTAGGGTTAAGAAGACTCAAGTTAGGGTTAGGGTTGGTGAGACCGGGCTTCCCAGGCAGGAACCAGGGCCTCTGTGAATGCTAGCTTGGTGGAACAGATTGAGTTGGCAATCGGGATGGCTTGCCTACTGACTTTTTCTAAACCGTATGGACGGGGGGATGTTTCACTTGCACAAGAAAATTAGGGTTAAGACTCAAGTTAGGGTTAGGGTTGGGGAGACTGGGCTTCCCAGGCGGGATCCTGGGCTTCGGTGTAGCCTAGCTTGGTGAAACAGACTGAGTGGGCCATCGGGATAGCTTTCCTTCTGGCTTTCTGTGCACTGTAAGGACAGGGTATCGTTTCAGTTGCACAAGAAAATTTGTGTAAAAACTCAAGTTAGGGTTAGGGTTGGGGAGACTGCGGATCCCAAGCGTGATCCTGGGCTTCGGTGCAGCCCAGCTTGGTGAAAAAGACTGAGTGGGCCATCGGGATAGCTTGCCTACTTTCTTTTTGTACACCGTTTGGACGGGGGAATGTTTCAGTTGCACAAGAAAATTAGGGCCAAGACTCTAGTTAGGGTTAAGGTTGGGGAGGCTAGGCTTCCCTGCAGGGAACCAGACCCTCTGTGAAGCCTAGCTTGGTGAAACAGACTTGAGTGGGCCACCAGGATGGCTTCCCTACTCCGTTTTAGTACATCGTGTCCATGGGGGGATGTTTCCGTTGCAGAAGTACATTAGCCTTAAGACCCAAATTAGGGTTAGGGTTATGGAGGCTGGGCTTCCCAGGCAGGAACTATGGCCTCGATGAAGCCGAGCCTGGTGAAACAGACTGAGTGGGCCATCAGGATTGCTTGCCTACTGTCTTTTTGTATGCTGTATGGACGAGGGGATGTTTCAGTCGCACAGGAAAATTAGGATTAATACCCAAGTGAGGGCTGGGTTGGGGAGACTGTGGTTCCCAGGCAGCAACCAGGGCCTCTGTGAATGCTAGCTTGGTGGAACAGATTGAGTTGGCAATCGGGATGGCTTGCCTACTGACTTTTTCTAAACCGTATGGACGGGGGGATGTTTCACTTGCACAAGAAAATTAGGGTTAAGAAGACTCAAGTTAGGGTTAGGGTTGGTGAGACCGGGCTTCCCAGGCAGGAACCAGGGCCTCTGTGAATGCTAGCTTGGTGGAACAGATTGAGTTGGCAATCGGGATGGCTTGCCTACTGACTTTTTCTAAACCGTATGGACGGGGGGATGTTTCACTTGCACAAGAAAATTAGGGTTAAGACTCAAGTTAGGGTTAGGGTTGGGGAGACTGGGCTTCCCAGGCGGGATCCTGGGCTTCGGTGTAGCCTAGCTTGGTGAAACAGACTGAGTGGGCCATCGGGATAGCTTTCCTACTGGCTTTCTGTGCACTGTAAGGACGGGGTATCGTTTCAGTTGCACAAGAAAATTTGTGTAAAAACTCAAGTTAGGGTTAGGGTTGGGGAGACTGCGGATCCCAAGCGTGATCCTGGGCTTCGGTGCAGCCTAGCTTGGTGAAAAAGACTGAGTGGGCCATCGGGATAGCTTGCCTACTTTCTTTTTGTACACCGTTTGGACGGGGGAATGTTTCAGTTGCACAAGAAAATTAGGGCCAAGACTCTAGTTAGGGGTAAGGTTGGGGAGGTTAGGCTTCCCTGGAGGGAACCAGACACTCTGTGAAGCCTAGCTTGGTGAAACAGACTTGAGTGGGACACCAGGATGGCTTTCCTACTCCGTTTTAGTACACCGTATCCATGGGGGGATGTTTCCATTGCAGAAGAACATTAGCATTAAAACACAAATTAGGGTTATGGTTATGGAGGCAGGGCTTCCCAGGCAGGAACTACGGCCTCGATGAAGCCGAGCCTGGTGAAACAAACTGAGTGGGCCATCAGGATTGCTTGCCTACTGTCTTTTTGTATGCTGTATGGACGAGGGGATGTTTCAGTTGCACAGGAAAATTAGGATTAATACCCAAGTGAGGGCTGGGTTGGGGAGACTGTGGTTCCCAGGCAGCAACCAGGGCCTCTGTGAATGCTAGCTTGGTGGAACAGATTGAGTTGGCAATCGGGATGGCTTGCCTACTGACTTTTTCTAAACCGTATGGACGGGGGGAGGTTTCACTTGCACAAGAAAATTAGGGTTAAGAAGACTGAAGTTAGGGTTAGGGTTGGTGAGACCGGGCTTCCCAGGCAGGAACCAGGGCCTCTGTGAAGGATAGCTTGGTGGAACAGATGGAGTTGGCAATCGGGATGGCTTGCCTACTGCCTTTTTCTAAACCGTATGGACGGGGGGATGTTTCACTTGCACAAGAAAATTAGGGTTAAGACTCAAGTTAGGGTTAGGGTTGGGGAGACTGGGCTTCCCAGGCGGGAATCTGGGTTTCGGTGTAGCCTAGCTTGGTGAAACAGACTGAGTGGGCCATCGGGATAGCTTTCCTTCTGGCTTTCTGTGCACTGTAAGGACAGGGTATCGTTTCAGTTGCACAAGAAAATTTGTGTAAAAACTCAAGTTAGGGTTAGGGTTGGGGAGACTGCGGATCCCAAGCGTGATCCTGGGCTTCGGTGCAGGCCAGCTTGGTGAAAAAGACTGAGTGGGCCATCGGGATAGCTTGCCTACTTTCTTTTTGTACACCGTTTGGACGGGGGAATGTTTCAGTTGCACAAGAAAATTAGGGCCAAGACTCTAGTTAGGGTTAAGGTTGTGGAGGCTAGGCTTCCCTGCAGGGAACCAGACCCTCTGTGAAGCCTAGCTTGGTGAAACAGACTTGAGTGGGCCACCAGGATGGCTTCCCTACTCCGTTTTAGTACATCGTGTCCATGGGGGGATGTTTCCGTTGCAGAAGTACATTAGCCTTAAGACCCAAATTAGGGTTAGGGTTATGGAGGCTGGGCTTCCCAGGCAGGAACTACGTCCTCGATGAAGCCGAGCCTGGTGAAACAGACTGAGTGGGCCATCAGGATTGCTTGCCTACTGTCTTTTTGCATGCTGTATGGACGAGGGGATGTTTCAGTCGCACAGGAAAATTAGGATTAATACCCAAGTGAGGGCTGGGTTGGGGAGACTGTGGTTCCCAGGCAGCAACCAGGGCCTCTGTGAATGCTAGCTTGGTGGAACAGATTGAGTTGGCAATCGGGATGGCTTGCCTACTGACTTTTTCTAAACCGTATGGACGGGGGGATGTTTCACTTGCACAAGAAAATTAGGGTTAAGAAGACTCAAGTTAGGGTTAGGGTTGGTGAGACCGGGCTTCCCAGGCAGGAACCAGGGCCTCTGTGAATGCTAGCTTGGTGGAACAGATTGAGTTGGCAATCGGGATGGCTTGCCTACTGACTTTTTCTAAACCGTATGGACGGGGGGATGTTTCACTTGCACAAGAAAATTAGGGTTAAGACTCAAGTTAGGGTTAGGGTTGGGGAGACTGGGCTTCCCAGGCGGGATCCTGGGCTTCGGTGTAGCCTAGCTTGGTGAAACAGACTGAGTGGGCCATCGGGATAGCTTTCCTTCTGGCTTTCTGTGCACTGTAAGGACAGGGTATCGTTTCAGTTGCACAAGAAAATTTGTGTAAAAACTCAAGTTAGGGTTAGGGTTGGGGAGACTGCGGATCCCAAGCGTGATCCTGGGCTTCGGTGCAGGCCAGCTTGGTGAAAAAGACTGAGTGGGCCATCGGGATAGCTTGCCTACTTTCTTTTTGTACACCGTTTGGACGGGGGAATGTTTCAGTTGCACAAGAAAATTAGGGCCAAGACTCTAGTTAGGGTTAAGGTTGGGGAGGCTAGGCTTCCCTGCAGGGAACCAGACCCTCTGTGAAGCCTAGCTTGGTGAAACAGACTTGAGTGGGCCACCAGGATGGCTTCCCTACTCCGTTTTAGTACATCGTGTCCATGGGGGGATGTTTCCGTTGCAGAAGTACATTAGCCTTAAGACCCAAATTAGGGTTAGGGTTATGGAGGCTGGGCTTCCCAGGCAGGAACTACGGCCTCGATGAAGCCGAGCCTGGTGAAACAAACTGAGTGGGCCATCAGGATTGCTTGCCTACTGTCTTTTTGTACGCTGTATGGACGAGGGGATGTTTCAGTTGCACAGGAAAATTAGGATTAATACCCAAGGTAGGTCTGGGTTGGGGAGACTGTGCTTCCCAGGCAGCAACCAGGGCCTCTGTGAATGCTAGCTTGGTGGAACAGATTGAGTTGGCAATCGGGATGGCTTGCCTACTGACTTTTTCTAAACCGTATGGACGGGGGGATGTTTCACTTGCACAAGAAAATTAGGGTTAAGAAGACTCAAGTTAGGGTTAGGGTTGGTGAGACCGGGCTTCCCAGGCAGGAACCAGGGCCTCTGTGAATGCTAGCTTGGTGGAACAGATTGAGTTGGCAATCGGGATGGCTTGCCTACTGACTTTTTCTAAACCGTATGGACGGGGGGATGTTTCACTTGCACAAGAAAATTAGGGTTAAGACTCAAGTTAGGGTTAGGGTTGGGGAGACTGGGCTTCCCAGGCGGGATCCTGGGCTTCGGTGTAGCCTAGCTTGGTGAAACAGACTGAGTGGGCCATCGGGATAGCTTTCCTACTGGCTTTCTGTGCACTGTAAGGACGGGGTATCGTTTCAGTTGCACAAGAAAATTTGTGTAAAAACTCAAGTTAGGGTTAGGGTTGGGGAGACTGCGGATCCCAAGCGTGATCCTGGGCTTCGGTGCAGCCTAGCTTGGTGAAAAAGACTGAGTGGGCCATCGGGATAGCTTGCCTACTTTCTTTTTGTACACCGTTTGGACGGGGGAATGTTTCAGTTGCACAAGAAAATTAGGGCCAAGACTCTAGTTAGGGGTAAGGTTGGGGAGGTTAGGCTTCCCTGGAGGGAACCAGACACTCTGTGAAGCCTAGCTTGGTGAAACAGACTTGAGTGGGACACCAGGATGGCTTTCCTACTCCGTTTTAGTACACCGTATCCATGGGGGGATGTTTCCATTGCAGAAGAACATTAGCATTAAAACACAAATTAGGGTTATGGTTATGGAGGCAGGGCTTCCCAGGCAGGAACTACGGCCTCGATGAAGCCGAGCCTGGTGAAACAAACTGAGTGGGCCATCAGGATTGCTTGCCTACTGTCTTTTTGTATGCTGTATGGACGAGGGGATGTTTCAGTTGCACAGGAAAATTAGGATTAATACCCAAGTGAGGGCTGGGTTGGGGAGACTGTGGTTCCCAGGCAGCAACCAGGGCCTCTGTGAATGCTAGCTTGGTGGAACAGATTGAGTTGGCAATCGGGATGGCTTGCCTACTGACTTTTTCTAAACCGTATGGACGGGGGGAGGTTTCACTTGCACAAGAAAATTAGGGTTAAGAAGACTGAAGTTAGGGTTAGGGTTGGTGAGACCGGGCTTCCCAGGCAGGAACCAGGGCCTCTGTGAAGGATAGCTTGGTGGAACAGATGGAGTTGGCAATCGGGATGGCTTGCCTACTGCCTTTTTCTAAACCGTATGGACGGGGGGATGTTTCACTTGCACAAGAAAATTAGGGTTAAGACTCAAGTTAGGGTTAGGGTTGGGGAGACTGGGCTTCCCAGGCGGGAATCTCGGTTTCGGTGTAGCCTAGCTTGGTGAAACAGACTGAGTGGGCCATCGGGATAGCTTTCCTTCTGGCTTTCTGTGCACTGTAAGGACAGGGTATCGTTTCAGTTGCACAAGAAAATTTGTGTAAAAACTCAAGTTAGGGTTAGGGTTGGGGAGACTGCGGATCCCAAGCGTGATCCTGGGCTTCGGTGCAGGCCAGCTTGGTGAAAAAGACTGAGTGGGCCATCGGGATAGCTTGCCTACTTTCTTTTTGTACACCGTTTGGACGGGGGAATGTTTCAGTTGCACAAGAAAATTAGGGCCAAGACTCTAGTTAGGGTTAAGGTTGTGGAGGCTAGGCTTCCCTGCAGGGAACCAGACCCTCTGTGAAGCCTAGCTTGGTGAAACAGACTTGAGTGGGCCACCAGGATGGCTTCCCTACTCCGTTTTAGTACATCGTGTCCATGGGGGGATGTTTCCGTTGCAGAAGTACATTAGCCTTAAGACCCAAATTAGGGTTAGGGTTATGGAGGCTGGGCTTCCCAGGCAGGAACTACGTCCTCGATGAAGCCGAGCCTGGTGAAACAGACTGAGTGGGCCATCAGGATTGCTTGCCTACTGTCTTTTTGTATGCTGTATGGACGAGGGGATGTTTCAGTCGCACAGGAAAATTAGGATTAATACCCAAGTGAGGGCTGGGTTGGGGAGACTGTGGTTCCCAGGCAGCAACCAGGGCCTCTGTGAATGCTAGCTTGGTGGAACAGATTGAGTTGGCAATCGGGATGGCTTGCCTACTGACTTTTTCTAAACCGTATGGACGGGGGGATGTTTCACTTGCACAAGAAAATTAGGGTTAAGAAGACTCAAGTTAGGGTTAGGGTTGGTGAGACCGGGCTTCCCAGGCAGGAACCAGGGCCTCTGTGAATGCTAGCTTGGTGGAACAGATTGAGTTGGCAATCGGGATGGCTTGCCTACTGACTTTTTCTAAACCGTATGGACGGGGGGATGTTTCACTTGCACAAGAAAATTAGGGTTAAGACTCAAGTTAGGGTTAGGGTTGGGGAGACTGGGCTTCCCAGGCGGGATCCTGGGCTTCGGTGTAGCCTAGCTTGGTGAAACAGACTGAGTGGGCCATCGGGATAGCTTTCCTTCTGGCTTTCTGTGCACTGTAAGGACAGGGTATCGTTTCAGTTGCACAAGAAAATTTGTGTAAAAACTCAAGTTAGGGTTAGGGTTGGGGAGACTGCGGATCCCAAGCGTGATCCTGGGCTTCGGTGCAGGCCAGCTTGGTGAAAAAGACTGAGTGGGCCATCGGGATAGCTTGCCTACTTTCTTTTTGTACACCGTTTGGACGGGGGAATGTTTCAGTTGCACAAGAAAATTAGGGCCAAGACTCTAGTTAGGGTTAAGGTTGGGGAGGCTAGGCTTCCCTGCAGGGAACCAGACCCTCTGTGAAGCCTAGCTTGGTGAAACAGACTTGAGTGGGCCACCAGGATGGCTTCCCTACTCCGTTTTAGTACATCGTGTCCATGGGGGGATGTTTCCGTTGCAGAAGTACATTAGCCTTAAGACCCAAATTAGGGTTAGGGTTATGGAGGCTGGGCTTCCCAGGCAGGAACTACGGCCTCGATGAAGCCGAGCCTGGTGAAACAAACTGAGTGGGCCATCAGGATTGCTTGCCTACTGTCTTTTTGTACGCTGTATGGACGAGGGGATGTTTCAGTTGCACAGGAAAATTAGGATTAATACCCAAGGTAGGTCTGGGTTGGGGAGACTGTGCTTCCCAGGCAGGAACCAGGGCCTCTGTGAAGGCTAGCTTGGTGGAACAGATTGAGTTGGCAATCGGGATGGCTTGCCTACTGACTTTTTCTAAACCGTATGGACGGGGGGAGGTTTCACTTGCACAAGAAAATTAGGGTTAAGAAGACTCAAGTTAGGGTTAGGGTTGGTGAGACCGGGCTTCCCAGGCAGGAACCAGGGCCTCTGTGAAGGCTAGCTTGGTGGAACAGATTGAGTTGGCAATCGGGATGGCTTGCCTACTGACTTTTTCTAAACCGTATGGACGGGGGGATGTTTCACTTGCACAAGAAAATTAGGGTTAAGAAGACTGAAGTTAGGGTTAGGGTTGGTGAGACCGGGCTTCCCAGGCAGGAACCAGGGCCTCTGTGAAGGCTAGCTTTGTGGAACAGATTGAGTTGGCAATCGGGATGGCTTGCCTACTGACTTTTTCTAAACCGTATGGACGGGGGGATGTTTCACTTGCACAAGAAAAGTAGGGTTAAGACTCAAGTTAGTGTTAGGGTTGGGGAGACTGGGCTTACCAGGCGGGATCCTGGGCTTCGGTGTAGCCTAGCTTGGTGAAACAGACTGAGTGGGCCATCGGGATAGCTTTCCTTCTGGCTTTCTGTGCACTGTAAGGACAGGGTATCGTTTCAGTTGCACAAGAAAATTTGTGTAAAAACTCAAGTTAGGGTTAGGGTTGGGGAGACTGCGGATCCCAAGCATGATCCTGGGCTTCGGTGCAGGCCAGCTTGGTGAAAAAGACTAAGTGGGCCATCGGGATAGCTTGCCTACTTTCTTTTTGTACACCGTTTGGACGGGGGAATGTTTCAGTTGCACAAGAAAATTAGGGCCAAGACTCTAGTTAGGGTTAAGGTTGGGGAGGCTAGGCTTCCGTGCAGGGAACCAGACCCTCTGTGAAGCCTAGCTTGGTGAAACAGACTTGAGTGGGCCACCAGGATGGCTTCCCTACTCCGTTTTAGTACATCGTATCCATGGGGGGATGTTTCCGTTGCAGAAGTACATTAGCCTTAAGACCCAAATTAGGGTTAGGGTTATGGAGGCAGGGCTTCCCAGGCAGGAACTACGGCCTCGATGAAGCCGAGCCTGGTGAAACAAACTGAGTGGGCCATCAGGATTGCTTGCCTACTGTCTTTTTGTACGCTGTATGGACGAGGGGATGTTTCAGTTGCACAGGAAAATTAGGATTAATACCCAAGTGAGGGCTGGGTTGGGGAGACTGTGCTTCCCAGGCAGGAACCAGGGCCTCTGTGAAGGCTAGCTTGGTGGAACAGATTGAGTTGGCAATCGGGATGGCTTGCCTACTGACTTTTTCTAAACCGTATAGATGGGGGGAGGTTTCACTTGCACAAGAAAATTAGGGTTAAGAAGACTGAAGTTAGGGTTAGGGTTGGTGAGACCGGGCTTCCCAGGCAGGAATCAGGGCCTCTGTGAAGGATAGCTTGGTGGAACAGATGGAGTTGGCAATCGGGATGGCTTGCCTACTGACTTTTTCTAAACCGTATGGACGGGGGGATGTTTCACTTGCACAAGAAAAGTAGGGTTAAGACTCAAGTTAGGGTTAGGGTTGGAGAGACTGGGCTTCCCAGGCGGGAATCTGGGTTTCGGTGTAGCCTAGCTTGGTGAAACAGACTGAGTGGGCCATCGGGATAGCTTTCCTTCTGGCTTTCTGTGCACTGTAAGGACAGGGTATCGTTTCAGTTGCACAAGAAAATTTGTGTAAAAACTCAAGTTAGGGTTAGGGTTGGGGAGACTGCGGATCCCAAGCGTGATCCTGGGCTTCGGTGCAGGCCAGCTTGGTGAAAAAGACTGAGTGGGCCATCGGGATAGCTTGCCTACTTTCTTTTTGTACACCGTTTGGACGGGGGAATGTTTCAGTTGCACAAGAAAATTAGGGCCAAGACTCTAGTTAGGGTTAAGGTTGTGGAGGCTAGGCTTCCCTGCAGGGAACCAGACCCTCTGTGAAGCCTAGCTTGGTGAAACAGACTTGAGTGGGCCACCAGGATGGCTTCCCTACTCCGTTTTAGTACATCGTGTCCATGGGCGGATGTTTCCGTTGCAGAAGTACATGAGCCTTAAGACCCAAATTAGGGTTAGGGTTATGGAGGCTGGGCTTCCCAGGCAGGAACTACGGCCTCGATGAAGCCGAGCCTGGTGAAACAAACTGAGTGGGCCATCAGGATTGCTTGCCTACTGTCTTTTTGTATGCTGTATGGACGAGGGGATGTTTCAGTTGCACAGGAAAATTAGGATTAATACCCAAGGTAGGTCTGGGTTGGGGAGACTGTGCTTCCCAGGCAGGAACCAGGGCCTCTGTGAAGGCTAGCTTGGTGGAACAGATTGAGTTGGCAATCGGGATGGCTTGCCTACTGACTTTTTCTAAACCGTATGGACGGGGGGAGGTTTCACTTGCACAAGAAAATTAGGGTTAAGAAGACTCAAGTTAGGGTTAGGGTTGGTGAGACCGGGCTTCCCAGGCAGGAACCAGGGCCTCTGTGAAGGCTAGCTTGGTGGAACAGATTGAGTTGGCAATCGGGATGGCTTGCCTACTGACTTTTTCTAAACCGTATGGACGGGGGGATGTTTCACTTGCACAAGAAAATTAGGGTTAAGAAGACTCAAGTTAGGGTTAGGGTTGGTGAGACCGGGCTTCCCAGGCAGGAACCAGGGCCTCTGTGAAGGCTAGCTTGGTGGAACAGATTGAGGTGGCAATCGGGATGGCTTGCCTACTGACTTTTTCTAAACCGTATGGACGGGGGGATGTTTCACTTGCACAAGAAAAGTAGGGTTAAGACTCAAGTTAGTGTTAGGGTTGGGGAGACTGGGCTTCCCAGGCGGGATCCTGGGCTTCGGTGTAGCCTAGCTTGGTGAAACAGACTGAGTGGGCCATCGGGATAGCTTTCCTTCTGGCTTTCTGTGCACTGTAAGGACAGGGTATCGTTTCAGTTGCACAAGAAAATTTGTGTAAAAACTCAAGTTAGGGTTAGGGTTGGGGAGACTGCGGATCCCAAGCGTGATCCTGGGCTTCGGTGCAGGCCAGCTTGGTGAAAAAGACTGAGTGGGCCATCGGGATAGCTTGCCTACTTTCTTTTTGTACACCGTTTGGACGGGGGAATGTTTCAGTTGCACAAGAAAATTAGGGCCAAGACTCTAGTTAGGGTTAAGGTTGGGGAGGCTAGGCTTCCCTGCAGGGAACCAGACCCTCTGTGAAGCCTAGCTTGGTGAAACAGACTTGAGTGGGCCACCAGGATGGCTTCCCTACTCCGTTTTAGTACATCGTGTCCATGGGGGGATGTTTCCGTTGCAGAAGTACATTAGCCTTAAGACCCAAATTAGGGTTAGGGTTATGGAGGCTGGGCTTCCCAGGCAGGAACTACGTCCTCGATGAAGCCGAGCCTGGTGAAACAGACTGAGTGGGCCATCAGGATTGCTTGCCTACTGTCTTTTTGTATGCTGTATGGACGAGGGGATGTTTCAGTTGCACAGGAAAATTAGGATTAATACCCAAGGTAGGTCTGGGTTGGGGAGACTGTGCTTCCCAGGCAGGAACCAGGGCCTCTGTGAAGGCTAGCTTGGTGGAACAGATTGAGTTGGCAATCGGGATGGCTTGCCTACTGACTTTTTCTAAACCGTATGGACGGGGGGAGGTTTCACTTGCACAAGAAAATTAGGGTTAAGAAGACTCAAGTTAGGGTTAGGGTTGGTGAGACCGGGCTTCCCAGGCAGGAACCAGGGCCTCTGTGAAGGCTAGCTTGGTGGAACAGATTGAGTTGGCAATCGGGATGGCTTGCCTACTGACTTTTTCTAAACCGTATGGACGGGGGGATGTTTCACTTGCACAAGAAAATTAGGGTTAAGAAGACTGAAGTTAGGGTTAGGGTTGGTGAGACCGGGCTTCCCAGGCAGGAACCAGGGCCTCTGTGAAGGCTAGCTTGGTGGAACAGATTGAGGTGGCAATCGGGATGGCTTGCCTACTGACTTTTTCTAAACAGTATGGACGGGGGGATGTTTCACTTGCACAAGAAAAGTAGGGTTAAGACTCAAGTTAGTGTTAGGGTTGGGGAGACTGGGCTTCCCAGGCGGGATCCTGGGCTTCGGTGTAGCCTAGCTTGGTGAAACAGACTGAGTGGGCCATCGGGATAGCTTTCCTACTGGCTTTCTGTGCACTGTAAGGACGGGGCATCGTTTTAGTTGCACAAGAAAATTTGTGTAAAAGCTCAAGTTAGGGTTAGGGTTGGGGAGACTGCGGATCCCAAGCGTGATCCTGGGCTTCGGTGCAGCCTAGCTTGGTGAAAACGACTGAGTGGGCCATCGGGATAGCTTGCCTACTTTCTTTTTGTACACCGTTTGGACGGGGGAATGTTTCAGTTGCACAAGAAAATTAGGGCCAAGACTCTAGTTAGGGGTAAGGTTGGGGAGGTTAGGCTTCCTTGGAGGGAACCAGACACTCTGTGAAGCCTAGCTTGGTGAAACAGACTTGAGTGGGCCACCAGGATGGCTTTCCTACTCCGTTTTAGTACACCGTATCCATGGGGGGATGTTTCCATTGCAGAAGAACATTAGCATTAAAACCCAAATTAGGGTTAGGGTTATGGAGGCAGGGCTTCCCAGGCAGGAACTACGGCCTCGATGAAGCCGAGCCTGGTGAAACAAACTGAGTGGGCCATCAGGATTGCTTGCCTACTGTCTTTTTGTACGCTGTATGGACGAGGGGATGTTTCAGTTGCACAGGAAAATTAGGATTAATACCCAAGTGAGGGCTGGGTTGGGGAGACTGTGCTTCCCAGGCAGGAACCAGGGCCTCTGTGAAGGCTAGCTTGGTGGAACAGATTGAGTTGGCAATCGGGATGGCTTGCCTACTGACTTTTTCTAAACCGTATGGACGGGGGGAGGTTTCACTTGCACAAGAAAATTAGGGTTAAGAAGACTGAAGTTAGGGTTAGGGTTGGTGAGACCGGGCTTCCCAGGCAGGAATCAGGGCCTCTGTGAAGGATAGCTTGGTGGAACAGATGGAGTTGGCAATCGGGATGGCTTGCCTACTGACTTTTTCTAAACCGTATGGACGGGGGGATGTTTCACTTGCACAAGAAAATTAGGGTTAAGACTCAAGTTAGGGTTAGGGTTGGGGAGACTGGGCTTCCCAGGCGGGAATCTGGGTTTCGGTGTAGCCTAGCTTGGTGAAACAGACTGAGTGGGCCATCGGGATAGCTTTCCTTCTGGCTTTCTGTGCACTGTAAGGACAGGGTATCGTTTCAGTTGCACAAGAAAATTTGTGTAAAAACTCAAGTTAGGGTTAGGGTTGGGGAGACTGCGGATCCCAAGCGTGATCCTGGGCTTCGGTGCAGGCCAGCTTGGTGAAAAAGACTGAGTGGGCCATCGGGATAGCTTGCCTACTTTCTTTTTGTACACCGTTTGGACGGGGGAATGTTTCAGTTGCACAAGAAAATTAGGGCCAAGACTCTAGTTAGGGTTAAGGTTGTGGAGGCTAGGCTTCCCTGCAGGGAACCAGACACACTGTGAAGCCTAGCTTGGTGAAACAGACTTGAGTGGGCCACCAGGATGGCTTCCCTACTCCGTTTTAGTACATCGTGTCCATGGGGGGATGTTTCCGTTGCAGAAGTACATTAGCCTTAAGACCCAAATTAGGGTTAGGGTTATGGAGGCTGGGCTTCCCAGGCAGGAACTACGTCCTCGATGAAGCCGAGCCTGGTGAAACAGACTGAGTGGGCCATCAGGATTGCTTGCCTACTGTCTTTTTGTACGCTGTATGGACGAGGGGATGTTTCAGTCGCACAGGAAAATTAGGATTAATACCCAAGTGAGGGCTGGGTTGGGGAGACTGTGGTTCCCAGGCAGCAACCAGGGCCTCTGTGAATGCTAGCTTGGTGGAACAGATTGAGTTGGCAATTGGGATGGCTTGCCTACTGACTTTTTCTAAACCGTATGGACGGGGGGATGTTTCACTTGCACAAGAAAATTAGGGTTAAGAAGACTCAAGTTAGGGTTAGGGTTGGTGAGACCGGGCTTCCCAGGCAGGAACCAGGGCCTCTGTGAAAGCTAGCTTGGTGGAACAGATTGAGTTGGCAATCGGGATGGCTTGCCTACTGACTTTTTCTAAACCGTATGGACGGGGGGATGTTTCACTTGCACAAGAAAATTAGGGTTAAGACTCAAGTTAGGGTTAGGGTTGGGGAGACTGGGCTTCCCAGGCGGGAATCTGGGCTTCGGTGTAGCCTAGCTTGGTGAAACAGACTGAGTGGGCCATCGGGATAGCTTTCCTTCTGGCTTTCTGTGCACTGTAAGGACAGGGTATCGTTTCAGTTGCACAAGAAAATTTGTGTAAAAACTCAAGTTAGGGTTAGGGTTGGGGAGACTGCGGATCCCAAGCGTGATCCTGGGCTTCGGTGCAGGCCAGCTTGGTGAAAAAGACTGAGTGGGCCATCGGGATAGCTTGCCTACTTTCTTTTTGTACACCGTTTGGACGGGGGAATGTTTCAGTTGCACAAGAAAATTAGGGCCAAGACTCTAGTTAGGGTTAAGGTTGGGGAGGCTAGGCTTCCCTGCAGGGAACCAGACCCTCTGTGAAGCCTAGCTTGGTGAAACAGACTTGAGTGGGCCACCAGGATGGCTTCCCTACTCCGTTTTAGTACATCGTGTCCATGGGGGGATGTTTCCGTTGCAGAAGTACATTAGCCTTAAGACCCAAATTAGGGTTAGGGTTATGGAGGCTGGGCTTCCCAGGCAGGAACTACGGCCTCGATGAAGCCGAGCCTGGTGAAACAAACTGAGTGGGCCATCAGGATTGCTTGCCTACTGTCTTTTTGTATGCTGTATGGACGAGGGGATGTTTCAGTTGCACAGGAAAATTAGGATTAATACCCAAGGTAGGTCTGGGTTGGGGAGACTGTGCTTCCCAGGCAGGAACCAGGGCCTCTGTGAAGGCTAGCTTGGTGGAACAGATTGAGTTGGCAATCGGGATGGCTTGCCTACTGACTTTTTCTAAACCGTATGGACGGGGGGAGGTTTCACTTGCACAAGAAAATTAGGGTTAAGAAGACTCAAGTTAGGGTTAGGGTTGGTGAGACCGGGCTTCCCAGGCAGGAACCAGGGCCTCTGTGAATGCTAGCTTGGTGGAACAGATGGAGTTGGCAATCGGGATGGCTTGCCTACTGACTTTTTCTAAACCGTATGGACGGGGGGATGTTTCACTTGCACAAGAAAATTAGGGTTAAGACTCAAGTTAGGGTTAGGGTTGGGGAGACTGGGCTTCCCAGGCGGGATTCTGGGGTTCGGTGTAGCCTAGCTTGGTGAAACAGACTGAGTGGGCCATCGGGATAGCTTTCCTACTGGCTTTCTGTGCACTGTAAGGACGGGGTATCGTTTCAGTTGCACAAGAAAATTTGTGTAAAAGCTCAAGTTAGGGTTAGGGTTGGGGAGACTGCGGATCCCAAGCGTGATCCTGGGCTTCGGTGCAGCCTAGCTTGGTGAAAAAGACTGAGTGGGCCATCGGGATAGCTTGCCTACTTTCTTTTTGTACACCGTTTGGACGGGGGAATGTTTCAGTTGCACAAGAAAATTAGGGCCAAGACTCTAGTTAGGGTTAAGGTTGTGGAGGCTAGGCTTCCCTGCAGGGAACCAGACCCTCTGTGAAGCCTAGCTTGGTGAAACAGACTTGAGTGGGCCACCAGGATGGCTTCCCTACTCCGTTTTAGTACATCGTGTCCATGGGGGGATGTTTCCGTTGCAGAAGTACATTAGCCTTAAGACCCAAATTAGGGTTAGTGTTATGGAGGCTGGGCTTCCCAGGCAGGAACTACGGCCTCGATGAAGCCGAGCCTGGTGAAACAAACTGAGTGGGCCATCAGGATTGCTTGCCTACTGTCTTTTTGTATGCTGTATGGACGAGGGGATGTTTCAGTTGCACAGGAAAATTAGGATTAATACCCAAGGTAGGTCTGGGTTGGGGAGACTGTGCTTCCCAGGCAGGAACCAGGGCCTCTGTGAAGGCTAGCTTGGTGGAACAGATTGAGTTGGCAATCGGGATGGCTTGCCTACTGACTTTTTCTAAACCGTATGGACGGGGGGAGGTTTCACTTGCACAAGAAAATTAGGGTTAAGAAGACTCAAGTTAGGGTTAGGGTTGGTGAGACCGGGCTTCCCAGGCAGGAACCAGGGCCTCTGTGAAGGCTAGCTTGGTGGAACAGATTGAGTTGGCAATCGGGATGGCTTGCCTACTGACTTTTTCTAAACCGTATGGACGGGGGGATGTTTCACTTGCACAAGAAAAGTAGGGTTAAGACTCAAGTTAGTGTTAGGGTTGGGGAGACTGGGCTTCCCAGGCGGGATCCTGGGCTTCGGTGTAGCCTAGCTTGGTGAAACAGACTGAGTGGGCCATCGGGATAGCTTTCCTTCTGGCTTTCTGTGCACTGTAATACGGACAGGGTATCGTTTCAGTTGCACAAGAAAATTTGTGTAAAAACTCAAGTTAGGGTTAGGGTTGGGGAGACTGCGGATCCCAAGCGTGATCCTGGGCTTCGGTGCAGGCCAGCTTGGTGAAAAAGACTGAGTGGGCCATCGGGATAGCTTGCCTACTTTCTTTTTGTACACCGTTTGGACGAGGGAATGTTTCAGTTGCACAAGAAAATTAGGGCCAAGACTCTAGTTAGGGTTAAGGTTGTGGAGGCTAGGCTTCCCTGCAGGGAACCAGACCCTCTGTGAAGCCTAGCTTGGTGAATCAGACTTGAGTGGGCCACCAGGATGGCTTCCCTACTCCGTTTTAGTACATCGTGTCCATGGGGGGATGTTTCCATTGCAGAAGAACATTAGCATTAAAACCCAAATTAGGGTTAGGGTTATGGAGGCAGGGCTTCCCAGGCAGGAACTACGGCCTCGATGAAGCCGAGCCTGGTGAAACAAACTGAGTGGGCCATCAGGATTGCTTGCCTACTGTCTTTTTGTACGCTGTATGGACGAGGGGATGTTTCAGTTGCACAGGAAAATTAGGATTAATACCCAAGTGAGGGCTGGGTTGGGGAGACTGTGCTTCCCAGGCAGGAACCAGGGCCTCTGTGAAGGCTAGCTTGGTGGAACAGATTGAGTTGGCAATCGGGATGGCTTGCCTACTGACTTTTTCTAAACCGTATGGATGGGGGGAGGTTTCACTTGCACAAGAAAATTAGGGTTAAGAAGACTGAAGTTAGGGTTAGGGTTGGTGAGACCGGGCTTCCCAGGCAGGAATCAGGGCCTCTGTGAAGGATAGCTTGGTGGAACAGATGGAGTTGGCAATCGGGATGGCTTGCCTACTGACTTTTTCTAAACCGTATGGACGGGGGGATGTTTCACTTGCACAAGAAAATTAGGGTTAAGACTCAAGTTAGGGTTAGGGTTGGGGAGACTGGGCTTCCCAGGCGGGAATCTGGGTTTCGGTGTAGCCTAGCTTGGTGAAACAGACTGAGTGGGCCATCGGGATAGCTTTCCTTCTGGCTTTCTGTGCACTGTAAGGACAGGGTATCGTTTCAGTTGCACAAGAAAATTTGTGTAAAAACTCAAGTTACGGTTAGGGTTGGGGAGACTGCGGATCCCAAGCGTGATCCTGGGCTTCGGTGCAGGCCAGCTTGGTGAAAAAGACTGAGTGGGCCATCGGGATAGCTTGCCTACTTTCTTTTTGTACACCGTTTGGACGGGGGAATGTTTCAGTTGCACAAGAAAATTAGGGCCAAGACTCTAGTTAGGGTTAAGGTTGTGGAGGCTAGGCTTCCCTGCAGGGAACCAGACCCTCTGTGAAGCCTAGCTTGGTGAAACAGACTTGAGTGGGCCACCAGGATGGCTTCCCTACTCCGTTTTAGTACATCGTGTCCATGGGGGGATGTTTCCGTTGCAGAAGTACATTAGCCTTAAGACACAAATTAGGGTTAGGGTTATGGAGGCTGGGCTTCCCAGGCAGGAACTACGGCCTCGATGAAGCCGAGCCTGGTGAAACAAACTGAGTGGGCCATCAGGATTGCTTGCCTACTGTCTTTTTGTATGCTGTATGGACGAGGGGATGTTTCAGTTGCACAGGAAAATTAGGATTAATACACAAGGTAGGTCTGGGTTGGGGAGACTGTGCTTCCCAGGCAGGAACCAGGGCCTCTGTGAAGGCTAGCTTGGTGGAACAGATTGAGTTGGCA
The DNA here is from genome assembly GCF_057233095.1 of Heloderma suspectum. Lineage (NCBI taxonomy): Eukaryota > Metazoa > Chordata > Lepidosauria > Squamata > Helodermatidae > Heloderma > Heloderma suspectum. Next base: position 150,541,394 of record NC_139459.1, on the reverse strand, counting down.
ATCGGGATGGCTTGCCTACTGACTTTTTCTAAACCGTATGGACGGGGGGAGGTTTCACTTGCACAAGAAAATTAGGGTTAAGAAGACTCAAGTTAGGGTTAGGGTTGGTGAGACCGGGCTTCCCAGGCAGGAACCAGGGCCTCTGTGAAGGCTAGCTTGGTGGAACAGATTGAGTTGGCAATCGGGATGGCTTGCCTACTGACTTTTTCTAAACCGTATGGACGGGGGGATGTTTCACTTGCACAAGAAAATTAGGGTTAAGAAGACTGAAGTTAGGGTTAGGGTTGGTGAGACCGGGCTTCCCAGGCAGGAACCAGGGCCTCTGTGAAGGCTAGCTTGGTGGAACAGATTGAGGTGGCTATCGGGATGGCTTGCCTACTGACTTTTTCTAAACCGTATGGACGGGGGGATGTTTCACTTGCACAAGAAAAGTAGGGTTAAGACTCAAGTTAGTGTTAGGGTTGGGGAGACTGGGCTTCCCAGGCGGGATCCTGGGCTTCGGTGTAGCCTAGCTTGGTGAAACAGACTGAGTGGGCCATCGGGATAGCTTTCCTTCTGGCTTTCTGTGCACTGTAAGGACAGGGTATCGTTTCAGTTGCACAAGAAAATTTGTGTAAAAACTCAAGTTAGGGTTAGGGTTGGGGAGACTGCGGATCCCAAGCGTGATCCTGGGCTTCGGTGCAGCCCAACTTGGTGAAAAAGACTGAGTGGGCCATCGGGATAGCTTGCCTACTTTCTTTTTGTACACCGTTTGGACGGGGGAATGTTTCAGTTGCACAAGAAAATTAGGGCCAAGACTCTAGTTAGGGTTAAGGTTGGGGAGGCTAGGCTTCCCTGCAGGGAACCAGACCCTCTGTGAAGCCTAGCTTGGTGAAACAGACTTGAGTGGGCCACCAGGATGGCTTCCCTACTCCGTTTTAGTACATCGTGTCCATGGGGGGATGTTTCCGTTGCAGAAGTACATTAGCCTTAAGACCCAAATTAGGGTTAGGGTTATGGAGGCTGGGCTTCCCAGGCAGGAACTACGGCCTCGATGAATCCGAGCCTGGTGAAACAGACTGAGTGGGCCATCAGGATTGCTTGCCTACTGTCTTTTTGTATGCTGTATGGACGAGGGGATGTTTCAGTTGCACAGGAAAATTAGGATTAATACCCAAGGTAGGTCTGGGTTGGGGAGACTGTGCTTCCCAGGCAGGAACCAGGGCCTCTGTGAAGGCTAGCTTGGTGGAACAGATTGAGTTGGCAATCGGGATGGCTTGCCTACTGACTTTTTCTAAACCGTATGGACGGGGGGAGGTTTCACTTGCACAAGAAAATTAGGGTTAAGAAGACTCAAGTTAGGGTTAGGGTTGGTGAGACCGGGCTTCCCAGGCAGGAACCAGGGCCTCTGTGAAGGCTAGCTTGGTGGAACAGATTGAGTTGGCAATCGGGATGGCTTGCCTACTGACTTTTTCTAAACCGTATGGACGGGGGGATGTTTCACTTGCACAAGAAAATTAGGGTTAAGAAGACTGAAGTTAGGGTTAGGGTTGGTGAGACCGGGCTTCCCAGGCAGGAACCAGGGCCTCTGTGAAGGCTAGCTTGGTGGAACAGATTGAGGTGGCAATCGGGATGGCTTGCCTACTGACTTTTTCTAAACCGTATGGACGGGGGGATGTTTCACTTGCACAAGAAAAGTAGGGTTAAGACTCAAGTTAGTGTTAGGGTTGGGGAGACTGGGCTTCCCAGGCGGGATCCTGGGCTTCGGTGTAGCCTAGCTTGGTGAAACAGACTGAGTGGGCCATCGGGATAGCTTTCCTTCTGGCTTTCTGTGCACTGTAAGGACAGGGTATCTTTTCAGTTGCACAAGAAAATTTGTGTAAAAACTCAAGTTAGGGTTAGGGTTGGGGAGACTGCGGATCCCAAGCGTGATCCTGGGCTTCGGTGCAGGCCAGCTTGGTGAAAAAGACTGAGTGGGCCATCGGGATAGCTTGCCTACTTTCTTTTTGTACACCGTTTGGACGGGGGAATGTTTCAGTTGCACAAGAAAATTAGGGCCAAGACTCTAGTTAGGGTTAAGGTTGGGGAGGCTAGGCTTCCGTGCAGGGAACCAGACCCTCTGTGAAGCCTAGCTTAGTGAAACAGACTTGAGTGGGCCACCAGGATGGCTTTCCTACTCCGTTTTAGTACACCGTATCCATGGGGGGATGTTTCCATTGCAGAAGAACATTAGCATTAAAACCCAAATTAGGGTTAGGGTTATGGAGGCAGGGCTTCCCAGGCAGGAACTACGGCCTCGATGAAGCCGAGCCTGGTGAAACAAACTGAGTGGGCCATCAGGATTGCTTGCCTACTGTCTTTTTGTACGCTGTATGGACGAGGGGATGTTTCAGTTGCACAGGAAAATTAGGATTAATACCCAAGTGAGGGCTGGGTTGGGGAGACTGTGCTTCCCAGGCAGGAACCAGGGCCTTTGTGATGGCTAGCTTGGTGGAACAGATTGAGTTGGCAATCGGGATGGCTTGCCTACTGACTTTTTCTAAACCGTATGGACGGGGGGAGGTTTCACTTGCACAAGAAAATTAGGGTTAAGAAGACTGAAGTTAGGGTTAGGGTTGGTGAGACCGGGCTTCCCAGGCAGGAACCAGGGCCTCTGTGAAGGATAGCTTGGTGGAACAGATGGAGTTGGCAATCGGGATGGCTTGCCTACTGACTTTTTCTAAACCGTATGGACGGGGGGATGTTTCACTTGCACAAGAAAATTAGGGTTAAGACTCAAGTTAGGGTTAGGGTTGGGGAGACTGGGCTTCCCAGGTGGGATCCTGGGCTTCGGTGTAGCCTAGCTTGGTGAAACAGACTGAGTGGGCCATCGGGATAGCTTTCCTTCTGGCTTTCTGTGCACTGTAAGGACAGGGTATCGTTTCAGTTGCACAAGAAAATTTGTGTAAAAACTCAAGTTAGGGTTAGGGTTGGGGAGACTGCGGATCCCAAGCGTGATCCTGGGCTTCGGTGCAGGCCAGCTTGGTGAAAAAGACTGAGTGGGCCATCGGGATAGCTTGCCTACTTTCTTTTTGTACACCGTTTGGACGAGGGAATGTTTCAGTTGCACAAGAAAATTAGGGCCAAGACTCTAGTTAGGGTTAAGGTTGTGGAGGCTAGGCTTCCCTGCAGGGAACCAGACCCTCTGTGAAGCCTAGCTTGGTGAATCAGACTTGAGTGGGCCACCAGGATGGCTTCCCTACTCCGATTTAGTACATCGTGTCCATGGGGGGATGTTTCCGTTGCAGAAGTACATTAGCCTTAAGACCCAAATTAGGGTTAGGGTTATGGAGGCTGGGCTTCCCAGGCAGGAACTACGGCCTCGATGAAGCCGAGCCTGGTGAAACAGACTGAGTGGGCCATCAGGATTGCTTGCCTAACTGTCTTTTTGTATGCTGTATGGACGAGGGGATGTTTCAGTCGCACAGGAAAATTAGGATTAATACCCAAGTTTGGGCTGGGTTGGGGAGACTGTGGTTCCCAGGCAGCAACCAGGGCCTCTGTGAATGCTAGCTTGGTGGAACAGATTGAGTTGGCAATCGGGATGGCTTGCCTACTGACTTTTTCTAAACCGTATGGACGGGGGGAGGTTTCACTTGACCAAGAAAATTAGGGTTAAGAAGACTGAAGTTAGGGTTAGGGTTGGTGAGACCGGGCTTCCCAGGCAGGAACCAGGGCCTCCGTGAATGCTAGCTTGGTGGAACAGATTGAGTTGGCAATCGGGATGGCTTGCCTACTGACTTTTTCTAAACCGTATGGACGGGGGGATGTTTCACTTGCACAAGAAAATTAGGGTTAAGACTCAAGTTAGGGTTAGGGTTGGGGAGACTGGGCTTCCCAGGCGGGATCCTGGGCTTCGGTGTAGCCTAGCTTGGTGAAACAGACTGAGTGGGCCATCGGGATAGCTTTCCTTCTGGCTTTCTGTGCACTGTAAGGACAGGGTATCTTTTCAGTTGCACAAGAAAATTTGTGTAAAAACTCAAGTTAGGGTTAGGGTTGGGGAGACTGCGGATCCCAAGCGTGATCCTGGGCTTCGGTGCAGGCCAGCTTGGTGAAAAAGACTGAGTGGGCCATCGGGATAGCTTGCCTACTTTCTTTTTGTACACCGTTTGGACGGGGGAATGTTTCAGTTGCACAAGAAAATTAGGGCCAAGACTCTAGTTAGGGTTAACGTTGTGGAGGCTAGGCTTCCCTGCAGGGAACCAGACCCTCTGTGAAGCCTAGCTTGGTGAAACAGACTTGAGTGGGCCACCAGGATGGCTTCCCTACTCCGTTTTAGTACATCGTGTCCATGGGGGGATGTTTCCGTTGCAGAAGTACATTAGCCTTAAGACACAAATTAGGGTTAGGGTTATGGAGGCTGGGCTTCCCAGGCAGGAACTACGGCCTCGATGAAGCCGAGCCTGGTGAAACAAACTGAGTGGGCCATCAGGATTGCTTGCCTACTGTCTTTTTGTATGCTGTATGGACGAGGGGATGTTTCAGTTGCACAGGAAAATTAGGATTAATACACAAGGTAGGTCTGGGTTGGGGAGACTGTGCTTCCCAGGCAGGAACCAGGGCCTCTGTGAAGGCTAGCTTGGTGGAACAGATTGAGTTGGCAATAGGGATGGCTTGCCTACTGACTTTTTCTAAACCGTATGGACGGGGGGAGGTTTCACTTGCACAAGAAAATTAGGGTTAAGAAGACTCAAGTTAGGGTTAGGGTTGGTGAGACCGGGCTTCCCAGGCAGGAACCAGGGCCTCTGTGAAGGCTAGCTTGGTGGAACAGATTGAGTTGGCAATCGGGATGGCTTGCCTACTGACTTTTTCTAAACCGTATGGACGGGGGGATGTTTCACTTGCACAAGAAAATTAGGGTTAAGAAGACTGAAGTTAGGGTTAGGGTTGGTGAGACCGGGCTTCCCAGGCAGGAACCAGGGCCTCTGTGAAGGCTAGCTTGGTGGAACAGATTGAGGTGGCAATCGGGATGGCTTGCCTACTGACTTTTTCTAAACCGTATGGACGGGGGGATGTTTCACTTGCACAAGAAAAGTAGGGTTAAGACTCAAGTTAGTGTTAGGGTTGGGGAGACTGGGCTTCCCAGGCGGGATCCTGGGCTTCGGTTTAGCCTAGCTTGGTGAAACAGACTGAGTGGGCCATCGGGATAGCTTTCCTTCTGGCTTTCTGTGCACTGTAAGGACAGGGTATCGTTTCAGTTGCACAAGAAAATTTGTGTAAAAACTCAAGTTAGGGTTAGGGTTGGGGAGACTGCGGATCCCAAGCGTGATCCTGGGCTTCGGTGCAGCCCAACTTGGTGAAAAAGACTGAGTGGGCCATCGGGATAGCTTGCCTACTTTCTTTTTGTACACCGTTTGGACGGGGGAATGTTTCAGTTGCACAAGAAAATTAGGGCCAAGACTCTAGTTAGGGTTAAGGTTGGGGAGGCTAGGCTTCCCTGCAGGGAACCAGACCCTCTGTGAAGCCTAGCTTGGTGAAACAGACTTGAGTGGGCCACCAGGATGGCTTCCCTACTCCGTTTTAGTACATCGTGTCCATGGGGGGATGTTTCCGTTGCAGAAGTACATTAGCCTTAAGACCCAAATTAGGGTTAGGGTTATGGAGGCTGGGCTTCCCAGGCAGGAACTACGGCCTCGATGAATCCGAGCCTGGTGAAACAGACTGAGTGGGCCATCAGGATTGCTTGCCTACTGTCTTTTTGTATGCTGTATGGACGAGGGGATGTTTCAGTTGCACAGGAAAATTAGGATTAATACCCAAGGTAGGTCTGGGTTGGGGAGACTGTGCTTCCCAGGCAGGAACCAGGGCCTCTGTGAAGGCTAGCTTGGTGGAACAGATTGAGTTGGCAATCGGGATGGCTTGCCTACTGACTTTTTCTAAACCGTATGGACGGGGGGAGGTTTCACTTGCACAAGAAAATTAGGGTTAAGAAGACTCAAGTTAGGGTTAGGGTTGGTGAGACCGGGCTTCCCAGGCAGGAACCAGGGCCTCTGTGAAGGCTAGCTTGGTGGAACAGATTGAGTTGGCAATCGGGATGGCTTGCCTACTGACTTTTTCTAAACCGTATGGACGGGGGGATGTTTCACTTGCACAAGAAAATTAGGGTTAAGAAGACTGAAGTTAGGGTTAGGGTTGGTGAGACCGGGCTTCCCAGGCAGGAACCAGGGCCTCTGTGAAGGCTAGCTTGGTGGAACAGATTGAGGTGGCAATCGGGATGGCTTGCCTACTGACTTTTTCTAAACCGTATGGACGGGGGGATGTTTCACTTGCACAAGAAAAGTAGGGTTAAGACTCAAGTTAGTGTTAGGGTTGGGGAGACTGGGCTTCCCAGGCGGGATCCTGGGCTTCGGTGTAGCCTAGCTTGGTGAAACAGACTGAGTGGGCCATCGGGATAGCTTTCCTTCTGGCTTTCTGTGCACTGTAAGGACAGGGTATCTTTTCAGTTGCACAAGAAAATTTGTGTAAAAACTCAAGTTAGGGTTAGGGTTGGGGAGACTGCGGATCCCAAGCGTGATCCTGGGCTTCGGTGCAGGCCAGCTTGGTGAAAAAGACTGAGTGGGCCATCGGGATAGCTTGCCTACTTTCTTTTTGTACACCGTTTGGACGGGGGAATGTTTCAGTTGCACAAGAAAATTAGGGCCAAGACTCTAGTTAGGGTTAAGGTTGGGGAGGCTAGGCTTCCGTGCAGGGAACCAGACCCTCTGTGAAGCCTAGCTTAGTGAAACAGACTTGAGTGGGCCACCAGGATGGCTTTCCTACTCCGTTTTAGTACACCGTATCCATGGGGGGATGTTTCCATTGCAGAAGAACATTAGCATTAAAACCCAAATTAGGGTTAGGGTTATGGAGGCAGGGCTTCCCAGGCAGGAACTACGGCCTCGATGAAGCCGAGCCTGGTGAAACAAACTGAGTGGGCCATCAGGATTGCTTGCCTACTGTCTTTTTGTACGCTGTATGGACGAGGGGATGTTTCAGTTGCACAGGAAAATTAGGATTAATACCCAAGTGAGGGCTGGGTTGGGGAGACTGTGCTTCCCAGGCAGGAACCAGGGCCTTTGTGATGGCTAGCTTGGTGGAACAGATTGAGTTGGCAATCGGGATGGCTTGCCTACTGACTTTTTCTAAACCGTATGGACGGGGGGAGGTTTCACTTGCACAAGAAAATTAGGGTTAAGAAGACTGAAGTTAGGGTTAGGGTTGGTGAGACCGGGCTTCCCAGGCAGGAACCAGGGCCTCTGTGAAGGATAGCTTGGTGGAACAGATGGAGTTGGCAATCGGGATGGCTTGCCTACTGACTTTTTCTAAACCGTATGGACGGGGGGATGTTTCACTTGCACAAGAAAATTAGGGTTAAGACTCAAGTTAGGGTTAGGGTTGGGGAGACTGGGCTTCCCAGGTGGGATCCTGGGCTTCGGTGTAGCCTAGCTTGGTGAAACAGACTGAGTGGGCCATCGGGATAGCTTTCCTTCTGGCTTTCTGTGCACTGTAAGGACAGGGTATCGTTTCAGTTGCACAAGAAAATTTGTGTAAAAACTCAAGTTAGGGTTAGGGTTGGGGAGACTGCGGATCCCAAGCGTGATCCTGGGCTTCGGTGCAGGCCAGCTTGGTGAAAAAGACTGAGTGGGCCATCGGGATAGCTTGCCTACTTTCTTTTTGTACACCGTTTGGACGAGGGAATGTTTCAGTTGCACAAGAAAATTAGGGCCAAGACTCTAGTTAGGGTTAAGGTTGTGGAGGCTAGGCTTCCCTGCAGGGAACCAGACCCTCTGTGAAGCCTAGCTTGGTGAATCAGACTTGAGTGGGCCACCAGGATGGCTTCCCTACTCCGATTTAGTACATCGTGTCCATGGGGGGATGTTTCCGTTGCAGAAGTACATTAGCCTTAAGACCCAAATTAGGGTTAGGGTTATGGAGGCTGGGCTTCCCAGGCAGGAACTACGGCCTCGATGAAGCCGAGCCTGGTGAAACAGACTGAGTGGGCCATCAGGATTGCTTGCCTAACTGTCTTTTTGTATGCTGTATGGACGAGGGGATGTTTCAGTCGCACAGGAAAATTAGGATTAATACCCAAGTTTGGGCTGGGTTGGGGAGACTGTGGTTCCCAGGCAGCAACCAGGGCCTCTGTGAATGCTAGCTTGGTGGAACAGATTGAGTTGGCAATCGGGATGGCTTGCCTACTGACTTTTTCTAAACCGTATGGACGGGGGGAGGTTTCACTTGACCAAGAAAATTAGGGTTAAGAAGACTGAAGTTAGGGTTAGGGTTGGTGAGACCGGGCTTCCCAGGCAGGAACCAGGGCCTCCGTGAATGCTAGCTTGGTGGAACAGATTGAGTTGGCAATCGGGATGGCTTGCCTACTGACTTTTTCTAAACCGTATGGACGGGGGGATGTTTCACTTGCACAAGAAAATTAGGGTTAAGACTCAAGTTAGGGTTAGGGTTGGGGAGACTGGGCTTCCCAGGCGGGATCCTGGGCTTCGGTGTAGCCTAGCTTGGTGAAACAGACTGAGTGGGCCATCGGGATAGCTTTCCTTCTGGCTTTCTGTGCACTGTAAGGACAGGGTATCTTTTCAGTTGCACAAGAAAATTTGTGTAAAAACTCAAGTTAGGGTTAGGGTTGGGGAGACTGCGGATCCCAAGCGTGATCCTGGGCTTCGGTGCAGGCCAGCTTGGTGAAAAAGACTGAGTGGGCCATCGGGATAGCTTGCCTACTTTCTTTTTGTACACCGTTTGGACGGGGGAATGTTTCAGTTGCACAAGAAAATTAGGGCCAAGACTCTAGTTAGGGTTAACGTTGTGGAGGCTAGGCTTCCCTGCAGGGAACCAGACCCTCTGTGAAGCCTAGCTTGGTGAAACAGACTTGAGTGGGCCACCAGGATGGCTTCCCTACTCCGTTTTAGTACATCGTGTCCATGGGGGGATGTTTCCGTTGCAGAAGTACATTAGCCTTAAGACACAAATTAGGGTTAGGGTTATGGAGGCTGGGCTTCCCAGGCAGGAACTACGGCCTCGATGAAGCCGAGCCTGGTGAAACAAACTGAGTGGGCCATCAGGATTGCTTGCCTACTGTCTTTTTGTATGCTGTATGGACGAGGGGATGTTTCAGTTGCACAGGAAAATTAGGATTAATACACAAGGTAGGTCTGGGTTGGGGAGACTGTGCTTCCCAGGCAGGAACCAGGGCCTCTGTGAAGGCTAGCTTGGTGGAACAGATTGAGTTGGCAATAGGGATGGCTTGCCTACTGACTTTTTCTAAACCGTATGGACGGGGGGAGGTTTCACTTGCACAAGAAAATTAGGGTTAAGAAGACTCAAGTTAGGGTTAGGGTTGGTGAGACCGGGCTTCCCAGGCAGGAACCAGGGCCTCTGTGAAGGCTAGCTTGGTGGAACAGATTGAGTTGGCAATCGGGATGGCTTGCCTACTGACTTTTTCTAAACCGTATGGACGGGGGGATGTTTCACTTGCACAAGAAAATTAGGGTTAAGAAGACTGAAGTTAGGGTTAGGGTTGGTGAGACCGGGCTTCCCAGGCAGGAACCAGGGCCTCTGTGAAGGCTAGCTTGGTGGAACAGATTGAGGTGGCAATCGGGATGGCTTGCCTACTGACTTTTTCTAAACCGTATGGACGGGGGGATGTTTCACTTGCACAAGAAAAGTAGGGTTAAGACTCAAGTTAGTGTTAGGGTTGGGGAGACTGGGCTTCCCAGGCGGGATCCTGGGCTTCGGTTTAGCCTAGCTTGGTGAAACAGACTGAGTGGGCCATCGGGATAGCTTTCCTTCTGGCTTTCTGTGCACTGTAAGGACAGGGTATCGTTTCAGTTGCACAAGAAAATTTGTGTAAAAACTCAAGTTAGGGTTAGGGTTGGGGAGACTGCGGATCCCAAGCGTGATCCTGGGCTTCGGTGCAGCCCAACTTGGTGAAAAAGACTGAGTGGGCCATCGGGATAGCTTGCCTACTTTCTTTTTGTACACCGTTTGGACGGGGGAATGTTTCAGTTGCACAAGAAAATTAGGGCCAAGACTCTAGTTAGGGTTAAGGTTGGGGAGGCTAGGCTTCCCTGCAGGGAACCAGACCCTCTGTGAAGCCTAGCTTGGTGAAACAGACTTGAGTGGGCCACCAGGATGGCTTCCCTACTCCGTTTTAGTACATCGTGTCCATGGGGGGATGTTTCCGTTGCAGAAGTACATTAGCCTTAAGACCCAAATTAGGGTTAGGGTTATGGAGGCTGGGCTTCCCAGGCAGGAACTACGGCCTCGATGAATCCGAGCCTGGTGAAACAGACTGAGTGGGCCATCAGGATTGCTTGCCTACTGTCTTTTTGTATGCTGTATGGACGAGGGGATGTTTCAGTTGCACAGGAAAATTAGGATTAATACCCAAGGTAGGTCTGGGTTGGGGAGACTGTGCTTCCCAGGCAGGAACCAGGGCCTCTGTGAAGGCTAGCTTGGTGGAACAGATTGAGTTGGCAATCGGGATGGCTTGCCTACTGACTTTTTCTAAACCGTATGGACGGGGGGAGGTTTCACTTGCACAAGAAAATTAGGGTTAAGAAGACTCAAGTTAGGGTTAGGGTTGGTGAGACCGGGCTTCCCAGGCAGGAACCAGGGCCTCTGTGAAGGCTAGCTTGGTGGAACAGATTGAGTTGGCAATCGGGATGGCTTGCCTACTGACTTTTTCTAAACCGTATGGACGGGGGGATGTTTCACTTGCACAAGAAAATTAGGGTTAAGAAGACTGAAGTTAGGGTTAGGGTTGGTGAGACCGGGCTTCCCAGGCAGGAACCAGGGCCTCTGTGAAGGATAGCTTGGTGGAACAGATTGAGGTGGCAATCGGGATGGCTTGCCTACTGACTTTTTCTAAACCGTATGGACGGGGGGATGTTTCACTTGCACAAGAAAAGTAGGGTTAAGACTCAAGTTAGTGTTAGGGTTGGGGAGATTGGGCTTCCCAGGCGGGATCCTGGGCTTCGGTGTAGCCTAGCTTGGTGAAACAGACTGAGTGGGCCATCGGGATAGCTTTCCTTCTGGCTTTCTGTGCACTGTAAGGACAGGGTATCTTTTCAGTTGCACAAGAAAATTTGTGTAAAAACTCAAGTTAGGGTTAGGGTTGGGGAGACTGCGGATCCCAAGCGTGATCCTGGGCTTCGGTGCAGGCCAGCTTGGTGAAAAAGACTGAGTGGGCCATCGGGATAGCTTGCCTACTTTCTTTTTGTACACCGTTTGGACGGGGGAATGTTTCAGTTGCACAAGAAAATTAGGGCCAAGACTCTAGTTAGGGTTAAGGTTGGGGAGGCTAGGCTTCCGTGCAGGGAACCAGACCCTCTGTGAAGCCTAGCTTAGTGAAACAGACTTGAATGGGCCACCAGGATGGCTTTCCTACTCCGTTTTAGTACACCGTATCCATGGGGGGATGTTTCCATTGCAGAAGAACATTAGCATTAAAACCCAAATTAGGGTTAGGGTTATGGAGGCAGGGCTTCCCAGGCAGGAACTACGGCCTCGATGAAGCCGAGCCTGGTGAAACAAACTGAGTGGGCCATCAGGATTGCTTGCCTACTGTCTTTTTGTACGCTGTATGGACGAGGGGATGTTTCAGTTGCACAGGAAAATTAGGATTAATACCCAAGTGAGGGCTGGGTTGGGGAGACTGTGCTTCCCAGGCAGGAACCAGGGCCTTTGTGAAGGCTAGCTTGGTGGAACAGATTGAGTTGGCAATCGGGATGGCTTGCCTACTGACTTTTTCTAAACCGTATGGACGGGGGGAGGTTTCACTTGCACAAGAAAATTAGGGTTAAGAAGACTGAAGTTAGGGTTAGGGTTGGTGAGACCGGGCTTCCCAGGCAGGAACCAGGGCCTCTGTGAAGGATAGCTTGGTGGAACAGATGGAGTTGGCAATCGGGATGGCTTGCCTACTGACTTTTTCTAAACCGTATGGACGGGGGGATGTTTCACTTGCACAAGAAAATTAGGGTTAAGACTCAAGTTAGGGTTAGGGTTGGGGAGACTGGGCTTCCCAGGTGGGATCCTGGGCTTCGGTGTAGCCTAGCTTGGTGAAACAGACTGAGTGGGCCATCGGGATAGCTTTCCTTCTGGCTTTCTGTGCACTGTAAGGACAGGGTATCGTTTCAGTTGCACAAGAAAATTTGTGTAAAAACTCAAGTTAGGGTTAGGGTTGGGGAGACTGCGGATCCCAAGCGTGATCCTGGGCTTCGGTGCAGGCCAGCTTGGTGAAAAAGACTGAGTGGGCCATCGGGATAGCTTGCCTACTTTCTTTTTGTACACCGTTTGGACGAGGGAATGTTTCAGTTGCACAAGAAAATTAGGGCCAAGACTCTAGTTAGGGTTAAGGTTGTGGAGGCTAGGCTTCCCTGCAGGGAACCAGACCCTCTGTGAAGCCTAGCTTGGTGAATCAGACTTGAGTGGGCCACCAGGATGGCTTCCCTACTCCGATTTAGTACATCGTGTCCATGGGGGGATGTTTCCGTTGCAGAAGTACATTAGCCTTAAGACCCAAATTAGGGTTAGGGTTATGGAGGCTGGGCTTCCCAGGCAGGAACTACGGCCTCGATGAAGCCGAGCCTGGTGAAACAGACTGAGTGGGCCATCAGGATTGCTTGCCTAACTGTCTTTTTGTATGCTGTATGGACGAGGGGATGTTTCAGTCGCACAGGAAAATTAGGATTAATACCCAAGTTTGGGCTGGGTTGGGGAGACTGTGGTTCCCAGGCAGCAACCAGGGCCTCTGTGAATGCTAGCTTGGTGGAACAGATTGAGTTGGCAATCGGGATGGCTTGCCTACTGACTTTTTCTAAACCGTATGGACGGGGGGAGGTTTCACTTGACCAAGAAAATTAGGGTTAAGAAGACTGAAGTTAGGGTTAGGGTTGGTGAGACCGGGCTTCCCAGGCAGGAACCAGGGCCTCCGTGAATGCTAGCTTGGTGGAACAGATTGAGTTGGCAATCGGGATGGCTTGCCTACTGACTTTTTCTAAACCGTATGGACGGGGGGATGTTTCACTTGCACAAGAAAATTAGGGTTAAGACTCAAGTTAGGGTTAGGGTTGGGGAGACTGGGCTTCCCAGGCGGGATCCTGGGCTTCGGTGTAGCCTAGCTTGGTGAAACAGACTGAGTGGGCCATCGGGATAGCTTTCCTTCTGGCTTTCTGTGCACTGTAAGGACAGGGTATCTTTTCAGTTGCACAAGAAAATTTGTGTAAAAACTCAAGTTAGGGTTAGGGTTGGGGAGACTGCAGATCCCAAGCGTGATCCTGGGCTTCGGTGCAGGCCAGCTTGGTGAAAAAGACTGAGTGGGCCATCGGGATAGCTTGCCTACTTTCTTTTTGTACACCGTTTGGACGGGGGAATGTTTCAGTTGCACAAGAAAATTAGGGCCAAGACTCTAGTTAGGGTTAAGGTTGTGGAGGCTAGGCTTCCCTGCAGGGAACCAGACCCTCTGTGAAGCCTAGCTTGGTGAAACAGACTTGAGTGGGCCACCAGGATGGCTTCCCTACTTCGTTTTAGTACACCGTATCCATGGGGGGATGTTTCCATTGCAGAAGAACATTAGCATTAAAACCCAAATTAGGGTTAGGGTTATGGAGGCAGGGCTTCCCAGGCAGGAACTACGGCCTCGATGAAGCCGAGCCTGGTGAAACAGACTGAGTGGGCCATCAGGATTGCTTGCCTACTGTCTTTTTGTATGCTGTATGGACGAGGGGATGTTTCAGTCGCACAGGAAAATTAGGATTAATACCCAAGGTAGGGCTGGGTTGGGGAGACTGTGGTTCCCAGGCAGCAACCAGGGCCTCTGTGAATGCTAGCTTGGTGGAACAGATTGAGTTGGCAATCGGGATGGCTTGCCTACTGACTTTTTCTAAACCGTATGGACGGGGGGAGGTTTCACTTGCACAAGAAAATTAGGGTTAAGAAGACTCAAGTTAGGGTTAGGGTTGGTGAGACCGGGCTTCCCAGGCAGGAACCAGGGCCTCTGTGAAGTATAGCTTGGTGGAACAGATTGAGTTGGCAATCGGGATGGCTTGCCTACTGACTTTTTCTAAACCGTATGGACGGGGGGATGTTTCACTTGCACAAGAAAATTAGGGTTAAGACTCAAGTTAGGGTTAGGGTTGGGGAGACTGGGCTTCCCAGGTGGGATCCTGGGCTTCGGTGTAGCCTAGCTTGGTGAAACAGACTGAGTGGGCCATCGGGATAGCTTTCCTTCTGGCTTTCTGTGCACTGTAAGGACAGGGTATCGTTTCAGTTGCACATGAAAATTTGTGTAAAAACTCAAGTTAGGGTTAGGGTTGGGGAGACTGCGGATCCCAAGCGTGATCCTGGGCTTCGGTGCAGGCCAGCTTGGTGAAAAAGACTGAGTGGGCCATCGGGATAGCTTGCCTACTTTCTTTTTGTACACCGTTTGGACGGGGGAATGTTTCAGTTGCACAAGAAAATTAGGGCCAAGACTCTAGTTAGGGTTAAGGTTGGGGAGGCTAGGCTTCCCTGCAAACCAGACCCTCTGTGAAGCCTAGCTTGGTGAAACAGACTTGAGTGGGCCACCAGGATGGCTTCCCTACTCCGTTTTAGTACATCGTGTCCATGGGGGGATGTTTCCGTTGCAGAAGTACATTAGCCTTAAGACCCAAATTAGGGTTAGGGTTATGGAGGCTGGGCTTCCCAGGCAGGAACTACGTCCTCGATGAAGCCGAGCCTGGTGAAACAGACTGAGTGGGCCATCAGGATTGCTTGCCTACTGTCTTTTTGTACGCTGTATGGACGAGGGGATGTTTCAGTTGCACAGGAAAATTAGGATTAATACCCAAGGTAGGTCTGGGTTGGGGAGACTGTGCTTCCCAGGCAGGAACCAGGGCCTCTGTGAAGGCTAGCTTGGTGGAACAGATTGAGGTGGCAATCGGGATGGCTTGCCTACTGACTTTTTCTAAACCGTATGGACGGGGGGATGTTTCACTTGCACAAGAAAAGTAGGGTTAAGACTCAAGTTAGTGTTAGGGTTGGGGAGACTGGGCTTCCCAGGCGGGATCCTGGGCTTCGGTGTAGCCTAGCTTGGTGAAACAGACTGAGTGGGCCATCGGGATAGCTTTCCTTCTGGCTTTCTGTGCACTGTAATACGGACAGGGTATCGTTTCAGTTGCACAAGAAAATTTGTGTAAAAACTCAAGTTAGGGTTAGGGTTGGGGAGACTGCGGATCCCAAGCGTGATCCTGGGCTTCGGTGCAGGCCAGCTTGGTGAAAAAGACTGAGTGGGCCATCGGGATAGCTTGCCTACTTTCTTTTTGTACACCGTTTGGACGGGGGAATGTTTCAGTTGCACAAGAAAATTAGGGCCAAGACTCTAGTTAGGGTTAAGGTTGGGGAGGCTAGGCTTCCCTGCAGGGAACCAGACCCTCTGTGAAGCCTAGCTTGGTGAAACAGACTTGAGTGGGCCACCAGGATGGCTTCCCTACTCCGTTTTAGTACATCGTGTCCATGGGGGGATGTTTCCGTTGCAGAAGTACATTAGCCTTAAGACCCAAATTAGGGTTAGGGTTATGGAGGCTGGGCTTCCCAGGCAGGAACTACGGCCTCGATGAAGCCGAGCCTGGTGAAACAGACTGAGTGGGCCATCAGGATTGCTTGCCTACTGTCTTTTTGTATGCTGTATGGACGAGGGGATGTTTCAGTTGCACAGGAAAATTAGGATTAATACCCAAGGTAGGTCTGGGTTGGGGAGACTGTGCTTCCCAGGCAGGAACCAGGGCCTCTGTGAAGGCTAGCTTGGTGGAACAGATTGAGTTGGCAATCGGGATGGCTTGCCTACTGACTTTTTCTAAACCGTATGGACGGGGGGAGGTTTCACTTGCACAAGAAAATTAGGGTTAAGAAGACTCAAGTTAGGGTTAGGGTTGGTGAGACCGGGCTTCCCAGGCAGGAACCAGGGCCTCTGTGAAGGCTAGCTTGGTGGAACAGATTGAGTTGGCAATCGGGATGGCTTGCCTACTGACTTTTTCTAAACCGTATGGACGGGGGGATGTTTCACTTGCACAAGAAAAGTAGGGTTAAGACTCAAGTTAGTGTTAGGGTTGGGGAGACTGGGCTTCCCAGGCGGGATCCTGGGCTTCGGTGTAGCCTAGCTTGGTGAAACAGACTGAGTGGGCCATCGGGATAGCTTTCCTTCTGGCTTTCTGTGCACTGTAAGGACAGGGTATCTTTTCAGTTGCACAAGAAAATTTGTGTAAAAACTCAAGTTAGGGTTAGGGTTGGGGAGACTGCGGATCCCAAGCGTGATCCTGGGCTTCGGTGCAGGCCAGCTTGGTGAAAAAGACTGAGTGGGCCATCGGGATATCTTGCCTACTTTCTTTTTGTACACCGTTTGGACGGGGGAATGTTTCAGTTGCACAAGAAAATTAGGGCCAAGACTCTAGTTAGGGTTAAGGTTGGGGAGGCTAGGCTTCCGTGCAGGGAACCAGACCCTCTGTGAAGCCTAGCTTAGTGAAACAGACTTGAGTGGGCCACCAGGATGGCTTTCCTACTCCGTTTTAGTACACCGTATCCATGGGGGGATGTTTCCATTGCAGAAGAACATTAGCATTAAAACCCAAATTAGGGTTAGGGTTATGGAGGCAGGGCTTCCCAGGCAGGAACTACGGCCTCGATGAAGCCGAGCCTGGTGAAACAAACTGAGTGGGCCATCAGGATTGCTTGCCTACTGTCTTTTTGTACGCTGTATGGACGAGGGGATGTTTCAGTTGCACAGGAAAATTAGGATTAATACCCAAGTGAGGGCTGGGTTGGGGAGACTGTGCTTCCCAGGCAGGAACCAGGGCCTTTGTGAAGGCTAGCTTGGTGGAACAGATTGAGTTGGCAATCGGGATGGCTTGCCTACTGACTTTTTCTAAACCGTATGGACGGGGGGAGGTTTCACTTGCACAAGAAAATTAGGGTTAAGAAGACTGAAGTTAGGGTTAGGGTTGGTGAGACCGGGCTTCCCAGGCAGGAACCAGGGCCTCTGTGAAGGATAGCTTGGTGGAACAGATGGAGTTGGCAATCGGGATGGCTTGCCTACTGACTTTTTCTAAACCGTATGGACGGGGGGATGTTTCACTTGCACAAGAAAATTAGGGTTAAGACTCAAGTGAGGGTTAGGGTTGGGGAGACTGGGCTTCCCAGGTGGGATCCTGGGCTTCGGTGTAGCCTAGCTTGGTGAAACAGACTGAGTGGGCCATCGGGATAGCTTTCCTTCTGGCTTTCTGTGCACTGTAAGGACAGGGTATCGTTTCAGTTGCACAAGAAAATTTGTGTAAAAACTCAAGTTAGGGTTAGGGTTGGGGAGACTGGGCTTCCCTGCAGGGAACCAGACCCTCTGTGAAGCCTAGCTTGGTGAAACAGACTTGAGTGGGCCACCAGGATGGCTTCCCTACTCCGATTTAGTACATCGTGTCCATGGGGGGATGTTTCCGTTGCAGAAGTACATTAGCCTTAAGACCCAAATTAGGGTTAGGGTTATGGAGGCTGGGCTTCCCAGGCAGGAACTACGGCCTCGATGAAGCCGAGCCTGGTGAAACAGACTGAGTGGGCCATCAGGATTGCTTGCCTAACTGTCTTTTTGTATGCTGTATGGACGAGGGGATGTTTCAGTCGCACAGGAAAATTAGGATTAATACCCAAGTTTGGGCTGGGTTGGGGAGACTGTGGTTCCCAGGCAGCAACCAGGGCCTCTGTGAATGCTAGCTTGGTGGAACAGATTGAGTTGGCAATCGGGATGGCTTGCCTACTGACTTTTTCTAAACCGTATGGACGGGGGGATGTTTCACTTGACCAAGAAAATTAGGGTTAAGAAGACTCAAGTTAGGGTTAGGGTTGGTGAGACCGGGCTTCTCAGGCAGGAACCAGGGCCTCCGTGAATGCTTGCTTGGTGGAACAGATTGAGTTGGCAATCGGGATGGCTTGCCTACTGACTTTTTCTAAACCGTATGGACGGGGGGATGTTTCACTTGCACAAGAAAAGTAGGGTTAAGACTCAAGTTAGGGTTAGGGTTGGGGAGACTGGGCTTCCCAGGCGGGATCCTGGGCTTCGGTGTAGCCTAGCTTGGTGAAACAGACTGAGTGGGCCATCGGGATAGCTTTCCTTCTGGCTTTCTGTGCACTGTAAGGACAGGGTATCTTTTCAGTTGCACAAGAAAATTTGTGTAAAAACTCAAGTTAGGGTTAGGGTTGGGGAGACTGCGGATCCCAAGCGTGATCCTGGGCTTCGGTGCAGGCCAGCTTGGTGAAAAAGACTGAGTGGGCCATCGGGATAGCTTGCCTACTTTCTTTTTGTACACCGTTTGGACGGGGGAATGTTTCAGTTGCACAAGAAAATTAGGGCCAAGACTCTAGTTAGGGTTAAGGTTGGGGAGGCTAGGCTTCCCTGCAGGGAACCAGACCCTCTGTGAAGCCTAGCTTGGTGAAACAGACTTGAGTGGGCCACCAGGATGGCTTCCCTACTTCGTTTTAGTACACCGTATCCATGGGGGGATGTTTCCATTGCAGAAGAACATTAGCATTAAAACCCAAATTAGGGTTAGGGTTATGGAGGCAGGGCTTCCCAGGCAGGAACTACGGCCTCGATGAAGCCGAGCCTGGTGAAACAGACTGAGTGGGCCATCAGGATTGCTTGCCTACTGTCTTTTTGTAAGCTGTATGGACGAGGGGATGTTTCAGTCGCACAGGAAAATTAGGATTAATACCCAAGTTTGGGCTGGGTTGGGGAGACTGTTGTTCCCAGGCAGCAACCAGGGCCTGTGTGAATGCTAGCTTGGTGGAACAGATTGAGTTGGCAATCGGGATGGCTTGCCTACTGACTTTTTCTAAACCGTATGGACGGGGGGAGGTTTCACTTGCACAAGAAAATTAGGGTTAAGAAGACTCAAGTTAGGGTTAGGGTTGGTGAGACCGGGCTTCCCAGGCAGGAACCAGGGCTTCTGTGAAGGATAGCTTGGTGGAACAGATTGAGTTGGCAATCGGGATGGCTTGCCTACTGACTTTTTCTAAACCGTATGGACGGGGGGATGTTTCACTTGCACAAGAAAATTAGGGTTAAGACTCAAGTTAGGGTTAGGGTTGGGGAGACTGGGCTTCCCAGGCGGGATCCTGGGCTTCGGTGTAGCCTAGCTTGGTGAAACAGACTGAGTGGGCCATCGGGATAGCTTTCCTTCTGGCTTTCTGTGCACTGTAAGGACAGGGTATCGTTTCAGTTGCACATGAAAATTTGTGTAAAAACTCAAGTTAGGGTTAGGGTTGGGGAGACTGCGGATCCCAAGCGTGATCCTGGGCTTCGGTGCAGGCCAGCTTGGTGAAAAAGACTGAGTGGGCCATCGGGATAGCTTGCCTACTTTCTTTTTGTACACCGTTTGGACGGGGGAATGTTTCAGTTGCACAAGAAAATTAGGGCCAAGACTCTAGTTAGGGTTAAGGTTGGGGAGGCTAGGCTTCCCTGCAAACCAGACCCTCTGTGAAGCCTAGCTTGGTGAAACAGACTTGAGTGGGCCACCAGGATGGCTTCCCTACTCCGTTTTAGTACATCGTGTCCATGGGGGGATGTTTCCGTTGCAGAAGTACATTAGCCTTAAGACCCAAATTAGGGTTAGGGTTATGGAGGCTGGGCTTCCCAGGCAGGAACTACGTCGTCGATGAAGCCGAGCCTGGTGAAACAGACTGAGTGGGCCATCAGGATTGCTTGCCTAACTGTCTTTTTGTATGCTGTATGGACGAGGGGATGTTTCAGTCGCACAGGAAAATTAGGATTAATACCCAAGTTTGGGCTGGGTTGGGGAGACTGTTGTTCCCAGGCAGCAACCAGGGCCTCTGTGAATGCTAGCTTGGTGGAACAGATTGAGTTGGCAATCGGGATGGCTTGCCTACTGACTTTTTCTAAACCGTATGGACGGGGGGATGTTTCACTTGACCAAGAAAATTAGGGTTAAGACTCAAGTTAGGGTTAGGGTTGGGGAGACTGGGCTTCCCAGGCGGGATCCTGGGCTTCGGTGTAGCCTAGCTTGGTGAAACAGACTGAGTGGGCCATCGGGATAGCTTTCCTTCTGTCTTTCTGTGCACTGTAAGGACAGGGTATCGTTTCAGTTGCACAAGAAAATTTGTGTAAAAACTCAAGTTAGGGTTAGGGTTGGGGAGACTGCGGATCCCAAGCGTGATCCTGGGCTTCGGTGCAGGCCAGCTTGGTGAAAAAGACTGAGTGGGCCATCGGGATAGCTTGCCTACTTTCTTTTTGTACACCGTTTGGACGGGGGAATGTTTCAGTTGCACAAGAAAATTAGGGCCAAGACTCTAGTTAGGGTTAAGGTTGGGGAGGCTAGGCTTCCCTGCAGGGAACCAGACCCTCTGTGAAGCCTAGCTTGGTGAAACAGACTTGAGTGGGCCACCAGGATGGCATCCCTACTCCGTTTTAGTACATCGTGTCCATGGGGGGATGTTTCCGTTGCAGAAGTACATTAGCCTTAAGACCCAAATTAGGGTTAGGGTTATGGAGGCTGGGCTTCCCAGGCAGGAACTACGGCCTCGATGAAGCCGAGCCTGGTGAAACAGACTGAGTGGGCCATCAGGATTGCTTGCCTACTGTCTTTTTGTACGCTGTATGGACGAGGGGATGTTTCAGTCGCACAGGAAAATTAGGATTAATACCCAAGTGAGGGCTGGGTTGGGGAGACTGTGGTTCCCAGGCAGCAACCAGGGCCTCTGTGAATGCTAGCTTGTTGGAACAGATTGAGTTGGCAATCGGGATGGCTTGCCTACTGACTTTTTCTAAACCGTATGGACGGGGGGAGGTTTCACTTGCACAAGAAAATTAGGGTTAAGAAGACTGAAGTTAGGGTTAGGGTTGGTGAGACCGGGCTTCCCAGGCAGGAACCAGGGCCTCTGTGAAGGCTAGCTTGGTGGAACAGATTGAGTTGGCAATCGGGATGGCTTGCCTACTGACTTTTTCTAAACCGTATGGACGGGGGGATGTTTCACTTGCACAAGAAAATTAGGGTTAAGACTCAAGTGAGGGTTAGGGTTGGGGAGACTGGGCTTCCCAGGTGGGATCCTGGGCTTCGGTGTAGCCTAGCTTGGTGAAACAGACTGAGTGGGCCATCGGGATAGCTTTCCTTCTGGCTTTCTGTGCACTGTAAGGACAGTGTATCTTTTCAGTTGCACAAGAAAATTTGTGTAAAAACTCAAGTTAGGGTTAGGGTTGGGGAGACTGCGGATCCCAAGCGTGATCCTGGGCTTCGGTGCAGGCCAGCTTGGTGAAAAAGACTGAGTGGGCCATCGGGATAGCTTGCCTACTTTCTTTTTGTACACCGTTTGGACGGGGGAATGTTTCAGTTGCACAAGAAAATTAGGGCCAAGACTCTAGTTAGGGTTAAGGTTGGGGAGGCTAGGCTTCCCTGCAGGGAACCAGACCCTCTGTGAAGCCTAGCTTGGTGAAACAGACTTGAGTGGGCCACCAGGATGGCTTCCCTACTTCGTTTTAGTACACCGTATCCATGGGGGGATGTTTCGATTGCAGAAGAACATTAGCATTAAAACCCAAATTAGGGTTAGGGTTATGGAGGCAGGGCTTCCCAGGCAGGAACTACGGCCTCGATGAAGCCGAGCCTGGTGAAACAGACTGAGTGGGCCATCAGGATTGCTTGCCTACTGTCTTTTTGTATGCTGTATGGACGAGGGGATGTTTCAGTCGCACAGGAAAATTAGGATTAATACCCAAGGTAGGGCTGGGTTGGAGAGACTGTGGTTCCCAGGCATCAACCAGGGCCTCTGTGAATGCTAGCTTGGTGGAACAGATTGAGTTGGCAATCGGGATGGCTTGCCTACTGACTTTTTCTAAACCGTATGGACGGGGGGAGGTTTCACTTGCACAAGAAAATTAGGGTTAAGAAGACTCAAGTTAGGGTTAGGGTTGGTGAGACCGGGCTTCCCAGGCAGGAACCAGGGCCTCTGTGAAGGCTAGCTTGGTGGAACAGATTGAGTTGGCAATCGGGATGGCTTGCCTACTGACTTTTTCTAAACCGTATGGACGGGGGGATGTTTCACTTGCACAAGAAAATTAGGGTTAAGACTCAAGTTAGGGTTAGGGTTGGGGAGACTGGGCTTCCCAGGCGGGATCCTGGGCTTCGGTGTAGCCTAGCTTCGTGAAACAGACTGAGTGGGCCATCGGGATAGCTTTCCTTCTGGCTTTCTGTGCACTGTAAGGACAGGGTATCGTTTCAGTTGCACATGAAAATTTGTGTAAAAACTCAAGTTAGGGTTAGGGTTGGGGAGACTGCGGATCCCAAGCGTGATCCTGGGCTTCGGTGCAGGCCAGCTTGGTGAAAAAGACTGAGTGGGCCATCGGGATAGCTTGCCTACTTTCTTTTTGTACACCGTTTGGACGGGGGAATGTTTCAGTTGCACAAGAAAATTAGGGCCAAGACTCTAGTTAGGGTTATGGTTGGGGAGGATAGGCTTCCCTGCAAACCAGACCCTCTGTGAAGCCTAGCTTGGTGAAACAGACTTGAGTGGGCCACCAGGATGGCTTCCCTACTCCGTTTTAGTACATCGTGTCCATGGGGGGATGTTTCCGTTGCAGAAGTACATTAGCCTTAAGACCCAAATTAGGGTTAGGGTTATGGAGGCAGGGCTTCCCAGGCAGGAACTACGGCCTCGATGAAGCCGAGCCTGGTGAAACAGACTGAGTGGGCCATCAGGATTGCTTGCCTACTGTCTTTTTGTATGCTGTATGGACGAGGGGATTTTTCAGTCGCACAGGAAAATTAGGATTAATACCCAAGTGAGGGCTGGGTTGGGGAGACTGTGGTTCCCAGGCAGCAACCAGGGCCTCTGTGAATGCTAGCTTGTTGGAACAGATTGAGTTGGCAATCGGGATGGCTTGCCTACTGACTTTTTCTAAACCGTATGGACGGGGGGATGTTTCACTTGCACAAGAAAATTAGGGTTAAGAAGACTCAAGTAAGGGTTAGGGTTGGTGAGACCGGGCTTCCCAGGCAGGAACCAGGGCCTCTGTGAAGGCTAGCTTGGTGGAACAGATTGAGTTGGCAATCGGGATGGCTTGCCTACTGACTTTTTCTAAACCGTATGGACGGGGGGATTTTTCACTTGCACAAGAAAAGTAGGGTTAAGACTCAAGTTAGGGTTAGGGTTGGGGAGACTGGGCTTCCCAGGCGGGATCCTGGGCTTCGGTGTAGCCTAGCTTGGTGAAACAGACTGAGTGGGCCATCGGGATAGCTTTCCTTCTGGCTTTCTGTGCACTGTAAGGACAGGGTATCGTTTCAGTTGCACAAGAAAATTTGTGTAAAAACTCAAGTTAGGGTTGGGTTGGGGAGACTGCGGATCCCAAGCGTGATCCTGGGCTTCGGTGCAGGCCAGCTTGGTGAAAAAGACTGAGTGGGCCATCGGGATAGCTTGCCTACTTTCTTTTTGTACACCGTTTGGACGAGGGAATGTTTCAGTTGCACAAGAAAATTAGGGCCAAGACTCTAGTTAGGGTTAAGGTTGTGGAGGCTAGGCTTCCCTGCAGGGAACCAGACCCTCTGTGAAGCCTAGCTTGGTGAATCAGACTTGAGTGGGCCACCAGGATGGCTTCCCTACTCCGATTTAGTACATCGTGTCCATGGGGGGATGTTTCCGTTGCAGAAGTACATTAGCCTTAAGACCCAAATTAGGGTTAGGGTTATGGAGGCTGGGCTTCCCAGGCAGGAACTACGGCCTCGATGAAGCCGAGCCTGGTGAAACAGACTGAGTGGGCCATCAGGATTGCTTGCCTAACTGTCTTTTTGTATGCTGTATGGACGAGGGGATGTTTCAGTCGCACAGGAAAATTAGGATTAATACCCAAGTTTGGGCTGGGTTGGGGAGACTGTGGTTCCCAGGCAGCAACCAGGGCCTCTGTGAATGCTAGCTTGGTGGAACAGATTGAGTTGGCAATCGGGATGGCTTGCCTACTGACTTTTTCTAAACCGTATGGACGGGGGGAGGTTTCACTTGACCAAGAAAATTAGGGTTAAGAAGACTGAAGTTAGGGTTAGGGTTGGTGAGACCGGGCTTCCCAGGCAGGAACCAGGGCCTCCGTGAATGCTAGCTTGGTGGAACAGATTGAGTTGGCAATCGGGATGGCTTGCCTACTGACTTTTTCTAAACCGTATGGACGGGGGGATGTTTCACTTGCACAAGAAAATTAGGGTTAAGACTCAAGTTAGGGTTAGGGTTGGGGAGACTGGGCTTCCCAGGCGGGATCCTGGGCTTCGGTGTAGCCTAGCTTGGTGAAACAGACTGAGTGGGCCATCGGGATAGCTTTCCTTCTGGCTTTCTGTGCACTGTAAGGACAGGGTATCTTTTCAGTTGCACAAGAAAATTTGTGTAAAAACTCAAGTTAGGGTTAGGGTTGGGGAGACTGCAGATCCCAAGCGTGATCCTGGGCTTCGGTGCAGGCCAGCTTGGTGAAAAAGACTGAGTGGGCCATCGGGATAGCTTGCCTACTTTCTTTTTGTACACCGTTTGGACGGGGGAATGTTTCAGTTGCACAAGAAAATTAGGGCCAAGACTCTAGTTAGGGTTAAGGTTGTGGAGGCTAGGCTTCCCTGCAGGGAACCAGACCCTCTGTGAAGCCTAGCTTGGTGAAACAGACTTGAGTGGGCCACCAGGATGGCTTCCCTACTTCGTTTTAGTACACCGTATCCATGGGGGGATGTTTCCATTGCAGAAGAACATTAGCATTAAAACCCAAATTAGGGTTAGGGTTATGGAGGCAGGGCTTCCCAGGCAGGAACTACGGCCTCGATGAAGCCGAGCCTGGTGAAACAGACTGAGTGGGCCATCAGGATTGCTTGCCTACTGTCTTTTTGTATGCTGTATGGACGAGGGGATTTTTCAGTCGCACAGGAAAATTAGGATTAATACCCAAGTGAGGGCTGGGTTGGGGAGACTGTGGTTCCCAGGCAGCAACCAGGGCCTCTGTGAATGCTAGCTTGTTGGAACAGATTGAGTTGGCAATCGGGATGGCTTGCCTACTGACTTTTTCTAAACCGTATGGACGGGGGGATGTTTCACTTGCACAAGAAAATTAGGGTTAAGAAGACTCAAGTAAGGGTTAGGGTTGGTGAGACCGGGCTTCCCAGGCAGGAACCAGGGCCTCTGTGAAGGCTAGCTTGGTGGAACAGATTGAGTTGGCAATCGGGATGGCTTGCCTACTGACTTTTTCTAAACCGTATGGACGGGGGGATTTTTCACTTGCACAAGAAAAGTAGGGTTAAGACTCAAGTTAGGGTTAGGGTTGGGGAGACTGGGCTTCCCAGGCGGGATCCTGGGCTTCGGTGTAGCCTAGCTTGGTGAAACAGACTGAGTGGGCCATCGGGATAGCTTTCCTTCTGGCTTTCTGTGCACTGTAAGGACAGGGTATCGTTTCAGTTGCACAAGAAAATTTGTGTAAAAACTCAAGTTAGGGTTGGGTTGGGGAGACTGCGGATCCCAAGCGTGATCCTGGGCTTCGGTGCAGGCCAGCTTGGTGAAAAAGACTGAGTGGGCCATCGGGATAGCTTGCCTACTTTCTTTTTGTACACCGTTTGGACGGGGGAATGTTTCAGTTGCACAAGAAAATTAGGGCCAAGACTCTAGTTAGGGTTAAGGTTGTGGAGGCTAGGCTTCCCTGCAGGGAACCAGACCCTCTGTGAAGCCTAGCTTGGTGAAACAGACTTGAGTGGGCCACCAGGATGGCTTCCCTACTCCGTTTTAGTACATCGTGTCCATGGGGGGATGTTTCCGTTGCAGAAGTACATTAGCCTTAAGACCCAAATTAGGGTTAGGGTTATGGAGGCTGGGCTTCCCAGGCAGGAACTACGTCCTCGATGAAGCCGAGCCTGGTGAAACAGACTGAGTGGGCCATCAGGATTGCTTGCCTACTGTCTTTTTGTATGCTGTATGGACGAGGGGATGTTTCAGTCGCACAGGAAAATTAGGATTAATACCCAAGTTTGGGCTGGGTTGGGGAGACTGTTGTTCCCAGGCAGCAACCAGGGCCTCTGTGAATGCTAGCTTGGTGGAACAGATTGAGTTGGCAATCGGGATGGCTTGCCTACTGACTTTTTCTAAACCGTATGGACGGGGGGAGGTTTCACTTGACCAAGAAAATTAGGGTTAAGAAGACTGAAGTTAGGGTTAGGGTTGGTGAGACCGGGCTTCCCAGGCAGGAACCAGGGCCTCTGTGAAGGATAGCTTGGTGGAACAGATTGAGGTGGCAATCGGGATGGCTTGCCTACTGACTTTTTCTAAACCGTATGGACGGGGGGATGTTTCACTTGCACAAGAAAAGTAGGGTTAAGACTCAAGTTAGTGTTAGGGTTGGGGAGACTGGGCTTCCCAGGCGGGATCCTGGGCTTCGGTGTAGCCTAGCTTGGTGAAACAGACTGAGTGGGCCATCGGGATAGCTTTCCTTCTGGCTTTCTGTGCACTGTAAGGACAGGGTATCTTTTCAGTTGCACAAGAAAATTTGTGTAAAAACTCAAGTTAGGGTTAGGGTTGGGGAGACTGCGGATCCCAAGCGTGATCCTGGGCTTCGGTGCAGGCCAGCTTGGTGAAAAAGACTGAGTGGGCCATCGGGATAGCTTGCCTACTTTCTTTTTGTACACCGTTTGGACGGGGGAATGTTTCAGTTGCACAAGAAAATTAGGGCCAAGACTCTAGTTAGGGTTAAGGTTGGGGAGGCTAGGCTTCCGTGCAGGGAACCAGACCCTCTGTGAAGCCTAGCTTAGTGAAACAGACTTGAATGGGCCACCAGGATGGCTTTCCTACTCCGTTTTAGTACACCGTATCCATGGGGGGATGTTTCCATTGCAGAAGAACATTAGCATTAAAACCCAAATTAGGGTTAGGGTTATGGAGGCAGGGCTTCCCAGGCAGGAACTACGGCCTCGATGAAGCCGAGCCTGGTGAAACAAACTGAGTGGGCCATCAGGATTGCTTGCCTACTGTCTTTTTGTACGCTGTATGGACGAGGGGATGTTTCAGTTGCACAGGAAAATTAGGATTAATACCCAAGTGAGGGCTGGGTTGGGGAGACTGTGCTTCCCAGGCAGGAACCAGGGCCTTTGTGAAGGCTAGCTTGGTGGAACAGATTGAGTTGGCAATCGGGATGGCTTGCCTACTGACTTTTTCTAAACCGTATGGACGGGGGGAGGTTTCACTTGCACAAGAAAATTAGGGTTAAGAAGACTGAAGTTAGGGTTAGGGTTGGTGAGACCGGGCTTCCCAGGCAGGAACCAGGGCCTCTGTGAAGGATAGCTTGGTGGAACAGATGGAGTTGGCAATCGGGATGGCTTGCCTACTGACTTTTTCTAAACCGTATGGACGGGGGGATGTTTCACTTGCACAAGAAAATTAGGGTTAAGACTCAAGTTAGGGTTAGGGTTGGGGAGACTGGGCTTCCCAGGTGGGATCCTGGGCTTCGGTGTAGCCTAGCTTGGTGAAACAGACTGAGTGGGCCATCGGGATAGCTTTCCTTCTGGCTTTCTGTGCACTGTAAGGACAGGGTATCGTTTCAGTTGCACAAGAAAATTTGTGTAAAAACTCAAGTTAGGGTTAGGGTTGGGGAGACTGCGGATCCCAAGCGTGATCCTGGGCTTCGGTGCAGGCCAGCTTGGTGAAAAAGACTGAGTGGGCCATCGGGATAGCTTGCCTACTTTCTTTTTGTACACCGTTTGGACGAGGGAATGTTTCAGTTGCACAAGAAAATTAGGGCCAAGACTCTAGTTAGGGTTAAGGTTGTGGAGGCTAGGCTTCCCTGCAGGGAACCAGACCCTCTGTGAAGCCTAGCTTGGTGAATCAGACTTGAGTGGGCCACCAGGATGGCTTCCCTACTCCGATTTAGTACATCGTGTCCATGGGGGGATGTTTCCGTTGCAGAAGTACATTAGCCTTAAGACCCAAATTAGGGTTAGGGTTATGGAGGCTGGGCTTCCCAGGCAGGAACTACGGCCTCGATGAAGCCGAGCCTGGTGAAACAGACTGAGTGGGCCATCAGGATTGCTTGCCTAACTGTCTTTTTGTATGCTGTATGGACGAGGGGATGTTTCAGTCGCACAGGAAAATTAGGATTAATACCCAAGTTTGGGCTGGGTTGGGGAGACTGTGGTTCCCAGGCAGCAACCAGGGCCTCTGTGAATGCTAGCTTGGTGGAACAGATTGAGTTGGCAATCGGGATGGCTTGCCTACTGACTTTTTCTAAACCGTATGGACGGGGGGAGGTTTGACTTGACCAAGAAAATTAGGGTTAAGAAGACTGAAGTTAGGGTTAGGGTTGGTGAGACCGGGCTTCCCAGGCAGGAACCAGGGCCTCCGTGAATGCTAGCTTGGTGGAACAGATTGAGTTGGCAATCGGGATGGCTTGCCTACTGACTTTTTCTAAACCGTATGGACGGGGGGATGTTTCACTTGCACAAGAAAATTAGGGTTAAGACTCAAGTTAGGGTTAGGGTTGGGGAGACTGGGCTTCCCAGGCGGGATCCTGGGCTTCGGTGTAGCCTAGCTTGGTGAAACAGACTGAGTGGGCCATCGGGATAGCTTTCCTTCTGGCTTTCTGTGCACTGTAAGGACAGGGTATCTTTTCAGTTGCACAAGAAAATTTGTGTAAAAACTCAAGTTAGGGTTAGGGTTGGGGAGACTGCAGATCCCAAGCGTGATCCTGGGCTTCGGTGCAGGCCAGCTTGGTGAAAAAGACTGAGTGGGCCATCGGGATAGCTTGCCTACTTTCTTTTTGTACACCGTTTGGACGGGGGAATGTTTCAGTTGCACAAGAAAATTAGGGCCAAGACTCTAGTTAGGGTTAAGGTTGTGGAGGCTAGGCTTCCCTGCAGGGAACCAGACCCTCTGTGAAGCCTAGCTTGGTGAAACAGACTTGAGTGGGCCACCAGGATGGCTTCCCTACTTCGTTTTAGTACACCGTATCCATGGGGGGATGTTTCCATTGCAGAAGAACATTAGCATTAAAACCCAAATTAGGGTTAGGGTTATGGAGGCAGGGCTTCCCAGG
Organism: Heloderma suspectum; assembly: GCF_057233095.1. Taxonomy (NCBI): domain Eukaryota; kingdom Metazoa; phylum Chordata; class Lepidosauria; order Squamata; family Helodermatidae; genus Heloderma; species Heloderma suspectum. Next base: position 150,512,326 of record NC_139459.1, on the reverse strand, counting down.
CAGGAACTACGGCCTCGATGAAGCCGAGCCTGGTGAAACAGACTGAGTGGGCCATCAGGATTGCTTGCCTACTGTCTTTTTGTATGCTGTATGGACGAGGGGATGTTTCAGTCGCACAGGAAAATTAGGATTAATACCCAAGGTAGGGCTGGGTTGGGGAGACTGTGGTTCCCAGGCAGCAACCAGGGCCTCTGTGAATGCTAGCTTGGTGGAACAGATTGAGTTGGCAATCGGGATGGCTTGCCTACTGACTTTTTCTAAACCGTATGGACGGGGGGAGGTTTCACTTGCACAAGAAAATTAGGGTTAAGAAGACTCAAGTTAGGGTTAGGGTTGGTGAGACCGGGCTTCCCAGGCAGGAACCAGGGCCTCTGTGAAGTATAGCTTGGTGGAACAGATTGAGTTGGCAATCGGGATGGCTTGCCTACTGACTTTTTCTAAACCGTATGGACGGGGGGATGTTTCACTTGCACAAGAAAATTAGGGTTAAGACTCAAGTTAGGGTTAGGGTTGGGGAGACTGGGCTTCCCAGGTGGGATCCTGGGCTTCGGTGTAGCCTAGCTTGGTGAAACAGACTGAGTGGGCCATCGGGATAGCTTTCCTTCTGGCTTTCTGTGCACTGTAAGGACAGGGTATCGTTTCAGTTGCACATGAAAATTTGTGTAAAAACTCAAGTTAGGGTTAGGGTTGGGGAGACTGCGGATCCCAAGCGTGATCCTGGGCTTCGGTGCAGGCCAGCTTGGTGAAAAAGACTGAGTGGGCCATCGGGATAGCTTGCCTACTTTCTTTTTGTACACCGTTTGGACGGGGGAATGTTTCAGTTGCACAAGAAAATTAGGGCCAAGACTCTAGTTAGGGTTAAGGTTGGGGAGGCTAGGCTTCCCTGCAGGGAACCAGACCCTCTGTGAAGCCTAGCTTGGTGAAACAGACTTGAGTGGGCCACCAGGATGGCTTCCCTACTCCGTTTTAGTACATCGTGTCCATGGGGGGATGTTTCCGTTGCAGAAGTACATTAGCCTTAAGACCCAAATTAGGGTTAGGGTTATGGAGGCTGGGCTTCCCAGGCAGGAACTACGTCCTCGATGAAGCCGAGCCTGGTGAAACAGACTGAGTGGGCCATCAGGATTGCTTGCCTACTGTCTTTTTGTACGCTGTATGGACGAGGGGATGTTTCAGTTGCACAGGAAAATTAGGATTAATACCCAAGGTAGGTCTGGGTTGGGGAGACTGTGCTTCCCAGGCAGGAACCAGGGCCTCTGTGAAGGCTAGCTTGGTGGAACAGATTGAGGTGGCAATCGGGATGGCTTGCCTACTGACTTTTTCTAAACCGTATGGACGGGGGGATGTTTCACTTGCACAAGAAAAGTAGGGTTAAGACTCAAGTTAGTGTTAGGGTTGGGGAGACTGGGCTTCCCAGGCGGGATCCTGGGCTTCGGTGTAGCCTAGCTTGGTGAAACAGACTGAGTGGGCCATCGGGATAGCTTTCCTTCTGGCTTTCTGTGCACTGTAATACGGACAGGGTATCGTTTCAGTTGCACAAGAAAATTTGTGTAAAAACTCAAGTTAGGGTTAGGGTTGGGGAGACTGCGGATCCCAAGCGTGATCCTGGGCTTCGGTGCAGGCCAGCTTGGTGAAAAAGACTGAGTGGGCCATCGGGATAGCTTGCCTACTTTCTTTTTGTACACCGTTTGGACGGGGGAATGTTTCAGTTGCACAAGAAAATTAGGGCCAAGACTCTAGTTAGGGTTAAGGTTGGGGAGGCTAGGCTTCCCTGCAGGGAACCAGACCCTCTGTGAAGCCTAGCTTGGTGAAACAGACTTGAGTGGGCCACCAGGATGGCTTCCCTACTCCGTTTTAGTACATCGTGTCCATGGGGGGATGTTTCCGTTGCAGAAGTACATTAGCCTTAAGACCCAAATTAGGGTTAGGGTTATGGAGGCTGGGCTTCCCAGGCAGGAACTACGGCCTCGATGAAGCCGAGCCTGGTGAAACAGACTGAGTGGGCCATCAGGATTGCTTGCCTACTGTCTTTTTGTATGCTGTATGGACGAGGGGATGTTTCAGTTGCACAGGAAAATTAGGATTAATACCCAAGGTAGGTCTGGGTTGGGGAGACTGTGCTTCCCAGGCAGGAACCAGGGCCTCTGTGAAGGCTAGCTTGGTGGAACAGATTGAGTTGGCAATCGGGATGGCTTGCCTACTGACTTTTTCTAAACCGTATGGACGGGGGGAGGTTTCACTTGCACAAGAAAATTAGGGTTAAGAAGACTCAAGTTAGGGTTAGGGTTGGTGAGACCGGGCTTCCCAGGCAGGAACCAGGGCCTCTGTGAAGGCTAGCTTGGTGGAACAGATTGAGTTGGCAATCGGGATGGCTTGCCTACTGACTTTTTCTAAACCGTATGGACGGGGGGATGTTTCACTTGCACAAGAAAAGTAGGGTTAAGACTCAAGTTAGTGTTAGGGTTGGGGAGACTGGGCTTCCCAGGCGGGATCCTGGGCTTCGGTGTAGCCTAGCTTGGTGAAACAGACTGAGTGGGCCATCGGGATAGCTTTCCTTCTGGCTTTCTGTGCACTGTAAGGACAGGGTATCTTTTCAGTTGCACAAGAAAATTTGTGTAAAAACTCAAGTTAGGGTTAGGGTTGGGGAGACTGCGGATCCCAAGCGTGATCCTGGGCTTCGGTGCAGGCCAGCTTGGTGAAAAAGACTGAGTGGGCCATCGGGATATCTTGCCTACTTTCTTTTTGTACACCGTTTGGACGGGGGAATGTTTCAGTTGCACAAGAAAATTAGGGCCAAGACTCTAGTTAGGGTTAAGGTTGGGGAGGCTAGGCTTCCGTGCAGGGAACCAGACCCTCTGTGAAGCCTAGCTTAGTGAAACAGACTTGAGTGGGCCACCAGGATGGCTTTCCTACTCCGTTTTAGTACACCGTATCCATGGGGGGATGTTTCCATTGCAGAAGAACATTAGCATTAAAACCCAAATTAGGGTTAGGGTTATGGAGGCAGGGCTTCCCAGGCAGGAACTACGGCCTCGATGAAGCCGAGCCTGGTGAAACAAACTGAGTGGGCCATCAGGATTGCTTGCCTACTGTCTTTTTGTACGCTGTATGGACGAGGGGATGTTTCAGTTGCACAGGAAAATTAGGATTAATACCCAAGTGAGGGCTGGGTTGGGGAGACTGTGCTTCCCAGGCAGGAACCAGGGCCTTTGTGAAGGCTAGCTTGGTGGAACAGATTGAGTTGGCAATCGGGATGGCTTGCCTACTGACTTTTTCTAAACCGTATGGACGGGGGGAGGTTTCACTTGCACAAGAAAATTAGGGTTAAGAAGACTGAAGTTAGGGTTAGGGTTGGTGAGACCGGGCTTCCCAGGCAGGAACCAGGGCCTCTGTGAAGGATAGCTTGGTGGAACAGATGGAGTTGGCAATCGGGATGGCTTGCCTACTGACTTTTTCTAAACCGTATGGACGGGGGGATGTTTCACTTGCACAAGAAAATTAGGGTTAAGACTCAAGTTAGGGTTAGGGTTGGGGAGACTGGGCTTCCCAGGTGGGATCCTGGGCTTCGGTGTAGCCTAGCTTGGTGAAACAGACTGAGTGGGCCATCGGGATAGCTTTCCTTCTGGCTTTCTGTGCACTGTAAGGACAGGGTATCGTTTCAGTTGCACAAGAAAATTTGTGTAAAAACTCAAGTTAGGGTTAGGGTTGGGGAGACTGGGCTTCCCTGCAGGGAACCAGACCCTCTGTGAAGCCTAGCTTGGTGAAACAGACTTGAGTGGGCCACCAGGATGGCTTCCCTACTCCGATTTAGTACATCGTGTCCATGGGGGGATGTTTCCGTTGCAGAAGTACATTAGCCTTAAGACCCAAATTAGGGTTAGGGTTATGGAGGCTGGGCTTCCCAGGCAGGAACTACGGCCTCGATGAAGCCGAGCCTGGTGAAACAGACTGAGTGGGCCATCAGGATTGCTTGCCTAACTGTCTTTTTGTATGCTGTATGGACGAGGGGATGTTTCAGTCGCACAGGAAAATTAGGATTAATACCCAAGTTTGGGCTGGGTTGGGGAGACTGTGGTTCCCAGGCAGCAACCAGGGCCTCTGTGAATGCTAGCTTGGTGGAACAGATTGAGTTGGCAATCGGGATGGCTTGCCTACTGACTTTTTCTAAACCGTATGGACGGGGGGATGTTTCACTTGACCAAGAAAATTAGGGTTAAGAAGACTCAAGTTAGGGTTAGGGTTGGTGAGACCGGGCTTCTCAGGCAGGAACCAGGGCCTCCGTGAATGCTTGCTTGGTGGAACAGATTGAGTTGGCAATCGGGATGGCTTGCCTACTGACTTTTTCTAAACCGTATGGACGGGGGGATGTTTCACTTGCACAAGAAAATTAGGGTTAAGACTCAAGTTAGGGTTAGGGTTGGGGAGACTGGGCTTCCCAGGCGGGATCCTGGGCTTCGGTGTAGCCTAGCTTGGTGAAACAGACTGAGTGGGCCATCGGGATAGCTTTCCTTCTGGCTTTCTGTGCACTGTAAGGACAGGGTATCTTTTCAGTTGCACAAGAAAATTTGTGTAAAAACTCAAGTTAGGGTTAGGGTTGGGGAGACTGCGGATCCCAAGCGTGATCCTGGGCTTCGGTGCAGGCCAGCTTGGTGAAAAAGACTGAGTGGGCCATCGGGATAGCTTGCCTACTTTCTTTTTGTACACCGTTTGGACGGGGGAATGTTTCAGTTGCACAAGAAAATTAGGGCCAAGACTCTAGTTAGGGTTAAGGTTGGGGAGGCTAGGCTTCCCTGCAGGGAACCAGACCCTCTGTGAAGCCTAGCTTGGTGAAACAGACTTGAGTGGGCCACCAGGATGGCTTCCCTACTTCGTTTTAGTACACCGTATCCATGGGGGGATGTTTCCATTGCAGAAGAACATTAGCATTAAAACCCAAATTAGGGTTAGGGTTATGGAGGCAGGGCTTCCCAGGCAGGAACTACGGCCTCGATGAAGCCGAGCCTGGTGAAACAGACTGAGTGGGCCATCAGGATTGCTTGCCTACTGTCTTTTTGTAAGCTGTATGGACGAGGGGATGTTTCAGTCGCACAGGAAAATTAGGATTAATACCCAAGTTTGGGCTGGGTTGGGGAGACTGTTGTTCCCAGGCAGCAACCAGGGCCTGTGTGAATGCTAGCTTGGTGGAACAGATTGAGTTGGCAATCGGGATGGCTTGCCTACTGACTTTTTCTAAACCGTATGGACGGGGGGAGGTTTCACTTGCACAAGAAAATTAGGGTTAAGAAGACTCAAGTTAGGGTTAGGGTTGGTGAGACCGGGCTTCCCAGGCAGGAACCAGGGCCTCTGTGAAGGATAGCTTGGTGGAACAGATTGAGTTGGCAATCGGGATGGCTTGCCTACTGACTTTTTCTAAACCGTATGGACGGGGGGATGTTTCACTTGCACAAGAAAATTAGGGTTAAGACTCAAGTTAGGGTTAGGGTTGGGGAGACTGGGCTTCCCAGGCGGGATCCTGGGCTTCGGTGTAGCCTAGCTTGGTGAAACAGACTGAGTGGGCCATCGGGATAGCTTTCCTTCTGGCTTTCTGTGCACTGTAAGGACAGGGTATCGTTTCAGTTGCACATGAAAATTTGTGTAAAAACTCAAGTTAGGGTTAGGGTTGGGGAGACTGCGGATCCCAAGCGTGATCCTGGGCTTCGGTGCAGGCCAGCTTGGTGAAAAAGACTGAGTGGGCCATCGGGATAGCTTGCCTACTTTCTTTTTGTACACCGTTTGGACGGGGGAATGTTTCAGTTGCACAAGAAAATTAGGGCCAAGACTCTAGTTAGGGTTAAGGTTGGGGAGGCTAGGCTTCCCTGCAAACCAGACCCTCTGTGAAGCCTAGCTTGGTGAAACAGACTTGAGTGGGCCACCAGGATGGCTTCCCTACTCCGTTTTAGTACATCGTGTCCATGGGGGGATGTTTCCGTTGCAGAAGTACATTAGCCTTAAGACCCAAATTAGGGTTAGGGTTATGGAGGCTGGGCTTCCCAGGCAGGAACTACGTCGTCGATGAAGCCGAGCCTGGTGAAACAGACTGAGTGGGCCATCAGGATTGCTTGCATACTGTCTTTTTGTATGCTGTATGGACGAGGGGATGTTTCAGTCGCACAGGAAAATTAGGATTAATACCCAAGTTTGGGCTGGGTTGGGGAGACTGTTGTTCCCAGGCAGCAACCAGGGCCTCTGTGAATGCTAGCTTGGTGGAACAGATTGAGTTGGCAATCGGGATGGCTTGCCTACTGACTTTTTCTAAACCGTATGGACGGGGGGATGTTTCACTTGACCAAGAAAATTAGGGTTAAGACTCAAGTTAGGGTTAGGGTTGGGGAGACTGGGCTTCCCAGGCGGGATCCTGGGCTTCGGTGTAGCCTAGCTTGGTGAAACAGACTGAGTGGGCCATCGGGATAGCTTTCCTTCTGTCTTTCTGTGCACTGTAAGGACAGGGTATCGTTTCAGTTGCACAAGAAAATTTGTGTAAAAACTCAAGTTAGGGTTAGGGTTGGGGAGACTGCGGATCCCAAGCGTGATCCTGGGCTTCGGTGCAGGCCAGCTTGGTGAAAAAGACTGAGTGGGCCATCGGGATAGCTTGCCTACTTTCTTTTTGTACACCGTTTGGACGGGGGAATGTTTCAGTTGCACAAGAAAATTAGGGCCAAGACTCTAGTTAGGGTTAAGGTTGGGGAGGCTAGGCTTCCCTGCAGGGAACCAGACCCTCTGTGAAGCCTAGCTTGGTGAAACAGACTTGAGTGGGCCACCAGGATGGCATCCCTACTCCGTTTTAGTACATCGTGTCCATGGGGGGATGTTTCCGTTGCAGAAGTACATTAGCCTTAAGACCCAAATTAGGGTTAGGGTTATGGAGGCTGGGCTTCCCAGGCAGGAACTACGGCCTCGATGAAGCCGAGCCTGGTGAAACAGACTGAGTGGGCCATCAGGATTGCTTGCCTACTGTCTTTTTGTACGCTGTATGGACGAGGGGATGTTTCAGTCGCACAGGAAAATTAGGATTAATGCCCAAGTGAGGGCTGGGTTGGGGAGACTGTGGTTCCCAGGCAGCAACCAGGGCCTCTGTGAATGCTAGCTTGTTGGAACAGATTGAGTTGGCAATCGGGATGGCTTGCCTACTGACTTTTTCTAAACCGTATGGACGGGGGGAGGTTTCACTTGCACAAGAAAATTAGGGTTAAGAAGACTGAAGTTAGGGTTAGGGTTGGTGAGACCGGGCTTCCCAGGCAGGAACCAGGGCCTCTGTGAAGGCTAGCTTGGTGGAACAGATTGAGTTGGCAATCGGGATGGCTTGCCTACTGACTTTTTCTAAACCGTATGGACGGGGGGATGTTTCACTTGCACAAGAAAATTAGGGTTAAGACTCAAGTGAGGGTTAGGGTTGGGGAGACTGGGCTTCCCAGGTGGGATCCTGGGCTTCGGTGTAGCCTAGCTTGGTGAAACAGACTGAGTGGGCCATCGGGATAGCTTTCCTTCTGGCTTTCTGTGCACTGTAAGGACAGGGTATCTTTTCAGTTGCACAAGAAAATTTGTGTAAAAACTCAAGTTAGGGTTAGGGTTGGGGAGACTGCGGATCCCAAGCGTGATCCTGGGCTTCGGTGCAGGCCAGCTTGGTGAAAAAGACTGAGTGGGCCATCGGGATAGCTTGCCTACTTTCTTTTTGTACACCGTTTGGACGGGGGAATGTTTCAGTTGCACAAGAAAATTAGGGCCAAGACTCTAGTTAGGGTTAAGGTTGGGGAGGCTAGGCTTCCCTGCAGGGAACCAGACCCTCTGTGAAGCCTAGCTTGGTGAAACAGACTTGAGTGGGCCACCAGGATGGCTTCCCTACTTCGTTTTAGTACACCGTATCCATGGGGGGATGTTTCGATTGCAGAAGAACATTAGCATTAAAACCCAAATTAGGGTTAGGGTTATGGAGGCAGGGCTTCCCAGGCAGGAACTACGGCCTCGATGAAGCCGAGCCTGGTGAAACAGACTGAGTGGGCCATCAGGATTGCTTGCCTACTGTCTTTTTGTATGCTGTATGGACGAGGGGATGTTTCAGTCGCACAGGAAAATTAGGATTAATACCCAAGGTAGGGCTGGGTTGGAGAGACTGTGGTTCCCAGGCAGCAACCAGGGCCTCTGTGAATGCTAGCTTGGTGGAACAGATTGAGTTGGCAATCGGGATGGCTTGCCTACTGACTTTTTCTAAACCGTATGGACGGGGGGAGGTTTCACTTGCACAAGAAAATTAGGGTTAAGAAGACTCAAGTTAGAGTTAGGGTTGGTGAGACCGGGCTTCCCAGGCAGGAACCAGGGCCTCTGTGAAGGCTAGCTTGGTGGAACAGATTGAGTTGGCAATCGGGATGGCTTGCCTACTGACTTTTTCTAAACCGTATGGACGGGGGGATGTTTCACTTGCACAAGAAAATTAGGGTTAAGACTCAAGTTAGGGTTAGGGTTGGGGAGACTGGGCTTCCCAGGCGGGATCCTGGGCTTCGGTGTAGCCTAGCTTCGTGAAACAGACTGAGTGGGCCATCGGGATAGCTTTCCTTCTGGCTTTCTGTGCACTGTAAGGACAGGGTATCGTTTCAGTTGCACATGAAAATTTGTGTAAAAACTCAAGTTAGGGTTAGGGTTGGGGAGACTGCGGATCCCAAGCGTGATCCTGGGCTTCGGTGCAGGCCAGCTTGGTGAAAAAGACTGAGTGGGCCATCGGGATAGCTTGCCTACTTTCTTTTTGTACACCGTTTGGACGGGGGAATGTTTCAGTTGCACAAGAAAATTAGGGCCAAGACTCTAGTTAGGGTTATGGTTGGGGAGGATAGGCTTCCCTGCAAACCAGACCCTCTGTGAAGCCTAGCTTGGTGAAACAGACTTGAGTGGGCCACCAGGATGGCTTCCCTACTCCGTTTTAGTACATCGTGTCCATGGGGGGATGTTTCCGTTGCAGAAGTACATTAGCCTTAAGACCCAAATTAGGGTTAGGGTTATGGAGGCAGGGCTTCCCAGGCAGGAACTACGGCCTCGATGAAGCCGAGCCTGGTGAAACAGACTGAGTGGGCCATCAGGATTGCTTGCCTACTGTCTTTTTGTATGCTGTATGGACGAGGGGATTTTTCAGTCGCACAGGAAAATTAGGATTAATACCCAAGTTTGGGCTGGGTTGGGGAGACTGTTGTTCCCAGGCAGCAACCAGGGCCTCTGTGAATGCTAGCTTGGTGGAACAGATTGAGTTGGCAATCGGGATGGCTTGCCTACTGACTTTTTCTAAACCGTATGGACGGGGGGAGGTTTCACTTGACCAAGAAAATTAGGGTTAAGAAGACTGAAGTTAGGGTTAGGGTTGGTGAGACCGGGCTTCCCAGGCAGGAACCAGGGCCTCTGTGAAGGATAGCTTGGTGGAACAGATTGAGGTGGCAATCGGGATGGCTTGCCTACTGACTTTTTCTAAACCGTATGGACGGGGGGATGTTTCACTTGCACAAGAAAAGTAGGGTTAAGACTCAAGTTAGTGTTAGGGTTGGGGAGACTGGGCTTCCCAGGCGGGATCCTGGGCTTCGGTGTAGCCTAGCTTGGTGAAACAGACTGAGTGGGCCATCGGGATAGCTTTCCTTCTGGCTTTCTGTGCACTGTAAGGACAGGGTATCTTTTCAGTTGCACAAGAAAATTTGTGTAAAAACTCAAGTTAGGGTTAGGGTTGGGGAGACTGCGGATCCCAAGCGTGATCCTGGGCTTCGGTGCAGGCCAGCTTGGTGAAAAAGACTGAGTGGGCCATCGGGATAGCTTGCCTACTTTCTTTTTGTACACCGTTTGGACGGGGGAATGTTTCAGTTGCACAAGAAAATTAGGGCCAAGACTCTAGTTAGGGTTAAGGTTGGGGAGGCTAGGCTTCCGTGCAGGGAACCAGACCCTCTGTGAAGCCTAGCTTAGTGAAACAGACTTGAATGGGCCACCAGGATGGCTTTCCTACTCCGTTTTAGTACACCGTATCCATGGGGGGATGTTTCCATTGCAGAAGAACATTAGCATTAAAACCCAAATTAGGGTTAGGGTTATGGAGGCAGGGCTTCCCAGGCAGGAACTACGGCCTCGATGAAGCCGAGCCTGGTGAAACAAACTGAGTGGGCCATCAGGATTGCTTGCCTACTGTCTTTTTGTACGCTGTATGGACGAGGGGATGTTTCAGTTGCACAGGAAAATTAGGATTAATACCCAAGTGAGGGCTGGGTTGGGGAGACTGTGCTTCCCAGGCAGGAACCAGGGCCTTTGTGAAGGCTAGCTTGGTGGAACAGATTGAGTTGGCAATCGGGATGGCTTGCCTACTGACTTTTTCTAAACCGTATGGACGGGGGGAGGTTTCACTTGCACAAGAAAATTAGGGTTAAGAAGACTGAAGTTAGGGTTAGGGTTGGTGAGACCGGGCTTCCCAGGCAGGAACCAGGGCCTCTGTGAAGGATAGCTTGGTGGAACAGATGGAGTTGGCAATCGGGATGGCTTGCCTACTGACTTTTTCTAAACCGTATGGACGGGGGGATGTTTCACTTGCACAAGAAAATTAGGGTTAAGACTCAAGTTAGGGTTAGGGTTGGGGAGACTGGGCTTCCCAGGTGGGATCCTGGGCTTCGGTGTAGCCTAGCTTGGTGAAACAGACTGAGTGGGCCATCGGGATAGCTTTCCTTCTGGCTTTCTGTGCACTGTAAGGACAAGGTATCGTTTCAGTTGCACAAGAAAATTTGTGTAAAAACTCAAGTTAGGGTTAGGGTTGGGGAGACTGCGGATCCCAAGCGTGATCCTGGGCTTCGGTGCAGGCCAGCTTGGTGAAAAAGACTGAGTGGGCCATCGGGATAGCTTGCCTACTTTCTTTTTGTACACCGTTTGGACGAGGGAATGTTTCAGTTGCACAAGAAAATTAGGGCCAAGACTCTAGTTAGGGTTAAGGTTGTGGAGGCTAGGCTTCCCTGCAGGGAACCAGACCCTCTGTGAAGCCTAGCTTGGTGAATCAGACTTGAGTGGGCCACCAGGATGGCTTCCCTACTCCGATTTAGTACATCGTGTCCATGGGGGGATGTTTCCGTTGCAGAAGTACATTAGCCTTAAGACCCAAATTAGGGTTAGGGTTATGGAGGCTGGGCTTCCCAGGCAGGAACTACGGCCTCGATGAAGCCGAGCCTGGTGAAACAGACTGAGTGGGCCATCAGGATTGCTTGCCTAACTGTCTTTTTGTATGCTGTATGGACGAGGGGATGTTTCAGTCGCACAGGAAAATTAGGATTAATACCCAAGTTTGGGCTGGGTTGGGGAGACTGTGGTTCCCAGGCAGCAACCAGGGCCTCTGTGAATGCTAGCTTGGTGGAACAGATTGAGTTGGCAATCGGGATGGCTTGCCTACTGACTTTTTCTAAACCGTATGGACGGGGGGAGGTTTCACTTGACCAAGAAAATTAGGGTTAAGAAGACTGAAGTTAGGGTTAGGGTTGGTGAGACCGGGCTTCCCAGGCAGGAACCAGGGCCTCCGTGAATGCTAGCTTGGTGGAACAGATTGAGTTGGCAATCGGGATGGCTTGCCTACTGACTTTTTCTAAACCGTATGGACGGGGGGATGTTTCACTTGCACAAGAAAATTAGGGTTAAGACTCAAGTTAGGGTTAGGGTTGGGGAGACTGGGCTTCCCAGGCGGGATCCTGGGCTTCGGTGTAGCCTAGCTTGGTGAAACAGACTGAGTGGGCCATCGGGATAGCTTTCCTTCTGGCTTTCTGTGCACTGTAAGGACAGGGTATCTTTTCAGTTGCACAAGAAAATTTGTGTAAAAACTCAAGTTAGGGTTAGGGTTGGGGAGACTGCAGATCCCAAGCGTGATCCTGGGCTTCGGTGCAGGCCAGCTTGGTGAAAAAGACTGAGTGGGCCATCGGGATAGCTTGCCTACTTTCTTTTTGTACACCGTTTGGACGGGGGAATGTTTCAGTTGCACAAGAAAATTAGGGCCAAGACTCTAGTTAGGGTTAAGGTTGTGGAGGCTAGGCTTCCCTGCAGGGAACCAGACCCTCTGTGAAGCCTAGCTTGGTGAAACAGACTTGAGTGGGCCACCAGGATGGCTTCCCTACTTCGTTTTAGTACACCGTATCCATGGGGGGATGTTTCCATTGCAGAAGAACATTAGCATTAAAACCCAAATTAGGGTTAGGGTTATGGAGGCAGGGCTTCCCAGGCAGGAACTACGGCCTCGATGAAGCCGAGCCTGGTGAAACAGACTGAGTGGGCCATCAGGATTGCTTGCCTACTGTCTTTTTGTATGCTGTATGGATGAGGGGATGTTTCAGTCGCACAGGAAAATTAGGATTAATACCCAAGGTAGGGCTGGGTTGGGGAGACTGTGGTTCCCAGGCAGCAACCAGGGCCTCTGTGAATGCTAGCTTGGTGGAACAGATTGAGTTGGCAATCGGGATGGCTTGCCTACTGACTTTTTCTAAACCGTATGGACGGGGGGAGGTTTCACTTGCACAAGAAAATTAGGGTTAAGAAGACTCAAGTTAGGGTTAGGGTTGGTGAGACCGGGCTTCCCAGGCAGGAACCAGGGCCTCTGTGAAGTATAGCTTGGTGGAACAGATTGAGTTGGCAATCGGGATGGCTTGCCTACTGACTTTTTCTAAACCGTATGGACGGGGGGATGTTTCACTTGCACAAGAAAATTAGGGTTAAGACTCAAGTTAGGGTTAGGGTTGGGGAGACTGGGCTTCCCAGGTGGGATCCTGGGCTTCGGTGTAGCCTAGCTTGGTGAAACAGACTGAGTGGGCCATCGGGATAGCTTTCCTTCTGGCTTTCTGTGCACTGTAAGGACAGGGTATCGTTTCAGTTGCACATGAAAATTTGTGTAAAAACTCAAGTTAGGGTTAGGGTTGGGGAGACTGCGGATCCCAAGCGTGATCCTGGGCTTCGGTGCAGGCCAGCTTGGTGAAAAAGACTGAGTGGGCCATCGGGATAGCTTGCCTACTTTCTTTTTGTACACCGTTTGGACGGGGGAATGTTTCAGTTGCACAAGAAAATTAGGGCCAAGACTCTAGTTAGGGTTAAGGTTGGGGAGGCTAGGCTTCCCTGCAGGGAACCAGACCCTCTGTGAAGCCTAGCTTGGTGAAACAGACTTGAGTGGGCCACCAGGATGGCTTCCCTACTCCGTTTTAGTACATCGTGTCCATGGGGGGATGTTTCCGTTGCAGAAGTACATTAGCCTTAAGACCCAAATTAGGGTTAGGGTTATGGAGGCTGGGCTTCCCAGGCAGGAACTACGTCCTCGATGAAGCCGAGCCTGGTGAAACAGACTGAGTGGGCCATCAGGATTGCTTGCCTACTGTCTTTTTGTACGCTGTATGGACGAGGGGATGTTTCAGTTGCACAGGAAAATTAGGATTAATACCCAAGGTAGGTCTGGGTTGGGGAGACTGTGCTTCCCAGGCAGGAACCAGGGCCTCTGTGAAGGCTAGCTTGGTGGAACAGATTGAGGTGGCAATCGGGATGGCTTGCCTACTGACTTTTTCTAAACCGTATGGACGGGGGGATGTTTCACTTGCACAAGAAAAGTAGGGTTAAGACTCAAGTTAGTGTTAGGGTTGGGGAGACTGGGCTTCCCAGGCGGGATCCTGGGCTTCGGTGTAGCCTAGCTTGGTGAAACAGACTGAGTGGGCCATCGGGATAGCTTTCCTTCTGGCTTTCTGTGCACTGTAATACGGACAGGGTATCGTTTCAGTTGCACAAGAAAATTTGTGTAAAAACTCAAGTTAGGGTTAGGGTTGGGGAGACTGCGGATCCCAAGCGTGATCCTGGGCTTCGGTGCAGGCCAGCTTGGTGAAAAAGACTGAGTGGGCCATCAGGATAGCTTGCCTACTTTCTTTTTGTACACCGTTTGGACGGGGGAATGTTTCAGTTGCACAAGAAAATTAGGGCCAAGACTCTAGTTAGGGTTAAGGTTGGGGAGGCTAGGCTTCCCTGCAGGGAACCAGACCCTCTGTGAAGCCTAGCTTGGTGAAACAGACTTGAGTGGGCCACCAGGATGGCTTCCCTACTCCGTTTTAGTACATCGTGTCCATGGGGGGATGTTTCCGTTGCAGAAGTACATTAGCCTTAAGACCCAAATTAGGGTTAGGGTTATGGAGGCTGGGCTTCCCAGGCAGGAACTACGGCCTCGATGAAGCCGAGCCTGGTGAAACAGACTGAGTGGGCCATCAGGATTGCTTGCCTACTGTCTTTTTGTATGCTGTATGGACGAGGGGATGTTTCAGTTGCACAGGAAAATTAGGATTAATACCCAAGGTAGGTCTGGGTTGGGGAGACTGTGCTTCCCAGGCAGGAACCAGGGCCTCTGTGAAGGCTAGCTTGGTGGAACAGATTGAGTTGGCAATCGGGATGGCTTGCCTACTGACTTTTTCTAAACCGTATGGACGGGGGGAGGTTTCACTTGCACAAGAAAATTAGGGTTAAGAAGACTCAAGTTAGGGTTAGGGTTGGTGAGACCGGGCTTCCCAGGCAGGAACCAGGGCCTCTGTGAAGGCTAGCTTGGTGGAACAGATTGAGTTGGCAATCGGGATGGCTTGCCTACTGACTTTTTCTAAACCGTATGGACGGGGGGATGTTTCACTTGCACAAGAAAAGTAGGGTTAAGACTCAAGTTAGTGTTAGGGTTGGGGAGACTGGGCTTCCCAGGCGGGATCCTGGGCTTCGGTGTAGCCTAGCTTGGTGAAACAGACTGAGTGGGCCATCGGGATAGCTTTCCTTCTGGCTTTCTGTGCACTGTAAGGACAGGGTATCTTTTCAGTTGCACAAGAAAATTTGTGTAAAAACTCAAGTTAGGGTTAGGGTTGGGGAGACTGCGGATCCCAAGCGTGATCCTGGGCTTCGGTGCAGGCCAGCTTGGTGAAAAAGACTGAGTGGGCCATCGGGATATCTTGCCTACTTTCTTTTTGTACACCGTTTGGACGGGGGAATGTTTCAGTTGCACAAGAAAATTAGGGCCAAGACTCTAGTTAGGGTTAAGGTTGGGGAGGCTAGGCTTCCGTGCAGGGAACCAGACCCTCTGTGAAGCCTAGCTTAGTGAAACAGACTTGAGTGGGCCACCAGGATGGCTTTCCTACTCCGTTTTAGTACACCGTATCCATGGGGGGATGTTTCCATTGCAGAAGAACATTAGCATTAAAACCCAAATTAGGGTTAGGGTTATGGAGGCAGGGCTTCCCAGGCAGGAACTACGGCCTCGATGAAGCCGAGCCTGGTGAAACAAACTGAGTGGGCCATCAGGATTGCTTGCCTACTGTCTTTTTGTACGCTGTATGGACGAGGGGATGTTTCAGTTGCACAGGAAAATTAGGATTAATACCCAAGTGAGGGCTGGGTTGGGGAGACTGTGCTTCCCAGGCAGGAACCAGGGCCTTTGTGAAGGCTAGCTTGGTGGAACAGATTGAGTTGGCAATCGGGATGGCTTGCCTACTGACTTTTTCTAAACCGTATGGACGGGGGGAGGTTTCACTTGCACAAGAAAATTAGGGTTAAGAAGACTGAAGTTAGGGTTAGGGTTGGTGAGACCGGGCTTCCCAGGCAGGAACCAGGGCCTCTGTGAAGGATAGCTTGGTGGAACAGATGGAGTTGGCAATCGGGATGGCTTGCCTACTGACTTTTTCTAAACCGTATGGACGGGGGGATGTTTCACTTGCACAAGAAAATTAGGGTTAAGACTCAAGTGAGGGTTAGGGTTGGGGAGACTGGGCTTCCCAGGTGGGATCCTGGGCTTCGGTGTAGCCTAGCTTGGTGAAACAGACTGAGTGGGCCATCGGGATAGCTTTCCTTCTGGCTTTCTGTGCACTGTAAGGACAGGGTATCGTTTCAGTTGCACAAGAAAATTTGTGTAAAAACTCAAGTTAGGGTTAGGGTTGGGGAGACTGGGCTTCCCTGCAGGGAACCAGACCCTCTGTGAAGCCTAGCTTGGTGAAACAGACTTGAGTGGGCCACCAGGATGGCTTCCCTACTCCGATTTAGTACATCGTGTCCATGGGGGGATGTTTCCGTTGCAGAAGTACATTAGCCTTAAGACCCAAATTAGGGTTAGGGTTATGGAGGCTGGGCTTCCCAGGCAGGAACTACGGCCTCGATGAAGCCGAGCCTGGTGAAACAGACTGAGTGGGCCATCAGGATTGCTTGCCTAACTGTCTTTTTGTATGCTGTATGGACGAGGGGATGTTTCAGTCGCACAGGAAAATTAGGATTAATACCCAAGTTTGGGCTGGGTTGGGGAGACTGTGGTTCCCAGGCAGCAACCAGGGCCTCTGTGAATGCTAGCTTGGTGGAACAGATTGAGTTGGCAATCGGGATGGCTTGCCTACTGACTTTTTCTAAACCGTATGGACGGGGGGATGTTTCACTTGACCAAGAAAATTAGGGTTAAGAAGACTCAAGTTAGGGTTAGGGTTGGTGAGACCGGGCTTCTCAGGCAGGAACCAGGGCCTCCGTGAATGCTTGCTTGGTGGAACAGATTGAGTTGGCAATCGGGATGGCTTGCCTACTGACTTTTTCTAAACCGTATGGACGGGGGGATGTTTCACTTGACCAAGAAAATTAGGGTTAAGACTCAAGTTAGGGTTAGGGTTGGGGAGACTGGGCTTCCCAGGTGGGATCCTGGGCTTCGGTGTAGCCTAGCTTGGTGAAACAGACTGAGTGGGCCATCGGGATAGCTTTCCTTCTGTCTTTCTGTGCACTGTAAGGACAGGGTATCGTTTCAGTTGCACAAGAAAATTTGTGTAAAAACTCAAGTTAGGGTTAGGGTTGGGGAGACTGCGGATCCCAAGCGTGATCCTGGGCTTCGGTGCAGGCCAGCTTGGTGAAAAAGACTGAGTGGGCCATCGGGATAGCTTGCCTACTTTCTTTTTGTACACCGTTTGGACGGGGGAATGTTTCAGTTGCACAAGAAAATTAGGGCCAAGACTCTAGTTAGGGTTAAGGTTGGGGAGGCTAGGCTTCCCTGCAGGGAACCAGACCCTCTGTGAAGCCTAGCTTGGTGAAACAGACTTGAGTGGGCCACCAGGATGGCATCCCTACTCCGTTTTAGTACATCGTGTCCATGGGGGGATGTTTCCGTTGCAGAAGTACATTAGCCTTAAGACCCAAATTAGGGTTAGGGTTATGGAGGCTGGGCTTCCCAGGCAGGAACTACGTCCTCGATGAAGCCGAGCCTGGTGAAACAGACTGAGTGGGCCATCAGGATTGCTTGCCTACTGTCTTTTTGTACGCTGTATGGACGAGGGGATGTTTCAGTCGCACAGGAAAATTAGGATTAATACCCAAGTGAGGGCTGGGTTGGGGAGACTGTGGTTCCCAGGCAGCAACCAGGGCCTCTGTGAATGCTAGCTTGTTGGAACAGATTGAGTTGGCAATCGGGATGGCTTGCCTACTGACTTTTTCTAAACCGTATGGACGGGGGGAGGTTTCACTTGCACAAGAAAATTAGGGTTAAGAAGACTGAAGTTAGGGTTAGGGTTGGTGAGACCGGGCTTCCCAGGCAGGAACCAGGGCCTCTGTGAAGGCTAGCTTGGTGGAACAGATTGAGTTGGCAATCGGGATGGCTTGCCTACTGACTTTTTCTAAACCGTATGGACGGGGGGATGTTTCACTTGCACAAGAAAATTAGGGTTAAGACTCAAGTGAGGGTTAGGGTTGGGGAGACTGGGCTTCCCAGGTGGGATCCTGGGCTTCGGTGTAGCCTAGCTTGGTGAAACAGACTGAGTGGGCCATCGGGATAGCTTTCCTTCTGGCTTTCTGTGCACTGTAAGGACAGGGTATCTTTTCAGTTGCACAAGAAAATTTGTGTAAAAACTCAAGTTAGGGTTAGGGTTGGGGAGACTGCGGATCCCAAGCGTGATCCTGGGCTTCGGTGCAGGCCAGCTTGGTGAAAAAGACTGAGTGGGCCATCGGGATAGCTTGCCTACTTTCTTTTTGTACACCGTTTGGACGGGGGAATGTTTCAGTTGCACAAGAAAATTAGGGCCAAGACTCTAGTTAGGGTTAAGGTTGGGGAGGCTAGGCTTCCCTGCAGGGAACCAGACCCTCTGTGAAGCCTAGCTTGGTGAAACAGACTTGAGTGGGCCACCAGGATGGCATCCCTACTCCGTTTTAGTACATCGTGTCCATGGGGGGATGTTTCCGTTGCAGAAGTACATTAGCCTTAAGACCCAAATTAGGGTTAGGGTTATGGAGGCTGGGCTTCCCAGGCAGGAACTACGGCCTCGATGAAGCCGAGCCTGGTGAAACAGACTGAGTGGGCCATCAGGATTGCTTGCCTACTGTCTTTTTGTATGCTGTATGGACGAGGGGATGTTTCAGTTGCACAGGAAAATTAGGATTAATACCCAAGGTAGGTCTGGGTTGGGGAGACTGTGCTTCCCAGGCAGGAACCAGGGCCTCTGTGAAGGCTAGCTTGGTGGAACAGATTGAGTTGGCAATCGGGATGGCTTGCCTACTGACTTTTTCTAAACCGTATGGACGGGGGGAGGTTTCACTTGCACAAGAAAATTAGGGTTAAGAAGACTCAAGTTAGGGTTAGGGTTGGTGAGACCGGGCTTCCCAGGCAGGAACCAGGGCCTCTGTGAAGGCTAGCTTGGTGGAACAGATTGAGTTGGCAATCGGGATGGCTTGCCTACTGACTTTTTCTAAACCGTATGGACGGGGGGATGTTTCACTTGCACAAGAAAAGTAGGGTTAAGACTCAAGTTAGTGTTAGGGTTGGGGAGACTGGGCTTCCCAGGCGGGATCCTGGGCTTCGGTGTAGCCTAGCTTGGTGAAACAGACTGAGTGGGCCATCGGGATAGCTTTCCTTCTGGCTTTCTGTGCACTGTAAGGACAGGGTATCTTTTCAGTTGCACAAGAAAATTTGTGTAAAAACTCAAGTTAGGGTTAGGGTTGGGGAGACTGCGGATCCCAAGCGTGATCCTGGGCTTCGGTGCAGGCCAGCTTGGTGAAAAAGACTGAGTGGGCCATCGGGATATCTTGCCTACTTTCTTTTTGTACACCGTTTGGACGGGGGAATGTTTCAGTTGCACAAGAAAATTAGGGCCAAGACTCTAGTTAGGGTTAAGGTTGGGGAGGCTAGGCTTCCGTGCAGGGAACCAGACCCTCTGTGAAGCCTAGCTTAGTGAAACAGACTTGAGTGGGCCACCAGGATGGCTTTCCTACTCCGTTTTAGTACACCGTATCCATGGGGGGATGTTTCCATTGCAGAAGAACATTAGCATTAAAACCCAAATTAGGGTTAGGGTTATGGAGGCAGGGCTTCCCAGGCAGGAACTACGGCCTCGATGAAGCCGAGCCTGGTGAAACAAACTGAGTGGGCCATCAGGATTGCTTGCCTACTGTCTTTTTGTACGCTGTATGGACGAGGGGATGTTTCAGTTGCACAGGAAAATTAGGATTAATACCCAAGTGAGGGCTGGGTTGGGGAGACTGTGCTTCCCAGGCAGGAACCAGGGCCTTTGTGAAGGCTAGCTTGGTGGAACAGATTGAGTTGGCAATCGGGATGGCTTGCCTACTGACTTTTTCTAAACCGTATGGACGGGGGGAGGTTTCACTTGCACAAGAAAATTAGGGTTAAGAAGACTGAAGTTAGGGTTAGGGTTGGTGAGACCGGGCTTCCCAGGCAGGAACCAGGGCCTCTGTGAAGGATAGCTTGGTGGAACAGATGGAGTTGGCAATCGGGATGGCTTGCCTACTGACTTTTTCTAAACCGTATGGACGGGGGGATGTTTCACTTGCACAAGAAAATTAGGGTTAAGACTCAAGTGAGGGTTAGGGTTGGGGAGACTGGGCTTCCCAGGTGGGATCCTGGGCTTCGGTGTAGCCTAGCTTGGTGAAACAGACTGAGTGGGCCATCGGGATAGCTTTCCTTCTGGCTTTCTGTGCACTGTAAGGACAGGGTATCGTTTCAGTTGCACAAGAAAATTTGTGTAAAAACTCAAGTTAGGGTTAGGGTTGGGGAGACTGGGCTTCCCTGCAGGGAACCAGACCCTCTGTGAAGCCTAGCTTGGTGAAACAGACTTGAGTGGGCCACCAGGATGGCTTCCCTACTCCGATTTAGTACATCGTGTCCATGGGGGGATGTTTCCGTTGCAGAAGTACATTAGCCTTAAGACCCAAATTAGGGTTAGGGTTATGGAGGCTGGGCTTCCCAGGCAGGAACTACGGCCTCGATGAAGCCGAGCCTGGTGAAACAGACTGAGTGGGCCATCAGGATTGCTTGCCTAACTGTCTTTTTGTATGCTGTATGGACGAGGGGATGTTTCAGTCGCACAGGAAAATTAGGATTAATACCCAAGTTTGGGCTGGGTTGGGGAGACTGTGGTTCCCAGGCAGCAACCAGGGCCTCTGTGAATGCTAGCTTGGTGGAACAGATTGAGTTGGCAATCGGGATGGCTTGCCTACTGACTTTTTCTAAACCGTATGGACGGGGGGATGTTTCACTTGACCAAGAAAATTAGGGTTAAGAAGACTCAAGTTAGGGTTAGGGTTGGTGAGACCGGGCTTCTCAGGCAGGAACCAGGGCCTCCGTGAATGCTTGCTTGGTGGAACAGATTGAGTTGGCAATCGGGATGGCTTGCCTACTGACTTTTTCTAAACCGTATGGACGGGGGGATGTTTCACTTGACCAAGAAAATTAGGGTTAAGACTCAAGTTAGGGTTAGGGTTGGGGAGACTGGGCTTCCCAGGTGGGATCCTGGGCTTCGGTGTAGCCTAGCTTGGTGAAACAGACTGAGTGGGCCATCGGGATAGCTTTCCTTCTGTCTTTCTGTGCACTGTAAGGACAGGGTATCGTTTCAGTTGCACAAGAAAATTTGTGTAAAAACTCAAGTTAGGGTTAGGGTTGGGGAGACTGCGGATCCCAAGCGTGATCCTGGGCTTCGGTGCAGGCCAGCTTGGTGAAAAAGACTGAGTGGGCCATCGGGATAGCTTGCCTACTTTCTTTTTGTACACCGTTTGGACGGGGGAATGTTTCAGTTGCACAAGAAAATTAGGGCCAAGACTCTAGTTAGGGTTAAGGTTGGGGAGGCTAGGCTTCCCTGCAGGGAACCAGACCCTCTGTGAAGCCTAGCTTGGTGAAACAGACTTGAGTGGGCCACCAGGATGGCATCCCTACTCCGTTTTAGTACATCGTGTCCATGGGGGGATGTTTCCGTTGCAGAAGTACATTAGCCTTAAGACCCAAATTAGGGTTAGGGTTATGGAGGCTGGGCTTCCCAGGCAGGAACTACGTCCTCGATGAAGCCGAGCCTGGTGAAACAGACTGAGTGGGCCATCAGGATTGCTTGCCTACTGTCTTTTTGTACGCTGTATGGACGAGGGGATGTTTCAGTCGCACAGGAAAATTAGGATTAATACCCAAGTGAGGGCTGGGTTGGGGAGACTGTGGTTCCCAGGCAGCAACCAGGGCCTCTGTGAATGCTAGCTTGGTGGAACAGATTGAGTTGGCAATCGGGATGGCTTGCCTACTGACTTTTTCTAAACCGTATGGACGGGGGGAGGTTTCACTTGCACAAGAAAATTAGGGTTAAGAAGACTGAAGTTAGGGTTAGGGTTGGTGAGACCGGGCTTCCCAGGCAGGAACCAGGGCCTCTGTGAAGGCTAGCTTGGTGGAACAGATTGAGTTGGCAATCGGGATGGCTTGCCTACTGACTTTTTCTAAACCGTATGGACGGGGGGATGTTTCACTTGCACAAGAAAATTAGGGTTAAGACTCAAGTGAGGGTTAGGGTTGGGGAGACTGGGCTTCCCAGGTGGGATCCTGGGCTTCGGTGTAGCCTAGCTTGGTGAAACAGACTGAGTGGGCCATCGGGATAGCTTTCCTTCTGGCTTTCTGTGCACTGTAAGGACAGGGTATCTTTTCAGTTGCACAAGAAAATTTGTGTAAAAACTCAAGTTAGGGTTAGGGTTGGGGAGACTGCGGATCCCAAGCGTGATCCTGGGCTTCGGTGCAGGCCAGCTTGGTGAAAAAGACTGAGTGGGCCATCGGGATAGCTTGCCTACTTTCTTTTTGTACACCGTTTGGACGGGGGAATGTTTCAGTTGCACAAGAAAATTAGGGCCAAGACTCTAGTTAGGGTTAAGGTTGGGGAGGCTAGGCTTCCCTGCAGGGAACCAGACCCTCTGTGAAGCCTAGCTTGGTGAAACAGACTTGAGTGGGCCACCAGGATGGCTTCCCTACTTCGTTTTAGTACACCGTATCCATGGGGGGATGTTTCGATTGCAGAAGAACATTAGCATTAAAACCCAAATTAGGGTTAGGGTTATGGAGGCAGGGCTTCCCAGGCAGGAACTACGGCCTCGATGAAGCCGAGCCTGGTGAAACAGACTGAGTGGGCCATCAGGATTGCTTGCCTACTGTCTTTTTGTATGCTGTATGGACGAGGGGATGTTTCAGTCGCACAGGAAAATTAGGATTAATACCCAAGGTAGGGCTGGGTTGGGGAGACTGTGGTTCCCAGGCAGCAACCAGGGCCTCTGTGAATGCTAGCTTGGTGGAACAGATTGAGTTGGCAATCGGGATGGCTTGCCTACTGACTTTTTCTAAACCGTATGGACGGGGGGAGGTTTCACTTGCACAAGAAAATTAGGGTTAAGAAGACTGAAGTTAGGGTTAGGGTTGGTGAGACCGGGCTTCCCAGGCAGGAACCAGGGCCTCTGTGAAGGCTAGCTTGGTGGAACAGATTGAGTTGGCAATCGGGATGGCTTGCCTACTGACTTTTTCTAAACCGTATGGACGGGGGGATGTTTCACTTGCACAAGAAAATTAGGGTTAAGACTCAAGTTAGGGTTAGGGTTGGGGAGACTGGGCTTCCCAGGCGGGATCCTGGGCTTCGGTGTAGCCTAGCTTCGTGAAACAGACTGAGTGGGCCATCGGGATAGCTTTCCTTCTGGCTTTCTGTGCACTGTAAGGACAGGGTATCGTTTCAGTTGCACATGAAAATTTGTGTAAAAACTCAAGTTAGGGTTAGGGTTGGGGAGACTGCGGATCCCAAGCGTGATCCTGGGCTTCGGTGCAGGCCAGCTTGGTGAAAAAGACTGAGTCGGCCATCGGGATAGCTTGCCTACTTTCTTTTTGTACACCGTTTGGACGGGGGAATGTTTCAGTTGCACAAGAAAATTAGGGCCAAGACTCTAGTTAGGGTTATGGTTGGGGAGGATAGGCTTCCCTGCAAACCAGACCCTCTGTGAAGCCTAGCTTGGTGAAACAGACTTGAGTGGGCCACCAGGATGGCTTCCCTACTCCGTTTTAGTACATCGTGTCCATGGGGGGATGTTTCCGTTGCAGAAGTACATTAGCCTTAAGACCCAAATTAGGGTTAGGGTTATGGAGGCAGGGCTTCCCAGGCAGGAACTACGGCCTCGATGAAGCCGAGCCTGGTGAAACAGACTGAGTGGGCCATCAGGATTGCTTGCCTACTGTCTTTTTGTATGCTGTATGGACGAGGGGATTTTTCAGTCGCACAGGAAAATTAGGATTAATACCCAAGTGAGGGCTGGGTTGGGGAGACTGTGGTTCCCAGGCAGCAACCAGGGCCTCTGTGAATGCTAGCTTGTTGGAACAGATTGAGTTGGCAATCGGGATGGCTTGCCTACTGACTTTTTCTAAACCGTATGGACGGGGGGATGTTTCACTTGCACAAGAAAATTAGGGTTAAGAAGACTCAAGTAAGGGTTAGGGTTGGTGAGACCGGGCTTCCCAGGCAGGAACCAGGGCCTCTGTGAAGGCTAGCTTGGTGGAACAGATTGAGTTGGCAATCGGGATGGCTTGCCTACTGACTTTTTCTAAACCGTATGGACGGGGGGATTTTTCACTTGCACAAGAAAAGTAGGGTTAAGACTCAAGTTAGGGTTAGGGTTGGGGAGACTGGGCTTCCCAGGCGGGATCCTGGGCTTCGGTGTAGCCTAGCTTGGTGAAACAGACTGAGTGGGCCATCGGGATAGCTTTCCTTCTGGCTTTCTGTGCACTGTAAGGACAGGGTATCGTTTCAGTTGCACAAGAAAATTTGTGTAAAAACTCAAGTTAGGGTTGGGTTGGGGAGACTGCGGATCCCAAGCGTGATCCTGGGCTTCGGTGCAGGCCAGCTTGGTGAAAAAGACTGAGTGGGCCATCGGGATAGCTTGCCTACTTTCTTTTTGTACACCGTTTGGACGGGGGAATGTTTCAGTTGCACAAGAAAATTAGGGCCAAGACTCTAGTTAGGGTTAAGGTTGTGGAGGCTAGGCTTCCCTGCAGGGAACCAGACCCTCTGTGAAGCCTAGCTTGGTGAAACAGACTTGAGTGGGCCACCAGGATGGCTTCCCTACTCCGTTTTAGTACATCGTGTCCATGGGGGGATGTTTCCGTTGCAGAAGTACATTAGCCTTAAGACCCAAATTAGGGTTAGGGTTATGGAGGCTGGGCTTCCCAGGCAGGAACTACGTCCTCGATGAAGCCGAGCCTGGTGAAACAGACTGAGTGGGCCATCAGGATTGCTTGCCTACTGTCTTTTTGTATGCTGTATGGACGAGGGGATGTTTCAGTCGCACAGGAAAATTAGGATTAATACCCAAGTTTGGGCTGGGTTGGGGAGACTGTTGTTCCCAGGCAGCAACCAGGGCCTCTGTGAATGCTAGCTTGGTGGAACAGATTGAGTTGGCAATCGGGATGGCTTGCCTACTGACTTTTTCTAAACCGTATGGACGGGGGGAGGTTTCACTTGACCAAGAAAATTAGGGTTAAGAAGACTGAAGTTAGGGTTAGGGTTGGTGAGACCGGGCTTCCCAGGCAGGAACCAGGGCCTCCGTGAATGCTAGCTTGGTGGAACAGATTGAGTTGGCAATCGGGATGGCTTGCCTACTGACTTTTTCTAAACCGTATGGACGGGGGGATTTTTCACTTGCACAAGAAAAGTAGGGTTAAGACTCAAGTTAGGGTTAGGGTTGGGGAGACTGGGCTTCCCAGGCGGGATCCTGGGCTTCGGTGTAGCCTAGCTTGGTGAAACAGACTGAGTGGGCCATCGGGATAGCTTTCCTTCTGGCTTTCTGTGCACTGTAAGGACAGGGTATCGTTTCAGTTGCACAAGAAAATTTGTGTAAAAACTCAAGTTAGGGTTGGGTTGGGGAGACTGCGGATCCCAAGCGTGATCCTGGGCTTCGGTGCAGGCCAGCTTGGTGAAAAAGACTGAGTGGGCCATCGGGATAGCTTGCCTACTTTCTTTTTGTACACCGTTTGGACGGGGGAATGTTTCAGTTGCACAAGAAAATTAGGGCCAAGACTCTAGTTAGGGTTAAGGTTGTGGAGGCTAGGCTTCCCTGCAGGGAACCAGACCCTCTGTGAAGCCTAGCTTGGTGAAACAGACTTGAGTGGGCCACCAGGATGGCTTCCCTACTCCGTTTTAGTACATCGTGTCCATGGGGGGATGTTTCCGTTGCAGAAGTACATTAGCCTTAAGACCCAAATTAGGGTTAGGGTTATGGAGGCTGGGCTTCCCAGGCAGGAACTACGTCCTCGATGAAGCCGAGCCTGGTGAAACAGACTGAGTGGGCCATCAGGATTGCTTGCCTACTGTCTTTTTGTATGCTGTATGGACGAGGGGATGTTTCAGTCGCACAGGAAAATTAGGATTAATACCCAAGTTTGGGCTGGGTTGGGGAGACTGTTGTTCCCAGGCAGCAACCAGGGCCTCTGTGAATGCTAGCTTGGTGGAACAGATTGAGTTGGCAATCGGGATGGCTTGCCTACTGACTTTTTCTAAACCGTATGGACGGGGGGAGGTTTCACTTGACCAAGAAAATTAGGGTTAAGAAGACTGAAGTTAGGGTTAGGGTTGGTGAGACCGGGCTTCCCAGGCAGGAACCAGGGCCTCCGTGAATGCTAGCTTGGTGGAACAGATTGAGTTGGCAATCGGGATGGCTTGCCTACTGACTTTTTCTAAACCGTATGGACGGGGGGATGTTTCACTTGCACAAGAAAAGTAGGGTTAAGACTCAAGTTAGTGTTAGGGTTGGGGAGACTGGGCTTCCCAGGCGGGATCCTGGGCTTCGGTGTAGCCTAGCTTGGTGAAACAGACTGAGTGGGCCATCGGGATAGCTTTCCTTCTGGCTTTCTGTGCACTGTCAGGACAGTGTATCTTTTCAGTTGCACAAGAAAATTTGTGTAAAAACTCAAGTTAGGGTTAGGGTTGGGGAGACTGCGGATCCCAAGCGTGATCCTGGGCTTCGGTGCAGCCCAGCTTGGTGAAAAAGACTGAGTGGGCCATCGGGATAGCTTGCCTACTTTCTTTTTGTACACCGTTTGGACGGGGGAATGTTTCAGTTGCACAAGAAAATTAGGGCCAAGACTCTAGTTAGGGTTAAGGTTGGGGAGGCTAGGCTTCCCTGCAGGGAACCAGACCCTCTGTGAAGCCTAGCTTGGTGAAACAGACTTGAGTGGGCCACCAGGATGGCTTCCCTACTCCGTTTTAGTACATCGTGTCCATGGGGGGATGTTTCCGTTGCAGAAGTACATTAGCCTTAAGACCCAAATTAGGGTTAGGGTTATGGAGGCTGGGCTTCCCAGGC
Source organism: Heloderma suspectum (assembly GCF_057233095.1). Classification (NCBI taxonomy): domain Eukaryota; kingdom Metazoa; phylum Chordata; class Lepidosauria; order Squamata; family Helodermatidae; genus Heloderma; species Heloderma suspectum. The sequence goes on along the minus strand of NC_139459.1, from coordinate 150,485,707 downwards.
AGGAACTACGGCCTCGATGAAGCCGAGCCTGGTGAAACAAACTGAGTGGGCCATCAGGATTGCTTGCCTACTGTCTTTTTGTATGCTGTATGGACGAGGGGATGTTTCAGTTGCACAGGAAAATTAGGATTAATACACAAGGTAGGTCTGGGTTGGGGAGACTGTGCTTCCCAGGCAGGAACCAGGGCCTCTGTGAAGGCTAGCTTGGTGGAACAGATTGAGTTGGCAATCGGGATGGCTTGCCTACTGACTTTTTCTAAACCGTATGGACGGGGGGAGGTTTCACTTGCACAAGAAAATTAGGGTTAAGAAGACTCAAGTTAGGGTTAGGGTTGGTGAGACCGGGCTTCCCAGGCAGGAACCAGGGCCTCTGTGAAGGCTAGCTTGGTGGAACAGATTGAGTTGGCAATCGGGATGGCTTGCCTACTGACTTTTTCTAAACCGTATGGACGGGGGGATGTTTCACTTGCACAAGAAAATTAGGGTTAAGAAGACTCAAGTTAGGGTTAGGGTTGGTGAGACCGGGCTTCCCAGGCAGGAACCAGGGCCTCTGTGAATGCTAGCTTGGTGGAACAGATTGAGTTGGCAATCGGGATGGCTTGCCTACTGACTTTTTCTAAACCGTATGGACGGGGGGATGTTTCACTTGCACAAGAAAAGTAGGGTTAAGACTCAAGTTAGGGTTAGGGTTGGGGAGACTGGGCTTCCCAGGCGGGATCCTGGGCTTCGGTGTAGCCTAGCTTGGTGAAACAGACTGAGTGGGCCATCGGGATAGCTTTCCTTCTGGCTTTCTGTGCACTGTAAGGACAGGGTATCGTTTCAGTTGCACAAGAAAATTTGTGTAAAAACTCAAGTTAGGGTTAGGGTTGGGGAGACTGCGGATCCCAAGCGTGATCCTGGGCTTCGGTGCAGGCCAGCTTGGTGAAAAAGACTGAGTGGGCCATCGGGATAGCTTGCCTACTTTCTTTTTGTACACCGTTTGGACGGGGGAATGTTTCAGTTGCACAAGAAAATTAGGGCCAAGACTCTAGTTAGGGTTAAGGTTGGGGAGGCTAGGCTTCCCTGCAGGGAACCAGACCCTCTGTGAAGCCTAGCTTGGTGAAACAGACTTGAGTGGGCCACCAGGATGGCTTCCCTACTCCGTTTTAGTACATCGTGTCCATGGGGGGATGTTTCCATTGCAGAAGAACATTAGCATTAAAACCCAAATTAGGGTTAGGGTTATGGAGGCAGGGCTTCCCAGGCAGGAACTACGGCCTCGATGAAGCCGAGCCTGGTGAAACAAACTGAGTGGGCCATCAGGATTGCTTGCCTACTGTCTTTTTGTACGCTGTATGGACGAGGGGATGTTTCAGTTGCACAGGAAAATTAGGATTAATACCCAAGTGAGGGCTGGGTTGGGGAGACTGTGCTTCCCAGGCAGGAACCAGGGCCTCTGTGAAGGCTAGCTTGGTGGAACAGATTGAGTTGGCAATCGGGATGGCTTGCCTACTGACTTTTTCTAAACCGTATGGATGGGGGGAGGTTTCACTTGCACAAGAAAATTAGGGTTAAGAAGACTGAAGTTAGGGTTAGGGTTGGTGAGACCGGGCTTCCCAGGCAGGAATCAGGGCCTCTGTGAAGGATAGCTTGGTGGAACAGATGGAGTTGGCAATCGGGATGGCTTGCCTACTGACTTTTTCTAAACCGTATGGACGGGGGGATGTTTCACTTGCACAAGAAAATTAGGGTTAAGACTCAAGTTAGGGTTAGGGTTGGGGAGACTGGGCTTCCCAGGCGGGAATCTGGGTTTCGGTGTAGCCTAGCTTGGTGAAACAGACTGAGTGGGCCATCGGGATAGCTTTCCTTCTGGCTTTCTGTGCACTGTAAGGACAGGGTATCGTTTCAGTTGCACAAGAAAATTTGTGTAAAAACTCAAGTTAGGGTTAGGGTTGGGGAGACTGCGGATCCCAAGCGTGATCCTGGGCTTCGGTGCAGGCCAGCTTGGTGAAAAAGACTGAGTGGGCCATCGGGATAGCTTGCCTACTTTCTTTTTGTACACCGTTTGGACGGGGGAATGTTTCAGTTGCACAAGAAAATTAGGGCCAAGACTCTAGTTAGGGTTAAGGTTGTGGAGGCTAGGCTTCCCTGCAGGGAACCAGACCCTCTGTGAAGCCTAGCTTGGTGAAACAGACTTGAGTGGGCCACCAGGATGGCTTCCCTACTCCGTTTTAGTACATCGTGTCCATGGGGGGATGTTTCCGTTGCAGAAGTACATTAGACTTAAGACCCAAATTAGGGTTAGGGTTATGGAGGCTGGGCTTCCCAGGCAGGAACTACGTCCTCGATGAAGCCGAGCCTGGTGAAACAGACTGAGTGGGCCATCAGGATTGCTTGCCTACTGTCTTTTTGTACGCTGTATGGACGAGGGGATGTTTCAGTCGCACAGGAAAATTAGGATTAATACCCAAGTGAGGGCTGGGTTGGGGAGACTGTGGTTCCCAGGCAGCAACCAGGGCCTCTGTGAATGCTAGCTTGGTGGAACAGATTGAGTTGGCAATTGGGATGGCTTGCCTACTGACTTTTTCTAAACCGTATGGACGGGGGGATGTTTCACTTGCACAAGAAAATTAGGGTTAAGAAGACTCAAGTTAGGGTTAGGGTTGGTGAGACCGGGCTTCCCAGGCAGGAACCAGGGCCTCTGTGAAAGCTAGCTTGGTGGAACAGATTGAGTTGGCAATCGGGATGGCTTGCCCACTGACTTTTTCTAAACCGTATGGACGGGGGGATGTTTCACTTGCACAAGAAAATTAGGGTTAAGACTCAAGTTAGGGTTAGGGTTGGGGAGACTGGGCTTCCCAGGCGGGAATCTGGGCTTCGGTGTAGCCTAGCTTGGTGAAACAGACTGAGTGGGCCATCGGGATAGCTTTCCTTCTGGCTTTCTGTGCACTGTAAGGACAGGGTATCGTTTCAGTTGCACAAGAAAATTTGTGTAAAAACTCAAGTTAGGGTTAGGGTTGGGGAGACTGCGGATCCCAAGCGTGATCCTGGGCTTCGGTGCAGCCCAGCTTGGTGAAAAAGTCTGAGTGGGCCATCGGGATAGCTTGCCTACTTTCTTTTTGTACACCGTTTGGACGGGGGAATGTTTCAGTTGCACAAGAAAATTAGGGCCAAGACTCTAGTTAGGGTTAAGGTTGGGGAGGCTAGGCTTCCCTGCAGGGAACCAGACCCTCTGTGAAGCCTAGCTTGGTGAAACAGACTTGAGTGGGCCACCAGGATGGCTTCCCTACTCCGTTTTAGTACATCGTGTCCATGGGGGGATGTTTCCGTTGCAGAAGTACATTAGCCTTAAGACCCAAATTAGGGTTAGGGTTATGGAGGCTGGGCTTCCCAGGCAGGAACTACGGCCTCGATGAAGCCGAGCCTGGTGAAACAAACTGAGTGGGCCATCAGGATTGCTTGCCTACTGTCTTTTTGTATGCTGTATGGACGAGGGGATGTTTCAGTTGCACAGGAAAATTAGGATTAATACCCAAGGTAGGTCTGGGTTGGGGAGACTGTGCTTCCCAGGCAGGAACCAGGGCCTCTGTGAAGGCTAGCTTGGTGGAACAGATTGAGTTGGCAATCGGGATGGCTTGCCTACTGACTTTTTCTAAACCGTATGGACGGGGGGAGGTTTCACTTGCACAAGAAAATTAGGGTTAAGAAGACTCAAGTTAGGGTTAGGGTTGGTGAGACCGGGCTTCCCAGGCAGGAACCAGGGCCTCTGTGAATGCTAGCTTGGTGGAACAGATGGAGTTGGCAATCGGGATGGCTTGCCTACTGACTTTTTCTAAACCGTATGGACGGGGGGATGTTTCACTTGCACAAGAAAATTAGGGTTAAGACTCAAGTTAGGGTTAGGGTTGGGGAGACTGGGCTTCCCAGGCGGGATTCTGGGGTTCGGTGTAGCCTAGCTTGGTGAAACAGACTGAGTGGGCCATCGGGATAGCTTTCCTACTGGCTTTCTGTGCACTGTAAGGACGGGGTATCGTTTCAGTTGCACAAGAAAATTTGTGTAAAAGCTCAAGTTAGGGTTAGGGTTGGGGAGACTGCGGATCCCAAGCGTGATCCTGGGCTTCGGTGCAGCCTAGCTTGGTGAAAAAGACTGAGTGGGCCATCGGGATAGCTTGCCTACTTTCTTTTTGTACACCGTTTGGACGGGGGAATGTTTCAGTTGCACAAGAAAATTAGGGCCAAGACTCTAGTTAGGGTTAAGGTTGTGGAGGCTAGGCTTCCCTGCAGGGAACCAGACCCTCTGTGAAGCCTAGCTTGGTGAAACAGACTTGAGTGGGCCACCAGGATGGCTTCCCTACTCCGTTTTAGTACATCGTGTCCATGGGGGGATGTTTCCGTTGCAGAAGTACATTAGCCTTAAGACCCAAATTAGGGTTAGGGTTATGGAGGCTGGGCTTCCCAGGCAGGAACTACGGCCTCGATGAAGCCGAGCCTGGTGAAACAAACTGAGTGGGCCATCAGGATTGCTTGCCTACTGTCTTTTTGTATGCTGTATGGACGAGGGGATGTTTCAGTTGCACAGGAAAATTAGGATTAATACCCAAGGTAGGTCTGGGTTGGGGAGACTGTGCTTCCCAGGCAGGAACCAGGGCCTCTGTGAAGGCTAGCTTGGTGGAACAGATTGAGTTGGCAATCGGGATGGCTTGCCTACTGACTTTTTCTAAACCGTATGGACGGGGGGAGGTTTCACTTGCACAAGAAAATTAGGGTTAAGAAGACTCAAGTTAGGGTTAGGGTTGGTGAGACCGGGCTTCCCAGGCAGGAACCAGGGCCTCTGTGAAGGCTAGCTTGGTGGAACAGATTGAGTTGGCAATCGGGATGGCTTGCCTACTGACTTTTTCTAAACCGTATGGACGGGGGGATGTTTCACTTGCACAAGAAAAGTAGGGTTAAGACTCAAGTTAGTGTTAGGGTTGGGGAGACTGGGCTTCCCAGGCGGGATCCTGGGCTTCGGTGTAGCCTAGCTTGGTGAAACAGACTGAGTGGGCCATCGGGATAGCTTTCCTTCTGGCTTTCTGTGCACTGTAATACGGACAGGGTATCGTTTCAGTTGCACAAGAAAATTTGTGTAAAAACTCAAGTTAGGGTTAGGGTTGGGGAGACTGCGGATCCCAAGCGTGATCCTGGGCTTCGGTGCAGCCTAGCTTGGTGAAAAAGACTGAGTGGGCCATCGGGATAGCTTGCCTACTTTCTTTTTGTACACCGTTTGGACGGGGGAATGTTTCAGTTGCACAAGAAAATTAGGGCCAAGACTCTAGTTAGGGTTAAGGTTGTGGAGGCTAGGCTTCCCTGCAGGGAACCAGACCCTCTGTGAAGCCTAGCTTGGTGAAACAGACTTGAGTGGGCCACCAGGATGGCTTCCCTACTCCGTTTTAGTACATCGTGTCCATGGGGGGATGTTTCCGTTGCAGAAGTACATTAGCCTTAAGACCCAAATTAGGGTTAGGGTTATGGAGGCTGGGCTTCCCAGGCAGGAACTACGGCCTCGATGAAGCCGAGCCTGGTGAAACAAACTGAGTGGGCCATCAGGATTGCTTGCCTACTGTCTTTTTGTATGCTGTATGGACGAGGGGATGTTTCAGTTGCACAGGAAAATTAGGATTAATACCCAAGGTAGGTCTGGGTTGGGGAGACTGTGCTTCCCAGGCAGGAACCAGGGCCTCTGTGAAGGCTAGCTTGGTGGAACAGATTGAGTTGGCAATCGGGATGGCTTGCCTACTGACTTTTTCTAAACCGTATGGACGGGGGGAGGTTTCACTTGCACAAGAAAATTAGGGTTAAGAAGACTCAAGTTAGGGTTAGGGTTGGTGAGACCGGGCTTCCCAGGCAGGAACCAGGGCCTCTGTGAAGGCTAGCTTGGTGGAACAGATTGAGTTGGCAATCGGGATGGCTTGCCTACTGACTTTTTCTAAACCGTATGGACGGGGGGATGTTTCACTTGCACAAGAAAAGTAGGGTTAAGACTCAAGTTAGTGTTAGGGTTGGGGAGACTGGGCTTCCCAGGCGGGATCCTGGGCTTCGGTGTAGCCTAGCTTGGTGAAACAGACTGAGTGGGCCATCGGGATAGCTTTCCTTCTGGCTTTCTGTGCACTGTAATACGGACAGGGTATCGTTTCAGTTGCACAAGAAAATTTGTGTAAAAACTCAAGTTAGGGTTAGGGTTGGGGAGACTGCGGATCCCAAGCGTGATCCTGGGCTTCGGTGCAGGCCAGCTTGGTGAAAAAGACTGAGTGGGCCATCGGGATAGCTTGCCTACTTTCTTTTTGTACACCGTTTGGACGAGGGAATGTTTCAGTTGCACAAGAAAATTAGGGCCAAGACTCTAGTTAGGGTTAAGGTTGTGGAGGCTAGGCTTCCCTGCAGGGAACCAGACCCTCTGTGAAGCCTAGCTTGGTGAATCAGACTGGAGTGGGCCACCAGGATGGCTTCCCTACTCCGTTTTAGTACATCGTGTCCATGGGGGGATGTTTCCATTGCAGAAGAACATTAGCATTAAAACCCAAATTAGGGTTAGGGTTATGGAGGCAGGGCTTCCCAGGCAGGAACTACGGCCTCGATGAAGCCGAGCCTGGTGAAACAAACTGAGTGGGCCATCAGGATTGCTTGCCTACTGTCTTTTTGTACGCTGTATGGACGAGGGGATGTTTCAGTTGCACAGGAAAATTAGGATTAATACCCAAGTGAGGGCTGGGTTGGGGAGACTGTGCTTCCCAGGCAGGAACCAGGGCCTCTGTGAAGGCTAGCTTGGTGGAACAGATTGAGTTGGCAATCGGGATGGCTTGCCTACTGACTTTTTCTAAACCGTATGGATGGGGGGAGGTTTCACTTGCACAAGAAAATTAGGGTTAAGAAGACTGAAGTTAGGGTTAGGGTTGGTGAGACCGGGCTTCCCAGGCAGGAATCAGGGCCTCTGTGAAGGATAGCTTGGTGGAACAGATGGAGTTGGCAATCGGGATGGCTTGCCTACTGACTTTTTCTAAACCGTATGGACGGGGGGATGTTTCACTTGCACAAGAAAATTAGGGTTAAGACTCAAGTTAGGGTTAGGGTTGGGGAGACTGGGCTTCCCAGGCGGGAATCTGGGTTTCGTTGTAGCCTAGCTTGGTGAAACAGACTGAGTGGGCCATCGGGATAGCTTTCCTTCTGGCTTTCTGTGCACTGTAAGGACAGGGTATCGTTTCAGTTGCACAAGAAAATTTGTGTAAAAACTCAAGTTACGGTTAGGGTTGGGGAGACTGCAGATCCCAAGCGTGATCCTGGGCTTCGGTGCAGGCCAGCTTGGTGAAAAAGACTGAGTGGGCCATCGGGATAGCTTGCCTACTTTCTTTTTGTACACCGTTTGGACGGGGGAATGTTTCAGTTGCACAAGAAAATTAGGGCCAAGACTCTAGTTAGGGTTAAGGTTGTGGAGGCTAGGCTTCCCTGCAGGGAACCAGACCCTCTGTGAAGCCTAGCTTGGTGAAACAGACTTGAGTGGGCCACCAGGATGGCTTCCCTACTCCGTTTTAGTACATCGTGTCCATGGGGGGATGTTTCCGTTGCAGAAGTACATTAGCCTTAAGACCCAAATTAGGGTTAGGGTTATGGAGGCTGGGCTTCCCAGGCAGGAACTACGTCCTCGATGAAGCCGAGCCTGGTGAAACAGACTGAGTGGGCCATCAGGATTGCTTGCCTACTGTCTTTTTGTACGCTGTATGGACGAGGGGATGTTTCAGTCGCACAGGAAAATTAGGATTAATACCCAAGTGAGGGCTGGGTTGGGGAGACTGTGGTTCCCAGGCAGCAACCAGGGCCTCTGTGAATGCTAGCTTGGTGGAACAGATTGAGTTGGCAATTGGGATGGCTTGCCTACTGACTTTTTCTAAACCGTATGGACGGGGGGATGTTTCACTTGCACAAGAAAATTAGGGTTAAGAAGACTCAAGTTAGGGTTAGGGTTGGTGAGACCGGGCTTCCCAGGCAGGAACCAGGGCCTCTGTGAAAGCTAGCTTGGTGGAACAGATTGAGTTGGCAATCGGGATGGCTTGCCCACTGACTTTTTCTAAACCGTATGGACGGGGGGATGTTTCACTTGCACAAGAAAATTAGGGTTAAGACTCAAGTTAGGGTTAGGGTTGGGGAGACTGGGCTTCCCAGGCGGGAATCTGGGCTTCGGTGTAGCCTAGCTTGGTGAAACAGACTGAGTGGGCCATCGGGATAGCTTTCCTTCTGGCTTTCTGTGCACTGTAAGGACAGGGTATCGTTTCAGTTGCACAAGAAAATTTGTGTAAAAACTCAAGTTAGGGTTAGGGTTGGGGAGACTGCGGATCCCAAGCGTGATCCTGGGCTTCGGTGCAGCCCAGCTTGGTGAAAAAGTCTGAGTGGGCCATCGGGATAGCTTGCCTACTTTCTTTTTGTACACCGTTTGGACGGGGGAATGTTTCAGTTGCACAAGAAAATTAGGGCCAAGACTCTAGTTAGGGTTAAGGTTGGGGAGGCTAGGCTTCCCTGCAGGGAACCAGACCCTCTGTGAAGCCTAGCTTGGTGAAACAGACTTGAGTGGGCCACCAGGATGGCTTCCCTACTCCGTTTTAGTACATCGTGTCCATGGGGGGATGTTTCCGTTGCAGAAGTACATTAGCCTTAAGACCCAAATTAGGGTTAGGGTTATGGAGGCTGGGCTTCCCAGGCAGGAACTACGGCCTCGATGAAGCCGAGCCTGGTGAAACAAACTGAGTGGGCCATCAGGATTGCTTGCCTACTGTCTTTTTGTATGCTGTATGGACGAGGGGATGTTTCAGTTGCACAGGAAAATTAGGATTAATACCCAAGGTAGGTCTGGGTTGGGGAGACTGTGCTTCCCAGGCAGGAACCAGGGCCTCTGTGAAGGCTAGCTTGGTGGAACAGATTGAGTTGGCAATCGGGATGGCTTGCCTACTGACTTTTTCTAAACCGTATGGACGGGGGGAGGTTTCACTTGCACAAGAAAATTAGGGTTAAGAAGACTCAAGTTAGGGTTAGGGTTGGTGAGACCGGGCTTCCCAGGCAGGAACCAGGGCCTCTGTGAATGCTAGCTTGGTGGAACAGATGGAGTTGGCAATCGGGATGGCTTGCCTACTGACTTTTTCTAAACCGTATGGACGGGGGGATGTTTCACTTGCACAAGAAAATTAGGGTTAAGACTCAAGTTAGGGTTAGGGTTGGGGAGACTGGGCTTCCCAGGCGGGATTCTGGGGTTCGGTGTAGCCTAGCTTGGTGAAACAGACTGAGTGGGCCATCGGGATAGCTTTCCTACTGGCTTTCTGTGCACTGTAAGGACGGGGTATCGTTTCAGTTGCACAAGAAAATTTGTGTAAAAGCTCAAGTTAGGGTTAGGGTTGGGGAGACTGCGGATCCCAAGCGTGATCCTGGGCTTCGGTGCAGCCTAGCTTGGTGAAAAAGACTGAGTGGGCCATCGGGATAGCTTGCCTACTTTCTTTTTGTACACCGTTTGGACGGGGGAATGTTTCAGTTGCACAAGAAAATTAGGGCCAAGACTCTAGTTAGGGTTAAGGTTGGGGAGGCTAGGCTTCCGTGCAGGGAACCAGACCCTCTGTGAAGCCTAGCTTAGTGAAACAGACTTGAGTGGGCCACCAGGATGGCTTTCCTACTCCGTTTTAGTACACCGTATCCATGGGGGGATGTTTCCATTGCAGAAGAACATTAGCATTAAAACCCAAATTAGGGTTAGGGTTATGGAGGCAGGGCTTCCCAGGCAGGAACTACGGCCTCGATGAAGCCGAGCCTGGTGAAACAAACTGAGTGGGCCATCAGGATTGCTTGCCTACTGTCTTTTTGTACGCTGTATGGACGAGGGGATGTTTCAGTTGCACAGGAAAATTAGGATTAATACCCAAGTGAGGGCTGGGTTGGGGAGACTGTGCTTCCCAGGCAGGAACCAGGGCCTTTGTGATGGCTAGCTTGGTGGAACAGATTGAGTTGGCAATCGGGATGGCTTGCCTACTGACTTTTTCTAAACCGTATGGACGGGGGGAGGTTTCACTTGCACAAGAAAATTAGGGTTAAGAAGACTGAAGTTAGGGTTAGGGTTGGTGAGACCGGGCTTCCCAGGCAGGAACCAGGGCCTCTGTGAAGGATAGCTTGGTGGAACAGATGGAGTTGGCAATCGGGATGGCTTGCCTACTGACTTTTTCTAAACCGTATGGACGGGGGGAGGTTTCACTTGCACAAGAAAATTAGGGTTAAGAAGACTCAAGTTAGGGTTAGGGTTGGTGAGACCGGGCTTCCCAGGCAGGAACCAGGGCCTCTGTGAATGCTAGCTTGGTGGAACAGATGGAGTTGGCAATCGGGATGGCTTGCCTACTGACTTTTTCTAAACCGTATGGACGGGGGGATGTTTCACTTGCACAAGAAAATTAGGGTTAAGACTCAAGTTAGGGTTAGGGTTGGGGAGACTGGGCTTCCCAGGCGGGATTCTGGGGTTCGGTGTAGCCTAGCTTGGTGAAACAGACTGAGTGGGCCATCGGGATAGCTTTCCTACTGGCTTTCTGTGCACTGTAAGGACGGGGTATCGTTTCAGTTGCACAAGAAAATTTGTGTAAAAGCTCAAGTTAGGGTTAGGGTTGGGGAGACTGCGGATCCCAAGCGTGATCCTGGGCTTCGGTGCAGCCTAGCTTGGTGAAAAAGACTGAGTGGGCCATCGGGATAGCTTGCCTACTTTCTTTTTGTACACCGTTTGGACGGGGGAATGTTTCAGTTGCACAAGAAAATTAGGGCCAAGACTCTAGTTAGGGTTAAGGTTGGGGAGGCTAGGCTTCCGTGCAGGGAACCAGACCCTCTGTGAAGCCTAGCTTAGTGAAACAGACTTGAGTGGGCCACCAGGATGGCTTTCCTACTCCGTTTTAGTACACCGTATCCATGGGGGGATGTTTCCATTGCAGAAGAACATTAGCATTAAAACCCAAATTAGGGTTAGGGTTATGGAGGCAGGGCTTCCCAGGCAGGAACTACGGCCTCGATGAAGCCGAGCCTGGTGAAACAAACTGAGTGGGCCATCAGGATTGCTTGCCTACTGTCTTTTTGTACGCTGTATGGACGAGGGGATGTTTCAGTTGCACAGGAAAATTAGGATTAATACCCAAGTGAGGGCTGGGTTGGGGAGACTGTGCTTCCCAGGCAGGAACCAGGGCCTTTGTGATGGCTAGCTTGGTGGAACAGATTGAGTTGGCAATCGGGATGGCTTGCCTACTGACTTTTTCTAAACCGTATGGACGGGGGGAGGTTTCACTTGCACAAGAAAATTAGGGTTAAGAAGACTGAAGTTAGGGTTAGGGTTGGTGAGACCGGGCTTCCCAGGCAGGAACCAGGGCCTCTGTGAAGGATAGCTTGGTGGAACAGATGGAGTTGGCAATCGGGATGGCTTGCCTACTGACTTTTTCTAAACCGTATGGACGGGGGGATGTTTCACTTGCACAAGAAAATTAGGGTTAAGACTCAAGTTAGGGTTAGGGTTGGGGAGACTGGGCTTCCCAGGTGGGATCCTGGGCTTCGGTGTAGCCTAGCTTGGTGAAACAGACTGAGTGGGCCATCGGGATAGCTTTCCTTCTGGCTTTCTGTGCACTGTAAGGACAGGGTATCGTTTCAGTTGCACAAGAAAATTTGTGTAAAACTCAAGTTAGGGTTAGGGTTGGGGAGACTGCGGATCCCAAGCGTGATCCTGGGCTTCGGTGCAGGCCAGCTTGGTGAAAAAGACTGAGTGGGCCATCGGGATAGCTTGCCTACTTTCTTTTTGTACACCGTTTGGACGAGGGAATGTTTCAGTTGCACAAGAAAATTAGGGCCAAGACTCTAGTTAGGGTTAAGGTTGTGGAGGCTAGGCTTCCCTGCAGGGAACCAGACCCTCTGTGAAGCCTAGCTTGGTGAATCAGACTTGAGTGGGCCACCAGGATGGCTTCCCTACTCCGATTTAGTACATCGTGTCCATGGGGGGATGTTTCCGTTGCAGAAGTACATTAGCCTTAAGACCCAAATTAGGGTTAGGGTTATGGAGGCTGGGCTTCCCAGGCAGGAACTACGGCCTCGATGAAGCCGAGCCTGGTGAAACAGACTGAGTGGGCCATCAGGATTGCTTGCCTAACTGTCTTTTTGTATGCTGTATGGACGAGGGGATGTTTCAGTCGCACAGGAAAATTAGGATTAATACCCAAGTTTGGGCTGGGTTGGGGAGACTGTGGTTCCCAGGCAGCAACCAGGGCCTCTGTGAAGGCTAGCTTGGTGGAACAGATTGAGTTGGCAATCGGGATGGCTTGCCTACTGACTTTTTCTAAACCGTATGGATGGGGGGAGGTTTCACTTGCACAAGAAAATTAGGGTTAAGAAGACTGAAGTTAGGGTTAGGGTTGGTGAGACCGGGCTTCCCAGGCAGGAATCAGGGCCTCTGTGAAGGATAGCTTGGTGGAACAGATGGAGTTGGCAATCGGGATGGCTTGCCTACTGACTTTTTCTAAACCGTATGGACGGGGGGATGTTTCACTTGCACAAGAAAATTAGGGTTAAGACTCAAGTTAGGGTTAGGGTTGGGGAGACTGGGCTTCCCAGGCGGGAATCTGGGTTTCGGTGTAGCCTAGCTTGGTGAAACAGACTGAGTGGGCCATCGGGATAGCTTTCCTTCTGGCTTTCTGTGCACTGTAAGGACAGGGTATCGTTTCAGTTGCACAAGAAAATTTGTGTAAAAACTCAAGTTACGGTTAGGGTTGGGGAGACTGCGGATCCCAAGCGTGATCCTGGGCTTCGGTGCAGGCCAGCTTGGTGAAAAAGACTGAGTGGGCCATCGGGATAGCTTGCCTACTTTCTTTTTGTACACCGTTTGGACGGGGGAATGTTTCAGTTGCACAAGAAAATTAGGGCCAAGACTCTAGTTAGGGTTAAGGTTGTGGAGGCTAGGCTTCCCTGCAGGGAACCAGACCCTCTGTGAAGCCTAGCTTGGTGAAACAGACTTGAGTGGGCCACCAGGATGGCTTCCCTACTCCGTTTTAGTACATCGTGTCCATGGGGGGATGTTTCCGTTGCAGAAGTACATTAGCCTTAAGACCCAAATTAGGGTTAGGGTTATGGAGGCTGGGCTTCCCAGGCAGGAACTACGGCCTCGATGAAGCCGAGCCTGGTGAAACAAACTGAGTGGGCCATCAGGATTGCTTGCCTACTGTCTTTTTGTATGCTGTATGGACGAGGGGATGTTTCAGTTGCACAGGAAAATTAGGATTAATACACAAGGTAGGTCTGGGTTGGGGAGACTGTGCTTCCCAGGCAGGAACCAGGGCCTCTGTGAAGGCTAGCTTGGTGGAACAGATTGAGTTGGCAATCGGGATGGCTTGCCTACTGACTTTTTCTAAACCGTATGGACGGGGGGAGGTTTCACTTGCACAAGAAAATTAGGGTTAAGAAGACTCAAGTTAGGGTTAGGGTTGGTGAGACCGGGCTTCCCAGGCAGGAACCAGGGCCTCTGTGAAGGCTAGCTTGGTGGAACAGATTGAGTTGGCAATCGGGATGGCTTGCCTACTGACTTTTTCTAAACCGTATGGACGGGGGGATGTTTCACTTGCACAAGAAAATTAGGGTTAAGAAGACTGAAGTTAGGGTTAGGGTTGGTGAGACCGGGCTTCCCAGGCAGGAACCAGGGCCTCTGTGAAGGCTAGCTTGGTGGAACAGATTGAGGTGGCAATCGGGATGGCTTGCCTACTGACTTTTTCTAAACCGTATGGACGGGGGGATGTTTCACTTGCACAAGAAAAGTAGGGTTAAGACTCAAGTTAGTGTTAGGGTTGGGGAGACTGGGCTTCCCAGGCGGGATCCTGGGCTTCGGTGTAGCCTAGCTTGGTGAAACAGACTGAGTGGGCCATCGGGATAGCTTTCCTTCTGGCTTTCTGTGCACTGTAAGGACAGGGTATCTTTTCAGTTGCACAAGAAAATTTGTGTAAAAACTCAAGTTAGGGTTAGGGTTGGGGAGACTGCGGATCCCAAGCGTGATCCTGGGCTTCGGTGCAGGCCAGCTTGGTGAAAAAGACTGAGTGGGCCATCGGGATAGCTTGCCTACTTTCTTTTTGTACACCGTTTGGACGGGGGAATGTTTCAGTTGCACAAGAAAATTAGGGCCAAGACTCTAGTTAGGGTTAAGGTTGGGGAGGCTAGGCTTCCGTGCAGGGAACCAGACCCTCTGTGAAGCCTAGCTTAGTGAAACAGACTTGAGTGGGCCACCAGGATGGCTTTCCTACTCCGTTTTAGTACACCGTATCCATGGGGGGATGTTTCCATTGCAGAAGAACATTAGCATTAAAACCCAAATTAGGGTTAGGGTTATGGAGGCAGGGCTTCCCAGGCAGGAACTACGGCCTCGATGAAGCCGAGCCTGGTGAAACAAACTGAGTGGGCCATCAGGATTGCTTGCCTACTGTCTTTTTGTACACTGTATGGACGAGGGGATGTTTCAGTTGCACAGGAAAATTAGGATTAATACCCAAGTGAGGGCTGGGTTGGGGAGACTGTGCTTCCCAGGCAGGAACCAGGGCCTTTGTGATGGCTAGCTTGGTGGAACAGATTGAGTTGACAATCGGGATGGCTTGCCTACTGACTTTTTCTAAACCGTATGGACGGGGGGAGGTTTCACTTGCACAAGAAAATTAGGGTTAAGAAGACTGAAGTTAGGGTTAGGGTTGGTGAGACCGGGCTTCCCAGGCAGGAACCAGGGCCTCTGTGAAGGATAGCTTGGTGGAACAGATGGAGTTGGCAATCGGGATGGCTTGCCTACTGACTTTTTCTAAACCGTATGGACGGGGGGATGTTTCACTTGCACAAGAAAATTAGGGTTAAGACTCAAGTTAGGGTTAGGGTTGGGGAGACTGGGCTTCCCAGGTGGGATCCTGTGCTTCGGTGTAGCCTAGCTTGGTGAAACAGACTGAGTGGGCCATCGGGATAGCTTTCCTTCTGGCTTTCTGTGCACTGTAAGGACAGGGTATCGTTTCAGTTGCACAAGAAAATTTGTGTAAAAACTCAAGTTAGGGTTAGGGTTGGGGAGACTGCGGATCCCAAGCGTGATCCTGGGCTTCGGTGCAGGCCAGCTTGGTGAAAAAGACTGAGTGGGCCATCGGGATAGCTTGCCTACTTTCTTTTTGTACACCGTTTGGACGAGGGAATGTTTCAGTTGCACAAGAAAATTAGGGCCAAGACTCTAGTTAGGGTTAAGGTTGTGGAGGCTAGGCTTCCCTGCAGGGAACCAGACCCTCTGTGAAGCCTAGCTTGGTGAATCAGACTTGAGTGGGCCACCAGGATGGCTTCCCTACTCCGATTTAGTACATCGTGTCCATGGGGGGATGTTTCCGTTGCAGAAGTACATTAGCCTTAAGACCCAAATTAGGGTTAGGGTTATGGAGGCTGGGCTTCCCAGGCAGGAACTACGGCCTCGATGAAGCCGAGCCTGGTGAAACAGACTGAGTGGGCCATCAGGATTGCTTGCCTAACTGTCTTTTTGTATGCTGTATGGACGAGGGGATGTTTCAGTCGCACAGGAAAATTAGGATTAATACCCAAGTTTGGGCTGGGTTGGGGAGACTGTGGTTCCCAGGCAGCAACCAGGGCCTCTGTGAATGCTAGCTTGGTGGAACAGATTGAGTTGGCAATCGGGATGGCTTGCCTACTGACTTTTTCTAAACCGTATGGACGGGGGGAGGTTTCACTTGACCAAGAAAATTAGGGTTAAGAAGACTGAAGTTAGGGTTAGGGTTGGTGAGACCGGGCTTCCCAGGCAGGAACCAGGGCCTCCGTGAATGCTAGCTTGGTGGAACAGATTGAGTTGGCAATCGGGATGGCTTGCCTACTGACTTTTTCTAAACCGTATGGACGGGGGGATGTTTCACTTGCACAAGAAAATTAGGGTTAAGACTCAAGTTAGGGTTAGGGTTGGGGAGACTGGGCTTCCCAGGCGGGATCCTGGGCTTCGGTGTAGCCTAGCTTGGTGAAACAGACTGAGTGGGCCATCGGGATAGCTTTCCTTCTGGCTTTCTGTGCACTGTAAGGACAGGGTATCTTTTCAGTTGCACAAGAAAATTTGTGTAAAAACTCAAGTTAGGGTTAGGGTTGGGGAGACTGCGGATCCCAAGCGTGATCCTGGGCTTCGGTGCAGGCCAGCTTGGTGAAAAAGACTGAGTGGGCCATCGGGATAGCTTGCCTACTTTCTTTTTGTACACCGTTTGGACGGGGGAATGTTTCAGTTGCACAAGAAAATTAGGGCCAAGACTCTAGTTAGGGTTAACGTTGTGGAGGCTAGGCTTCCCTGCAGGGAACCAGACCCTCTGTGAAGCCTAGCTTGGTGAAACAGACTTGAGTGGGCCACCAGGATGGCTTCCCTACTCCGTTTTAGTACATCGTGTCCATGGGGGGATGTTTCCGTTGCAGAAGTACATTAGCCTTAAGACACAAATTAGGGTTAGGGTTATGGAGGCTGGGCTTCCCAGGCAGGAACTACGGCCTCGATGAAGCTGAGCCTGGTGAAACAAACTGAGTGGGCCATCAGGATTGCTTGCCTACTGTCTTTTTGTATGCTGTATGGACGAGGGGATGTTTCAGTTGCACAGGAAAATTAGGATTAATACACAAGGTAGGTCTGGGTTGGGGAGACTGTGCTTCCCAGGCAGGAACCAGGGCCTCTGTGAAGGCTAGCTTGGTGGAACAGATTGAGTTGGCAATAGGGATGGCTTGCCTACTGACTTTTTCTAAACCGTATGGACGGGGGGAGGTTTCACTTGCACAAGAAAATTAGGGTTAAGAAGACTCAAGTTAGGGTTAGGGTTGGTGAGACCGGGCTTCCCAGGCAGGAACCAGGGCCTCTGTGAAGGCTAGCTTGGTGGAACAGATTGAGTTGGCAATCGGGATGGCTTGCCTACTGACTTTTTCTAAACCGTATGGACGGGGGGATGTTTCACTTGACCAAGAAAATTAGGGTTAAGAAGACTGAAGTTAGGGTTAGGGTTGGTGAGACCGGGCTTCCCAGGCAGGAACCAGGGCCTCTGTGAAGGCTAGCTTGGTGGAACAGATTGAGGTGGCAATCGGGATGGCTTGCCTACTGACTTTTTCTAAACCGTATGGACGGGGGGATGTTTCACTTGCACAAGAAAAGTAGGGTTAAGACTCAAGTTAGTGTTAGGGTTGGGGAGACTGGGCTTCCCAGGCGGGATCCTGGGCTTCGGTGTAGCCTAGCTTGGTGAAACAGACTGAGTGGGCCATCGGGATAGCTTTCCTTCTGGCTTTCTGTGCACTGTAAGGACAGGGTATCGTTTCAGTTGCACAAGAAAATTTGTGTAAAAACTCAAGTTAGGGTTAGGGTTGGGGAGACTGCGGATCCCAAGCGTGATCCTGGGCTTCGGTGCAGCCCAACTTGGTGAAAAAGACTGAGTGGGCCATCGGGATAGCTTGCCTACTTTCTTTTTGTACACCGTTTGGACGGGGGAATGTTTCAGTTGCACAAGAAAATTAGGGCCAAGACTCTAGTTAGGGTTAAGGTTGGGGAGGCTAGGCTTCCCTGCAGGGAACCAGACCCTCTGTGAAGCCTAGCTTGGTGAAACAGACTTGAGTGGGCCACCAGGATGGCTTCCCTACTCCGTTTTAGTACATCGTGTCCATGGGGGGATGTTTCCGTTGCAGAAGTACATTAGCCTTAAGACCCAAATTAGGGTTAGGGTTATGGAGGCTGGGCTTCCCAGGCAGGAACTACGGCCTCGATGAATCCGAGCCTGGTGAAACAGACTGAGTGGGCCATCAGGATTGCTTGCCTACTGTCTTTTTGTATGCTGTATGGACGAGGGGATGTTTCAGTTGCACAGGAAAATTAGGATTAATACCCAAGGTAGGTCTGGGTTGGGGAGACTGTGCTTCCCAGGCAGGAACCAGGGCCTCTGTGAAGGCTAGCTTGGTGGAACAGATTGAGTTGGCAATCGGGATGGCTTGCCTACTGACTTTTTCTAAACCGTATGGACGGGGGGAGGTTTCACTTGCACAAGAAAATTAGGGTTAAGAAGACTCAAGTTAGGGTTAGGGTTGGTGAGACCGGGCTTCCCAGGCAGGAACCAGGGCCTCTGTGAAGGCTAGCTTGGTGGAACAGATTGAGTTGGCAATCGGGATGGCTTGCCTACTGACTTTTTCTAAACCGTATGGACGGGGGGATGTTTCACTTGCACAAGAAAATTAGGGTTAAGAAGACTGAAGTTAGGGTTAGGGTTGGTGAGACCGGGCTTCCCAGGCAGGAACCAGGGCCTCTGTGAAGGATAGCTTGGTGGAACAGATTGAGGTGGCAATCGGGATGGCTTGCCTACTGACTTTTTCTAAACCGTATGGACGGGGGGATGTTTCACTTGCACAAGAAAAGTAGGGTTAAGACTCAAGTTAGTGTTAGGGTTGGGGAGACTGGGCTTCCCAGGCGGGATCCTGGGCTTCGGTGTAGCCTAGCTTGGTGAAACAGACTGAGTGGGCCATCGGGATAGCTTTCCTTCTGGCTTTCTGTGCACTGTAAGGACAGGGTATCTTTTCAGTTGCACAAGAAAATTTGTGTAAAAACTCAAGTTAGGGTTAGGGTTGGGGAGACTGCGGATCCCAAGCGTGATCCTGGGCTTCGGTGCAGGCCAGCTTGGTGAAAAAGACTGAGTGGGCCATCGGGATAGCTTGCCTACTTTCTTTTTGTACACCGTTTGGACGGGGGAATGTTTCAGTTGCACAAGAAAATTAGGGCCAAGACTCTAGTTAGGGTTAAGGTTGGGGAGGCTAGGCTTCCGTGCAGGGAACCAGACCCTCTGTGAAGCCTAGCTTAGTGAAACAGACTTGAATGGGCCACCAGGATGGCTTTCCTACTCCGTTTTAGTACACCGTATCCATGGGGGGATGTTTCCATTGCAGAAGAACATTAGCATTAAAACCCAAATTAGGGTTAGGGTTATGGAGGCAGGGCTTCCCAGGCAGGAACTACGGCCTCGATGAAGCCGAGCCTGGTGAAACAAACTGAGTGGGCCATCAGGATTGCTTGCCTACTGTCTTTTTGTACGCTGTATGGACGAGGGGATGTTTCAGTTGCACAGGAAAATTAGGATTAATACCCAAGTGAGGGCTGGGTTGGGGAGACTGTGCTTCCCAGGCAGGAACCAGGGCCTTTGTGAAGGCTAGCTTGGTGGAACAGATTGAGTTGGCAATCGGGATGGCTTGCCTACTGACTTTTTCTAAACCGTATGGACGGGGGGAGGTTTCACTTGCACAAGAAAATTAGGGTTAAGAAGACTGAAGTTAGGGTTAGGGTTGGTGAGACCGGGCTTCCCAGGCAGGAACCAGGGCCTCTGTGAAGGATAGCTTGGTGGAACAGATGGAGTTGGCAATCGGGATGGCTTGCCTACTGACTTTTTCTAAACCGTATGGACGGGGGGATGTTTCACTTGCACAAGAAAATTAGGGTTAAGACTCAAGTTAGGGTTAGGGTTGGGGAGACTGGGCTTCCCAGGTGGGATCCTGGGCTTCGGTGTAGCCTAGCTTGGTGAAACAGACTGAGTGGGCCATCGGGATAGCTTTCCTTCTGGCTTTCTGTGCACTGTAAGGACAGGGTATCGTTTCAGTTGCACAAGAAAATTTGTGTAAAAACTCAAGTTAGGGTTAGGGTTGGGGAGACTGCGGATCCCAAGCGTGATCCTGGGCTTCGGTGCAGGCCAGCTTGGTGAAAAAGACTGAGTGGGCCATCGGGATAGCTTGCCTACTTTCTTTTTGTACACCGTTTGGACGAGGGAATGTTTCAGTTGCACAAGAAAATTAGGGCCAAGACTCTAGTTAGGGTTAAGGTTGTGGAGGCTAGGCTTCCCTGCAGGGAACCAGACCCTCTGTGAAGCCTAGCTTGGTGAATCAGACTTGAGTGGGCCACCAGGATGGCTTCCCTACTCCGATTTAGTACATCGTGTCCATGGGGGGATGTTTCCGTTGCAGAAGTACATTAGCCTTAAGACCCAAATTAGGGTTAGGGTTATGGAGGCTGGGCTTCCCAGGCAGGAACTACGGCCTCGATGAATCCGAGCCTGGTGAAACAGACTGAGTGGGCCATCAGGATTGCTTGCCTACTGTCTTTTTGTATGCTGTATGGACGAGGGGATGTTTCAGTTGCACAGGAAAATTAGGATTAATACCCAAGGTAGGTCTGGGTTGGGGAGACTGTGCTTCCCAGGCAGGAACCAGGGCCTCTGTGAAGGCTAGCTTGGTGGAACAGATTGAGTTGGCAATCGGGATGGCTTGCCTACTGACTTTTTCTAAACCGTATGGACGGGGGGAGGTTTCACTTGCACAAGAAAATTAGGGTTAAGAAGACTCAAGTTAGGGTTAGGGTTGGTGAGACCGGGCTTCCCAGGCAGGAACCAGGGCCTCTGTGAAGGCTAGCTTGGTGGAACAGATTGAGTTGGCAATCGGGATGGCTTGCCTACTGACTTTTTCTAAACCGTATGGACGGGGGGATGTTTCACTTGCACAAGAAAATTAGGGTTAAGAAGACTGAAGTTAGGGTTAGGGTTGGTGAGACCGGGCTTCCCAGGCAGGAACCAGGGCCTCTGTGAAGGATAGCTTGGTGGAACAGATTGAGGTGGCAATCGGGATGGCTTGCCTACTGACTTTTTCTAAACCGTATGGACGGGGGGATGTTTCACTTGCACAAGAAAAGTAGGGTTAAGACTCAAGTTAGTGTTAGGGTTGGGGAGACTGGGCTTCCCAGGCGGGATCCTGGGCTTCGGTGTAGCCTAGCTTGGTGAAACAGACTGAGTGGGCCATCGGGATAGCTTTCCTTCTGGCTTTCTGTGCACTGTAAGGACAGGGTATCTTTTCAGTTGCACAAGAAAATTTGTGTAAAAACTCAAGTTAGGGTTAGGGTTGGGGAGACTGCGGATCCCAAGCGTGATCCTGGGCTTCGGTGCAGGCCAGCTTGGTGAAAAAGACTGAGTGGGCCATCGGGATAGCTTGCCTACTTTCTTTTTGTACACCGTTTGGACTGGGGAATGTTTCAGTTGCACAAGAAAATTAGGGCCAAGACTCTAGTTAGGGTTAAGGTTGGGGAGGCTAGGCTTCCGTGCAGGGAACCAGACCCTCTGTGAAGCCTAGCTTAGTGAAACAGACTTGAATGGGCCACCAGGATGGCTTTCCTACTCCGTTTTAGTACACCGTATCCATGGGGGGATGTTTCCATTGCAGAAGAACATTAGCATTAAAACCCAAATTAGGGTTAGGGTTATGGAGGCTGGGCTTCCCAGGCAGGAACTACGGCCTCGATGAAGCCGAGCCTGGTGAAACAAACTGAGTGGGCCATCAGGATTGCTTGCCTACTGTCTTTTTGTACGCTGTATGGACGAGGGGATGTTTCAGTTGCACAGGAAAATTAGGATTAATACCCAAGTGAGGGCTGGGTTGGGGAGACTGTGCTTCCCAGGCAGGAACCAGGGCCTTTGTGAAGGCTAGCTTGGTGGAACAGATTGAGTTGGCAATCGGGATGGCTTGCCTACTGACTTTTTCTAAACCGTATGGACGGGGGGAGGTTTCACTTGCACAAGAAAATTAGGGTTAAGAAGACTGAAGTTAGGGTTAGGGTTGGTGAGACCGGGCTTCCCAGGCAGGAACCAGGGCCTCTGTGAAGGATAGCTTGGTGGAACAGATGGAGTTGGCAATCGGGATGGCTTGCCTACTGACTTTTTCTAAACCGTATGGACGGGGGGATGTTTCACTTGCACAAGAAAATTAGGGTTAAGACTCAAGTTAGGGTTAGGGTTGGGGAGACTGGGCTTCCCAGGTGGGATCCTGGGCTTCGGTGTAGCCTAGCTTGGTGAAACAGACTGAGTGGGCCATCGGGATAGCTTTCCTTCTGGCTTTCTGTGCACTGTAAGGACAGGGTATCGTTTCAGTTGCACAAGAAAATTTGTGTAAAAACTCAAGTTAGGGTTAGGGTTGGGGAGACTGCGGATCCCAAGCGTGATCCTGGGCTTCGGTGCAGGCCAGCTTGGTGAAAAAGACTGAGTGGGCCATCGGGATAGCTTGCCTACTTTCTTTTTGTACACCGTTTGGACGAGGGAATGTTTCAGTTGCACAAGAAAATTAGGGCCAAGACTCTAGTTAGGGTTAAGGTTGTGGAGGCTAGGCTTCCCTGCAGGGAACCAGACCCTCTGTGAAGCCTAGCTTGGTGAATCAGACTTGAGTGGGCCACCAGGATGGCTTCCCTACTCCGATTTAGTACATCGTGTCCATGGGGGGATGTTTCCGTTGCAGAAGTACATTAGCCTTAAGACCCAAATTAGGGTTAGGGTTATGGAGGCTGGGCTTCCCAGGCAGGAACTACGGCCTCGATGAAGCCGAGCCTGGTGAAACAGACTGAGTGGGCCATCAGGATTGCTTGCCTAACTGTCTTTTTGTATGCTGTATGGACGAGGGGATGTTTCAGTCGCACAGGAAAATTAGGATTAATACCCAAGTTTGGGCTGGGTTGGGGAGACTGTGGTTCCCAGGCAGCAACCAGGGCCTCTGTGAATGCTAGCTTGGTGGAACAGATTGAGTTGGCAATCGGGATGGCTTGCCTACTGACTTTTTCTAAACCGTATGGACGGGGGGAGGTTTCACTTGACCAAGAAAATTAGGGTTAAGAAGACTGAAGTTAGGGTTAGGGTTGGTGAGACCGGGCTTCCCAGGCAGGAACCAGGGCCTCCGTGAATGCTAGCTTGGTGGAACAGATTGAGTTGGCAATCGGGATGGCTTGCCTACTGACTTTTTCTAAACCGTATGGACGGGGGGATGTTTCACTTGCACAAGAAAATTAGGGTTAAGACTCAAGTTAGGGTTAGGGTTGGGGAGACTGGGCTTCCCAGGCGGGATCCTGGGCTTCGGTGTAGCCTAGCTTGGTGAAACAGACTGAGTGGGCCATCGGGATAGCTTTCCTTCTGGCTTTCTGTGCACTGTAAGGACAGGGTATCTTTTCAGTTGCACAAGAAAATTTGTGTAAAAACTCAAGTTAGGGTTAGGGTTGGGGAGACTGCAGATCCCAAGCGTGATCCTGGGCTTCGGTGCAGGCCAGCTTGGTGAAAAAGACTGAGTGGGCCATCGGGATAGCTTGCCTACTTTCTTTTTGTACACCGTTTGGACGGGGGAATGTTTCAGTTGCACAAGAAAATTAGGGCCAAGACTCTAGTTAGGGTTAAGGTTGTGGAGGCTAGGCTTCCCTGCAGGGAACCAGACCCTCTGTGAAGCCTAGCTTGGTGAAACAGACTTGAGTGGGCCACCAGGATGGCTTCCCTACTTCGTTTTAGTACACCGTATCCATGGGGGGATGTTTCCATTGCAGAAGAACATTAGCATTAAAACCCAAATTAGGGTTAGGGTTATGGAGGCAGGGCTTCCCAGGCAGGAACTACGGCCTCGATGAAGCCGAGCCTGGTGAAACAGACTGAGTGGGCCATCAGGATTGCTTGCCTACTGTCTTTTTGTATGCTGTATGGACGAGGGGATGTTTCAGTCGCACAGGAAAATTAGGATTAATACCCAAGGTAGGGCTGGGTTGGGGAGACTGTGGTTCCCAGGCAGCAACCAGGGCCTCTGTGAATGCTAGCTTGGTGGAACAGATTGAGTTGGCAATCGGGATGGCTTGCCTACTGACTTTTTCTAAACCGTATGGACGGGGGGAGGTTTCACTTGCACAAGAAAATTAGGGTTAAGAAGACTCAAGTTAGGGTTAGGGTTGGTGAGACCGGGCTTCCCAGGCAGGAACCAGGGCCTCTGTGAAGTATAGCTTGGTGGAACAGATTGAGTTGGCAATCGGGATGGCTTGCCTACTGACTTTTTCTAAACCGTATGGACGGGGGGATGTTTCACTTGCACAAGAAAATTAGGGTTAAGACTCAAGTTAGGGTTAGGGTTGGGGAGACTGGGCTTCCCAGGTGGGATCCTGGGCTTCGGTGTAGCCTAGCTTGGTGAAACAGACTGAGTGGGCCATCGGGATAGCTTTCCTTCTGGCTTTCTGTGCACTGTAAGGACAGGGTATCGTTTCAGTTGCACATGAAAATTTGTGTAAAAACTCAAGTTAGGGTTAGGGTTGGGGAGACTGCGGATCCCAAGCGTGATCCTGGGCTTCGGTGCAGGCCAGCTTGGTGAAAAAGACTGAGTGGGCCATCGGGATAGCTTGCCTACTTTCTTTTTGTACACCGTTTGGACGGGGGAATGTTTCAGTTGCACAAGAAAATTAGGGCCAAGACTCTAGTTAGGGTTAAGGTTGGGGAGGCTAGGCTTCCCTGCAAACCAGACCCTCTGTGAAGCCTAGCTTGGTGAAACAGACTTGAGTGGGCCACCAGGATGGCTTCCCTACTCCGTTTTAGTACATCGTGTCCATGGGGGGATGTTTCCGTTGCAGAAGTACATTAGCCTTAAGACCCAAATTAGGGTTAGGGTTATGGAGGCTGGGCTTCCCAGGCAGGAACTACGTCCTCGATGAAGCCGAGCCTGGTGAAACAGACTGAGTGGGCCATCAGGATTGCTTGCCTACTGTCTTTTTGTACGCTGTATGGACGAGGGGATGTTTCAGTTGCACAGGAAAATTAGGATTAATACCCAAGGTAGGTCTGGGTTGGGGAGACTGTGCTTCCCAGGCAGGAACCAGGGCCTCTGTGAAGGCTAGCTTGGTGGAACAGATTGAGGTGGCAATCGGGATGGCTTGCCTACTGACTTTTTCTAAACCGTATGGACGGGGGGATGTTTCACTTGCACAAGAAAAGTAGGGTTAAGACTCAAGTTAGTGTTAGGGTTGGGGAGACTGGGCTTCCCAGGCGGGATCCTGGGCTTCGGTGTAGCCTAGCTTGGTGAAACAGACTGAGTGGGCCATCGGGATAGCTTTCCTTCTGGCTTTCTGTGCACTGTAATACGGACAGGGTATCGTTTCAGTTGCACAAGAAACTTTGTGTAAAAACTCAAGTTAGGGTTAGGGTTGGGGAGACTGCGGATCCCAAGCGTGATCCTGGGCTTCGGTGCAGGCCAGCTTGGTGAAAAAGACTGAGTGGGCCATCGGGATAGCTTGCCTACTTTCTTTTTGTACACCGTTTGGACGGGGGAATGTTTCAGTTGCACAAGAAAATTAGGGCCAAGACTCTAGTTAGGGTTAAGGTTGGGGAGGCTAGGCTTCCCTGCAGGGAACCAGACCCTCTGTGAAGCCTAGCTTGGTGAAACAGACTTGAGTGGGCCACCAGGATGGCTTCCCTACTCCGTTTTAGTACATCGTGTCCATGGGGGGATGTTTCCGTTGCAGAAGTACATTAGCCTTAAGACCCAAATTAGGGTTAGGGTTATGGAGGCTGGGCTTCCCAGGCAGGAACTACGGCCTCGATGAAGCCGAGCCTGGTGAAACAGACTGAGTGGGCCATCAGGATTGCTTGCCTACTGTCTTTTTGTATGCTGTATGGACGAGGGGATGTTTCAGTTGCACAGGAAAATTAGGATTAATACCCAAGGTAGGTCTGGGTTGGGGAGACTGTGCTTCCCAGGCAGGAACCAGGGCCTCTGTGAAGGCTAGCTTGGTGGAACAGATTGAGTTGGCAATCGGGATGGCTTGCCTACTGACTTTTTCTAAACCGTATGGACGGGGGGAGGTTTCACTTGCACAAGAAAATTAGGGTTAAGAAGACTCAAGTTAGGGTTAGGGTTGGTGAGACCGGGCTTCCCAGGCAGGAACCAGGGCCTCTGTGAAGGCTAGCTTGGTGGAACAGATTGAGTTGGCAATCGGGATGGCTTGCCTACTGACTTTTTCTAAACCGTATGGACGGGGGGATGTTTCACTTGCACAAGAAAAGTAGGGTTAAGACTCAAGTTAGTGTTAGGGTTGGGGAGACTGGGCTTCCCAGGCGGGATCCTGGGCTTCGGTGTAGCCTAGCTTGGTGAAACAGACTGAGTGGGCCATCGGGATAGCTTTCCTTCTGGCTTTCTGTGCACTGTAAGGACAGGGTATCTTTTCAGTTGCACAAGAAAATTTGTGTAAAAACTCAAGTTAGGGTTAGGGTTGGGGAGACTGCGGATCCCAAGCGTGATCCTGGGCTTCGGTGCAGGCCAGCTTGGTGAAAAAGACTGAGTGGGCCATCGGGATATCTTGCCTACTTTCTTTTTGTACACCGTTTGGACGGGGGAATGTTTCAGTTGCACAAGAAAATTAGGGCCAAGACTCTAGTTAGGGTTAAGGTTGGGGAGGCTAGGCTTCCGTGCAGGGAACCAGACCCTCTGTGAAGCCTAGCTTAGTGAAACAGACTTGAGTGGGCCACCAGGATGGCTTTCCTACTCCGTTTTAGTACACCGTATCCATGGGGGGATGTTTCCATTGCAGAAGAACATTAGCATTAAAACCCAAATTAGGGTTAGGGTTATGGAGGCAGGGCTTCCCAGGCAGGAACTACGGCCTCGATGAAGCCGAGCCTGGTGAAACAAACTGAGTGGGCCATCAGGATTGCTTGCCTACTGTCTTTTTGTACGCTGTATGGACGAGGGGATGTTTCAGTTGCACAGGAAAATTAGGATTAATACCCAAGTGAGGGCTGGGTTGGGGAGACTGTGCTTCCCAGGCAGGAACCAGGGCCTTTGTGAAGGCTAGCTTGGTGGAACAGATTGAGTTGGCAATCGGGATGGCTTGCCTACTGACTTTTTCTAAACCGTATGGACGGGGGGAGGTTTCACTTGCACAAGAAAATTAGGGTTAAGAAGACTGAAGTTAGGGTTAGGGTTGGTGAGACCGGGCTTCCCAGGCAGGAACCAGGGCCTCTGTGAAGGATAGCTTGGTGGAACAGATGGAGTTGGCAATCGGGATGGCTTGCCTACTGACTTTTTCTAAACCGTATGGACGGGGGGATGTTTCACTTGCACAAGAAAATTAGGGTTAAGACTCAAGTTAGGGTTAGGGTTGGGGAGACTGGGCTTCCCAGGTGGGATCCTGGGCTTCGGTGTAGCCTAGCTTGGTGAAACAGACTG
This sequence comes from Heloderma suspectum, assembly GCF_057233095.1. Lineage (NCBI taxonomy): Eukaryota > Metazoa > Chordata > Lepidosauria > Squamata > Helodermatidae > Heloderma > Heloderma suspectum. The sequence continues at coordinate 150,458,662 of NC_139459.1, read as the reverse complement.
AGTGGGCCATCGGGATAGCTTTCCTTCTGGCTTTCTGTGCACTGTAAGGACAGGGTATCGTTTCAGTTGCACAAGAAAATTTGTGTAAAAACTCAAGTTAGGGTTAGGGTTGGGGAGACTGGGCTTCCCTGCAGGGAACCAGACCCTCTGTGAAGCCTAGCTTGGTGAAACAGACTTGAGTGGGCCACCAGGATGGCTTCCCTACTCCGATTTAGTACATCGTGTCCATGGGGGGATGTTTCCGTTGCAGAAGTACATTAGCCTTAAGACCCAAATTAGGGTTAGGGTTATGGAGGCTGGGCTTCCCAGGCAGGAACTACGGCCTCGATGAAGCCGAGCCTGGTGAAACAGACTGAGTGGGCCATCAGGATTGCTTGCCTAACTGTCTTTTTGTATGCTGTATGGACGAGGGGATGTTTCAGTCGCACAGGAAAATTAGGATTAATACCCAAGTTTGGGCTGGGTTGGGGAGACTGTGGTTCCCAGGCAGCAACCAGGGCCTCTGTGAATGCTAGCTTGGTGGAACAGATTGAGTTGGCAATCGGGATGGCTTGCCTACTGACTTTTTCTAAAGCGTATGGACGGGGGGATGTTTCACTTGACCAAGAAAATTAGGGTTAAGAAGACTCAAGTTAGGGTTAGGGTTGGTGAGACCGGGCTTCTCAGGCAGGAACCAGGGCCTCCGTGAATGCTTGCTTGGTGGAACAGATTGAGTTGGCAATCGGGATGGCTTGCCTACTGACTTTTTCTAAACCGTATGGACGGGGGGATGTTTCACTTGCACAAGAAAATTAGGGTTAAGACTCAAGTGAGGGTTAGGGTTGGGGAGACTGGGCTTCCCAGGCGGGATCCTGGGCTTCGGTGTAGCCTAGCTTGGTGAAACAGACTGAGTGGGCCATCGGGATAGCTTTCCTTCTGGCTTTCTGTGCACTGTAAGGACAGGGTATCTTTTCAGTTGCACAAGAAAATTTGTGTAAAAACTCAAGTTAGGGTTAGGGTTGGGGAGACTGCGGATCCCAAGCGTGATCCTGGGCTTCGGTGCAGGCCAGCTTGGTGAAAAAGACTGAGTGGGCCATCGGGATAGCTTGCCTACTTTCTTTTTGTACACCGTTTGGACGGGGGAATGTTTCAGTTGCACAAGAAAATTAGGGCCAAGACTCTAGTTAGGGTTAAGGTTGGGGAGGCTAGGCTTCCCTGCAGGGAACCAGACCCTCTGTGAAGCCTAGCTTGGTGAAACAGACTTGAGTGGGCCACCAGGATGGCTTCCCTACTTCGTTTTAGTACACCGTATCCATGGGGGGATGTTTCCATTGCAGAAGAACATTAGCATTAAAACCCAAATTAGGGTTAGGGTTATGGAGGCAGGGCTTCCCAGGCAGGAACTACGGCCTCGATGAAGCCGAGCCTGGTGAAACAGACTGAGTGGGCCATCAGGATTGCTTGCCTACTGTCTTTTTGTAAGCTGTATGGACGAGGGGATGTTTCAGTCGCACAGGAAAATTAGGATTAATACCCAAGTTTGGGCTGGGTTGGGGAGACTGTTGTTCCCAGGCAGCAACCAGGGCCTGTGTGAATGCTAGCTTGGTGGAACAGATTGAGTTGGCAATCGGGATGGCTTGCCTACTGACTTTTTCTAAACCGTATGGACGGGGGGAGGTTTCACTTGCACAAGAAAATTAGGGTTAAGAAGACTCAAGTTAGGGTTAGGGTTGGTGAGACCGGGCTTCCCAGGCAGGAACCAGGGCCTCTGTGAAGGATAGCTTGGTGGAACAGATTGAGTTGGCAATCGGGATGGCTTGCCTACTGACTTTTTCTAAACCGTATGGACGGGGGGATGTTTCACTTGCACAAGAAAATTAGGGTTAAGACTCAAGTTAGGGTTAGGGTTGGGGAGACTGGGCTTCCCAGGCGGGATCCTGGGCTTCGGTGTAGCCTAGCTTGGTGAAACAGACTGAGTGGGCCATCGGGATAGCTTTCCTTCTGGCTTTCTGTGCACTGTAAGGACAGGGTATCGTTTCAGTTGCACATGAAAATTTGTGTAAAAACTCAAGTTAGGGTTAGGGTTGGGGAGACTGCGGATCCCAAGCGTGATCCTGGGCTTCGGTGCAGGCCAGCTTGGTGAAAAAGACTGAGTGGGCCATCGGGATAGCTTGCCTACTTTCTTTTTGTACACCGTTTGGACGGGGGAATGTTTCAGTTGCACAAGAAAATTAGGGCCAAGACTCTAGTTAGGGTTAAGGTTGGGGAGGCTAGGCTTCCCTGCAAACCAGACCCTCTGTGAAGCCTAGCTTGGTGAAACAGACTTGAGTGGGCCACCAGGATGGCTTCCCTACTCCGTTTTAGTACATCGTGTCCATGGGGGGATGTTTCCGTTGCAGAAGTACATTAGCCTTAAGACCCAAATTAGGGTTAGGGTTATGGAGGCTGGGCTTCCCAGGCAGGAACTACGTCCTCGATGAAGCCGAGCCTGGTGAAACAGACTGAGTGGGCCATCAGGATTGCTTGCATACTGTCTTTTTGTATGCTGTATGGACGAGGGGATGTTTCAGTCGCACAGGAAAATTAGGATTAATACCCAAGTTTGGGCTGGGTTGGGGAGACTGTTGTTCCCAGGCAGCAACCAGGGCCTCTGTGAATGCTAGCTTGGTGGAACAGATTGAGTTGGCAATCGGGATGGCTTGCCTACTGACTTTTTCTAAACCGTATGGACGGGGGGATGTTTCACTTGACCAAGAAAATTAGGGTTAAGACTCAAGTTAGGGTTAGGGTTGGGGAGACTGGGCTTCCCAGGCGGGATCCTGGGCTTCGGTGTAGCCTAGCTTGGTGAAACAGACTGAGTGGGCCATCGGGATAGCTTTCCTTCTGTCTTTCTGTGCACTGTAAGGACAGGGTATCGTTTCAGTTGCACAAGAAAATTTGTGTAAAAACTCAAGTTAGGGTTAGGGTTGGGGAGACTGCGGATCCCAAGCGTGATCCTGGGCTTCGGTGCAGGCCAGCTTGGTGAAAAAGACTGAGTGGGCCATCGGGATAGCTTGCCTACTTTCTTTTTGTACACCGTTTGGACGGGGGAATGTTTCAGTTGCACAAGAAAATTAGGGCCAAGACTCTAGTTAGGGTTAAGGTTGGGGAGGCTAGGCTTCCCTGCAGGGAACCAGACCCTCTGTGAAGCCTAGCTTGGTGAAACAGACTTGAGTGGGCCACCAGGATGGCATCCCTACTCCGTTTTAGTACATCGTGTCCATGGGGGGATGTTTCCGTTGCAGAAGTACATTAGCCTTAAGACCCAAATTAGGGTTAGGGTTATGGAGGCTGGGCTTCCCAGGCAGGAACTACGTCCTCGATGAAGCCGAGCCTGGTGAAACAGACTGAGTGGGCCATCAGGATTGCTTGCCTACTGTCTTTTTGTACGCTGTATGGACGAGGGGATGTTTCAGTCGCACAGGAAAATTAGGATTAATACCCAAGTGAGGGCTGGGTTGGGGAGACTGTGGTTCCCAGGCAGCAACCAGGGCCTCTGTGAATGCTAGCTTGTTGGAACAGATTGAGTTGGCAATCGGGATGGCTTGCCTACTGACTTTTTCTAAACCGTATGGACGGGGGGAGGTTTCACTTGCACAAGAAAATTAGGGTTAAGAAGACTGAAGTTAGGGTTAGGGTTGGTGAGACCGGGCTTCCCAGGCAGGAACCAGGGCCTCTGTGAAGGCTAGCTTGGTGGAACAGATTGAGTTGGCAATCGGGATGGCTTGCCTACTGACTTTTTCTAAACCGTATGGACGGGGGGATGTTTCACTTGCACAAGAAAATTAGGGTTAAGACTCAAGTGAGGGTTAGGGTTGGGGAGACTGGGCTTCCCAGGTGGGATCCTGGGCTTCGGTGTAGCCTAGCTTGGTGAAACAGACTGAGTGGGCCATCGGGATAGCTTTCCTTCTGGCTTTCTGTGCACTGTAAGGACAGGGTATCTTTTCAGTTGCACAAGAAAATTTGTGTAAAAACTCAAGTTAGGGTTAGGGTTGGGGAGACTGCGGATCCCAAGCGTGATCCTGGGCTTCGGTGCAGGCCAGCTTGGTGAAAAAGACTGAGTGGGCCATCGGGATAGCTTGCCTACTTTCTTTTTGTACACCGTTTGGACGGGGGAATGTTTCAGTTGCACAAGAAAATTAGGGCCAAGACTCTAGTTAGGGTTAAGGTTGGGGAGGCTAGGCTTCCCTGCAGGGAACCAGACCCTCTGTGAAGCCTAGCTTGGTGAAACAGACTTGAGTGGGCCACCAGGATGGCTTCCCTACTTCGTTTTAGTACACCGTATCCATGGGGGGATGTTTCGATTGCAGAAGAACATTAGCATTAAAACCCAAATTAGGGTTAGGGTTATGGAGGCAGGGCTTCCCAGGCAGGAACTACGGCCTCGATGAAGCCGAGCCTGGTGAAACAGACTGAGTGGGCCATCAGGATTGCTTGCCTACTGTCTTTTTGTATGCTGTATGGACGAGGGGATGTTTCAGTCGCACAGGAAAATTAGGATTAATACCCAAGGTAGGGCTGGGTTGGGGAGACTGTGGTTCCCAGGCAGCAACCAGGGCCTCTGTGAATGCTAGCTTGGTGGAACAGATTGAGTTGGCAATCGGGATGGCTTGCCTACTGACTTTTTCTAAACCGTATGGACGGGGGGAGGTTTCACTTGCACAAGAAAATTAGGGTTAAGAAGACTCAAGTTAGGGTTAGGGTTGGTGAGACCGGGCTTCCCAGGCAGGAACCAGGGCCTCTGTGAAGGCTAGCTTGGTGGAACAGATTGAGTTGGCAATCGGGATGGCTTGCCTACTGACTTTTTCTAAACCGTATGGACGGGGGGATGTTTCACTTGCACAAGAAAATTAGGGTTAAGACTCAAGTTAGGGTTAGGGTTGGGGAGACTGGGCTTCCCAGGCGGGATCCTGGGCTTCGGTGTAGCCTAGCTTCGTGAAACAGACTGAGTGGGCCATCGGGATAGCTTTCCTTCTGGCTTTCTGTGCACTGTAAGGACAGGGTATCGTTTCAGTTGCACATGAAAATTTGTGTAAAAACTCAAGTTAGGGTTAGGGTTGGGGAGACTGCGGATCCCAAGCGTGATCCTGGGCTTCGGTGCAGGCCAGCTTGGTGAAAAAGACTGAGTGGGCCATCGGGATAGCTTGCCTACTTTCTTTTTGTACACCGTTTGGACGGGGGAATGTTTCAGTTGCACAAGAAAATTAGGGCCAAGACTCTAGTTAGGGTTATGGTTGGGGAGGATAGGCTTCCCTGCAAACCAGACCCTCTGTGAAGCCTAGCTTGGTGAAACAGACTTGAGTGGGCCACCAGGATGGCTTCCCTACTCCGTTTTAGTACATCGTGTCCATGGGGGGATGTTTCCGTTGCAGAAGTACATTAGCCTTAAGACCCAAATTAGGGTTAGGGTTATGGAGGCAGGGCTTCCCAGGCAGGAACTACGGCCTCGATGAAGCCGAGCCTGGTGAAACAGACTGAGTGGGCCATCAGGATTGCTTGCCTACTGTCTTTTTGTATGCTGTATGGACGAGGGGATTTTTCAGTCGCACAGGAAAATTAGGATTAATACCCAAGTGAGGGCTGGGTTGGGGAGACTGTGGTTCCCAGGCAGCAACCAGGGCCTCTGTGAATGCTAGCTTGTTGGAACAGATTGAGTTGGCAATCGGGATGGCTTGCCTACTGACTTTTTCTAAACCGTATGGACGGGGGGATGTTTCACTTGCACAAGAAAATTAGGGTTAAGAAGACTCAAGTAAGGGTTAGGGTTGGTGAGACCGGGCTTCCCAGGCAGGAACCAGGGCCTCTGTGAAGGCTAGCTTGGTGGAACAGATTGAGTTGGCAATCGGGATGGCTTGCCTACTGACTTTTTCTAAACCGTATGGACGGGGGGATTTTTCACTTGCACAAGAAAAGTAGGGTTAAGACTCAAGTTAGGGTTAGGGTTGGGGAGACTGGGCTTCCCAGGCGGGATCCTGGGCTTCGGTGTAGCCTAGCTTGGTGAAACAGACTGAGTGGGCCATCGGGATAGCTTTCCTTCTGGCTTTCTGTGCACTGTAAGGACAGGGTATCGTTTCAGTTGCACAAGAAAATTTGTGTAAAAACTCAAGTTAGGGTTGGGTTGGGGAGACTGCGGATCCCAAGCGT